>NW_025814057.1:6527045-7132500 GCF_018902025.1 Drosophila willistoni
CTTGGTCTTGGTTTTGGTCTTGGTATACTGGGTACTGCCGTTTGCCACTTGGTGGTCCAATTCAACGAATTGACTATAATCAGTCTAGTGCCAAGTACATTTCAAGTGTCTACTCCATGCACTTCTCCTCTATGCATGCTGTGTGCGAGCGTGTGTGTGTGTGTGTGTGTGTGTGTTTGTGTGAAAAAGGAGGAGGTGCAGCCGGTCGGCAAGTTCCAAGTAGTTTGCTCTCATATGCAAATGGGCTCCCTGAACCACTTCACTCACTCACTCATTCACTCACTCGCCCGCTCGCTCATTCCACTTCACTCCACTGGCTGGCTCCACTCGAATACACGTCTTAAGAGTGCCGTGCGTCGGCGCACAAAATTAATTTATTACAATGCAACAAATTACATTACTCATTAATATATTTAAGCCAAGTTTACGCATACATAGGTGGTATGGTGGTGCAAGTGGCCAACAGTGCTGTGGAACGAGCTGTAGCAGGTTCCTTGGGCTCTGGGCGTCGTTCCCAATAAATCTGTAATTTGTAATTAATGTGAAAAATTGCCCAGCCAGACATCAAACAAGACTAAATTGTTATTCCAGTTGACCAACAGTGCAAAAACAGCAAAAACCTGCCCCTAAACTGAGCTTATGTGTCGCACTCGTTCTCATTTTCATTCATTTTCGGTCCACACACACCAACACACACACACACACACACCAATACACACTTGTGGGTCAAAGCCATAACTCTTCCACAAGTTCGGCAGTTCGACGTGTGTCGGTATGTTTCAAAAATATAAATTAAGTCACCTGACTAACGCAACATGCGTGTGCTTAAGTCTCCGCGAAACCAGAGAACCAAACAAACTAACAAAAAAGTAAATGTTGGTCAAGTCACCAAAGTACACGAAAAAAAACACATGTAATGAATGCACTTAGCGACCTCCAAAAAAGGTGTCGGATGGGTCAACATTTACAACTTTCAGAAAAGCGGTCATAGAAGAAAAGTTATAGCTTCAAAATTTCCTCCACTTAAAGAGCATTTCTTCCGAGGAATGTTCAATATGAGACGAGGCACGAAAAAAACTCTTTCAAGTGATCCAAATTATTATAACTCATAACTTTTCTTCAAAAAAATGACCTTAACAATTTTCAAGTATCCAACTTTAGAATCACATAAAACAGTCAAATGAAGCAGATCTTTAAAGGAGTTGATTTTGTATAGTTGTCAATTTAAAGATACTGTAAACTTGGTCAATCTTTTAGTTATAATTCCCAACTGGTTTATACTTAGCACTGCAAATATTGCAACTCTGATGTTATTTAGCAAAATCAGCTGATACTAGAACTAAACGGTTATATAGATTGTCTCCGATTCAGCTTAGACGAAAAGTTTAGGAAAAATAGCGACAAAATTCATTCAAAATTTTTAATTTTGTTTTCGATTCGAAAATACTCCTTCAAGTCCGCATTAGCTGATAGTCAAAACAATCGATTGAAATAATGACTTGAAGAAATCTCTAAAACATTTTCAATTATTCTAAATTGGATTTGTTAATAATATTTCTCATTCTGATCTTTATTTATTTACTACACTCAGTATTAATCGCAGAATATATATAATATTTAAGGCGTTTTTTTTTTTGGAAATGGAAGATATATGAAATGAAACTAGTTGTAAATTTTCGAAAAGTTTTGAAATTTCTTTTGTAAAGTTTTGTGTGATTTTCCCTCCCCCCCCTTGAGAGGGGAAACACAGTTTATCCATTAAGCAAATTTATGATGTTGTAAAACATTTGCTTCCGCCAACACAAAAATGGAGAGGAGGCGGATTCTGAAATGTCTGTCTTGATATGATTGATAATATTTCGGAAAGTTCAATAACTTTTTAGATATCTAAAGAAATCAAAATGACCGCAATTCGCAATATTTGTCCCCCAACCCAAAAAAATTCTCTGACCATATCTATCTATCTCTGTCTAACAATTCGCTGCGGTCAAAAGTTAGTTCAATTGCTACCACGGATCGTTTCAGTCAACAACAACAATTTTGTGTACCCTACAAACTAATGGGGAAAAGAAAAGGGTTATACTAGTTAAGTCAAAAGTCCATGTGATAAGCAGATATATATATTTTGATCTATAGAATGTCGAAGAATTTGCAACGCTTAATTGTTGCTTAGTTTATGAAAATTTTAAACGGTTTCTTCAACTTCCTCCCCCCTTCCCTTTTGGGTAGTGGGTATCTTTTAAGTCGTCGCCATGGGCTTAGATTATGGAATTTGCTTCACTTTTTTTTTTTTAATTTTTTTGTGTGGTTGCCCAAAAGGTAAAGAAAACACAGCTTGAGTGAGTGATTCAATGGAGCAAAACGTGAGTTAAGAGACGTGATACAACAACAACAACAAAGAAATCGCCGTTTATACGCCTGATGAGCGAAACTGAGCGAACGAACGATCGAAAGATTGAACAATCCAACGATCAGACGGTTCGGTTTGGCCTTTTTTGACCAAAAACGATATAACATTTTTGTGTGATATTTTTTTTTTTTGGTTTTTTCTTTGACGGTTTCTGTCTGTTGTTTAGCTTTTCTCAACGAATCAATCACAATGATTATGATAAATGATTTCGGTTATTCACTACATTCATTGTTTGATAGTTGAATAATTTTTTCTTCCCCCCATTGATTCAGTTTTTTCCGCTCTCTCTATCTAGAGGTGTATGTCTCGTTTTTTTGATTTCGCATTATTACACTGTATAATAGGCGATCAGCGGAGTGGGAGTCTGGTCTGTAATTGCTATTTGTGGGGGCGGAGGAACAGAAGGAGAAGAAGGAGGAGGAGTTTGCTTATAAATCACAATGGAAATGTATAATTTCTGTTAGACGATCATCTCCCTCTTTTGATTAGCACATTTGTCTGGCAAAAAAAAAAAAAAGAGTTTCACTTTTTTTCTTTCTCATTTTCGTAACGCTGACCCATTGAACTGTATGCGTTCAATTGTCCCTCTCTCTTTGTCTATGTCTCTCTGTCCCTCTCTTTTTCTTTGGCCATGTACTTGCCATTTCACGATAGTCTCTCTCATATCTCATAACTATCTGGTTTTTTTAAATTTATCTATTCGCCGTAATCTTGTTAGAAGGAAACTTCATTAGTGTCAGCTTCCTTTGGACATTTGATTAATGTTGTTTTTTTTTTTGTTGGCCCGATACTTCAGGGGGACGACCACCAGCAAGTGAGACAAACTTGATTTGCCACCAAGCCAAGCCAAGCCAAGCCAACTAACTGAACCACTGACTATGTTTGCATAGTGGGGCCACGCCCATTTCATAATTAAATTGCAATTTAAAGTCTTTATATAAAGTGATATTGATGGCAGATGGAAACAACAACAACAGCAACAGCAACATAGGCAAATTAAAAGTTGCCAGGATCAATCAATAGCAAAAGGGGTTCAATATTTTGTGTAAATTTTTAATGGCAATTTCTTAAAATTTGCTCATTAAAAGTTTTTTTTTGTTTTTCTTTATATTTAATAAACGATTTCCCAATTAAATATTCAATTGATATTCATATTTAATTAACATATAACGTAACATTTGTTTTGGGCAGGACAACTTTCGAAAATATTTCGAACTGGCTTTTGAAGTTGTTCGGCCAGCCAGCCATAATGTCATAATATTTTTCGAGATTTTAACCAGTTTGTTTTTCATTTTCTTGCAGATAGTTTTGGTTTTTGTTTTTATTGGTTTCGAGACGACGGCAATTGATGTGGCTGTTAAGTACCCAATTGGGCCAAAGGAGCTAATCGATAGAATTCGAGAATCCTTTGAAAATGTTTCCACGTCTGCCCGCTGTAAGCGGTGGGTCGGCAGACATTTATCAGGATGATGATGCCAGTACCACAATGCGTTCAGTATTCCCAAATTCACGACTCGATTCGCTGGCCACACATCATCAGAGTAGCGGGGATCCTTATAATCATCATCATCAGCAACATCATCAGGGCAGTTCGGCTGAGTCAGAGATGCCAGGACAAATGCCACCGCCGCCTTCACCGCCGCAAATGCCAGCGCTACCCGACTATAATCCCCTGCAGGATGATGATAATTGGTGGGCCAATGCCATCGAGGTGGACACATTCGATTCACCATTGGCTTTCGATGCCAGCGAGAATGGCCTGTGGAATGGACATTTTGTACCGCCGCCGCCACGTCCGCCCTTTTTGGATGAAAGCGTCGCCGCTGATGGCCTGACCACCTGTGATCTATGCACGTGGGCATGGCAAAGGAATGCCTACTCTTTGGATGGTTCATCGATAGGTGAGTTTCCCCTCTCTCTCTCTCTCTCTCTCTCTCTCTTGCATGTATTCTTTGTTTTTTTCAATTAAAAAAAACTTTACAAAAACCCAAATCCACTCCTTCATCGGATGCTTCTGCTGCTGCTGCTGCTGCTGAAGCTGCTGCTCCTTCTTCATTGTTGGCAAGACAATAATCTTTGTGGCTCGGTACATCGGATCGATCGCTGATATCAATTTATCAAACTGATGTTGGGGCGTGCGTGGCTCTCGATTGCTTTTCGGCAGGGAGCACCCCGTCTACCCCCCTTTCCGCTTCATCTCTTGGCTTTAAGCTTCAGCTCCTCCTACCACTTGCATTTGCAAATTTAATTTTTAACCATAACTCTTTGTGGCAGCCTTTTTGCGCCCCAAAGATCCACCATATCCGCAGCAGATCCCGATCATCGCCAGTCATTTGTCTCTGCGCAACGATGATGCCATGAAAATAAAGAAAAAAGGAGGCTCACTTCGCTTAGAAAACCACAAGAAAATATATAAACCAGTGGGCGTTGTCTCTCTCCCTCTCTCTCTCTCTCTCTCTATCTCCCTATCTCTCTCCGGTGGGGCTGGTGGTGCTCGCGGCTAGTGCTAGATAGCTATCGAAACATTACCAATGGGTTGCCCACTGGCTTTTTGCTGTTTTAATTTATTTTGTGTTAAAATGAAAGACTACAAACAATAGTAACTATTAAAAAAATACATATCAGTTTTAAAGCTTAACGACAAAAACAAAATAGATGTAGATTAAACTAAATTATAATCTTTGATGCAAAATTTATTACGAAACGAATCAAAGCTTTAATATTGTATTCCATTTTAAAATAATTAAGTGAAAAACTCATTATATATTTAATAACTTGTAACTTTAATAAGAATTCCTTGATCAAACAGTCAAATAATTTAGAAGAAGCTTTTTAATATATATATCTAGTAGTAGCAGGATCGAATTTAGGTTCGAGTCCTTGGGACTCCACAAGAAAGGGACCTCATAAAACGAAAACGACTGCCAACAGAAGGAGAAATCTTAAATGAAGATTTCTTAAAAGTTTCCAAAAAGTTTTAAAACCTCCAACCATTTTTTTAGCCTTGAAGTCTCCGTTTTTTTTCAGATTCGAGCCTGGATAGCAAAACATAACGGTTCCTTGTCTCTAAGAAGAATAACTTAACGTCAGGCATAAAAACTAACTTCATTTTAGATATTAATCTCAAACAATTTTAATAACTTTGAGAACTATGTTAAATATTTCCCATTTTGTAGTCTATACAAATGGCAAATTGATATATTTTTTTTATGGCTTAAAGAAAATCAGCAACGTTGGAAAATCTATTAAACAAATTGCCACAACCTCAAATCATTGGCTCATTCAATTCAATTAGCTTTCTCATTTTAATAGCTACCTTAAAATAAAAGTAGAAGAAGATGAAGAAGAAGGAGAAAAGAAAAGGAATATCAAAGAAAACGAAAAGAAAACAACTGTAGGCGATCTTAAAGCGACCTCCTGAATCTTATTGTCAGTTAAAACTGCCGCTTAAAACTACTGACCCAGTGCCAGTGCCATTGAAGAGACGATAAGTAAACCATGGAGCTTGCCTCCATTAACCAAAAACTCCTGCCATTCATTGTGTCGAGGTGAAATTAAATTAAAATGTAGGTGAAATCTAAACTTGGAAAATGGCAAATGGAATAACTGGCATTAAAAGACAAGAGTCGTGCTCATGCTCACCATCAATGACACCAACAGTCACACACACACACACATACAGGTGGACTTGGCAACGATTCAATGGTCAATTCAATGATGCCGACTAACTGGCTTCTTATACTCCTCCTCCACCACCTCCTCCTCCTGCTGCAAGGTATCAAGTAAAAGAAAGACATAAAACCAAAGGTAGATTGTTTAGTTTGGCAGAAGTTCCCTTCTTGGTTTACTTGGTCAAAGATCATAAAACCTTTTTTTATGAACTGACAACGACATTGATGACAATCCACTAAACAAAAACAAACAAAAAAAAGAAACCTCTCCGCCTGCCACTCTCTATAGAAGAAACTATAGTAAAACTAACCATCGCATCGTCCCCCATTTACCAAGGCGTCGTCTGTTTACTCTAACACCTAATGTTTAACTAATTTCAACTAGGCAGATACACATACATACATACATACATGTACACCTTCTATATAATATACTTTTACGACTCGGATACCATCGAAATGTGACTATTTACCTAACTGGCCTACCTGGTCAGGGGCCCCCAAGCGTTCGGTAATGAAGGTACCCCATGTCTTAGGTTTCGCTTCATAATTATTTTATGAGTCAAGCCAACAAACAAACATTGGACACATAGTCGTTTTCGTTGTCGTTGTCGTTCTACTGTTTAAATTTTGATTAAAACCCCGATGTGTCTCATAGATAAATGTCAGTGTAACTGTTTGCTGTTGACTCTTTCCGCCATGCACCATGATGACGACGACGACATAGATGATGATGATGTTGATGATGTTGATGATGGGATCGTGCCCCAAACTAGTTACATTTTGCATTTGCATAGGCATACACACACACACACACACACACACACATTAAGAGGGTACTTACACACACACTTAGATATGGATCAAGGGGAACACTAAAATACGTTTCTCATTTTAAAGTTCTTTTATTTTTCTTTCTTCTCTTTTTTTTACGATATTTATTTAATTTGGTCTTTATTATGGTGTGTGTGCGTGTGTGTTTGTAAAATGTTTAAGAAATTGTTGTTATGTGTATAAATATACTGTTAAAAAAGATCTCTTTAAGATAACATCAGAGATGAAACTATTTCAAATATTGTTGAAAAGATAGCAACTTTATTTCGATAATCAACCTGCTGAAGCCTAAATATTCCCCAAGTTGATTGCTTTAATTGCAACGAAACAAGAGAAGTTAAAGTAAAATCTATAAATATGTATAAATATCATAAATATTTGGAAAGGTATAACATATTAATTAAAGGAAACGAAAATTTTTATATATGCTTCTTAAGTCCTTCTTTTTGTTAGGATATTGGTTTCGGTTAAGTTGTGCCTACAAAAATTGAGAAATTTTGATTCGATATCCTTTTGGCAACTACTTAGTTTTACTTTTACCCATCCCCATTACACTATAATTTTCAAACAAATTTTTAAAAATTTTCTATGGTGAAAAATATGTTGCATTGTGGATTCATTAAGGAATCATGTTTCTAATATGGCATCTAAATTGTCACAAAATCATCAAACTTTTGTCTTAGTTTCTTTTACTTCAAAATTCTTAGTTGAACAAAATATATTCTTTAATATGTTAACTTAACCTGGTTGCTTTTGGGCTAAAGCAATTGATAAACTAATGCAATCAAGGAGAAATTGTAGAACTGATAAAATTGGGAACAAACATAATAAGTAGGCTAATGAAATGTTTGACTTGGTTTAAAATATTAGTTGGAATTGTAAACTTTTCTCCTAATTTAACCACAACATATTTTGAGTCTTAAGTAAAAATTTTACTTTAAGAAAAAAGTAGCCTGTCGAATGAGCACTATATCTTTACTTAAACACGACGTCTGTGAAATATTTTAAGACTTGAAAGGATTATTTAACATACAAATACGTTATATAGAGAGATATTTATTATGGCAACAAAGTTGGGGATAATTGACTAGGTTCTAGATACTCTTCTCTTATATCCAATCACTAAGGTGTAAGAATGAGAAGTTTTCGTCCATAGTTTGTCTTCCAACTTTTTTCCTTTCAACGATCCTCTGATCATCCAAATTTAGGTTCTTCTTTTGACCCATGCATCATGGAATTTAAAGTTTTCATTTGGCCATATAGAATTTAATGGCTATAAAATAAGTGACTTTAGCCCACTTAGAAGCTTTCTTTTCTAGCAGCTTGACTAAACCAAAATAATCATAAAATATTTATCTAAATTGTTTTGGCTTTATCATATACATATGTATGTATGTATGTGTATGAGAGCCTACTTATAGATACAATAGCTTGCCTTTCCACTTTTCCACCTTTTCACTGAGTCATGGCAAATGTCTGTATTTTTTTGTTTTTTTTTTACAACCCCTTTCCAAAGCTATTAAAAATAACAACAAAATATATATATATAAAAATGAAGTAAGTAAGTCGTCTCGCCGACTTAGGTATACCATACACCAGTAAAGCAAATATTTCAACTTTATTAAACAAATGCATTTTCACATGCTTCTTACAAGCATATCTTAGTATATCGCTCACTCACTCATACGAGCACCCTAGCGCCCCCACCAGCCAACGGCCAACTCCGGCCTTTTGGAAAAACGTTTATATGCATAACTCGACTGTTTTTTATCCGATTTTGATCAAATTTGGTATTTTGCTAGATATTAGTATTAAATTTAAGTGTGCCAAGTGTGATTGCATAAGGTAAAAAAATACGGGAGATAATCAAGTTTTCCAAATTACGGGGGCGGAAAAGGGCGTGGCAAAATTTTTACACATACAAAATGTGCGTGTTTACTAAACAAATATACATACCAAATATGGTGTCTCTAGCTGGAATAGTTTTTGAGATAAACGCTTTTTTTAAATTGCGGGGGCGGAAAGGGGCGTGGCAAAAATTTGAAATAAACTTGATCACTCTACATACTACACGAGTCTACGTACCAAATTTGGCGGCTCTAGCTCTTACAGTCTCCGAGATCTAGGTGTTCATACGGACAGACGGACAGACGGACGGACGGACAGACGGACAGACGGACGGACAGACGGACATGGCTAGATCGACTCGGTTTTTGATCCTGATCAAGAATATATATACTTTGTGGGGTCGGAGATGCTTCCTTCTGCCTGTTACATACATTTTGGCGACTTTAATATACCATTTCACCCTATGGGTGTATGGTATAAAAAGCAAAAAATAAGTAGAAGAGACAAAACATCTTTGAGCACATTTTGTGCTATATAAATTATCAGCTAGCTGTAAAGAGAACGAGATTTTCCATTTGGTCGATCTTGTGGGTAGCATTAAATCGAATGGAGGCGTGTCCACGCAATATATTAAAAATGTTGTTTTATATTTTTTCTTAAACGGCAATCCAGAAATAACAGAAGACGGGCTTTTTTTTATATTTTGTTTGAGGCTCATAAATTAAACATAAACTTTTTGGAATCATAAAAATTTTATATAAATATATATTTTTGTGTGAAGCTGTCATTTTTTGATACTCTGTAATCCATAGAGAGCAACTATCCTGCCCCTTTGGTTAGATGTTCATGAGAGAAGAATGCAGGGTATCACTTAGTCAGCATTGCGAAATGCCTTTGCATTGTTTTCGTCTTTATTATTGAAATTTCTGTGTTTGCGCTTCATTAAATTGAAAACGACTGAGAGAAGAAGAAATTTGTTTATTTTCTTTTATACTCAATTGGGTTTTCTTTTACACAAAAAGTTTCTGCCTAATTGCCTTAGTTCGCGACATTCAAAATTAGGGGCGTGGCACAAAAGATTTATGTTTGCACTTACTTACATACATACATATATTTGCTGTGAAAAGTTTTTGTTGTCGAAAACTAATTAAAATTCAACTTGAGCAAAAAGTTTTTGGCCTAAGCAATAAATATTGTAAAATATGTACAATAGGCCACACGCCCACGCCCATTAACCTCCCACCTACCCCCCGTAAACAAAATATAAAATCTTCTTGATTTCTTGAGAAAATGGCAAAGCATTTTCTTTCACTTTCCCATTTGTCATTTGAGTGCGAAAATTTCTAAAGAGATGGCATTGATATTTGGTTACTTATTTGCAAAACTTTTCAAATATTTGTCATGGCTGAAATGGTGGGAGATTTTTTGAAAAAAAGTTTTCACACAACCGAGACTAATTACCAGCTTAAGATTAAGTCAGTCTTCAAATTCAAACTGTGCCACTTTAATGGCAAAGCCAACTATAAAATGTAAAATGAATGGCCAGACATTTAAGCAAAGTCTGAAATAATGAGAATCTAGTTTCGAGTTTAGTTATTTTCCCCCTTTTTGGGAATCGGCGAAATCAAAGTGAAATTGCAGCGAAATTGTAACGAAAGTGTGATGAAATCCTATTGAAAGTTATGCAAATTTCGAACAAATCTTGATCAAAACCCAAACGAAACAAATTTCTAGAAATATCATCGAAGTGCTAAGAAAATTTCATTAGTTTTAAAAATCATTAGAAAAATTCCATCACAATTTACAGTGAAATTTCAAAGAAATCTTGGCGAAATGTTACCAATATCCTGATGGAATAGAAAGAAGGAAAAGAACCATATATAAATCTTTTCGTTTCCCATAATTAATATTTTTTACCTTCGACGTTAACTTTCGAAAAATTTATGATACTTAAATGAAAGTTTTTCTTTAACTTCTCTCGTTCTGTTGATATTGAATTTAATTTAATTTCACCTCTCAATTCGCCCCGATCATTTCCCTACTCCCTCATTTGTTAAAGAATATGATCAACAGCGCGCTAACAACAAACACCTGAATATTATGCCTACATAAACAATATGTGGAAAATGAGAGGGAGAAAGAGAAAGAGAGAGAGAGAGAGAGAGAGTCAAAGAAAAAGAAGCATTTATCATGGGGCATTAAAACTCGAAACAGGAACTGACTTGGCCTACCTGTTCTCCGTCTCAATGGGGTGCCCTCATCAGTGGAATTAGACGGGGGCTATAAAATGAAAGAGAGAAAAAGAGAAAAAGGACAAAAGGTGAAATGTTTGGACCAAGAAACGAGTGTGATAAACCTAATGAGCCTGGCATTTTGGCTGCTATATGCTCTGCTAATCAACATTTATACCCTGTAGAAATTCCGCTTAAAGTCATTCTTGATCAATTGTTAGTCAAGAATTTCTTAAAATTTCAGAAATACTTGCAAACTATTTGTGAGGAGTAAAAGTAATATAAAAACCGCAATTCATTCAATTACTCTTCCTTTTAATACTGGGTATCTTCAAGTCGTGGCTTTATTTGAATTTAAAGAATTTCTAACCATAGATAACAATCAAAAGAAACGAGCTACAGAAAGAAAGGGCAACATCATATAATAGTTAGCCGTGTGGCATATAAAACTGTTGTCACTTCATAGCTTCCAAGACTAGTCTAGGGCTGACATTTAAAATTCAATAGCAAAAGAAAAGAAAATTTCAATTTCCAACAGTCCAAAACAAAACAAAAAAACGAGACAATCTAAAAGGTTTTCCATACATTCCCCGTTGAGCCGAAAAATGATATCAAATTCAATTAAGACATTTCAACATTAAATGGGGCCGCTTCAGTTCGAGGTGACTCGATGAAATATCGAAGAAATATTTATAAGTCGAGTGGATGAAGAACTTAAAAACAAAAATTTCCAACTAAATAATTACATAAATGTTTAGTAGATAATTTGTTGGCATTGTTATGCAAATGCAGATTAACACGAAAGCTAGAAAGACAGAGAGAAAATGAAAAAAAAAACTAAACAAAGTTGTTCTTGTGTTTTCTCTCTCTCTCTTTGTCTCTCGTTAATTGAGACATTTTGCCGCTTTTTATTTTTTTTTTTTTTTCGAATTTAAATCGGTTTCGATTGTATGTAAATCTTCAAACCGTACCGAAAACTATTTCAATATGCAAAGAACTTTTGCATATTAAATGAGCTTACTATTCATAATTCTTTCTTTTTAAATACCCTAAACATAAATTTAGAGTATATGCATTTTGTTCTACAAATAAAAAGAAACTTTTTCGAGCATTTCGAATCAAAAATGAATACTTGAATAATTAAAAAAAAATCGAAGAACTAATACGAAGTATTCGTTATTGAAAGAAACTTGAATATTGTTAAATTTCTTTGATATTTAAACTCAATTAATGGCTAAAATTTAATTAAAATTTTAAGAGAAAAACATTATCTATATATAATTCATATATACATATATAGGTATATAGAAAGATGTTCTAGTTGTAAGTGTAGACTATTTGAGAGTATGAGAACTTCCTTATGACCAACACTTGATTGTTTTGTTAACTTGGTCGGTAGAGTAGTCGCGTTCTTTTTTTTTGTTTTTGACAAATGACTTGGGTTTCATTTCTTACCCCCAGCCCTCTTTCACCCACTCTCTAGTGGATAATTTTAATTTGCTTGAATTCTCAACAGTTCTCTTTGTGTTTTTTTTTTGATGATCCCTTATCGGACTCGGTTTAATGCCTAATTTATGTGGCATTCTTTGGAAAGTTGGTTGACTTTATATTATATGGCCCTCTAGCCGCAATTCTTATATTATATCATTATGATATTTTTGTTTGTAACCTAATTGTTTTTGGCAATTAATCAATGTTTATGTGGGAGCAAAGAAAAGTTTGTCTTACACATGCCATAAACAAATAAATAATAATTTACGTTGACATTACATTAATTCAATGCAATGTCTAGGCCAGAAAATACATACATACATGTACATGTGTGTATGTATGTATATTTGATTTGTTTTCTCCTACTTCTTGTTTCATAGAAATCACCTAAATTGAATTGAATTGTGTTTCCTTCCTCACTCTGTTTCTGTTTCTTTCTCTATGTCTCTGTCTCTGTCTTTTTGCATAATTGAATTTATTCTCAGTTGTGACAGTCAACAGATTTTGGCTTTTTACTTGACTTTGCTATGGCTGCCAATGGGCATCAAGCCAAATAAATCTGGAAGCCAAGAAAACAGAATCTTGCATATTGCGGAGAAGTGCACAAAGCACAACAAAAAAAAAACAACCAAAGAGGGCATAAAAAATCAATGCTAGTTTAAGAAGAAAAGGCATAGACCTTGATTTATCCTCCAATAAAAAGAAAATACAAAAAATGTAAATACAAATTTGTGTTAGAGTGAAAAGTTTACAACGATATTTTGTTGCAAGGGTTTCATTTCTGGCTTCTTTTCTTCATTGCTCTCTTTTTACTCTCTTCTGTTTCAATTCAATGCAATTATATTTTCTAGTCTATTGGTCGGTTCATCAAGAATATATAAACTAAAATTGCAATTGGCCAACCGAGGGTATCAAAATAAGGAAGGAGTAATCAAGTTTGGAGAGAAAAGAAAAAAAAACTTGGCAGACAGTTTTTTGGCATTCATTTTGGGGGAAAATTGAAAAAGTTTTTTTTTCTATATAAAATTTGGTTTAATTCTCAACCGATTTAGATTCAAATATTTGCTTCAAAGTATTCTAGTTGGGTTGAAGAATAGAAAATTTGTATAAAATTCAGTTTTCCTCTATCTCAGCTTGAAAATATAAAAACATTTAGCTAATATTTTATCAAAAACAAAATATATTTCAAAGAAAAGTTTCAGAAATTTCAAAAATTACATAATTTAAGTAAAAATTAAAAAAAAAAAACTTTCAATAAAGCCAACAAACAACTACAAATCTTAACAGATTTGTAAAATTTATAGCTATAATGCTGTAAGATTTAATATTTCCTCCATCCTCTCCTTTACCTGCCTGACTTTTGGGTCGTGGGCTAAAAAGAGCCCCGACCAGACGAGACATTTTCCCCCTCTAGTTTGTGTTTTTTTTTTTTAAGATATATATTTTTTTTCTCCAAGCATAAAAACCATTTAACCATGCCAGAAGAAGACGATGTAGCTAAGCCATTTCTCACCCACAAAATGCTCACAAAAATTTAATGCTGACTGATGTTCATAATTATCCGCGCATGGCTTTTCAATTAAGCGAAATTTATGTGCATTTTTTGAATGCTCACGGCTCATTAGTAAATTAGATTTCATAAATACATATACATACACAATGTATGGAGTGAAACTAAAAATATATATCTATCTATCTATCTACTATGTAATGGCAACACTTTGTAGTGCATTATAGGGGGAGGTCCCTCAACAGATCGTCCGCAGGCCGATTTGGCAGGCCATCAAAAGAATTTGTCGCCTCGATGCAAAATTTCGTAAGATGATGCCGACGCTAATGAGCTTTGCTGTCGAGAAACATTTTGAGTGACGAAAATAAATAAAAAATTGATTTTTAATTTTTCTTTTTTTTTTCTCAAGTGCAAAACAAATAGAGTTCTGCCACCTCTGTACCCCCCCTTCCTCATTTCAAACACCATCCAAATACTGTGTATATGTTTATGCTTGGGGTAAGAAAAACTGAGTCTACAATTTCCTTTGATGTGGCTGACTGAGACAATGTTTTCAGAGGTCTCTTTGATCTAGATAGATATTCTATACGGTTAGAGGAGCTTCCCCTTACACCGCCACCACCAAAGACCCCAAAGGCTTTAAGTAAATGAGGGTCTAAAATGGTGGAATGGGTAAGGAGGCTCTGCATAATTTATAATTAAAAAGTGAAACTATTTTAATCAGCATTTCAGCAATTCTATTAGCCCGCATCTTTAGTGTCTGTGCGTGTGGTCCACATTATGATTATTATTATTATTATTATTATTTCTCTCTGGCAGTTTTTGTTCTCCCCTTTTTCCCTTTTGGCTTAATTGATTACAAAAAAAAAAAAGGAACAAAAGATGAACAGACGACGCCACAATAAAAATGCGAAATGTAAACAAAGTTAAAAATATTATTACTAAGGAAACATCCCACACACACACACACATACACAGACAGATACTCACACACATATTGCAATATCTTACTAAATGCACTAACAAAGGAATGCACAAACATAATTTCTTTTAATCTCTTGCATTTAACTTTACTCTATAGAAGGAAAGTCAAGTTGAGATAACATTTTCTAAAGGTAAATTCTTCAAAATACAGTCAAATTGACTACCAAAAGTATGCTCAGGGTTTCTGAATTGAACTATTGATTTAACATATCACAAATAAATCGTTTAAATGTGCAAAACTATTTAGATTACACTTGATATTTCATTCATTTGTTTAACATAGAGAACTTGACTCCCAAAAGTATGCTATTGTACTTTTAAAACGTTGAAAATTTGCAGAATTCCGTAACTTGTCCATTTCATTCAAGTGGATTCCACTTGAGAGATGAGTCGTAGTAGTACTTGTTCTACGAAGGGTATGAAAACTGCGACTTGATTATTGCATTTTGTTTTCTTCTTCTTTTTTTTTTTTTTTGCGCATAACCACAGATGATTATGAAAAATTCCATGAAAATAGCTTAAGAAGTTTTTGTTTCCCCTGTATTTTTGTGTGTGTTTTGTTTTCTGCTGTTTACTTTCTATGGTCTTTGGGGGCCGAGTATAGAGTTAAAACGGAGAAAAAACCAGAGAGAAACACACACACACACACACACACACACACATATATATGCACACTTACACCAACAAAAGAAGAAGAAGAATTCCCCCATTTCCGCCTTATAATTTGAATATTTTCAAACAGACGCCTGACCCCATGATATTGTTGGTGGTAAGGGAAAGGCATAAAGATAAAGAAAATAAAACAATGCTGCGGTTATTTCCTTTTTTTTTTGTTTTTTGCCCAGTTTTATTTTGCATAAATTTTTCATATAATCGAGAGATTAGTCATGAATTTATATTGTATATATGTATATATATACAAATTGTGGCTAGGTGTTAACATAACAATTTCCCTTCAATCTGCTATCAGTTGGCCCACAAATGGGTAGGGGGCAGGGAGAGGGGAATGGGTTTTATTTTTTTTTGAGGGGCCTCATCTGCACAACATTTTTAGCAATTTCCCGTACGGTTTTGTCGTTTGGTAATAACTCTTCGAATTGCGTTTATAGCACATAAATCTGTCAATAAATATATTTATGGTGATTTTTTTTGGGGGGGGGGGGGGGGGGAAGTGGGTTTTTTTTTGTCGATTTTTATGCTCTATTTATGAGAGAACCTGCTTAACTTCCATTCTCATAGAATCAGCAACTTAAATTTATTTATTTGAATTTATTTCGCCACAACAATAAAAGAAGAAAAAGAGGAAAAAAAAACGAACCAAGTTAATGGAGGGAAGTGGTTGGCCAAAAGGGGATGGGTAGCTGAGGCGAGGGGTATCCACACATAATAAGGAACAGCTGCCTTTTGTCATTGTTTGTTTGTTTGTTGTTATTGCCATAAAACATTCACAAAGTCAAATACAAGTCCTTTTTGTTGCTGTTACTCTTGGTGTTCTTGTTGTTGTTGCTTGTTGTTTGGCCTTTCATTTTTATTGTGCTACAAATTGCTGTAAATATTTGCTGAATATTTATTTAGAATTGTTACCCTTTATGCTGTTGTTGCTGTTGTTGCTGTTGTTGCTGCTGGTCTCAATAATAACCAGTCGTTTTGTTTCAAATCACATCAAACCGAAGCAAATATACTCTACACACAAAATAACTTCTTGTTACTTCTTGTCTGAGACAACTTGAATTTATTATTTAATATATCTTAAAATTGTTTAACATCCCGATTTGTTGTCTATCGATAGGTCTATTAATCGATGATAAAGAAATAATATCGATCTTTGGGCCGATTTCTATTAAAAAGTTTCTAAATCAATGGTTAAATGTTTTCCACATCAGACCATTCGTTGTTCATCAATACTATGAATAACTCCATCGATCGATGATTAAACAAAATCATCTATAGATCGCCCGATTTGTTAAATATAGATAGCTTTAACCATCTAATAATGATTAATTGAATTGTTATCAATATCAAGAATATCGATAATTCAATAGATTCATAGTGAGAGAAAAGCATTAAGAAGTCAGTCCAAATGTTATCGATTATTATGATTTTACTTATATAACTTATTTTTTATATATGTATGTAAGTATTTTCTTTAATCAGTCACTAACACTTTATAGATCCTGGTACACTCTTCTAACCACAATGATTTGTAGGGTATGGAAATAGAAGTGGAAATTTGTTAGTATATGCGTCCAGGGTAGGGAGGAAAAAACATAAATTATATAAAATATGTTGTTGAAATAATCAAGCGGTTAACTTAATTTGCCATAAAAGAACAACAACCGACCGATAGAGATGGTCTCTTTGAAAAGGTTCTTTGAAAAACGGCAAAAAAAATAGAAACAACACTTGAAAAGAAAAGGGTTCAATTACTTGTAACTACTATCGTTGTAACATTACCCTATGAAATCAAAGTACATTGACCAAAAGGTTCATAGGTTAAATTTATTTCAAATCGAATACAAGAACACAACTGTTAACTATATTTTAACTATCAATATATAGAATGGCTATCGAGTAACTAAACCTAGAAGGAAAACCCCAAAGCGATTCCCTTCTAGACTGAAGCACTTAATTTGTGGCTTAAATGGCGCTTAAGTCGTTCAATGTATTTCAAAAGAAATCTAGGAAAATTTTTGTATATAATTAAGAGATTTAACCACAATTCATATCAGTCACGCTCTCATCGCCAGAGCTCAGTGGGTCGGTGCTGCAAAACTCATAATTAAGACATTCATTCCGGGTTGGGTTCAACCTTTTTTGGTTGGTTTCGTTATTTTTGGAACGAATTTTTCTCGTTAGAATTCCAAGAATTACCTTCGTTGGCACCCAGCAAATCAAGTCAAAAAAAAAAAAAAAAAAAAACCGAAAATGTGTCGTAGCAGCAAATGGAGACCATTTTGTTAGGTTGTTGGGTTAGCCGATTGGTTAATTCGGTTTGGCAACGTTTTTCCTTTAGCCTTTTGTCGAATTTTGCATGCCATTTGATTAATTGCCATGCAAATTATGGTGTAAATATAATAACATTTTATTCAGCTGTCAATTCTGCAGAACACAGAGGACTAGAGAGAACAGAAAACGAGAAAACCAGAAAACAAAAGCCTAGACATGGGCACGACGACGATGATGATGACGATGTCGACGACAACGACAACAACGACAACGACATGCAAAAACTCAATTTGCTTTTTGGGATGGATGGAATGAAGCGAAGTGAATGCCATTCGCTGCAGAATGAGAGAGAGACCCATTGCTGGGTATCTGGACAGGCACGACTTTGGGCGCTGACTAATCTGCCCTGAAACACCTAGGCACAAAATTAAGACATTAGTCAAAAAAGCACATATATTTTTTCATGTTGTTGTTGTTGCCGCTGCTAAATATGCTGCAGAGTTAATCCCTACAAAAACAAAAAGAAACAAACTAGAGCCATAAGCTTTAGCCGCAGGTAGTTCCAGGGAAATGACCAAACCGAGAGTGGAGACCATTTGAGTGTTGCAAATTAGTTGACACGTCGAGCGAGCAAGTTCCCAGTTCCCTTAATTCCCCCCCTCCCCTCCCCACACAGTCATTCATTGAAGTCGGCATGAATAAAGTCATTTATCCTATATATGAGACTGATGAAAAATGTTTGGCCCCTGCTTTCAGCTCCTCAATCCCCAATTCCCGATTCCCCGTACTCTTCTTTTTTTTTCTTTCTCTCTCTCCCCTCCACTTTGCCGCAATGTTCTCTCTGCTCTATAATTAGCCTAATAACGGCAGGCACCCAGACCCCTGTGGGACTTCTTTTCCTCCACCCCCACCCCTCGCCGTTCCCTCATATAGACCGATCTCTCGGTCTCCGTGTGTTCTTTACTATGTATAATGACTTCAATTTGCCCTGAAAGCGATTCCTGGAAATCAAATACAGCAAAACGGCAAAATGCCATGCCATCCTATAAACCAAAAAAAAAAAAAACTAAAAACTCCAACTCTAACTCATATATGTATATACATATAGTATGTTGGCATATGTGGCCATTCGCTTTGTGTTATTATTTTCAACGTATTTGGGTTATCGGGGTGAGTAAGTGAGTGAGTGAGTGAGTAAGTGAGTGTTTCTCTCCTCTAACCTTTGAGTAATTTGCATTTTTAAAGGAACTAATGAATAGAGTTGGGCTATTCACTGATTCACATACATTCATATGTACATACATATATCCAATTGCTATGAAAAAGTAATTAAAAGTAATTACACAAACAAAAAGAAACTACTAAAATTGCCAATCTACACTAGCAGTTATAGTTATCGAATGAGAATTCTATAGAAATTGAAAATTTAATTGCATTTACTACTTTTATTATTATGGACACGATTGAGTTTGATAAAAAGAATTGCACCTCAAGGCTTTATGAATAAATTTACTGATTTGTTTGAAATATTTAGATTAATGCCACAATATTTAGCATAGCAGATTTAAGTCGCCAAATCTATTAGAAAAACTCACAAAAATATGACATTCAGCATATTTTTATACCCTTGCAAAAAGGGTATTTTAATTTTGGTCAATATAAATAATATATCTGTTAATGACCGTGCCGAATTTGATCAAGATCGGGTGACTATATCATATAGTTGATCGGTGGTAAACAGTGACTTTGATCAATATCTTCGTAATTTCCTATGTTAAGATTCTAGCCGTCCTTTCGCAAACACTAGCCTTTTTACATAAAACGTTTTTCTACTTTGATGGCTAAGAGTAAGGAAAGAGTTACCAATAAAGTTGCAAGGGTATGCAAACTTTGACGCGGTCGAAGTTAGGCCCGGCCCTCTGGTTTTTTTTTTAATTTCTTATCTTAAAATAATTTTTATTGAATTGTCTTATTTTCTAATAACAAATAACTTATATTTTGGGAAGAAAAAAATACCCTTGCATATGGATCTTTTCTTTAATCGATTTCGACTACTTTTATATCCTATTTTTAGTATAGGGAAGAGTAATTTCTGAGTCTTCTGTCATTGGTCTTTATTCCCAACCTTTGATCCATACTAACTAGTTCTCACAGCTAGTTATGACTCAATTATGGGTAAAGTTTTCTTTTAAAAGCTGCTAGAATTTCCTTGCAGATGTTATTTTCAGGTTAAAGCTAAGTGAAAGTCTAGATAATCATTATATGCACCTGCTGTTTGTTAGTTAGTTATTTTTAAAAGCAAACATCAAATTTCCTAAACACCCTTCAGTAGGTAAGAACACAAAATAAAGTCATTAGAAAAACCAAAGAAACAACAAAAACCTCACTAATGATGGTAACAGTAGCTCTATGTACTTGCTCTCTCACCTGCCAAATTGGTAACTTGAATAACATTGTTATATTGACCACAAATTAACAGTTGTAAAACAAAAGAGAACAAAAAAAACGAAAAAAAACACAAAAAACAAGAAATAAGAGTGTGAGAGAGAGAAAAAAATTGTTTAAAAATACTCAACATTGGCGCCGACGTTGTCTGCAGTGCGTAATTACGGTGCACATTACAAACACACACACACACACACACAAACACACTATAGAGTCGCATTTGCACTTAATTGTGGCGCTTAATTAGACCAAAAAGGTGCACACACACACACACACAGAGGACCAGACAATGGCCCAAAGCGTTAAAAAGGGGCAGAGACAGCGACAGAGAGAGAGAGAGAGAGAGAGAGAGAGGGAGACGGGCAAGCGAATTGGAGTGTTGAGTGACGAGAAACTCACATGCAATTCAATTCAAATGTATTTACATATATGTTGCCTCCCTTCAGCCCACACACTCACACAGGCACACACACACACACATACTCATCACACACTCATCAACCCGTGCTCTACGTCTGAATTTGACAACTCAATTTCACTTAATTGTCTGTAATTGTTGTTATTGTGCCAGAGACAATCTTCCCAAGGGGATGAATGAAATACTATTATACATGAATATATGCAAAATATATATCCCAGGAGATTCTATAATTAAAAATATAATTATAAATATAATAAAGTGATGAAAATAGAATGTCAAATTCTTTCATCTAGAGTCTTTATTAGTTTTTTTAGAGTTATAAAGCCTCAATGCTAGAACTAGTTAAGAATTACAATGAGATAAAGCAAAAACAGTAAGCAAAAGTTAACAATTTGAAATGCCTCAATACAGAAATTTATAGATTTTTATTAAACTAAGTTTAGTTGGCGGCATCTTTAAGGCTATTTGCTTAAATTTAAATGAAATTGATCAAAAAGGACTTCAATTTCTTTTACACACACACACGCAAATTGCTCACTTCTCGTTGGACTCCCTCACCGCCCTCATACCCCTTTGCCTTGCGCAACAAAAAAAGAAAAGGTAAATAAAACAAATTACAAAACAAGCAACAAAAATTAGCCAATTCTTAATTCGTTTTTTACTCTTTTTCACCCTTCATTGTATTTTTTATGTGAGTGAGTATTCGTCTCTTTCGTCCCGTTTTTTTTTTTTGTTGTTTTTTTGCAAGATTTTGCTGTAGTTGTTGTTGTTGTTGTTGTTGTTTTTTGTAATTAAGTTGAACCCCACGAAAAATTTCACGAGAAATTCTTTGACGTTGGCAACTTCTGTTGAAAATTTTCGGCATATGTCGCATATTCGGGTACTCAATCCACATTTTGTATCTGTATCTTGTATCTTATGGCGCCGCCGCTGGGGGTCCTTCTGTCTGTCTCTGTCTCTGTCTCTCGCTCCCTCTTTCCCTCTCTCTCTCTCTGTCTTTTTCTTTATCGCGTTCTCTGTTTGCTTGCGCGCCTGCGCATTCAATTTTAATTTTTATTTCATTTTCAAAAAGTCTGCAAAACAAAAAAAAAAGTAAAATAAACGCACTTTTATGGCTTGTATTTTGCTGCTGATTGTCGTTCATTTGATTATCGCCACTGTCGCCATGTAATTTATTATATTGGCTTTAACCTGGCCCTCCGCATTTTGCCTGTCTTTTTTTTCTCTCTCTCTCTCTCTCTCTCTCTCTTGTTATTTATTTTTATGGCTTTAACCTCTTGGGCAACCAAAAACGCGAGCCGCATTGCTGACATTATTTAATTTGTCATTTAATTCGCAAATTTTTGCAGGCAACTTGCCGGTTTCTCGGTCAGGCCTTCCGTTAGCCCGGTGGGACAACTTTGACTTGGTTTTCTGTTCGTATGTTTCTTTGGCCATATGTTGTTGCCAAAAGAAAGTTGTCATGTAATGAAATAACTTTGGCTAACTTTGACTTTTGGCCCACATACAGACAGATTCGACTTCCGCCAAATTAGTTGGGCTTCACTGAGCCCCTTTCAAAATTAATATTCAAGACGATTCTTATTTTTCTATATATTATGTCAAGATTCAATGGAGAGTAACAAAAATATAGGCCAACAATCATTTAATCTGTCAATTTACACCCGGCCAAGTTAAAACTAAAAATTTCCATTCAACAATTACTTAAACAGAGTCAAGAGAGCCTGTGGGATCGGTGAGGGGGGGCTTTGTTCAGGTCCTCCAAGCCAACCCGGCGATTTCTTCTTCTTGGTTTTAGAGGACTTTAAGGCTTACTTCTTGGCAATTGGTTGCATTTGCATTGCCCCTGATTTGAGTCCCCATTAATTAACATGTTCTTCGTAATGAACTTGTAAATTAAGAGCTTTACATGGAGCCACAGGTAGCCCAAGGTGTTTTTTGTTTTAGCCTTTCTATTAGTAGCCTCTTATTACCAATTAGGGAAGTCGTCAAATACAACTAAACCTAAGCCAAAACTCTGCTTGGGAACCATCAAGATGGACAGAAAGAAAGTATTACCCTCTAGAATGCAAATATTAGTTAAAAATTCGATAAAATAAGTAAATCATTGAATTTTATCAAATAAATAGTTTCCTTTTTTTCTATGCGTAAAAAAACATTTCTCCTTTAACTACATTTTTAACTCAAGGCCAAGTGCAAATCGCTTAAATCCAGCAAACTGCTGTCGGATGCTGTCTTTTCGATCTGAATATAACTTTAGGAAAAGCCTCTCGTAAATAGTGAAGCGAAAGACAAGACAACTTGAACAAGTTTTCAGTTAGGGGCCCCAAAGAGAAATAGAAAGAGTAAGAAAGAGAGAGGGTGAGGGAGAGGGAAAGGGAGAGAAGTTAACTAAATGGACGGTCATCTCCCGTTTTGGGGGCCACGCGGATCCCTTTTATTTATGCCAACAGGTGTGCCAAGACACACAGAGACTGACTCATTTAATTCAACTCAATTCAACTGAACTCACTCTCGTTTCTTGATTCACTCACTGACTGACTGACTTTGGCTCTCTGATCTATTTAAGCCTAATTGGCAACTCATTAAAATAATTTCTGGACAATGGGCAAAAACAAAAAAACAAAAAAAAAACAAAGAACTTCTTGTAATAGTCTCTCTCACTCTACTTCCATCTGCATGATTCTGTTGTTGTTGTTCTTTTTTTTAGTTTTGGCATAGAACATGGGTTTTTGGTTTAAAGTTTTCTTGGAACAAATATCTCTTGTGTGTGTTGCAGCTGTGCAAAAAGTTCGTTTTTTTTTTCCTTTAGCTGGAACTTGCCAAGGCAACGCCAGCAGCAGCAGCAGGAGGTTGAGTTTGCGAGATACATCCATCAGATACAAAGAAAAAAAAACCTATATACATAGGTATATATGAATTTAAATATATATACTTGTATTACGGAGGAGTCAAACCCGCAGAATCTCCAATACAATTTTCTCCTCTCCTCTCGTCTCGTCTCTTCCTTCGATTTTGATTCATTTGCGGCCTGTCAGCAATTGTAATAATCGATCTGTGTACGAAAATGATTGATGAATGTGGCCCCAAAAATTACTGTTCCTACTTGCTTGGTGAACTCATTTTGATATCGGCCATCAAATATAAAGCGACATAATTTTGATATTTTGCGACATTTATGCGAGCATTATCTCATAGCGTTTTCTATATGCAAATTTCGACACCAACATCTTAGCCTCCATAATCTATCTCTAGCTCGAGCTCGAGCTCCTCTGACTCCTCCATCTCCTCCATCTCCATCTCCAGTTTTGGCTCCCACCTGCTGCTGTAAATCATTAAAAAATTGGAGCTCTATATGTAGGTAATGTTGCCGCAAGCATTGCAGCTGAACATTTTATGGTTGCAACTGTGCGACAGTTTGGGTTTCGTTTTTTTTTTCTTTTTTTTTTCGTATTTTAATTGCCTCGCAAAAATGCCGAAAATGAACAGCACTAACAACATCCAGTGAGATACTTTCCAGCAGCTCGTTTTTTTTTTGTTGTTGTTATCTAACTACCTATCGACAGGGCGGTGGTTTTTTTTTTTCTGTATGTTGGGCGTGGCCGTTTGGCTGCATTTCGTGTGCCCAACTGCTACCAAACTTCACTACTACGACTCAATTAACAGTCCACACAATTAAATTAAATGGTCGCATTTGTTTTCAAATTGAGCAATTAAGAAATGATTTACTATAGCTACGTATTTTGTTGCCCATTTTTGGGCATGGCATTTGTTAGCCGATGGAGGAGGGTGTGGGAGCTGGAAACGACTAAAATTTAAATTGAATTCCATGTAATTAGTTTAAAAAAAAAAGAAGTATCAAATCAACAAACTCAATTACTGTCAACAGATGAAAGCTTTTGGCATAAACTGATGATGGATATCAATACTTTTACGACTTGAATCAATAAATCATTTTTGGAATTATACGATTCAAGTCTTACTATCAAATCGACAAGTGTTTTTTTATACCATGCATTCCTAGGGTAAAATGGTATATTAAAGTCACCAAAATGTGTGTAACTAACAGGCTTTTATGACCTCATAGAGTATCAGCATCTACAGCCGAGTCGGTCTAGGCACATTTGTGTGTGTCCGTTCATATAAAGACCTAGATCCGAGATCTTTACTAACGCTGGAGCTTTGAAATTCCAATTGTGAGTTTATTAAAGATCATAACAGCAAAAGACAACAAATTTGGTGTGTAAATTTGATTAATAAATGCGCAGATTTTGCTTGTTTCAAATTTTTTCCAAGTTCACTTTGGAAAAAAATCAATTTCCTTCCACAATTTTTAAAGTATAGCAATTAAATTTAGGACACTATTTTTTCATATTAATATCTAACGTAATTTAAAATTTCACATAAATTGGACTTGAAATACCAAAGTTATGGCTAAAACGTTTTTACTAGGTCGGCCATAAAGGCTAGGTTGGCCGTGGACTAGTGGCTAGTATGCCTGTAGTAGCGAGTGAAATAGCGTATCCATGCTACTTTTAACTTAAAAACATTCATTTGGTTTTTGAAATTTAAAAAAAATTGTTTCACTGGATAGCAAAGTCGGCGAGATGACTTGCTTAGTTCACTTCAATTGAGCTATAAATCTATATATACCTATACATATATATCTCTATGTAGTCCATAGAAGAATTTCGCAGAAATTCATCGTCAATCAATTGCAGAAATTGCAGAGAAATTCGTTTCAAGTGCTCTTTCCAAAGGATTTGAATGACGAAAAGCTTTTACCACATTAGACTGCCGAGTTGAGTTTGGTTAGGATTAGAATGTTAAACTAATATAAGTATATATCCTTATAGATCGAATAGAGGAATCAATTGACAAACATCTTGGTTCATGTGGTTAAGACACTAAATTTTGGTTTTGTTTTTCTGTCAATTTCCTTTGTGCATTTAGAACATTTTGACTTGTTTTTTTTTCTTTTCTTCCTTCTGCTTTGTTTGTTTCTTTCAATTCATTCATTCTCGTTAGTTCAATTAACAAGTTGAAGTTGAAGGTTTGTTGTTTTTTTATTTTTTTATTTTTTTTTTGTTTCTTCTTTTGCTTGTGGTTGCTGTTCTTGTTGTTCTTGTTGTTCTTGTAATTCTTGTTATTCTTGTTGTTGTTTAACACTTTCAGAGGCGCCGCTTATTAACGCGAGTTTCCTGTGCCATCCAGCCACGCCCACATCCTCAATTGAAACGAAAATTACTTTTCATTCAACTTACTCATTTTGTGTTTGTTATTAATTACACTGGACTAAATGAGTTCTCGTTTTTTTGTTTTCGTCTGTTTCTTTTTTTTTTTTTGCCAATTGAATTATTACACCTAAGACAAAGAGAAAATGGCGTAAGAGAAGAAGGCTAAGAAGATGGCTAATGGCGTTTGTTTTCTTTCCTCCTATCTCTCCTTCTCACCCTTACTCTCTAAAGCAGCAGCGTAAATATTTAAGCAACTGACAATGAGATAACAAACGAAAAGGTGGCCAGAAGCCAAAAAGAAAAAAATTATACGCGCGAAAATGAGGTCAATTTGGTTTTTTTTTTTAGTGTAATTCTCAAATCTAATAAAAAAGCAGGAAGGATGAAGCAAAAACAAGGATGCCAACCGATGATAGGGTGAGGTGGGGGTGATAAAAGGGAGTGAAGGGTAAATGTTAGCAGTCCATTCATCTAGACAGTTAATATATATGGCAAGTAAATTACTTTCATTTTCGCTTGTTATATTACGATAGAGTATAGAGAGCCAAAGGCAAGCAATTTACGAATTTCTCATAAAGTTTGTTCAAAGATACTGCAAGAAATTGAAAAATCATAAGATCATGTATGCTTTATATAGAAGGAAATCAAGCTACAAAGTTTGAGATATGTTTTCCTTTTCTCCAGAACTATGAAAAGCTAATGTTAAAATAATAGTGCCTAGACAGAGCACAATTTAGTTCTGGTTAAACTTTCAAATAATAATAAACAATATTTATACCCCTTAAAGTATGCTAAACTTTTCGATTTCAGATATTTGACCACAATACATAAAAAAAATGTTATTTTAGGTTAAAGCGATTTCCTAGATGACTTATTGCATACTTTTGGGAGCCTTAGATCTGGAATAGTTTGTAAATGAAACAGTTTGTTGAAAGGGTATTTAGAGTTCACCATGTTTTTCCATTAGTTTACGCTTTTTCACCATCTCTCTGTGTCAGCTACTGCAATAATTTCGTTTCGGCTTTTATCAAAAGGATGTGGCGAGAGACTTTATATGCCATTGCGCTCTCTCCCTCTTTCTCTCTCTCTCTCTCTTTGTCGTTGTGTCTTCTTTCCTTCTTTTACAGACAAAACTGAAATATTTATATGCGTGTTGATTTCTGTTTGCTGAATGGTAACCTTTTGCCATTGGGGCTCGGGTTTCGTACCCCTAGTCACTTTCAGATGCCCACTTGAAGATAAGGTCGCGCACACAGAGAGAAAAAAGGGTCAAAAAGCCTTGAGGGAGACAGAAAGAGATAGAGAGAGAGAGTGAGAGATACCGATATGCCTCCCCTCTTTAACCATTGCTCGCCTCATTTAACTGTGCCCATAAATATTCTAAATCACCAGCGGGGGCAGCAGCAGCAGCAGCAGCACGAACTTCATCTCGTCGTCAACTTCATCATCTTCATCATCATCATGATGGTCACCATTGACGTCGTCGTCCACATTGTCGACATCTCGTTCTTATGATAATAAAGTTTGTAATTAATTTTGCATCGTTAAATGTTCTATTCGAGGAAGAACCGCTTTTTCTCTTTCGTTTTCCTAGTTTAATTTCAGAGTTTCGAGAGCAATTTTAATCGTCTCGCCTAATTGACTTTACTCACGATGCTTGAATACGAGTTCGAGTACGTTTTTCGTACGTTTTACAGCTAGATGAACAACACCTTTTATTTTTTGCCATCTGCCTGACTGGCCAGCTAGCTGCCTATTCATATTCATATTCATAACATTTTATGAATTCATCATCTTTATCGCCATCGCCCCATAAAAATTGCATAATCATAAAAAGGCAAAAAAAAAAATAGAATTACATTGGCTTTGAGTTTGGGTTTTGGGTGGGGTCCCCACATTCTACTCCAGTTATCGAGTTGTTGTTGTTGTTGTTGTTGTTGTTGTTGTTGTTACTAGCCCAGCCTGATTATCCAGTTTTATTATACTCATTATATACACCACTCATATAACTGCTACACATATTCTTGGTTGTCTTCCGTTTACATTACATATATATATTAATTTTTTTGCTTTTCTCTCTCTTTTTTTCTTGCAGATACCGCTGGCGAACTTGGATGGGCATTCACCCTAATCATAGTTTCAATCATATCGGCTATTATAGGTGCTATTGTAATGGTCATAGTTCTAAGATGTAAAAGGTAAGCAATCCATTATATACAAAAGACTTCTTCCTAGCTTGGCTTAGGGCTAAATTCTGAAAACCAAAATCCAAAAAAAGAGCTATTTAGCCTACATTTTCCTGTTTACTTTTCCAAAATGTTGTACAAGCTGAAGCTAATAAAACGAATTAACTTACTGAGAACTTATAAAACAAAATTAATTTTTGGCATTTTCCCTTTTTCTACATCTTTTTGAAGGATGTTCAAATTTGCGATTAGAAAAGTTGAACAAGTTGAACAAATGAAACAAGATATTGCTTTCTTATACAATAATTTTAATACATTTGTATGTTTTTAAAAACAAAGTTGAATAAAATTGGCTAAAATTTAAAAACCCACCTGGCGGATACGCAATATTTTTTGGGTGTTTTTTTTTGTGAATTACAAAATTTTCTCAGACCACAACTGCAAACAATTTTTAGCTGATATCACTCAATTTAGCCCTGAGTTTCTGATTTAAAGTTTTTCGAATTATAAATAAGTTCGCCAAGTTTTAGAATACAAATGTTTAGTCAAATGAGAAATGAGCCAAATTTTTGGCGTTAAAAAGTTTGCTCAAGACCAATTTATTTCTTGCAATTTATTTAATTACAACCTAAATAGTTTTAATAATAGTTTTTATCTCATCTTTGTAATTATATTCGACACATGTGGAAGTATTTGAGTTAATAATTTATAAATTATTTCCATATACATAAATTGTAGAAAGAAAAAAAAAAACATGTTTATCGCTTAAACAATTATATGGTTTATTATTTGCAATTTATCTGTTTATTAATAGTTTTCAATTGCATTAATAAATTTCGAATTTTAAGTCTCAACAACTGTTGAGTCAATAGACAATTGCTCCTTTGGCATTTTAGCTAGAAAAAATGCCATAATTAGTCATGATAAAGCCAACATTAATGCATGTGTATGTATGTATATTGAATGTTTTCTACATACATACATGTACATAAGCAAGTACATTCAACTCTCTTAACCCATTGGCGACCCCAGCGATCCGTCATGTGCCGCGACATTTACAACACGCCAGACAAATTGAATATATGTACATATATAGATAGATATATGTGTGTATATGGCAAAAATATCTAAACTGTGGGATCTCTCCCGTTCTCTGTACTCTGTAGACTTGCCCACACACACCACAAGATTCAAGGCATGGGCAATAGCAACGGCAATTCAATTAAACGCCCACCAAAAATACAACAAAACAAAAAAAAAAAAACACTGCAAAAATCCAAGTAAATAAAACCTTTTAAGTGAAACTAAGAATAGCGGCAACAAAATAATCGACGCTAAAAGACAAAGGAACATGAAATTGCTTTATTACTTAATTGCTCTTTAAAGAAAAAATAAATATAAAACACACACACACACACACACACACACACACACTTAAAACAATAGCAACAACAACAGCATTTTATAGCCAAAAGGCATTTTTATCTTTTTTTGGTTCCTCAACTCAAGTCTATTCAAAAGACATAGAGTGGGTCACACACCGAAATTGCGACAAGATACATTTAAATGGGCATTCATTTAGCATTGTAATACGATGAGGGGGGTGGGGGGAGACAGGGTAGCAATATGATGAGGGCGAGGGCGGAGGCGTTGTCCCGTCCAACCAACTACAACACACGCGAGTGCCAAATTAACAGAAATTTTAGCGATTGCCAGTTGTTGTTGTTTTTTTTTGTATGTAGTGCTTCCAGCTTCCAATTCGAATACGAATACGAATTTGAATTTGAATGAACTGCCTGCTTGTTGCCTGCTGCCTGCTACCTGCTGCCGTTAGTCTGGCCGCATGTCGCGTCCAATTAAATTGTCATGTCGCGTCTTATTTGGCGGCATGTTTGCATAAAATTAATTTTGCGCAAAATAATTTGGCAAAGCCAAATCAAGCGAAAGAAAAACAAACAAGTTAGAATTTGTATAAATCGTTTTTAGTTCAAGTTCGACCATCTATGATACCCTCTGGCACCCCCAACAAAAAAAAACGAATCAAAAGACTTTAATGAATGATTATTAAATTTCTAATTTCTAATCATAATACAAATTTTGCACAAACTCTTTCATCTAAACTTGTATTCAAAGATATAATTGATGTTTTGTATAAACTGTTATACTATATAAAAAGTACTCCACATATTCATAAACAAGCTGTTATACACTATAATGTATTCCATAGAATGTCTATTCATTTCATACTCGAACTGTAATGGACATTCTATAGAATGTCTTTCCGTTTCATACCAAAACTTTTATATTTAATGATTTGTAAACAAAAGTTTTTAAAGAAAAAATATCACCTTAACTTCTTTACAAACTTTTAGGTAAATTTTATAAAAAAAAACACAATATCTTAGTTTCTTTAAAAAACATTTCAAAAACTATCGAAACCCAATTTAACCATAGAATTGTCATACAAACTATTATACGCACACACTTAAAAAAGCACACAAAACTATGATGGAAACTGTTCTAATAATTTGTCATACATAGTTAAACTGCCGTTTTAAAACAGTCATAGAAACTGTTGAAATTGTTCTGCAAACTGTTCTACAAACTGTTCTTCAAGTGATTCTATTGACTGTCTACAGAAACTTTTATACAAGCAAAACAAACCAGTAATTAGATTACAGTCTATAGCTAAGAGTACAAAGTCTCTATAAAGTCACAAGTGAAGCTACACAGTATATATCACAGAATAACTGGCATAATTTTCACATAAACTGTTATACAGTAATAATAAACAGATTGCTTAAGAAGCAAATCTTTTAACTACTTTCTCAACTGTCAAAGTGTTTATTTGTTATTCAAATTTTACAAAAACTGTTACACAAACTGTTATACCAACTGCTATATATAATACTTTAGAAGGTATAATGATAATCGAAAAAGTCGCCATACAAACACAATGAGCAGTGGTTTTTCCAAACTGTTATATCTAGCATTTCTAGTCGAGTTCTTGTTCCCCCTTTTTTTTTTGCGGCCTTGTCGAATGAATACCCAATGCTACCCTATATTGTGTTGAAAACCTTGCCTTGTGTCCCACAAATCAAGTGTATTAGCAGTTTTTGGTGGGGCAGGTCATCTCGAATGCATTCTCACGGTGCTTGTCATTAGTGAGATTGTCCCCCTTCCCGTTCATGCCACCCACCTCCCCACCATACAGACGATTTGCCCTCACCTGATTGTCAAACTGTTTACCTTCGCCATCAGCTTAGTCACTCAATTTTGTTGCTGTTTCTGTTGCTGTTCTTGCCTGATTTTCGCAACTGTGTTGAGGCGACTGTGTAGTTTGTTTGGACCATGTCACGTTGTGCTCGTGGACGTGTTGGCTGCCAAATTAGCAGCAATTACATGTAATATCGGTTACACTTAAGTATATATATACATATATCTATGTAGATATTTATTTTGCATATATGCTGATGCTGATGTTGATGCAATTCTCGATCGGCGTTTAATGGCGTTATAAATTTGCTCATGGCACATGTCCCAATCGTATTGCCAACTGTCAACTTGCATTTGTTGTTGCTAGTGTTTGTTTCTAGCCTCTGTGTGTGTGTGTGTGTGTGTGAGTTTGAGTCTCATTGGGGAGTAAGTTCAGTTTAAGTGGCACCTGCCATTTCAATTTTTTCGACAATGTTTACTCAATGTCTAGACATGCTTTAATTTTTGTGTCGGAAAAATCTCAAAGTGACCAAATTGATTGTTGACATCAACATCGAGAGGGAGGGGGGGTGCGGAGGGAGACGACTGACAGAGACAAACTTGAGAGAAAGTAGATGTAAATATTACGGTAATTGCTTCACTTTCATGGAATGTTAATACCATATACTCAGTATACTTGGCCACAACAACTTGAAAGATCTAAACTTGTTCCTATTATTCATTAGCTGCATTCAGTTTAAAAATATTAATTGCACAAGAAAGTGCATACAATCGATTCGAAGGAAATGTTTTTTTCATTTACTCCCCCCTCTACCAAAACTTAATACTGCAACATTCTATCTTAACTGCTCATTCTTATCTTCTTTTAGACTCGTCTTTATAGTTTTTCTTATGGCATTTTTCAGTGTGAATTCACAATTTGAGTTAATAACTTTTCAATATCCAGAAAAACCAGACTTTTTCCAAACACTTCAAGGTTCTTTAGCTATGTTGATGTTGTTGTTGTTGTTAGTTGTTGTTAACTTGTTGAAATTGTTTTGACAAAAAGTTAAATAAAATAAATCTAACCGTTTCATGACTCTGAACTAAACATAAAAAGGCGTGTTCAATTAGCGTGGCTAAACTCGATCAAGGTGAAATAAAAAAAAAAAACAAGAGAGAAATCGTAAAACAAGCTTGGAAAATTGAACATAAAACAAAGCTTGGCCAACAAAAGGAGAAGAAAAAAAAATGGAAGAAAAAAGCGTTACAACCAAAAAAAAAAAAAGAAATACAGTTGGAAAATTAGTGCAGAAATGAACGGCAAACGGCAATCCAATGCTTAGGCCAGGCTTGTTCATTGAAATTGAAAAATCGAATGCAAAAAAAAACGAAAAGAAAAAACTAAAGGATGGAAGAAAAACTCAAGACTCAAGTTCGAGTTAACATTATAATCGATCAAGGCAAAGCGAGGGGAAAATATTTGCAGCTCAGCGCATGCGGCCGGGTACTCAATCAAATTGAATTCAGACAGTGGGGACAGACGTCCGACAGTCAGAAGTTAATTGATACGCATACAAATCTATAAGCATTTAGGTATCAGGTTCGTGCTCTCTCAATATGACCCAGAAAGCAACAAAAAAAAAATAAAAAACTAAAAATAATAATAATAAAGAAACAAGTGCAAATAGTTAGTTTAGTTTATGTTATAGAAATTTACTTCTAGAAAGTCAATCCGGTTTTCTCTCTCCCTCTCTACCCCTCTCTACCTCTCTCTCTCTCTCTCTCTAGTAAATCTGTCAATATTTGTGTAGTTGTTGTTATCTGCTTGGCAGTAAATCCAAAATGTCATGCCAAATGAATGTCACACGCAAGTTTGTGTCCTAAGTCTTTCGTTTTATGCTTTTGATTTTTGTTCTTGTCCATACACAAATTCTTTCAATGTTTAACTAATTTTCTTGTTCTTATCTTTACAGAATTAAATCGGCGAATGCAAATGGTAATGGTAAATATTTCAGATAAGTAAAATTATATCGCAAATGCTAAGCAAAACTTTAGTAAGAGCTTAAAGATAATAGTGCGTCCTTTTTATATAATGAGTAGTTGAAAACTGTTATACAATCGGCTTTTAGCATTCATATGTTGCACGAAACACATGGAAGAAGAAGAGAATCACTAGAAGAGATTATATAAAAAAGCTATTATACAAAAATGTCATACGAATCATCTTTACCATTAAATGTGCGTAAGATAAAACAGTAGCAAAAACAAAACGGCTCAAAAATGTTATATAAAACTGTTATACAAAACTTTTATATACTCTATCTTAACATCTAAGTATGAACTTTAAAACAGTAGCACACAAAAATGATCATTATGCGTTATACAGAACTGTTATACAAAAATTGTTTCACAAATTCTTGTACACAAAGTAACTACTTTTGGACATAATCTGCTCTAATCGTTGCTTAATCTGTTATACATGGATTCCAAGATTAAACTAGCACAAATTGTTCGTAAAATTGTTACATCGAGTGTTCTACAAATCTGGACAAAGTGTTATACAAAATGTTCTATAATATGATTTGAAAGACATTTCTTTAGGCAGTTTCAGCATGTTAATAGAATTTTATAGATCCCTTTCAATGTGTGTGTTTGGTCATAAAGTTTGTTAACCAAATCGAACCTTTTCTTCTTCCCTAGTTAGCTTAGTTAGGCATCATTAGGGTATGCGAAGTTCGTTGCCTTAATGATTAGTTTTCGACATTAGTTTTGCACATTCAGCAGTTGATCAATTAGCCAACTCATCTCATTTCCTTTAGCTAGATTCTAGTTTTTTTTTCCTCCCATTTTTCTATTTTTATTTTTATTCATTTCTGAGATTTTCCCCCATTTTCTCATTTCCATTTTTAATTGCATAATTTTGCTTTTGCATGCAATTCCAATGAAGAAGCCAAAAGACGAACGAAAAGAAGCAGAAGCATAAGAAAGAAGATGCAGACAAGTGGCAACATTTTAATTTGTATGTTGCTGGATTTGTTTGGCTTTGGTTGACAATGCATGAACTTCATGTTCGTGCCACAAATCTAAGATGCAACTGCAACTACAATTGCTACGTGCTTTCACAGTGAAACAAATAAAACTAAAAGGAAATTTGTCAACAAATTAAGGCACAAAAAGGCACACAGCCCCAAAGCGAGAGAGAGAGAGAGAGAGAAACACGTTTAAAAATCGTGCTACAAAAACAAAAAAAAAAATTTGTCAATTTTTGATTTAGTTGCTTGAAAAGAGGGTTTAGTTGTTGTTTGCATAGATGGATGAATGGTTGAATGGGTGGATGGATGGTTGGATGGATGGATGGATGGATGGCTGTTGGTGCTTAGTGGGGTGGGGTGGGGTGGTTTGGAGTGGTGTGGTGTGGACTTTTGGGTCCTTCCCGCTCGCTTTCACACAACTGAAAGTTGGCGCCAATTTCACTGTCGCTTCTCATGACAATCGGACATGCAGGACAAATTGTTGTCGGCATTTAATGTCACAGCAGCCAATTAGTTGTATCCCAAAATGAAAATGCTCGTTTCGGGTTGTTGTTTGTTTTTTGTTTTTGTTCGCCGTACGCACGGCTGCAAGAGCAACAACAAACAAACTGACAAAAAATCAACAAAAAAATCAACAACCAGCAAAAGAGAAACAAACAATTGCCGCAAAATCGTTAAACTGTCAGCAAGCGTTTAAAGTCTCGTGATTATGTCCAAAGTCAAACGTCGAGAGTTGAGAGACAAGCGCCAGTTGCCAGTTTCCAGTTGCCAAAAGCTGTTTTTTTTTTTTTTGTTGTTTTCTTCCTCTTGGATTTTTTCATTGTTTTTTTGAGTTTGTTGTTTTGTTTTTTATTTTTGGTATTTTCGAAAATGTCAAATGGAGAAAATTTTCAATTGCCCAAAAATGTGCATTTCAACATTGAACAAGAATTGAGGGGAAAACTTTTCGAAAAATTAAAGAACTTTTAATATGGGATAATTGAAGATAATTTAATATCCGCAGAATTGAAAATTCCATAAAATATACACATACCTCTATATATATTCTTGATCAGCATCATCAATCGAGTCCAGCAGTAGTCTGCCTTCGGCCAAAATAGAATATCTTTCGAATATTATCCAATATATTATCAATTTCAACAACTTTTAAACAAAAAAATGTGAATTTTTTCATAAAAAACTGAAAAAAAAAAAAAATATATATATATAAAGGAAAAAATGTGTTTACCAGCTTGTAGAAGTAATCAAGATACCATTTAAAGGATATGTAATAGATTTTAGTTGTTAGACTTTGATGAAATTTTGATATGTTCCAATTGTTTTGTGCCACATTAGTTCTATATTTCAGTGTTCTAATGGAAGAATAACAAAGTTATAAAAATATATACATATATTCAACGAAAAACTTCAAAAATCTGAGACCATCTCCAAAATCGTCAAACTTGTGTTTTTTCGGGGAAAGTTGTGCTATTTATTTTCTTAACTAAAATATTGAATACTAAATACGTATATACCTATGTTGTAGCATCAAAATCTTTGATTCATATATCGGGATTTCCCCTTGTTAAATTATGAACCTTAAATGTCAAGATCATCGTTGTCTAAAAATTATGGAGTAATCCTTAATATTAATCTTAGATGCTAATATGCTTAAAATCTACAACGATTGGAAGTCCATTTGAATATATTTTATATTTTTGGTGACGAGAAATATAAAATAGATATAAATTTTCTTGACCCTGTCATCGTAAATGTAAAATCTTTTTAGTATTGGATTTAAACAATAAAATAAATCTAATTGTAACATTTTATTCAATTAAATTAATAATAATATGTTGGCCCTTCTGAATTCCTGACTAATACCACAGGCCGATAATATTTTTGGTGACGGTTAAAAGGTTGAAAGGTTTTCTTAACTAATTCGGGTATTTTGATTCTGGGTTTTTGACCATCACATCCAGATTTTGGATTGAAAAATAGGCACCCAAAAGTATGCTACTTTTCTGCATTTTTAAGAGATTTTAGAATTTCCTGTACGAAAAAAAAATAGCTCTTGTTTGCAAACATTATTAATAATAACAATTTTTTAAGTGCATAGGATTCCAATAATTCTTTAAAATTAAATAAAGCGATTCCTTCGAATCCCTACAGCATACTTTTTGGTTCAAATTTCACTCATTTTGGAACCTTATCCAAAGTGTAAGATATTATGCGTTATAACAAAGAAACGTCTTTTTGAAATTTTGTAAATTACTTTTAAAGCATACCTAATATATTAATAAGTTAAAATAACAATGTTTTTAGTATAATAATTTAACTATAAAATATTGCGAAATCCTGACGTGATGGGCAAAAACTTAGATCAACACCCCCAAATCACCTATTGAACCTAAAACACTTTTTCATGATCTCAAAAATGTCGGCCTGTGTAAATTAATGAGCTTTAAAAATGTTTAGCTTACGACGAATTTGACTATACTCTAACATCCTGGCAATAAGATTGGTCCCCCCTTTGTTTTTAAGCAGGATAGCTGAAGCCAGGTGAATGGAGTTATAAGTAATAATAATAAAGCCTAGGTTAACCTTAGCCACATCCGTTCTGCTTCCTGTCTTTCTTCTTTCACGACTTTGGCTTAAGTTCTGCCTTTCACTCTCATTAAACCGGGCCAAAAAGATGTTATGCAGAGAGTGGAGCCGTCTCGGCCATCTCCAGCTAATTAGTGGAATGCATACGCAACCAAATGACTTTTATACGTATGGTTAGCTTGGGGTTTCTTTTTCTTTTCAGTTTAAGCCAATTTCCCAAGTTATGCACATGCATAATGCGGTCTCATTTTACGAGTATGCTTATGATTTATGTACTTCATAGAGAGTTAACTCTTCCAGCTCTTGGAGCTCTTTGACTTTGGCTCGTTTGGACATTGGCGATTATTAACCAAGTTAGCCAGCGAAAAAGAAACGCCAAGCGACAGCAAAACGTTATCGTATGTAGGTGCTCATATGTGTACATGCATTTTGTGCATGTCAGAGACACAACGAACCAATATAAAATGCATACAAGCAAACAAACATACATACATACATACACAGAGACCACATCTAACTTCAACTACAGAGTTGAATTCAAAGTTGGTTTTAATGGCTGTTTTTGTGCTGTGTTAACGATAGTTTGCCACAGCTACCGCTAGTGCCGAGCACCGAGCACCGAGTGAGCAAAATCTACGCACAGTGATTACAAAATTATTGCAATTTAAGAAGAATATAATGGAGTATAAGAACCCATGCAAACGAACCAGCTGAATTTAGAAATGTTGAGTAAACAAAGCTTAAATGTTTTCCATAGGTACACAACTTAGGAAAACAATAGTTATCAACTAATACTTGAAATAGTTTTTGACTTATTGTTAGATATATGTAGATATATATGTATATAAAATGCCTAACTTTTCGCCGATTCTGATAAGGCATAGAAAATTGTGGAAAATGCTTTTACACATTTCTAAAAACAAACTATCTAAAAATCTTTTAAAATCTTTTAGGCTATCAATGACAATGAGGTAATAATTACTTTACTGCAAATAATATTTAACATATTTTCAAGTCCAATTTACTTATAACGTAGTGAAATTTAATGTAGTTAAACGTCAGTAAATCGGTCTTTGATATCGATATTAAAAAACTGATGAAGTTCGATATTAAAAATGCTAAATTATCGATATGCAAGAGGTGGAAAGGAAAAATCGATTTTGGATATTGAAATTCGATCAAATTCAGAGAGTGATTTGGTCTCATGTCTTTTAAGCTAAACCAAAAAGTCACAATTGAAATAACCTTATATTGAACATCATTTATATAGAGTTTTTAACTTTTGAAGATAGAATAATATTCCTAGAAACCTGTGAAAACGTAAACTTGAAACGTAGTAGGAAAATAAGCAAAATATTTTGAATTCAATCTATTTGCATGGAAGCAACAAGCCCGAAAATTCTTTTTATTTGAAAAAACTTTTGTCTACGCGCATTTGTGTACCACTGTGCACAGTCATTACAGCTACTGCAAGAGTAGCACCTCTACCTAGTGCCTCTGGGTCTTATCTTACTCAGCTTATCTGCAGCCAGGGGCAACAAATGGCAAAATTTCTGTTTAACAAAATATTTCGCAGCCATTTAGTTTTGTACATAAACCAACAAAAAGAAATAAAATTAAATAATATATATGTATGTATGCATGTATGTATGTATGTATGTGTATATAGAGGTAATAACAAGCATTTGATAGTTGGAATTCGTTTTCGTTTTTGTGTCTTTCGTTTTGTTTGTTTTAACAAATGGCAAATATGACATGTGTAATGAAGTCTTAATAGTTGGCCAGATAATGTCCAAAAAGACTTTGCGGCAAAATGTCACCAGTTCTTTATTTGTTTTTATCGTTAAGGTGCATATAATTAAAATAATGTTACGCATACGACACATTGGCCACATATGCAAAATTGTTTGAATTTAATTAGAATTGCACAATTTGACATTTCAATGGGTAATTAGCGAATTATTTTGTGCACATAACCAAAATGATGAGGAAACTTTTCAATTGCAAAAAAAAAAAAGAAAAATATGTGATAAAAGTCTAAACCAATTGGCATGGATTTTTTTGGCTTATAAACGAAACGAAACGAAACGAAACCACCTCTCACCTAAGATTCACATATGCTGATAAGAAAAGGATCTCTAGCAAACAAAAACCCAAAAAAAGAAAAATCAACCATTTGGCATTTTGTCCAATCGCCAACTGCAAGTATTGGTTGGTTGGTTGGTGGTGCAGTGGTGCAGTGGTTTAGTGGTATTGCACTTTATTTTGCCACCTCGCTAACCAGTTGACAGCCATTTAATTTACGCTTTGTTTGTTTCTGTTTGTTGTTTTGTTTTTTTTTTTTTTTTTCATCGTTTTGCTTTGTCTGCGGTGAATGTTTGATTTATCGCTCGATTATAGAAGAAATATATGTATATGTACATATGTATAAGTATATGTATCTTGTATATATAAGAAACTGCAAAATGTCATAGCCACTTGAATCTCTCATGTATGTATTTGGTATGCTCTTTCACAGGTGGTCGCCCTCAGCCTTGGTGGTGTCGCAATAATCGGAATGGTAATGGTCAAAATCGTTCACCCATATCGATAAAACATTCAGCGGATAGCATACGCCGTCCCACAAGCAATTCAGGCGTTTGGACCTGGTTAGGAGGCAGTCGTCGCTCATCGTCCGGTGGCCCCGATCAAATTGGACCGCCATCAACATCACCGGCCGAGAATCATTATACCCACATGGATGATGCATACAGTCCGGTGGGTGTTAGTGAAGCTCTCTATGCCGAATTGGATCGCGAATCGGTACGTTCGGCAAATCCGTCGTATCAGAATACCGCATACAGTCAATGTGGTGAGGTGAGTAATCCCAAAAGAAAGAAGCCACAGCTAATCTCAACCAATAACTTATCCATCCATCCATCCATTCATTTATGCATTACAGAAATACAATTTCCAATCGCACGAACAAGACATTCCCATGGTAGTATCATCGGCTCCAAGTAGTGCATACTATTCGGATCTTTCCGTAACAGCCATGCCTGGAGGAGCCAGTGGCAGCGGTGGCAATCAGGGAGCCTATGAAATTGTTGGTCTTAATGTTATGTCCCAGCCTCTGCCCAATTGGGATCATCATGGTGGCAACAGTGGCGGCGGTAGCGGTGCTGGTGGTGGTGGTGGTGGCAACACCATTCCAGGTGGTAATGGTCTTTCACCTGGTGGCGAACCAGTGGCCATGACACAACGTCGCATACCCAGACTGGCGGCCATCAATGAGACCAGCACTAGTACAGTGCCATCGGACTATGTCTAAAGAGTTAGACGAGTGGCAGAAAGAGAGAGAGAGAGAGAGCGAACGTATCCTTCTCTAGAGAGAAGACATCAATGGGGGGGGGGGGGGGAAACACTTTCTAAAAGAAGAAAACGAAATTAGTAAATGTATTGTGAAATGTTCAGCGAGCTTACGTTATATATTATATTTACACACCATAGATTATAGATATATCTATACATATATATATATATATATATATATATATATACATATATACCCCATATATTTGAAATGATGTATAGTTTTGCATATACAACATCTAGTTTTTAGTGTCGACTTTGTGTCTTTGGTTTAAATGTCTGAATTTTTCGAATAAATAGTGTCTAGTGTTTTTTTTCTTTTTCTTTTTTTTTTTTGTGTATCGTTAGATTCTATTGTAGTTTTAAGCAACGATTTAATCGTGGGTGATATTTAGCCTAAAAATATGCTATATTCTTATGTTCTTATGTACTTTAAAAAAAAAAAAGGGAAAAAAAAAACATTTTTGAAAAATGTGTAAAAAAAAAAACAAAAATATGAAATTGCAAAAAATCACATAAATAATACAATACATCTATATATAATATATTGAAACATATTTATAATTCACAAACAGACACACACACACGAGGCAGCTACATATGTATACAAACATTCAATATTTACAGCAAACAAACAAAATATATATACATACATATATATATACATACATATATGAAATTTAGCTCACAGAATATATATGTATGTATAACAATCTATCTATTGAACTATATATTTAACAATCTAGCAGATGAAACATATTTACAACGATTTTGAACAAAAACTACAACAACAACAAATACAACAACACTCATCCATATCATTTTAATCAATAGTATCTACTATATTAAAAAGAAAACAAAAACACACACACACACACATTCATACATAAACATATATAATTATATACATATATAAACGATTGTATTACACCTTTTTTTTAATATAGCTATATATACATATATATATTTATTCGACATTAGGTTTTTTTCCAATACATTTTGTACATTTTGTTGTAGTCGAAAAACATTATATACATATACATATTTACATATGTATGTACCTATATACACATATGTACATACATATATTTATATTTGTTTCGAAAACAAAGAGCAAACAAAAAATGAAAGAAAAAAAACAACAACAAATAAAATTCTAACAAGAAATAAATTTGTATATGAATATTTATATTTTTCAAACCCAAAAATATGAACAATATCATTTATACTTTCTCAGTGGCGGAGTATGGAAGAAATTTCATATTTTTTTACGTAACTTTCTTGGGATGGGAATCCCATGAAGATCAGCGGTAGAAGAAGAAGTTACAACGTCACAATTTTGACAACGTTGATTATTAGATTCATTTTCAATTCCTAGCTGCTTGGAACATTCAAATTTTTCGCGGTAGGTTAGTAGACAAGAATTTCCAACAATTTCATAAAAATCCTTCTTTGTCATTTTTGTATAGTCTATAGTATCCAAAAGACGATTAATTAATAGCTGATAGCTGTTACTTTTGTCCACTTCCATCTCAGGCTCTTTATTCTTTTCAATAGACCGATCCTCGACTTTAACGTCAGTTTCTTCATCTTCGGCATTTAAAGATTCTTCAGTTATTCGTATATCGGGTGAATAATGGGCTGATATATAATTTTCAATCATCATGAAACGCTCTGATTGCGACATAGCTTTAGACACACTTTTAACATATTGTTCAAAAACACTTTCTGGCAATTTCATGACCTCGAAGAGGTTTGCCCCGTGGTTAAATTTTTTGGGATTGTTATGAATTTCATCCGTAACCAATTGAATTAATCGTTTCTTGAACAGATTATGACCAAGCTTAAAAAGGGAAATCAATTCCCCGATAGCCATAGTTTGCAATTTTTTTTCAAAAATTCGAAAGCACTCTTCTACGATAGATGGTACCAGGAATCGGTCGCCAAACTCGAAAAGTTTTTCCAAATTCGGGAAGCTATAGGTAGCCATCTTGTCTGCATCGTACGTGTATATGTATGCGAGAAAATTCTCGAAAACATCCAATCGAACATCCTTCAGGGGAAACTCCACAGATTCGGGCTCTTTCTCGAACTGGATTTTAAAGTATTCTGATGCGCATGCCAAAATAACTTTGTGACACGAAAATGTCTTGTCCTCAACAATGATTCGGCAATCTGCGAAATTTTTACTTATCAACAGATTGTGATATACTGGAGCCAACCTGAATGTTAATTGAATAAAAATATCTATACTTATACATATATATATTTTTTATTGTATTAAACACAAACCATTTATCCATGTTGAAGATTTAGTTTAAAGTGGCTGCAAAAGCCGGCGGAATTTATTGACAATGTTGGTAAACGTAAAATGTCCCTGTCAGATGGTTTTCTTTAGTTTTCCCTGTTTTTTGCCTACCAGTATTAAGCTGTATGTTTTTAAGTGTCGTTACAAATTTAAAAACCAATAATTATTTAGCAAAGCTACTCGGTTGCAAAAGGTACATAAATTTGTTACCAAACGAAATGCAAGAGCACGACCTCGGGTGCGCCTTGGCGATTTTTTTCATAGTTCTTGTGTAATTAGCGAAGAAATTTATATTTTTGTGGGATTATAGCGAAAAGTAGCTGTTTTCGGCTAAACAAAACTGACAAATTTTAAGATAGTGTTGCCAGATGCCACGTTTCGGACACACAAATACGCGCGCTTTATAAAACTTTTGCTTGCACTATTCCCTACAAACAATTCCATAGAACAAATATAGTTCAGAATACAATATTCAGATGCCAGAGTAACCAAATATTTCTCGTTTTTATAACACAAAATACTGTTCAGTATACAATATTTCTCGATTTGCAAGTTGTGTGCAATAATAATCTGGCTTACATATGCCCACCTAGGTTAAACTTAACAATGTTCAAACTTAACCGCCAAAATAAACGCAATTCAAACAACGCGCGCCATAAAAACAAAACAAAAGAAGCAGGCTGGCAACGCTAAAATCTATAGAAAAATAGCGTTTTGCCAACACTAAATCTAGCTTTAGTCGATTTATCCACTTTTGAAAACTGAAATCTCGAGTAGCAAGTAAAAATATTTTCACCGATAAAACCAAATTTTGCAGCACTTAAGTTTTGATTAGCTAAATGCACTGTACAACACATAAACGACATCATTTGCGAGCCAATGAAACAAAAAAAATTGTAATTAAAATAACAGGAAACATAAGCACTTAGCTATCTGCCTCTGCCTCTAATTATGACAGAATTTCTGGCGGAGAACAATGCGTGTGGACAAAACCTGCTTAATATCGTATCCGTTGGCAATTCCATAATCGCCGAGGTTCTCCGCCTTAAGGATTATGTTCCATCAATTTATCGGTAAGTTATTAAAGTTATATACCATATAGACAGATAGATAGATAATGCATATTTTTATCAACAGCTTGGAATCAAAAGCTGATAAGCAGAAATATGGCGAAGTTATCTTGGACTTTAGCTACTTCAAAGACGCCGAGGCCATTGAGAAAAAGATTGAGGAGAGTCGGGTAAGATGCATTCATTGTGTATATTGAAAGTTAATAGGATAACTTTGTGTTTTTAATGTACTGCAGGAGCTCAGTGAGCTGGATGATGAAGTGCGTTCATCTCATTTGCCATTAATACAACGCTTCTATTTGGCCTTTCAAAGTATCCATCATTATGCCACCGATTTGCAACAATTTATTGATGAGCTAAACACGGGCTATTACATCCAACAGAATCTGGAAACATTGCTACAAGATGAGGAGGGCAAACAATTGCTATGCGAATCGCTTTATTTATATGGTGTTATTCTGTTAATACTTGATTTTCATATATCAGGTGATGTGAGAGAACGTTTAATGATTGCCTATTATCGTTATGCCACACCGAATGGCGATGCCTTAGCTCCTGGTTGCAGTGGTGGTATTGTTGGAATGGGAGGAGTTGGCGGCGAAAGCAATATACACGATGTATGCCTGCTATTAAGATCAACTGGTTATCAACAGCCATCGACAGAACTATCCTCAAATCATCATCATCTGTCAACGAGTGTATCAAAATATCCTGAAGCATATTTTTCACGTTTTCAATTTGATGGAACATTCATTGATTTGGTTATTGCCCGTTTACGTTGCGATGATATCTACAATCAATTGGCCATTTATCCACATCCATTGCATCGTTCTACAGCCTTTTCCACTCAAGCAGCTATGCTATATGTTTGTCTATATTTTTGCCCCCAAATGTTGCATACACAAACATCACAAATGCGTGAAATTATTGATAAATTCTTTCCTGATAATTGGATCATATCCATATATATGGGCATTACTGTTAATCTATTAGATGCCTGGTCTGATTTTAAAGCTGCAAATTTGGCTATAAATCAAGTTGTTAATCCCACAATGGGCATCAAATCCATATTGCAAGCCAATAAGGAACAGATGTTAAAGACATTGCAAAAATCTCAAGATATCCTGCATGAGGGAATACTCAATGATGATTTTGTTCTGGAACATGCCAATAAAATCATTATACTAATGCGTCAAGCAAATGTATTATTACGCTGGTATTCCCTACATACAACAAAAGCCGTATTTATTATTAATCCATCGGCTGGTCATCATCATCATCATCAAGTGCAAAAGTTATTAACCAACGAACTAAATGTGGAGAAACAGCAAATCTATCAACTTTTATTGAATTGCAGTCAAATGGAATTGGTTGTTAAAGAATTGTTAAATGATATACATTCCTCGAAATCTGAACGCTTCTTGAAGAGTCGCGGTGAGATAATCGAAAGACTTGGCGAATTGAGTGAGGCATTTGCCGGCTCTCGTCCGTTAACGAAAATCGAGGCGAATAGCCATCTACAGCAATGGTTTGGTCAAATGGCTAAGCAACTAAACAAATTGGATTTGCAAAAACCACAAAAATCAGGTAGATTGATCATACAAGTGATGCAGGCATTGGATGAGGTACAGGAATATCATAATCTACATGCCAATATGTTGGTTAAACAGCAATTACAAGAGACACGGGATTTGCTCAATAGAATGGCTCAGGTGAATAGTGTGTATACATATATAGTCTATTGATTGAATCTCTTTAAATGATAATTTGTTGTCCTGTTGCAGCTGATCAATCTGAAGGAGGATCTGGAGATACAAATCCAAATGATTTGTGATTTTAGCTATGCCTGGCAATTATTGCAGCGGGATTACACTGCCCACATGCAGGAGCATATTAAACGTCAGCCACGTGCGGTTATTGGCATTCGCGCCATATTCCTTAAATTGGCCAGCACTCTGGAGGTGCCGTTAATGCGTATCAATCAGGCAAAGAGCGAGGATCTTGTTTCGGTTTCAAATTACTATAGCACCGAATTGGCCAACTTTTTGCGTAGAGTCCTACAGATTGTACCCGAGACTATGTTCAATATTCTAGCCCGGATTATACAATTGTTAACGAATGTGATTAAGGAGTTTCCCACACGTCTGGAGAAGGAGAAACTACGCGAATATGCCCAATTTGAAGAGCGTTTTAAGGTTGCCCAATTGACCAATTCAATTGCTGTATTCACCAAGGGCATACTGATGATGAAACGGACTCTGGTGGGTGTTATTGAATTGGATCCCAAGCAATTGCTAGAAGATGGCATACGTAAGGAGCTGGTCAATCATTTGGCAAATGCCTATAATTTGGGTTTGATATTCACCCCAGAGAAGGGTAAATCTCCGGTTCATGTGCTACAGACGAAACTTCAGCAATTGGCCAAAACGATTGAGGGTTATCGACGTTCCTTTGAGTATATTGAAGATTATTTAAGGGTTCAAGGTCTACGGATATTGCTGGAAGAGTCACAGCGTATTATTAACTATAATGTGGAAAAGGAATGCAATTCATTTTTGAAAATCAAAATCCAAGAATGGCAATCAGCCTATCAATCGCCAACAATACGCATTCCAAATTTTCCGCCACTTCAAGGTGATGCCTCACATTCTCAAAATTTTATTGGCCGCCTGGCCCATGAGATATTGCGTTGCACTGAGCCACGTTCCACCATCTATCTTGATCTCAAGATGCGCTGGTATGAGAAACGTACGCCACATCATGAGATATTGGCCGCCTCACCGTTCTTTGCCCTGCTGCGTGAGGCATTGGCTCCAGCTGGTCTGGTGGGACTAGAGCGTCTATATAGTCATATGTTGGCAAATGAGTTGAAAATAAATCTAGATAAATTACAAAAGAATCTAACCCAAGATCGCATGTGGTGTGAGACATTAGCTAATTTAACCAAAGAGCTGGAATCCCGTGAATTTCCTGGTGACATTGCCGGCAAGCAGCCATCAAAATACTATCAATCCTATTGCCAACGTTGGCTCAAAGTGTGGCCAACGATATTGGATTGGATCCTAGCGTTGGGCCAAAAGCAATTATTGCGTCAGCAAATAGCTGGCGAATTGAGTTTCAGCAGTAAATGTGATGCCAAATTATTGGAGAATACCACCGATACATTGAATAAGTGAGTGCATATAGAGAGTTTAGAGTTCAGTTTGATCAAATATATCATTGTTTCTTCTATTTGCAGGGCCTTCCTTTTGGATCTTTCGATTGAGCGTAAACTATGCTGTGAACAGGGAGTTGGTCTTTTAACCGAATTAAGTGATATTCTACTCTATACGGGCAACTATGAGCCATTGGAACAGGTTTTCTGTTTCACCAAGAATACGCACAATGTTTCGCTATTTCTAACACTCTTCACCATCGCCCATGTGGGTCGTTTGCAACATTCTGTGAATACCGATTGCCTTTTACCGCGCACAGCCAAAGATGTGATAGATTGTTGTCCATTGATAATGGGTCTATTGACAGTATTGCACCAATTCCATAAAAATGTTAAAATGCTTTATATAAGCTATTTAAGTCAATATGTTGTCACCCTGGCCGAGGTCCAATTGATGTAAGTTGTTGTTTTTTTTTTTCTTTTGTTTCTTATCTAATAATTAATCGCTAAATATTCTTCTCTTTCCTCAGTGATTCTAAAATCCTGTCTTCTGATGTGGTCACCATGCTACATTTTTTGCAATCATTTCTACGTTTGGCTCGATTGCCGCTTAGCGTCTTGGAGCAACGTATTCCTAATATGATACTCAGTGAATTCGAGTATTTGGCCACGCCCATTAAATGAGATCTTGGACAATCAAAATACTTTAATAAATTCGAAAACATAACAAATAAGAGGAAAATGTTTGAGGAAGAAGTTTTTAACAATGACGGGGATTAAGTGTAACTGGCGAATCGCGTGTAGATTTCGCTTCTGTTTTTTCTTTTTTTTTTCCTGATCTGCCTTTATTTATGTAATAACAGTGGGTGCTTGTCGTCCAGTGAACTTGGGCAGCTGTGAGATTTCCAAAGCAATGTCAATCAATGGCTTCAGCATAACACTGGCCTGGCCAAGGACATTCTCCTTTTCATAGGAATCAATGTAGAGGCTACAGAGCAAAGAGAGATTTTAGTGACAACTTTTTTGACTAGATTATGATTGTGATGGCAAAACTTACCGCACTGTGGCTCCAGAGCTGCCAGTGCCACTCAGACGCATCACAATGCGACTGCCATCTTCGAAAACGATACGCAGACCCTGCTTGGTGGCCACCGACTTATCCACAGGATCGGTATAGCTAAAGTTATCGGCTTCGCGAACTTTGTAGGTTTTGCCGCCACTGCTGAAACTTCTGCCCACGAATTCAGGTGAGGTAATGGTCTTCTCTGTGGTGGACATCATCTCATTGCATGGATCCAATTCGCATTCCTCGTAGTCATAGCGAGTGAAATAGTTACGTCCATAGACCGACCAATGTTGCTTCAATATATCCTCAATGCCCTTGCCGGTGTGCTGCATAACGGATATCCAAGCGAGGACAGCCCAAATGCCATCCTTTTCGCGTATGTGATTCGAGCCAGTGCCGAAGCTTTCCTCACCGCACAAACACAGACGACCGGCATCCATTAGATTACCAAAATATTTCCAACCGGTGGGCACTTCAAAGACCTCTTTGCCCAATTTCTTGCCAACCAAATCGACAGCCGAGGCGGTGGGCATACTTCTAGCGAATCCTTGGACACCATTCTTTTGGAAATATGGTATGGCCTCCAGATAGTGGGCAATCACAGCCAATGAATCGCTGGGCGTAACAAAAAAGGCTTTGCTGCCAATGATCATGTTACGATCACCATCACCATCAAATGCGGCGCCAATATCATAATCACCCTTGGCCACTGTCTCAACCAAATCCTTGGCATAGGTCAAATTCGGATCCGGATGTAGACCACCAAAATCGGGCAATGGTGTGGTATGAACCACTGATGCTTCACTTGCACCCAAACGATTTAAAAATATCTCTCTCACATACGATCCAGTAACCCCGTTCATCGAATCAATACGCATCTTTAGGGGTTTGCCCGTGCTCTTGCCACTTACGAAATCCTTGAGTTTGGCAAAATCAAATATCTCCTCCATATGACGGACATAATTGGCCACCGCATCGATCACTTCGACAACGAATTTCTTGCCGCCAATATCATAGCTAGTCTCACCCACTTTCGAGATATCAATCTGTAGTTGGGGCACCAATTTGTAATTCTTAATCTCCGTTGATAGTTTATAAATATTATTGGTGAAGGCATCGGGAGCTGGGCCACCGTTTTCACAATTGAATTTAATGCCAAAATCATTCTCAGGACCGCCAGGATTATGGGAAGCGGTCAACACAATGCCACCTAAACACCAGAGAGAGAGTGAGGGAGAAACAGTTAATCGAGAGATTCGTCAACCTGGGTCACCTCTAGACAAATTTTCGTCATATAACATAATTAAATGAAGATTCTTATCAATTAAGCTCATCAAGATTGAGAAAACAAAACGTACAGTGAAACTGCCTATAAAGGAAAACAATAATCTTTAACGCGAGATGCTAGACTAACTAGATACACTAATAATCGGCATTAAATATAGAACTAGAACTAAAAAGGAGTTAACTTAATTTCTATATACTAGCAGTCTTAAAGTATGAAATGGAATCTTAATTTTTTTCATACCCAATGCCTTGTTATGACGAATCAAACTGGAAACGGCCGGAGTGGACAGTATGCCATTTTGTCCTACCAACAATTTGGATACACCATTGGCCGCCGAGATGCGTACAATCAATTCGGCAGCCTCCTTGCAATAGTAACGACCATCACCGCCCACAACCAAAGTGGAACCGGCCAGGGCAGCTCCATTGGCATCCAAAATGCATTGAACAAAATTTTCCGTATAATTGGGCTGAGTGAAAACCTTTACCTATGGAATCGAATATATATATACATATGTATGTATGTATGTACATATGTTAATAATGTGTTCATTTTCCTTGATATTGTGAAATATTATTTAAATGGTAAATTACCTTTTTGCGTAATCCGCTAGTGCCAGGCTTTTGACCCTCATAGGGTTTAGTTTGCACAGTTTCCACACTAAGCGACATAATGCACGAGATGGAGAAGGATAATGCACTGGAGTTTTCCTGCTGCTGGTAAAATTCCAACTGAAAATCAAGCTGACAAGCTACAACTAAGCGAATTCGTCCCTCACTCACTGATAACAGCGATACAAGCAGCGCTGCCGGTAATATTTTCTTCGTATTCGGCTACACGGGCAAAGATAAGCGCTATCTAACCTATGTGTTGGCGAAAATGTTGGCAATTATTTTAAAGGGGTGTGTTAACATATTATTTTTGGCTTTTTAGTTAATCAATCTAAAGGAAAGTTACCTGCTTTACTTTGGTTTATCTGCAATTAAAAGCAATTCAAATATATGACATATGCAAATTAATGTACAGGCTCGCTTATGTGTAGGGTGCAAGGGCATTCAAGGGCATTGAATTTGTTGTTCGGAGCCGGCATATAGAAAGCCTAAAACTAAGCTAAGAATGGTATTTAAACAACTGTTCGACAAAAATTGGGGTCTAATGCTAGTGTTGACTTCATAAGCGAAATTTGTTTAAACAAATAAATAACATAAGTTTCAAAATTTGTTTACATCTTGTTTTCAGTGCTGCTATTTATCGATAACCAGCAAATAGCTAAAATTTTAAAATTGAAATTGCACGGTTCCGAAAAAAAAGGTTTACCACTTTCTATATTATAAATACTGAAGAACTAAATAATAGAAAAAAGCAATGTTTAAACATAAAAGTGCAAAAAAACAGAATATATTTAAATATTTAAAAAAGGCAATTTATACAGCCTGTAATTAGTGATTAGTAAAAGTTGAATATATTCTGCACTTTTTCAGTGATAAAGCTAAAAATACTAATACTTTTAGTATTTTTCATAAGACAAAGGAATTAGTTAGTGTTCGAATAACTAAATTACTAAAGTTGAATTATAAAATAATTCAATTGGGTTGTATGTACACAAAATTTAAATTTTGTTACAACCGCCAGATAATAAATATTTTCTACATTGCTAGAATTTTCGATATTCCGACTATTTGTTGTCGATATTTCGATAGTCGTATCGATAACTGGTGAAAGTACTCGATACATCGACAACGGTCGTGACGTGGAAACGAGCGAAAACGACAACAGCCGATTCCGAGCCGTGGCGAGCGCATTTACCAACTTTGCAGTAAGAGTCAATCATTAGTTTTATAGAAATACTCTTTAACTAAATAACCAAAATTCAAGTAAGTTATATCAAAACAAAGCTAAAATAATAAATTCATTATTCAAGGCGAATGTGCATAACATTTCATTGAAAATAACAATTTAATTGGGCCTCTCAATCATATGGCATTGGCACCGGGCCCTTCCACGTCAACAAAAACAGACGAAAAAGTGAAATCTTATTAACCTTAATATTTTCCCCTTTTTCTTGTGTTTCATTGACTCTGTTTAGGCCATGTTTAAACAAATCCTCACACTGTGTGCCCTTTTGGCCTTCTGCCAAGTGTGCCTGAGCGAAGATGAGACACGCGCCCGTCTCCTGGTTTCGAAGCAAATCCTAAACAAATATTTGGTTGAGAAAAGTGACCTACTAGTCCGCTACACCATCTTTAATGTGGGCAACGGGGCTGCCACGAATGTACAACTGGTCGACAATGGTTTCCACCCCGATGCTTTCGAAGTGGTCGGTGGCCAACCCGCTGCCACAGTGGACCGTATTGCTCCACAAACGAATTTCACTCATGTTGTGGTAGTGCGTCCAAAGGCTTTCGGTTATTACAATTTCACAGCTGCTGAAGTATCCTACAAACCCGTCGAGGAGGCTGAAACCGTAAGAATTCCCTTGTGTGAACGACGTTTCCTCAGTTATTTAACTTTCTCCGTCTCAATTGATTGTAGGTTCAGTTGGCTATCAGTTCGGAGCCTGGTGAGGGCGGCATTGTCAACTTGAACGAGTACAACAAGCGTTTCTCATCCCACTTCTTCGATTGGGTGGCTTTTGCCATCATGACTCTGCCCTCATTGGCCATTCCATTGGCTCTGTGGCACCAATCTAAGAGCAAATACGAACGTTCCGGCAAGAACAAGAAGCATTAGAAGAGCAGTCCCATCCAATGGGTGCATGATGTATAAGAAGGTCGCCAAACACTCGACTGAGATTACAGCAACAAAAACATCTTTAAATTGATTCCACATTATTAATTTTTTTTTTGTCCATTTGAACACACACACACACAAACACATCTGTCGTCGTCGTTGAATCGTTTTAGATTTGATTGAGAAGAAAAAGAAACGAATTGAATAAATTCTAAATCAAATTTAATCTAATCTTTTGTTTTCGTTTTTTATCAAATTAGGATAACAAATATTTTCGTCCAAATATTTCAGATTTCTTCTCAAACATTGTTGACTTGATGGGCGTGTTTATCTTGTAGAATGCATTCATCGAATGCTTAATATACGTTTCATACATTTCGTTAAAGAAATTCTTGATGCCTTCATCGTTTTTATTGTCGTGGACAATAATGAACCGTATCTGGCTGGCAGTGATGAAGGCCGAGACAAACCATTGATTAAAACGGTCTATGGACTTTAGCTGCATATTGGCCGTTTTCCATTTATGTTCATCGACTAGATCCAAAGCGGCATGGGCTATAAACTGACTTAAATGTCGATGGTCTTCCTTCTGCAAAAAGCAGGAGAGGATTCTAATAGGCAACTAATCGCAACGGCCATTAACTCACCCTTAGCTCTTTGTTAACGGTGCTAAATTCTTTCTCGTAAATGGGATTATCGTTATGGCCCACAATAACAAAGTAATATGTAGACATTTCTTCAGATATTTGTGAAAACAAACTAAATCATAAATGTTGTTTTTCTTTTTGTTGCTTTCCTTGCGGCCAGTGTGGCCAGACAACTGTAAGAGCTGGGAAACAGGTTGACTAGAGATGAGCGTGACTCACACGAGTAGCAGTGACTACTTACGAAATAAATAACTGAATCAAGACAAAGAAAAAAAGTTAATGGTAAATAATAATGGAAATTAAGATAAATCAAACGAAAATAAAACAAAATTTCGATTATTAAGTTTTGTATACTAAATTTTTAAAATTACTTTTACAGCTAGTTCACAGTCACAATTCAGTCACGAATCACAATATTTTGTTGTGATTTTTAGTGTTTCGCAATTGGTCATACTGTTTGACGTGCTCAGCCGGCGGCAAACAACAAAATCGAAAAAAAAGAAAAAAAATGAATGACGGTAAAAGTTTATAAACATTGGCGTTTAAATCAAATAAACATGTATTTTCTTTATTAGAGGAGATCATCAAGCAACGGCTGCTTATCGATGGAGATGGAACCGGCGATGATCGTCGCTTAAATGTCCTGCTAAAGCAATTCCTAAAGTGGGCCAACACAAAGAACGACTCACCAGAGACTAAGTGGGTGATTGAATCTGGCCAAAGTAGCATCCCTTATACTAATTTTCTAATTCTTTACAGTCAGATGATGTACGATCGCATGATGGCCCAATATGCCCAGTGCAATCTGTACGCCCTAAAGAACGTGCAATTGCGTCACATGCTCAACGAGGAGCGGGAGAACTACAGTAAGTTGACCGAGATGCATCAAGAGAGCATCGAGATAGCCAAGAAAGAAATTGATGCCAGTAAAACAGAGTTAACCCTGGCCAAGCAATTGCGCAAAAACAAAATGGAATATGATCTCCTGGCGTCCCTAATTGATGAGCAGCCCGATCGAAGGAATGCCGAACACCAGATTGAGACCATCAAAAAGGAAATTGATAGTTTAACGCATCAAAAGGTGAAAATGGAGCGTAAATTTCAAAAGCGACGCAATGATTTCACACTCCTCATGTTCACCATACACGAACTGGAAAAGGAACTCGACCAGGATGACAATAACAGCACGTACACCTCTTCATCATCTTCATCCAGGTCGTCGCTGGCCACAAGTGAAAACGACTTGAGTTCTGGTGCCGATTTACATAATAATGGCATTATGGCCGTAAGCGAAGACGAAGATGATGAGCTTAATAATAGTCATAGCAATGCAATTAAAATGGAATTACCATCCGTATCCACCGAAGATTCCAAAGCCATGTCCGTCGAAGAGGATGCCGTGCTGGAGCTCAGCATCGACAAGTTTGAGCATGATGTGGACGTAGCGGCGGTCATTTGAATGTACAAAACAAAGGTCAAATTCTAACACTTTTAATTTGACGAATTTTTAATATCCTTACTTTTAAGTGAAATAAATTTAATTGTTCCATAGTACTCTTGATCCTGAAATATGTTCATGGGCGTAGCAGGGGGGTGTTTTTTGTATACCAACTGAGCTTAGCTTCATCCTCTCGTATGCATCTGCTGCAACAAAAGTCGTCTTTAAAAATACATTAACTGAATACATAATTGTTAATGGAATTTAACACTAAAATGATTTAATTTTTTAATTGAGCATTGAAAGAATAGCAATGAAAGTCGCAAAAAACAAACTTTTACAACCATACATCTTCAACTTCAACTATCGTTAAAATCTACAAAATCAAACTTTCAAATTTTAATAATTTATATTAAACCAAACAAATGGATTCCCGCATAGCCTAAAAATATTTTAGGGTATTTTAAATAAAAGTTTATTATTTAATAAGTAGAAACACAGCAAATGTATACTACAATACCTACATATGTAAAGCATAAACATTAAATCTAGTGACTCACGATATCATCCCTAACTAGTTCAGCTACGGAACAGAGTGACCGTATTTTTCATATTCGCTATATAAGTCGTTCAACTTCCTTAGTATTTTCGCCAGTATTTCATATATTCTGATTCAGATGTCGAACTTTTCTCTTGTGTCGTGTTTTTGTTTATCAGCCAACTCGTAATTAACTAAAATTATACGTATAAAAGAAATAAACAAACAAACCGCTGCGCTCGTTGCACCGCACCTTTACGACCCTCTGAACGCACCATATAAGTTGCCCAAAGTATCCTCCAGGAAAAGAGAGGATACCACGGCAACTTACCACCCAACAAAACGAGAAAAAAAAAAAATCTGGAGAGAAAAGTTGGCCATTTCATTAAACTCAAATTGTCAATACTAAAACATTGTCAAGAAAGCCTTACCAAAAATTACAATTGAAACGACCAACCATGACGAGTGATGAAAAAAGGTAAGGGAAAAAAGTGAAAAAAAAAATTTAGTAAACGTTTAACAAATAAATTGGGGGAGCTTCATTTGAGGTTAAGGTTTGTGTGTGTGTGTCTGTGTATGTATGCATATGCTGAAAACCTCTTGAAAATCGTATATCTCTTATAAATATATATATATACATTATATAGTTACGATTCCAGCGAGGGAAGCGAAACGGAAGAGCATCAACGTCGTTCATTAGCGGCCAAACACAAAAAGTCAAAGAAGCACAAGAAACATAAAAAATCATCATCGAGCCGGGACAAGGATAAGGACAAAACCTCCCACCACAGTCATAAGAAGCATAAAAAGTCTAAGAAACGTCAGCAAAGTGACTCGGAAACGGAACACCGAATCTCTGAGAATGGCAAAAGGCATTTGGTAATGGAATCCATACAAAAGGCCAGCCGCAATGGCAATTCATCCAAGGCAACAGATCCTTGTAGTCTGGTAGATGAGATAACTAAAACTATACAGAATAAAATCCAACCCAATGCAGTTCTCGAGGTGGCCAGTTCGGGCAGTGATAATGAAGCGTAAGATCTATCCAGATAATTATTTTGTTTCTACCTTTTGAATTATTCTTCAGTTAGACAATTCATTTTTTTTTTTTGTGTTCCTCAGCTCATTGGATGTGGCCAGTCCGATCATCAGTCATATCATTGAGGATGAACTCAATCTGGAGGATTTGATGAGACAGAAGGCCATGCTGCAGGCTTGTTTGGGTGCCTATATGTCACCAGATCGTCCGGCGCCGCCTCCGACGACGCCGCCGCCGGCAAAGACATCCAAAGGGTCGGGATTGGGGGTGGCCATGGCGGCAGCTGAAAAGTTGCCACCGCCGTCGCCGGTGCCGTTGCTGCTGCCTGCAACTAGTAAACATGTTTATAATAAACAATCTAGCGTCCATAACTCAAATGAATCCGATGTTATATTATTGGATGATTCTAGCGGTGGTCAGCGCACACCTTCGCCCCCCACAGAGGAGAAGCGACAACGCCATCATCGCCTATCCCCAGTACCCGCGAGAAGAACAGCCCCACAGCCAGGACGACAAGAGCGACGCTCCTCCAGGGACAGGGAACGAGAACGAGAACGGGAACGGGACAGGGACCGGGAAAGGGAGAGGCAAAGGGATCGGGATCGAGAAAGAGACCGCGATCGTCTCCGCAGTCGTACACCGCCACGACGACAACGGAATCACCACATGGAGGATTTGCGGCAAGAGATCAATCGTGACAAGCAACGGGAACGAAGGGAGCACAGTCGAGAGCGTCGCCCCAATCAATCAGGGACAGCAGCCCCAATGGCGGGACGACCGCGTGAACGGGAAAGGGAACGTGACCGGGACCGTGATAATCGCTTTCAACGTGCCCAGCGTTCCCATAGTCGCAGCAAATTCGAATCCGATCGCCGGCGTGAGCGAGAACGTCAATTGGAGCAGCGAGATCGAGGATCTGGCCGTGGTGGTTCACAGCGGGGCGGCAACCATGACAGAGCCAATAATTCCGATCGTGATCGGTATAAGGGCTCGTTGAGCGAGGGTCAGAAAATGCAGGAAGACAAGGATAGTACTGACGAGGAGATCAATCTGGACATTGACATTGAAGATGATGATGATGAAGAGCGCATCATTGAGCAGCGTCGCAAGAAACGAGAGGAGTTACTCAAGGTAAGCCGCAAACAACCACAAAATACATAAATAAATTTAAATTTAAATGTTTGTGCTTTGACAATCTTTACCAGAAACTGGGTACTGCCTCACCCGATCGAGTATCACGTAAATCCAACTCCTATGAATCGGATAGTTCGGCAACTCCCCGACGTTCACGCACACCCATGAAAGAGGAAGAAGATGATCCCATGGAGGAATCCAATCATCAAGATGACAAATCAGATCATCTACAACCCGATCAACCGCAAAAATTTAAAGAGAAACGCAATGAATGGGATATGTTTGCCGATCAGGATGTTGATTCCAATTTCGATGTGAGTCGCAGGCTTGTAAATTTCTCATAAATTTTAATTACACAAATTAACCCTTAACCTAATATCCTTGACCTTTTCTTTTCCAGTCACCCAATACGATTATCCATAGCAAGCATCAGCATGAGAATCCTGCTCTAACAGACAATTGGGACGATGCCGAAGGCTATTATCGTGTACGAATTGGTGAAGTTTTGGATAATCGTTATCTAGTCAGTGGCTATACCGGTCAGGGTGTGTTCAGTAATGTGGTACGGGGTCGAGATCAGGCCCGTGGTCAGGCAAATGTGGCCATTAAAATCATACGCAACAATGAGATCATGTAAGTTTTGTGAAAGAGATGAGAAGAGATTTAGCTTTAGATGAATTTGTAGCCAGTTTTCAATTTATTTTTTAATGTAAACAGATTTATGTAGAAACATTTGTACATTTTTTTTTATTGCATTACTTTGCAGGCACAAAACGGGTTTACGTGAATTGGAGATTCTCAAGAAACTAAATGAAGCCGATGCTGAGGATCGTTTCCATTGTCTACGATTATATCGTCACTTTTTCCACAAACAGGTAAGATATTATTAGACATGAAATAATTGTATCCACTAATCGTAACTCTCTCTTTCGGTTATTGCAGCATCTTTGTATGGTATTTGAACCGCTGGCCATGAATTTACGTGAAGTACTCAAAAAATATGGCAAAAATGTTGGCCTACACATTAAGGCTGTACGTAGCTATACGCAACAACTATTTTTGGCATTGAAATTGTTGAAGAAAACTGGGATCTTGCATGCTGATATTAAACCGGATAATATATTGGTGAATGAGAATAATTTGATATTGAAATTATGCGATTTTGGTTCGGCATCGGCAATAAGTGATAATGAGATAACACCATATTTGGTATCACGTTTTTATCGATCGCCAGAGATTATATTAGGTATACCATATGATTATGGCATTGATACATGGTCAGCGGGTTGTACCATATATGAACTATATACGGGAAAGATATTATTCAGTGGCAAGAGTAATAATCAAATGCTTAAATTCTTTATGGATGTGAAGGGTAAGATACCGAATCGGATAATACGTAAGGGACAATTCCGGGAACAGCATTTTGATCAGAGTTGCAATTTTCTCTATCATGAGATTGATAAGCTGACCGAAAGGGTAAGCAAGAAATATGCCTGAGCAAAAAACGAAAATTAGATACAAATTAACTTTGATTTCTCTCTCTCTCTTCCTTCCTTTTTTTTTGCAGGAGAAAATTGTGGTAATGCCTGTGGTGAAGATTACCCGTAGCCTGCAACAAGAATTAATTGCTGATCAGAATTTACCCGATGATCAGCTTCGTAAAGTAACACAATTGAAGGATCTATTGGAGAATATGTTTGCCCTGGATACCACAAAGCGTATATCCTTGAATCAGGCCCTAATGCATCCATTTATACAAGAGAAGATGTAGACAATTAAGACGAGATAATGATGATGATGATTGGATGGGATGGGATGAGATGCCCCTCCGTATAACTAGCTAGTAAGGCACAGTTCTACTTAGCCTGTAGTTAAATTATATTCGTTAAACACTTTCGACAACCTCCCCTCTCCCCCACCACCACCACGATATATCAATCAATCAATCCAATCACTTTCCTTCTATATTTATATAAATATACATATATCTGTATGTATGTAGGCATGTTTCTATATATATGTATATATATAAATATGTACGCATTTACATTTATATAAATGTATATATACATAAGTTCGTGTTTCGGTGGCGCGTTTTGTGAAAAAAAAAACAGTTTGAGAAATTAAAACAAAAAAAAACCAAGAAAAAAGAAGTTAATAGAAATGTTTACTCAATTAATTTTTTAACGACTAAGTATTTCCTGCATGTAACACATTCACACACACACAGATACCAAGCACACACACACACACACATCTCCTCACACACACACACACAGAGAGAGAGAGAGAACTTTCTACCTCTCCATTTAGTGCAAAAATTTGTGAAACATTTTAATTAATTATTTTGCTACCATTTCAGTGTTGGCCGATTTTTGGTATCAGATATACTATATACTAGACAGAAAGAGAGAGAGAGACACAGAGTGAGAGAGAGGGAGAGAGAGAGAGAGAGCTGTTCCTCCCAACCCCCCTCCACAAAATGATTTATATAATGGGCCCTTGCTCAAACCTGGTAATAATTTATGTGTATACCCTGGCAGGGGGTAAAAAGATAATGGAGTAATTTAATATGTTATTAGAGCCAGGTCCTGGTTGCCCTGTTTCCCACTTCACCCAAAACAAATTTACAACAATTATAGTTCTCATCTAATATATATGTATATGTATATAAATTATATATATAGCAATATCTTTTATTTTTAACAAAACATTCATTAAACATAGGTTTTAAGGTGTTTTTTTTTTTTCTTTGCGCTTTAAAAACAAAGTAAAAATTTTTAGAGAATTTTATAATTTTGTGTAGATCTACTATATAAACGAATTTTTTAGTCTTTCAAAATTTGTAAGAATTAGGTTTCAAATAATAGAATTTTTATTCGAAGCAAATAACAAGTTTCTGACAAAAGAGAAAAGAGGAAAGAATCGCCAAAGTGATCAATAAATAGTTACAAAATTGTTAATGCTTTCAATTTTTCTTTCTCTGAACTTGCAGCCTTGTTGCGGTTAAAGGACTCTCAATGCCCGATTCCCAACAATATTGTTTGACATCCTGAGTCTAACTCGGACGGGTAAGTAATATAAAAGTGGATATATTGGTTAAACACAGGTTAGTTAGTTTTAATGCTCAATATTAATAGTTTTTAATTGATGAAATAAATACAAGTTTTGAGTTTAAGTAGTTCTCCTTGGGGATAGATGATCCTAAAAAATATAGGATCTTTGGAGTGATGGAAAAACTGCGGCTGGATTTTTCCATTGTTTAATTTGTGATATTGGAAGTTCTGGGATCACAAGACGCTCGACTTATTTGGAATGATCGTCCTGGACAAAGTTAGTCATCTAGAACTTTACCGAAAAAGAGAAGAGAAGGCTCTTAAACCCGTCTTTAGCTTTATATACATTTTGTTAATCAGACAATATCAGAAGATTTCAAAATTTTTATTGATATATTTCAAATGTTCATCGATTTAGTCATGAGTAACTCGTTGAAAGCTTTTTTCTCTAGATGCATATAAAGAAATTATAAAGTGTCTCCATTTTGGTTGGTCCTATTAAAAAATAACCAATCATATTGGAAAACAAAGGCAATATATAGACAATTCTATTAACATTTTCAATAAATAAAAATACATTTCAGATATGTTGCTACATTGTTTGGTAAATCAAACAGTTATTAAAAAAGGTGAGGCAATATTTATGGTAAAGATTCCAGTAGAAGAATTCCGTCTATTTTCGGCATAGTAATTAAATAAAGATTGACAAAAATTGATATTTCTCTTGGCTCGCGTGCCATTGGCATTTGACTTTGACCGCTAAATGCCCGCTGCATTTGAAAAAATTCCGTTAGTTTACCCAACACCGATTTACGATCATCTTTTTTATTTATCGATAGTCTGGTCACACGACTGACAATATCGTGTATTTAGGGGTGTTTCAAAGTGTTTGTTTATTTTCAATCAGAACAAACATTGCAACTAAATGACTAAGAACTGAAAAGTGATCCCAGATGGCTTACACATTGAAAAGTGTTGAACAGTAGGTAAATATCTAATAAAATATCAAACGATAATTTTGTGATAAAGTTGATCACGTTTAAGCTGACTGCATAAACAGTTTTTTTTTTTTTTTTATCGTTTGTTGTTGTGGTTCAGCCATTCGCATTATCATATCGGGGTTTTTATACGCCTTTCCGCCTGTTTTCTGTTATTGTTGTTGGAAACCAGTTTTTGCTTTTGTTGTTGCTTCTGTTCCGCTTAAGAGCATAGTTAGTTAGTTGCACCTACTAACAAGCGTCGATATAAGATTACCATACACACACACACACACCGTAAAGGAGGGCACGTCGCCGCCGTCGTCGTCTTTGTTTGCCATCACCACGACTAAAAAACGCTGCCTTATCTCTTATCGGAAACATTTATTTAGTCGTCCCCGTCCCGTCCCGGCATCTTACCCCTTCCGATTCCAACATCTAGCATGTCAATTGAATAACATACACACTTATATATAGGCAGTGCCAAAGTCAACAGTCAATATACATAGAGAGTTTCAAGATCGTGTCAAAATAATTCCTAATACTATGTCATCTGTGGAACAAGTGGTGGAGGGAGGAGGTGTGGAAGGCCCCTTTGTGGGCGCCATTGATGATGGCACCACATCGGCACGTTTCATTATATTCCGAGCTGGAACCGATGACATTGTCTGCTATCATCAGATTGAAATCCCATCGATATTTGCCAAAGAGGGATGGTGCGAACAGGATCCCAAGGTGATAGTCTCCACGGTCAATGAGTGCATTGTAGGAGCCTGCAAGAAACTCAAACAATTGGGTGGACAAGTCAAGGTAAGGAGTAACAAATATTCCTTTTCGTTTTATTATTGTTATTTAAACATATGGAAGATTAGGAGATGGGGGATAGTAGAAGAGTTATGGCTAGCTCTGTAGTTCTTTTAGATGCTGACGATACATTTGCGCCTCATCGATTCTTTCCTGCAATGTACGCGGTGGCTTATTCTCAGCACGTTCATCCAATTTCACATAGATCTGATCATTGTGACCAAAGTCACCATTACGTCTTGGCATCACATGGAAATGGACATGCGGCACTGTCTGACCCGCCTGGGCACCATCCTGCACTGTTACCGTTGCCGAAGTGGTCTTATAGATCTTCTCCAGGAGTCGCTGAATCATGCAAACGGTTGCAAATAGATCCGTCATTTCGGCACAGTTCAAGCCGCAAAGACGAGGCGTGACCCGCTTAGTGGAGACCAGCACATGACCCTCGACCACACAGCGTAGATTGGTGAAGGCATAACAATGTTCGGACTCATAGAATATGGTGCGCTTGTCCACCGTGTTGTCGGCAAATGCTCGATCTTCACCAGCTTCCGTATCACTCAGATTGTAGGCTGTTAGGCTATAGAGATCATTGCGACGATGCTCAAAACATGGCATGGCCTCATACAGCGCGGGCAATTCATTTAGATTCACCTCGGCAGTAGCTATGGCCAGCGGCTCCTCGCCACCGCAATCGGCCAGGACTTTACCCCACGGCGAGATGATCATACTGTGACCCCAACTCTGACGTTTCTGATTGTGCCAACCTTGTTGGGCCGCAGCCACCACAAAGCATTGCGTCTCAATGGCTCGAGCTCGTAACAAAATCTCCCAATGGGCCTTGCCCGTGGCATAGGTGAAGGCAGCCGGATATGTTAGCATTTGAGCACCCAGTTTTCTTAGCAATATGGCCGGCTCTGCGAAACGTAGATCATAGCATATTTGTAGACCAATATTACCCGCCGGCGTCTGCACCGGTCGCTCCAGACGTTCACCCGGCGCCACTGTATCAGATTCACGGAGTCTGATCTCCTTGGTTGTGGCATCGAATAGATGCATCTTGCGATAAACTGCAGCCAATTCGCCTTGATCATTGACCAGGACATGGGCATTGTATATTTTACGTTTCCCATCCGCCGGCTCTTCTTTCAATTCGTGTATGCCGCCCAATGAGAGCCATATCCCTTGATCTTTGGCCAATCGTTTGTATTTATTCATCAGCTGGCCATCAAGGGTTTCGGAGAGGTCCAAAGTCTGGCCACGATTCTCGCCCACAAAGTCACAGCATTCCGGTAAGAAAAGTATTTTCGCCTGCTTTGCCTTGGCCCTGGTTATTAATTCTTCCACTTGGCAAAGATTCTCCAGTTTGTTATTGGTTGCTCTCATTTGGCCAACGGCTATAATAGCCGATCCTCCAGCTGATGCGGCTGCTGCATTTGACTGCATTCTGGAGTAGGTTGTGCTCATCTGGCGGTAACTGAGGGTTCGTCGACAGAGAATTTTGGCCAGATTTGACATTTGGGAGGAGCTATTGGAGACGACGGACGGGTTACGTCGTCGTCGGCTTTTGTTATCAGCAGCAGCAGCAAGTCGGTGCTTATTATTTTTTTCCTATTATTTTTATTGTATACAATTACAATGTTATCGTAATCGATTAATCGGTCTATCGAAAGTTTATGCAGTGTTGTACATTTACGATATGAAAGACAGTTACTTTTCTTTACGATATTTAAATTTAAAAATTTGTTATAAAGAAATAGGTAAAATCTTCTATAATTTCAGGATATTGTGGCTGTTGGTATTACCAATCAACGGGAATCAACTGTTGTCTGGGATCGAAATACCGGCGAAACTTTGGCCAATGCCATCATTTGGCTGGACAATCGGACCACAAGCACCGTGGAGGAACTGCTGGAGACGATACCAAATAATGCGAGAAATATTAACTATTTACGTCCGCTCTGCGGATTGCCCCTCTCGCCGTATTTCTCCGGTGTAAAGCTACGGTGGCTACGTGATAATGTGCCCACAGTGCGCAAGGCCATGGAAAGCGGCGATGCCATGTTCGGGACCATTGACACTTGGCTCATGTACAATCTGACGGGCGCCCAGAATGGTGGCGTCCATAAGACAGATGTTACCAACGCCTCGCGCACCATGCTAATGAACATCGAGACATTGCAATGGGATGACAATTTGCTAAAGTTCTTTGGTCTGCCACGCAAAATACTGCCCGAGATATGCTCCAGTGCCGAGCATTTTGGTGATATATTCGATGGTGTGCTCAAGGGTGTACCCATAACAGCTGATCTGGGGGATCAGCAGGCAGCTCTGGTGGGTCAACAATGTTTGGCCAAGGGCCAGGCGAAAGCCACCTATGGAACGGGCTGTTTTCTACTCTACAATACGGGACCCTCGATTGTTCATTCTCAGCATGGCCTTTTGACCACGGTGGGCTATCAATTGGGTCGCAAGTCAGCACCCTACTATGCATTGGAGGGAAGTGTTTCCATAGCTGGCGCTGCATTTAATTGGCTCAAGGATAATATTGGCCTCATCCAGAATTGGGGACAAATCGAGCCCATGGCCCAGACGGTGGACAATTCGTTGGATGTGTACTTTGTGCCAGCTTTTAATGGTCTATATGCCCCATACTGGAATCAGGATGCACGCGGTGTCATCTGTGGCCTCAGCGAGGAGACAACCAGCGAGCATATTGTCCGTGCCACCTTGGAGGCAGTGTGCTTCCAGGTGCGCGATATTCTTGATTCCATGCACAAGGATTGCAAAATTCCATTGGCCAAGCTGATGGTGGACGGTGGTATGACAGTGAATCAATTGTTCCTTCAACTGCAATCCGATTTGGTGGGCATTCATGTACTACGGGCCAAAATATCGGAAACCACGGCTCTGGTAAGCAAAATAATGCTTTCCCTTTCTCATCTAATTGTTTCTCTTGTTTTCCAGGGCGCTGCCATGGCCGCATATAAGGTGGTCGAGCCACGTTTCAACATGGAGGCTCCATTATCCAAATCTGGCCCAAGGGAACCAATAACACCCACAATTAATAGCCATGAACGTGATTTACGTTATAAGAAATGGAAAATGGCCATCGAACGCTCTTTAAATTGGGAGACTTCTACATTGGCCCAGGGCGAACGTGAAGCCTTTGATGGTGCCTAAGAGAATCCTCATGCAAAGAGGGCAGCGGCAACTAACCATGGCAATTCGAGTATTTTAAATACTTCAAGAATATATATACCTATATACCATATATAGAATGATACTTATATGTGTATATTTTGTTTACGCTTCTTCTCCTTATATTTTTGTTTTATGTTTACCATGTTATATCCAAGCAAATAAAAAATTTGTATTTTTGGGAATTTGTTGTCTATATATTAAGGTGTCTATCTCTATCTGTTGCAACATCGTGCATCTCTTTCACTTTTGTATGTTACCCATCGAAAACAAATTTGAGATTTGTTGTTGCTTCCTTTTTCTAGACACTTTGATTCTATTTAAAGTCTTTTTGACGTTCCTAAATTCGATCCTGATAAAGGTTCAATGAAATAAATACAATAATATACAATTTCCATTAAAATAAATAAATAAATCAAAGGATAAAAGAATATCTAATAAAGGAAAATCAAGTCGAACTAAAAATTTAAAAAGGTTTTATAAAATTTACAACCGATTAATAATGTTTTTGATGTCAGTCGTCTCAAGGATATATAATATAGAACATGTCTTGGAAGAACAATTTAATAAAAAGCTGAACCATTTTGAAATTAGAAATCCCAATAAAAAGAACTAATGTTTAAGGCTTAACAGTTGATTCCAGTTCTGTGAAATCTTAAATAAACCAAATACATATGTAGTAATTCGTTTAAAAAAATTTAACAAAATTTGCTTTTGTTGTTTACTTTTGCCATTTGCAAGAAGCGAAATTTTTTGTTTAAATCGTTTTTGCTCTAATAGTTTTAATGTAAAATTTGTCCTCTAAATACACTCCAGTATCAGTCTTTAAGGATTCCTCAAGTACTACTTTGAAACGTGTATGAGATTCCCCAAAAAAATATTAATTTTCTAATGTTTTCCCTACTCAAAAAAAAAAACCAAATAGTTTTTGATGGGGTTCGATTTTGGAAATTTAGCAGAGTTTGGGGAAAAATAAGTAAACTGACTATACATAATTAAGATCGGAACACGAATTTCTCCATTTTTAGAATAAATTTGAAACTAGTTTCTTAGGAAAACCTAAGCAAGTGGAGAATTCTACTAAGATGGAAAACTTTTTACTAAAAAAATAAAGTTTCGAAGGGAAAAACTTATTAGAAAAATAATTTCAAATTACTTTTGGAAAACAATTTAAGACCAAAATCAAAAGCTTGAAATCTACATATATAAATTTCTATTGGCTCTTATCTGGAATGCGGTTTAGGAGCTGAAAGTGTTCCAAGTTGATCTAAAGGTCAAGAATTTTTTTAGTCAGATTTGTTGAAAGATTAAAAGCTTCTCTAAAACACACTGAGAAACGTGTAAAAAATTAACAACTACGCATATAAATTGTTGTTTGTATGGATTCGAATCGAAATCGTATTTCGAATCGTTTTTTTTTTGTTTTTTCTTCGTATATTTATTGCATAAATGTATGTGCTTTAGATGTATGTATATGTATATATGGTGTATATATAATATATATAAACTGTAGAAAAAAAAACTGTAGAAAGCATATCGTCCTGTGCGACTCTTGAGTGCTGTGCGCATTACGTTTCAATATTCGTGGCATTCCTTTCTGGCAGTGTGTGTCTATCGTTTCTTGTGTGTGTCTGTGTGTGTTCAAAGTCTCTTCGAGTGATCCATTTGCGCCGATCTACAGCTGCTCGGCACCTGCCGCTGCCTGTTCCAATTGATTGAGCATCACAATGCCACCGGCTGCCTCATCGACAGCCACCACACCAGCTGCAGCAGCGGCAGCAGCAGCGGCAATTGCAACTGGTTGGCCACCGCCGCCGCCTCCCACTCCGACACCGCCGTCTGCATTAATCGCATGGGGATTAATTGGCATGGCTATAAGTATTGGTATGGGATTGCCACCTAAAATGAGGAGGAAGAGGAGGAGGTGGAGGTGGAGAAGGAGAGTAAAAGGGAGTGTCATGGGTTTTTGTTTTTTTGGGTGGGGTGGGGGGATTAGGTGGTGTGGGAGAGCAAGGAAAAGCAATCTATGAATATATTGATAGCCCATTGATTTGCGAGAGAATTTGTGTTCATCTCACGTACTGGCATCCAATTCCAAGGGCGGATCAGCATTTGCCTCGGCGAGATTTGTAACTGATTTCGATTTGACACACTGGAAATCAACATGACGACTCTTAGCCTCCTCCTTCTCCCAGGACATGTGTATAAATGGACGCTGGACATAGCTATAGATCACTTCGGCCCTGCCGCCGGGACGACGACGGATCTTCTCTTTGTGCGTGGGATAGCCTTCGATGCCGCAACGTATCTTCTTAAGTCCACGATCCTTCATCACTTGTTTGGCCACATCGCGATTTTCGATATATTTAAAGAACCGATGCATGGCAGTGCTATGAACAGCTGGAAACGATTCAGAAACCATTAATCAATCTCTATACAACAACGGGCAATAGATGGATGCACTTACTCTGACAGTATTCCTCGCCCATTTGTGGGGGAAATTCCTCATCCCAGTCAACCATATCGTCTTCAAGGAGTACAACAACATGACATTCGCGATCACCACGTTGGGCGGATGCTACCATTAACGGCAGGATTAGATCCTCCAGGAATAGTTCGAATTGTTGACGGGCTCCCTCATTGCTTAGCTCATGAAGCAGGCCTCCTTTTTGGTTGTTGTTGGTTTGGGGAATTGGGAAAACAAATAGAAATGAGAACAAAACAAAAAAATAAACCAAAAAAAAAGGGGGAAAAAACATGGGCGAGAAAGAGATGACAAGAGACAAAGAGTGTTGGAAAAGAGAGAGAAAGAGAGAAGAAAAAAAGGCAAATGGCCTTAACTAAGTTCCCACACTTCCTCCAGCTTCCTTCTCCTTGCAGATTTTAGTCTACTCACTTAGATTCTGACATCGTACGGTGGTGGCATCAAAGGGTATCAGCAGATAATCGCACGCTTCTTTCAGTTCCGGCACCGACACAGTGGGTGGGCAGCGTATTATACCCGTTTTATAGTACTCCAATATGGCCCGAAATACCAAATGTGATATCCCATCGGCCACATCGTAATCGCCTCGCTCATTGGGATGAACAAACTGGAAGCCGGTGCCAAACATTGTGCCCAACATGGTGGTGGGATGGGCAGCCAGCAGGGCTTGTTCCACCGTAAAACGGACACCATCCACCAGCATCGATATACGATCTGGCGGGCCAATTAATCGAGAAGCCGCCGCCGCCGCGGCTGCCGCTTGACTGCTAGTACTAGCTAATGATGCACCACCACCACCAGCACCACCACCGCTACCCGACATATACGATTTGCCAACATCATGTTTGGGTACAGCGCCTCCTCCACTGCTGCTATTACCGCCGCCTCCTGGTCCTCCGCCAGCACCGCTACTCCCACCTCCTGCCGAATTGTTCATGCGACAGCGACTTTTTAGGATACGCCGTCTACGCTCCTCTCTGGGTAAATCGAGATTATCTTCGCTACTGTCGCTGTATGTGTCCTGCTGTTGTTGTTGTTGTTGCTGCTGCTGGCTCTGATTGCTATTGCTATTGTTGCTACTACTATTTGAATTGGGTGTAGTTGACATTTTGCTTGGGTTTTGCCTTTGTATTGTTAAAAAATGCTTCTTTCTGTCACTCCTTCTCTTTCTCCTTCTGAGAATAACGGCAATTGTTGCACTTCACGAGCGAGGACTCGCTGTTTTTATTTTTCTTTGTTTTAGCTCTGAAAGTGTATTGAAAATTTGCCACACTGTGCAGGCTTAAGACATAAAGCAAAGGAAAATTTTCTATTTTCTTTTTGTTTGTTTTCTTTTTTTTTTGTGAAAAAAAATAGGCGTCAGTCAGCAGAACATACAAACACACATACACACACACACACGGGGACGTACGGTATACGTTTATGTTTTTGCACAGCAAAAAAAAAAAACAAAAAAAATCCTTTTCGATTCTCGTTGTTATTTTTGTGAAAATTTAAATAATTTCCATTGGGCTCTCCCTGCTTCTTGGTTCGCTTCCATTTGCGTTTTGAATGGAATCTTTCTTCCTTTTATTTCTATTTTTTGTATAACAACGAAACAGAGACAGAACACTCGCGAATTTAACAGTCTCGCTGGGTTGAAGTCAAAACAAAATGACCGATTCACACATATTCTGTAAATGAGTATTTGTTGGCGTTTCGCGAAAAGTAATTCGTCATTATTTTAGTACTGAGTTTTAATTTATGAATGTCAATGTAATAATCTACAACAAATAATACTTTATCAAACATCTATACAATATGTAAATAAAATAAACTGAATTGCTTTGCCGCTTCAGATTAAAATAAGCATACCCCACATTTAAGGGGTACGAATTGAACTGTTAATAACATAACTAATAGAGATGGTAGCGTGAGTTCACGTGATTGGAAATATTATGGTTCATATTAATATTTAATAAGCTTGTAAATTTATTGCAGATGTCGGGGTTTCATATACTTACCATTAAGCACATTGGCTACGCATAATTAGAAGCACAACTTGTTTGTTTGTGAATTTAATGCCAAGAAAACATATTTACATTATTTAAACTAATAATTTCGAACAATTTGAATGAAATATCGAAGCATATTTATCTGGAAAGATGTAGTTATAGTATTGTATACGTCATTTGTGTATAATAATATATTCCCAAAAACTATTAATTGTCTTAGTTTACTAAAATTTGCAATCCACATTAGCTTTCAAGAAAGATTCAATCCAAGACATATTGTAAGTATGCTAATTGAACCGTCGAATGTGTCGGCAAAAACTAAATTATATTTTTGTGTTAAGATACATAGCAATATAGTTGATGGAAAACTTAATACAAAAGGGTTTCATTGAAACATTCGGCCGAAAACTCGGTAACCGGCAACACTAGGTCGGCATGGATTTATTTTTAGAATGGGAAAAAAAATTTGCAAATACAAAAAAAGAATGCAAATTTAGCAAAGTTATTAATTTATTTTCCCATAGTAATGATTGTATTGTATTATAATTATTATAATTTATTTAGTAAAAGCGTGATCTCAGCGAATTCATGTCACATTGTTGTGACCATATCTATAGGGTTGCGTTTAACTCAAATAGAGTTGTTGCACTTAATCGATTTATCGCACATATACGTGCAATAATAGCGCAGCTATCGATTTATCGATAATTTATTTACAACCCTAACGCAAGATGGAGTCGAAAATTAATGGCGACAAAAAATAATTTTTTTCGCGACAGAAAAGAAAATCAGGTACAAAACGAAAAAGAAAATCAGGTACAAAACGGAATATAGAATCAGGTACTAAACGCAAATGATAGTAAGCTACAAATCGGAAAACACAATTAAGTGCGAAACAAAACTGTGAAAATGTAAAATAATAATATGCCAAACAAAGTAGAAGCAGCAGCAGCAGCAGCAACACCAAGAACAACAACAACAATGTGAAACGCAATGCAAGAATTTGCAATTAACAACAAAGTCTGGGATAACTTACAGCAAAATATGCAATAACAAATATAATAAATAGAATAGAAAAAAAATACAAAAAAACGTAGAAAAAAGTGCAAAAAAGCAGCAGAAGCAATAGTGATGATATGAGAGAGAGAGAGACCGCCAACGAGGGAGAGAGAGAAAGAGAGGGAGGCTGGCCCGAAGACCAACAAAAGCTGACTACTAAAACACTCAAGCCACCTGTTTTTCTCTCGCTCGCACTAAGGACAGCAATAAGCGCGCCCTTTTGGCGAGCGAGTGAGACAAAACGAGTGAGCGGTTGTATGAGTGTCAAAGCAGTCAGCTGTTGTCCGAGAGTGGCCAAGCGATTTTCTATTTTATTTTTTTTGTGTGTGTTTTTTGTGTATATTTACGATAATAATATATATATATATATAAATTCTTTATCCCACCAACTCTCCGAACCACTTTTTTCCCCCCAAAAAATATCGCACAACTAGAGAAACTTACAATTTAAGTAAAACTAATTTGAAAAAGAAAAACTTTAGTTAAGCAAACAGATAAATAGAGTGAGCCCAACACAGAAAGAGAGTGAGGGACGAGCGAGCGAGCGTGCGAGCGAGAGAGAAAGAAAGACAGAAGAAGAGTGCGTGCAAAAACATTGAGAATAAAAACAAAAAAAAAAAAAGAAAAGAAAAGTAAAAAAAGAAGAACAAAAAATAATCGACCAAAAATTGCAACGAAAGAAGGAAGTAATATAAAAACAAAAAAAACGTGTGTGAGTGTCACCCAAGAAAGAGAGAGAGAACACAAAATTAATCTCTCGAGAGGGGCACCAAATTGAACCAGCAAAGTGGCGTCCCTACTCAGGATACGGGCTGGGGCAGCAGCAGCGGCGTCGTCCATGTTCCACTACAACAAAAAAACCAACCAAACCAACAATCAGAGCAATCACACCACAACCAGGAGAGCGCCAGAGCAGCAGCCGCCGCCGGTGTGGTGTCGCCAACTGTGGCCTTAAGCATGTAGTAAGTAGTAATTGTGACGACTTTGCAATCAATTCTCATATATATGCTATATATCAATTTTCCCTTTAATCCATGGATATAATTCCATTCAATCTCATCTATTTTTTTTAGGTCTTGGACGCTTAATTTCCTGGGGTTCTCTCACTCTTAACTTGCTAATAAAACAGTAGCAAGCACACGTCAAAGAAGTAGAAGAGAAGCTAAGCAGAAGCAACAAAAACAACACACACACACATACACACAACACAACCACACACACACCATATACACAACCAATCCAACAACAACAACAAACACACACAAAGCCAATGAAAAATGTCACAAAGAGGTAAACGCGGTACTCAGCCAACGCCAACGCATCATCCGCCCCAGGCGCCATCGCTGCATATATCGCAGCAGCAGGTGCCATTGCCACCGCCACCACCGCCTCAAGAGCAAAAGCGTAAGGATGTTGAGCCACAACCACCGCCCACAAAGCGACGTAAAGGACGACCGCCCAATGGGGCAACAACAAATACAACCGCAACCGCATCAGCAACAACAACAACGACGACAACACATGCAGCAGCAGCAGCAACAACAAGCAACAAAGAGCCAACAAGTGTTAGCCACGATAATCAAGATCAGACGTCAGATGCTGCTGCAAATCATCCTCCCAGCAAAAGTAAATCCACAAAATTGGCAAAATCCTCAAGCAAAACTAAATCACAAGGAGCTGGAGGTGGAGCAGGGGGAGCAGGCAGCGGTGGAACTGGATCGGCAACAGCTAAAGGAGCCACCACTAGCTCGAGCACTACAAGCTCATGGCAAGCACGTTCTGTGGCCGATATTAAAATGTCGAGCATATATAATCGTAGTTCGACTGAAGCTCCAGCTGAACTGTATCGGTAAGATTCCACCCAATCTCTATCTCTCTCTCTACATTTCAATATATTTATATTTTTCCATTTTTTGTATTTTGTTTTAACAGCAAGGATCTCATTAGCGCTATGAAATTGCCCGATTCAGAGCCATTGGCCCATTATGAGTATTTAATTGTTACGGATCAATGGAAACAGGAATGGGAGAAGGGTGTACAGGTTCCAGTCAATCCAGATTCTTTGCCCGAACCCTGCGTTTATGTGCTGCCTGAACCAATTGTATCGCCAGCGCATGACTTTAAGCTGTAAGCTGGCTAAAAACAACACCAATAACTTTAATTCAAATCTAATGCATTCAAATTGCATCTTTTTCTTTTTGTAGTCCAAAAAATCGCTTCCTGCGCATTACCAAAGACGAGCACTATTCGCCGGATCTGCATTGTCTGACGAATGTGGCTGCCTTGGCGGAGAACACATGTGCCTATGATATTGATCCCATTGATGAGGCCTGGTTGCGTCTATATAATGCCGATCGTGCCCAATGTGGAGCATTTCCCATTAATGAGACGCAATTTGAAAGGGTTATAGAGGAATTGGAGGTGAGTATTTTTTTATATTGCTTATAGCATTATATAGCATTTATATATTGCTTTTAGGTACGTTGCTGGGAGCAAATTCAGGTCATACTTAAACAGGAAGAGGGTCTGGGCATTGAATTTGATGAGAATGTCATATGCGATGTTTGCCGTTCACCCGATTCCGAGGAGGCCAATGAAATGGTATTCTGTGATAATTGCAATATCTGTGTGCATCAGGCTTGTTACGGCATTACAGCAATTCCATCAGGTAAGATTGACAAGAGAGTTTTTAATTTAAATTCATTTTAAATTCGAACTCCAATTGTGTGTTCCTTTAGGCCAATGGCTATGTCGCACTTGTTCGATGGGCATTAAACCGGATTGCGTTTTATGCCCCAACAAGGGTGGCGCCATGAAATCCAACAAATCTGGCAAACATTGGGCCCATGTCTCATGTGCATTATGGATACCCGAAGTTAGCATCGGTTGTGTGGATCGCATGGAGCCGATAACAAAAATCTCAAGCATTCCGCAATCACGTTGGTCTCTCATCTGTGTCCTTTGCCGCAAACGTGTTGGCAGTTGTATACAATGCTCGGTTAAGCCATGCAAGACAGCATACCATGTAACCTGTGCATTCCAGCATGGCCTGGAAATGCGAGCCATTATCGAGGAGGGCAATGCCGAGGATGGTGTTAAATTGCGTTCCTATTGCCAAAAGCATAGCATGAGCAAAGGCAAAAAGGAGGGCAGTGGCGGTAGTGCGGGTGCGGGTGCGGGAGCTGGTGCTGGTGCTGGTGCAGGAGTCGGAACTAGTGGTGTTGGTGCTGGCAGTTCATCAACCACAAGTAGAGCAAATAAATATGGCACTGGAGTGGGAGCAAAATTAGGCTTGGGTCATCATGGACAGGATGATGGCAGCAGTCATGGATTGGCTGGCATTGGCGGCTTAAGTGGCGAAGAGCAACGAAGACGTAAAGCACATCGTAAAAATGATTCCATGACCTCCGAGGAAAGGAATCAGGCTCGTGCCCAAAGGTTACAGGTGAGTGGAAATATGAGAATTATTAACTGTAAATTATATAGATTCCAATAAGAAAATTCGTGCAACTAAGATTTCCAAGTTAAGTCACCTCATATTCTTTATTGTGGAATTTTTCCCACTTGTATTCAGTTTGTTTTATATATAATATTTGCGGATATGATTCGTCATTCATTCATTGATGCATTACAGAAATTGCATTTTTTATATATTATTAATTGTTTTCTAAACAAACAAAAATGTTCTTATTAGCATGTTGTTATTCTATTCTTATACGTGTGAGAGAGATAGGGTGATAGATTAGAAGAGCAACGCTATATATGAAAGAACATTTTTGGCGGTTTAGAAACTTGAGCTTCGTCAGGTTATGAAAGGAAATTAAAGATATAAAATTGGAAAAGCTTTAGAAGCAACTCTGAGATTTGGAATAAAGTTTCACCAAAGATTTGAAAGAGATTAGAACTAGAACTAGTTGATTAAGAAGTAAAAGCAAGTATAGAAGTATTAGCAAAAGGATTAAAGGAGCAGCAAAAAACACAAGCACTAAAATCTTCTTAATCTCCTTAAATATACATTTTTATTTTCTATATATATTTTGTTATTTATTCTTATTTTTTTGCTTTTGTTTTTTTTGTAGGAGGTCGAAGCCGAATTCGATAAACATGTCAACGTCAATGACATCAGTTGCCATTTATTCGATGTTGACGATGATGCCATTATAGCCATCTATAATTATTGGAAACTGAAACGTAAATCCCGCCATAATCGTGAGCTAATACCACCCAAATCCGAGGATGTGGAAATGTTGGCACGCAAACAAGAGCAACAGGATTTGGAGAATCATAAATTGGTTGTTCATTTGCGGCAGGATTTGGAACGTGTACGAAATCTATGCTATATGGTTAGCAGAAGAGAGAAACTATCACGTTCATTGTTTAAGCTGCGAGAGCAGGTCTTCTATAAGCAGCTTGGTGTACTCGATGAGCAGCGTATTGTATCTGCTGCGGCGGCGACATCATCATCGGCAAAATCGGATAAATCCTCTGCCGGTGCCGCTGATAAACTAGAAAAGTCAGAGACTAACAAACCGCCATTGGATTTAGAGGCTGTTATCTATGCCAATGATGGTCCCACATTATATGATCCCTTCTACAGCTCATCGGCTCTGAGTGGAGCGGAGGGACGACCAACTGTGCCGGCACAGTATCGCAATTTGGAATATATACTCGAGCAGCTTATGGGTAAAATGGTGAAGCAGAGTTCTACTGGTAGCGGCAATAAACCGGGCAGACCGGCAGGTCGACGGGGATCTGCCTCACAATCGCCCACCAAGCGTAAGCAGCAGCAACAGGCAGCAGCAGCAGCTGGCAAAGGTGGATCAGCTGCCACTTCTCCAACTAAGAAACTCAATAATGGTGCAATAAATTCCTCCTCACGTACATCTTCACCTGAGAAGCCAGTTAGCCATCACGTGAAGGCTACCGCCGGCGCTTCATCATCATCAATCACCTCAGCCATTAAAACGCCTTCTAGTAAGCAAAATAATTCCGGGAGGCGTGCCTCAAAGAGCGGTACGGCAACGGCGGCGACGTCGTCCCAACAACAACAACAGCAGCAACAACAACAGGCGAATAAAATTCAGCCACATCAACAACAACAACAGCAGCAGCAGCCGCCACAACGGACAACTGGTGGTCGCCATAGCAGTGCGTCCTCCCATACGTCAAGCGGCAGTTCATCATCGGGTGATTCCAGCTCGCCGCATGGCTCTAGCTCATCCTCAAATAGCGCTTCCTCAAACAGTGATTCAGGCAGTGAAAGTCCCGGCGGTAGTTCCTCATGCAGCAGAAGAAGAAGAAAAGCAACAACAAATACAATGGAAGCCACCTCAACCGCCGGTGGAGGAGGAGGAGGAGGAGGAGCTGTTGGTAAACAAAGTTATAGTCGAACCATGGAGCAACGGCAAAAGCAACGTCAACAACGCCAGCAACGTCAACGGCAATTGCAAAATGAGGCGTCTAAGAGTACAACTAAAACGGCTCCAGTTACCACCAATCCAAACAGTAGCAGTAGTAGCGCCGCTAGCAGCAGTTCCAGCGATGATGAGGACGAAGATGATGAGCCTGAGAGAAGGAAAAAGAAAGATGAGAAGCATCAGCAAAGGGGAACAACAGCAACAACAACAACAACAAAACGCCAACAACAGCAACACAAATCAGTACCTAACAAAAGCCAGCCAACTAAGTCAAAATCAGGAGGAGGTGGGGGAGGAGCAACTGCATCGTCGTCAACGGGAAGAAGAAAATTATCCTCTTCGACAGCGGCGACAGCGACAGGAACAACAACAACAGCGACAACAGCAACAACAACGCCGGCGAGGGGATTAGCACAAATGGACAAAGATGCTGCTGGTGCCAGTCTCTCTAGTGATGAAAGCGAAGAGTTAATGCCCCTAAAGACAACGGAAAGAACCGCTGCCAGTGGCAATAACTTGTCCGCGCATCATCGTTCCACAACAAATGCCATCAATTCGGCAGGCGGAATGGGAATCAATACGGCAACAACAACAGCAACGACAGCAGCAAGTCGGAAATTGGGCCAACAAATCTATTCCGATTCGGATAGCAGTAGCAGTAGTGGCGGCAATTCCAGTTCCAGTTCAAGTCGCACCACATCCTCCAGTCAAGGACGCAACGAAAGGATAACAATGGAGAGTAATATAAGTGATTCACAGAATCAACAAACGATACGAACTAAGGCGGCTATGAAAGAATTTGTGCCGGGAACAACACCAAATGCACCAACATTACTAGCACCACCACCGCCACCACTACCACTACCACCACCACCCGCTCCAGCACCTGTCCCTGCGTCTGCATCATCGACGACAACCGGCCAAGCATCTAGAAAATCCTCGAAAGAATTGACAGCGAAAACGAAAACGAATACAAATGCCAAACAACAACTGCCGTTTCCAGCCGATTTACTTGTGGTTCCTCAACGACAGGCAGCCAAAAAAGCCTCCGAGAATATGCGTTCCACGAATCTCGCCAGCAATGCACTTAATCAACCCGATCCAAATGAAAGATTACGCGAACCCGATAGTCCTGCCACCGGAATGGGTAGTAAAAGTAAACTCAAATCGGATGGTTCTACTGGCGGTGAGAGAGGTAGGCCACCCAAGGATCACCATCAACATCAGCAGCAGCAGCAGCAGCAGCAACAACAACAACAGCAGCAACAGAAATCCACACCAGCGGGCACAACAACAGCCGAGCGAGGTAAACGTGGACGGCCGCCAAAGGTGCCAAGAGAACCACCGCCGCCAACGACAACTACGGCGACGGCGACGACGGATAAAGAGAAATCAACTACACCTGCATCTCTGGCATCAACTGCGGATGTCAAATCGTCATCATCATCATCGTTGTCTGCGGCTGCACCCAAGTCGAATTTCGCTGTGTCCTATGTACCCCAAAGACAGGCAGCCAAAAAGGCAGCCGAGCAATTAAAGAGCAGTAAACCCATCCAAGAGACATCTCTACTCTCTGCCGAAAAGGAGCAGACAACAGCTGATAAAGAAAGAGATCAGGTAACTAACACCTCACCACTTAAACCATCGAGAAGAACTTCATCGCATAAGGAGACGACGTCAACATCAGCGAATCGAAGACGTTCCAAAGGTGATGAAGAATTGTCGCACCAGCATCAGCAGCAGCAGCAGCAACAGCAGCAACAATTGTTGCAGCAGCAGCAGCAGCAACGTTCTCCTGTTAAGCGCCGTGTGGCTCCACCCAATCTCTCTAGCTCTAGCTCTGGTGGTGATAGTGATAGTTCTAGTTCCGGATCAAGTTCGGGCTCTGGCTCAAGTTCCAGCAGTGGCAGTGGCTCCGATGATTCCGATAGCGAATCTAGCGATAATGATACCAAACATTCACCAACTAAAGAGACTGCCTCAGCCTCAGCTACAACCGCCACCTCATCATCCTCCTCCATAGTGCCAAAGCGTTCACCACGCAAATCGCTAGACAAGCCACCAGCATTAGGTGCATCTTCTACTCCCATACAACCACCAACAGCAGTTGCAACAGCAGCAGGAGCAGCTGGAATGCCGCGAACACGTCAGAATTCCACCACAACCCATACAAGTAAATCGCCAAAGAGAACATCCCATAAGGGTGAGAGTCAAAGACGTAAATCCTCCATGGATGAGCAACAGCAATCACAGGCTGCGACTGCGGTAACACCAAACAAACGTTCCTTACGCAATTCCAAATCACGACCACCATCACCAGTGGCAGTGACAGCGAATACAACGGCCACACCGACCAAATCCTCGCCAGAGAAATCATCTAGCAATCGTCGTAAATCTCGTGCCGATGAGTCACCCAAAAAGGCGGCATCAGCAGCAGTTCCAGCTAATCTGGAAATGGAGATTAGTCAAAGAAAGGCTGCAAGTGGAGGCAGATCGATAAGTGCATTGGACAAATTGTTGGATCGCAAGCAACAGGAATTCAATGCCCGGCCAGTGACACCAGCGGCACCTGCTCCCATTCTAGCGACAGCAGCACTGCTAGAAGAGGACAGGCCAAAGGATAAAGAGAATCGCAAGGAATTCTTGTTGTTGGCCAAGGAGAGAGAACAAACACCGCCGCCGACGACGACGACGCCGGCGTCGGAAACATCGACGACAACTCTACCTCTATCTACAACTCGTTCATCTCATCGAACGAGAGATGTGGAATCTCCCTCTGATCCACAGCCCGATGTAGATCAAGCCTCTTCCATTGAGTCTGGTGAAGTGCCCATGGATATTGATGAAGAGTTAACCACTGCGCCCACTCATACTCAACTCTCTGGGAATGCCAGCAAGCTGGCTGACATCATTATCGATGATGAGCGACCACCGGCCGCACCGTTACCCGCCTCACCCACACCGACACCGACATCGAATGATGACGATGATCTATCCGATGGCAGTGCCGGTGACCGTGGACGTTGGCGGCCACGCAGACGTCGCCGCCGACGTAGTCATCCACGTAGTCATGACGATGATGAGGAGGAGGAGCATACTCATCACACGCAGCATTTGCTCAATGAAATGGAAATGGCCCGTGAGCTTGCCGAGCAGCGTAAAAATGATTTACTGGCAAGTAATGCTAGTAAATATTCAGCATCGACTTCATCTCCAGCTGTACAAGTGATACCGTCAGAGCCACCAGAGATTATTGAATTGGATTCAAATTCGGCCAATTCTGGAGGAGATCAACAGCAGCAGCAACAGCAGCATCAACTACAACAACAACAACAACAACAGCAGCAGCAGCAGCAGCATTCGCAACTCGCGCATCCACGTCATCATGGTCTAGGCGAGCATCATCCACAGCAAATGCAAAGAAACACCTCAATGCCAGCATCTGTTGTGGTTTCCTCACCAATGAATCCTGTGGCAAATACAACTCCAGCAGCCGCACAATTGCCGCCAGCACCCCCGTGTGTTTTGGAACCCATTGTGGATACCATATTGGAAATGGAAGATAGCAAATATGCCAATAATTATCCATCGAATCTAACCAGCGTACTGAATCCACCAAATCCTGGACAATTGGTATTACTTGGGTCACAGCTGGTGGAGGGTGTGAAACAAATATCCGAAGAGGATAGCATTCAAGCAACTCGTAATCTGCTAGAGAAATTGCGTAAAACGAAGCGTAAGGCACAGGAGGAACCACCGCCGGTTGATCTATTGCCACCGACGCCAGCGATTCCTTCGGTCTTTCCATTTCATAATGCTGCCGATCCTGAGGATATTATTCATGCACAAAAGGAGCAACAGCAGCTGCAGCAACAACAACAGCAGCAACAGCAGCAGCAACAACAACAACAGAGTTGCCTCTTCGGTGGCAATTCGTCACATTCCGCACCCAATTCGGTGGCCAGTTTGACCATTAAAGATTCACCAATGACAGCAAATAGTGGCAGCTATGCAAACAGTTTAACCAATACCCCCAATGCCACGCCCAATAATCTAGGAGGCGGCGGCAGCAGTGGCCAATATCAAGTCAACTATCAAACCAATCAACCATCACAAGGCGGAGGTGCTAGTGGTGGCTTATCCAGTTGCTTTTTGGATCAAAAGTCACCACATCAACAACACAAAAACACGCCCCTCTCCTCGACCAACGGTGGAGGCGGTGCACCAGATTTTGTGGATTTGGCAGCGGCAGCAGTGAAAAATAATCTCGTTGCCTATGCCAGTGGTGGCGGTGGTGGAGTCGGCGGTGCAGGCGGTGCCGGTGGTTCAGCTAGTGGTGGCCAGCCTGTAAATAATAGCAAATTGAGTGACTACGATGAGAATACACGAATGCAGTCACCATTTGGCACCATGCAGCGATGGAATGAGAATGATTTAATAGCCGCCAGAAGAAGCAGCTCACCCAGTTCCGTATCCGAATCGAATGATCAGCCACCAGCTTCAGCTCCAGTACTGCCCACAGGAGCAGCAGCAGCAGCAGCAGCTGCAGCCCAATTGGAGGCCGGTTGCAAAAGCTTTTTCAATAGCTATGCTGCCGCCGCCGCCGCCGCTGCGGCTGCTGCTGCGGCTGCAGCTGCTGCTGGGAGTGGTGCATCAGGTGGTGCAACAGCCACACCACCAACAGGAGGTGCTGGCACAGTTGCTGGTCCACCTAGTGGTCCCCCATCAACGGGTAATGCTCATCCAGCCTATAATCATGCTCCACTAGTCAATGGCATCGATTCGATGGCAGCCATGTATAATAATACCGCTGCGGCTCCAACTACTGCCCAGACGACACCCACGCATAACCAGAGGACACCGAATAGTGGGCAATACAATGGTGGAATCTATTCAAGTATGGCTGCCATGATGCCGCCAGCCGAAGCCACAACAAATCTCTATGGCAATGGTGGCTATAACTCGGGAACTGGTTATGGCAGCATAATGCCAGTGCCAGCAACAGTCCCAGTCCCGATACCACCGCCAGTCAATGTGACCACAACACCGAATCATCAATTTGTTGATAATCAATTGCCGCCATATCCGATTGTTGCTCCCACAACGACCATGATGCCGGCCCCAACGCCGCCTGTTCCGGTGCCAGTGCCCATAGCCACTAAAGATTCACCAGTGGGCAAGAGAGGCAACTCCGGATCATCGAAACAGAAGCAACAGCAACCGCATAGGAGTCCACAATTGCCAGGTAAATCGCCACAGGGCAAATCCCCAAGGCAAGCGGCAACCGCAACACCAGTTTCGGTAGTAGCTGCTGCCGTGCCGCCAGTTCCACCGCCACCTGCTGCAGCAGCAGCACCAGCAGTGGCAGCTGCCTCCAAATACGATCCATTGACCCATACATTGCAAGGGAAACCACGCCAACGGGCTCCACGGGGCAGTGGATCGGGTGCGGCAGGTGCAACAGGCAGCGGACGTGGACGAGGCCGAGGACGAGGTCGTGGACGTGGCGGAAGTGCGAATAGTGGCATGGCATTGCCATTACCATCACCCATGGCCGATTATGGTAGCAATACGCATATTGTCAACAATCTGGTGGGCACTCCATATGAGTTTGAGCTCGATGAGCTCACTGGACCGGGAGTGGAGAATCTGCAATCATTGAGAAATCGTCGCCGTAGCTTTGAATTGAGAACGCCGCGTGGACAGCAGCAGCAGCAACAACAACAACAACAGCCGCAGCAGCAGCAACATCCGAAGCCGACGCAGCAAACGCCATCAACTGCAGCCGGAGGAGGAGGAGGTGGAGGCGGAGGAAGTGGAACAACAACAACAACGACTCCGAATCCTTTGCTTCATCCTGTTTTACCTGGCCCCGTTGACATGAGAACCTACAATCTGGACTTTGAAGCACCGCATAGCACTGCCTCACAAGAGGCATATCAAAATAATCTATTGGGTGCCTTTGATTCTGGTACCGCGGATCAGACGCTGAGTGAATTCGATGAAGAGGATGAACGACAATTCCAATCGGCCCTGAGGGCAACAGGAACCAGCACTACCTCACCGGCGGCAGCATCGGCAGCATCTATGGCCGCCACACCATCATCAAGTGGTGCTGGTAGTAGCGGCGGCATTGGTGGCGGAGTAGGCGGAGTAGGAGGCGGCGTAGTATCCACGCCTTCAATGGCCACAACGGCCACAGTTCCATTGGTTAGTAGTCTGCATTTGCATTCCACCGAAGCGAATCAAATGGCGCCCAGTTTGGTCGAGGCTTCCCTTGTGGAGGCCTCCTTGGAGGCAACATCCGAAGAGGTGTCCATTGATTCGGACACCACAAGCTTGACGGCAACCAAACTGAAGGTGAAAATCAAAGATCCAGCTGGACTGGTTACCACCATAACGCACAACAGCAGCAGCGGCAGTATCACCCATCATCATCATCATCTACAGCAGGCCTCACTTATTGGCCAGTCGACGAATCTGAATGCCCAGTCGACCATGTCGACATCGGTGGCCACCACAGTGGCCTCCTCGTCGTCTGTTGTCAGCGGCAATTCGCGACGTATGCGCAAAAAGGAACTCCTCAGCCTGTATGTGGTGCAGAAGGATAATCTCAATGATGATAGCTCTTGCGGCATGCTTGGCGGCACTTCTGATAGCCTTGGACAGACGATCGACAAGTCGGGACATCAGGATATCGAAGTGGAACAGGAGCGCACAAAGCGATTCAAAAAGAATCCAAGCAATCGGGAATTGCGTTCGCAAGACACCAGCGTTGAGGATCAATTGATTGGCATCAGTGATATATTGAATCCTTCGATTGGTGGCGGCAACAATGGTGGTGGCTCCAGTGGTGGCAACGGCGATGGTCGTCGCCGCAGTGCATGCAGTTCGGGCAGCAATGGCGATGGCAGCGGCGGCAATGGCAATGGCAAAACGGGAGCCGCTTCCAGTGCGGGCAAACGTCGCGGACGCAGCAAGACCCTGGAGCAGAGCAGTGAGGATGACAATGGTGGGCATGGTCAATCGGCACCGAAGTTGAAAATCAAAATTCGTAGCATACCGGAACATATCATTGGCAGTGGTCTCGGCAATACCATGGGCGGCACTAGTGAGAGTCATAGCTATAGATACGAGATGACCAGACGTGCTTGTCCGCCCAAGAAACGATTGACCAGCAATTATGGTAGCACACCAACTCTCGAGGAGATCAAACGCGATTCGATGAACTATCGCAAGAAGGTTATGCAAGATTTCGACAAAGGTGAACTGGATCATGCGAATAGTAAGCGGGATTCGGGTGGAATCGCCACCGATATGGAAATAATGATGCCTCTGCCGCCGCCCACCAAAAAGGCCAAATCCTCGAAACCGAAAAAGGATAAGAAGGAAAAGAAACGCCAGAAGCACCAGCAGCAGCAGCAGCAGCAACAGCAAGTGATATTAAATAGCAGCTGTAGCACCACCACAACCACCATGACAACCACATTAATTGAGAATACGGCAAGTGCATCGCCGGGTGATAAGCCCAAGTTGATATTACGCTTTGGCAAACGGCGAGCCGAAGCAACAACAACCACAACAACAACAACAACGAATATCAGTGGGAACAGCAACACCAACGTCGCCAGCAGCACCACCAGCAGCAGCATGGAATCATCCATAGAGGCAGCACCGTTGCGTTTGAAAATTGCACGCGTCTCATCGGGCGGTGGCTATGTGATTGGGGCAAAGAAGACCGAAGAAACACCCGCCTCAATGGTGGTGTCCATGTCACCGGCCAATGAATTGCCATTAATACCCGCCTCACCGCAGCTAAATAGCTTTACGCCGCATTCCCAGAATGCGAATGCATCGCCGGCATGTCGTATGGGCAAGGATACGGGAACACCATCGCCGCCTTGTTTGGTTATCGATTCGAGTAAAAGTGCCGATGTCCATGATTCGACATCATTGCCAGAGAGTGGACCGGGTGTCGGTGGAGTTGGTGGTGGTGGTGTTGGTGTTGGTGGAGTTGGCGGTGGTGGTGGTGGTGCTGCACCATCGACGCCAAATTCATCGCTTGTGGTGCCGTTAAGTGTCAGTGTGGGTAACTATGAGAATAGTCAAAATTCATTGCCATCGGCGAGTGGTTCAGGTTCGGCGTCCAGTAATTCCTGTCAGAGCAATAACAACAACAACAACAGCAGCAACAGCAATAATAATAATAATAGTAGTAATAATAATAATAATAACAATAACAGTAATAATAATAATAATAATGGCAGCGGCGGTGGAGCCAGCACCGGCTCGGGCGGGGGCAGTTTACTTCCATTGAAAAAAGACTGTGAGGTTAGATGATAATCTTAAACGAAAGATCGATTAGAACAAAAAGAAGAAGAAGGACAGAACGGAAACGACGAAAGAGAGAGCAAGCAACAGCAACAACAACAGAAACAGAAACACTTCCAATTTTTATTTCCATACACTTGCTATCCCACTCGCACGCGCATTTTATTCAAATGCACTCTTGCTCTTTAAATTCTCCATCTCTTTCTTACACTCTATTCGCTTTCTTCACTTTCACTTTAAGTCATTTGTTTCCTATATATATATATACATATATGTATATATATAGAAACTACTTCTCTTTATTCTTCTCCTTCCCCTCACCTTCCTCACACCAACCACCAGCAATTGATTTTTTTTTTTTTTTTTTTAGAAATTGTACAGTTAGTTTATAAGATTATCCTCATACCTTCCGCCCCCCACTCCCTTATTTCTTCTAGTTTTTTTTAAGGTGTTTTGTCTTTGTTTTTGATTGTTTTATACAAATTTTTCTGTAACTTTTTCATTGTTTTTTAATTATTTTCCAAAAAAATTATATATTTGTCGGCTTTCTTTTCGTGTTTGAGAACTATTCTGTCTTTTTTTTTTTTTTTTTTTGTAAATTCGTAGCGATAAAGGGATAAAGGAAGCGGGGGAAAGAAATAAGAGAAATTAATTGTAAATTGTAGCAAGTTTTTTTTTGTCTGTAAAATAATTGTGTATTAAAACAAAACGAAACAAAGGAAAAGAAGAAAGAATCCAAAATGCTCCCGGGAACGCCTGTAAAATGCCCCCAAAATACAATTCAATGATCGGATAAAGCCAAGCATCCATTATATATATATACTTATATATATATATATATATATATGTACAATCGGATATATGTATATATATATATGTATATATAAATATACATTAACTATTTATTAATAACTATTTAAATGACAAACAAAAATGCGTAAAAATAATCGTAACATTATTAGCAAAAAAAAAAAAAAACAAAAAACAAAAAGTAAAGAAAAGAAAATTTAACTTGTTAAAAAAAAAGAAGAGAGAAGCGAGAAAATGGAAAGAGAAAAATCTTCAACAAGAAAATTGTAGCCTATAGTCATTAATTGTAGATCTTAGCAAAAAAAAAAAACAAAATCGAAGTGCATATATAAACAAAAAAAAGAAAACACGAGGAAACATTTAAACTCCGCAATTCCTTTCTCCCCTGCCCTTCCCACTCCACACACACACACACACACACACACACACCTCAAACTTTTACATCTTTAATACGCCCTCTCGAACCATATTTAACACGTAAGGGAAAAAAAATGTCCTTTTGTATTTAGTAGTAGCAATTAAGTGAAAAAGTGCAACAAGTCCTGTCCCCATATACATATATATATATATGTAAAAACATATACATATATAAATAATTTTTTTTGTCTAATTGTTATTTTCCAAGGTTTTTTTTGTGTAATTATCATTATTTTTTTTAGTCTCTTTGCATGTATGTGTGTGTGTTGAAGCAATAGTAATATAGGTAAAAAAAAAAAATAAAAACAAAAAAACAGCAAAAAACTAAAAAAAAGTAACAAGTAAAGTTTAAAATGAAAAAAAAAAACAAAACAAAAAAGTACACTGGTTTTCTATAAGCAAAAAAGTCAAGAACACAAAATATTTCATTCATCGACACCCACCCATAATTCCCCCTGTCCCAGCCCCTTCCCCTAGCCCACTTCCTCCTCCCCCCCACACACACACACAATTCTCTATTTACTCCTACTTGAAGCAACAAACAACAAAAAAAAACCAAACTTAATTTAAAAAAAAAAACGCGAATAATAACGACGACAAATTAATTATATATATCTAAATATATATATATATATATATGATTAAAAAATAAATAAATTTATATATATACTTGAAAAAAAAAAACAAAAACTTTAAAAATATTTATTCCAGCATAAGTAACAAGAGAAACAAAAATTGCAAAAAAATATCTATATATATACATATATATATATATATATATATATATATATAAATAAACATCGTATCCTAATTATAATTGTAAATATATGCAAATTTTTTGTGTGAAATGAGAATGTGTTTTTAATTATTGTAATTATTACGTTTAATATCTAAAGAATTATGAATTAATGATTATATAATGATTAATTTTAAATTGTAGTTTTTAGCAAAAATTTAAATAAAACCAACAACAAAAAGCCTTATTTAAAAAAAAAACAACAACCAAAAACAACACGAAAAATACCAATACCAGCAAGAAGAAAAAACATAAAAAAAACAACAGAAAACTGAATTTCAAACAAAAAACAAACAATCTTTAAACAATTGCAGCACAACCACAACAACAACAACAATTTACTTTTCTTAGTCAGATCAGCATAAATACATATATACATGAATCGGTATATATATATATATATATATATACAACTGATTGATCTGCTAAAGCGAAAATCATTTGGTCAATTAAAGAAAATATTGATAAAAAGGCAGAGGGGGCATAAACCAAGCGAGCAGCATTGCACAGTGGTCAAAAAGCAATTTTTTTTGGGCAACATTTTTTTTTTTTTTTTTAATATATGCTGCCAGACCAAATAATGATACTATTTAGAGAGAGAGGGAGACACAGATAGAGAGAGAGCTAGAGGGCTCTCCCTTCCCCTGTTCGATGGAGTTAGTTATGGTTAGGGGTTTGAGGGGTGGGGATTAAACTTTAGCTATAGATCTTTTGTACATAGATAACTTTACAACAAAATCCCGATTAAGATAATTAACCAAAATGGAAAAGCCAATCGTTGTATAGATAAAAGGAAAGAAAAGAAGAAGAAACAAGGAGGAAGGACAAAAAAAAAACCACTTAAAGTTAATACTAAAAGCAGAAGTAAAAACAAAAAAAAAAGAATTACGTAAAAAACTCCTTTTCGGAATTATCGAGCAACCTCTAATGATATGCCTAACATACATACACACTCACACAGACACACACACACAGAACGTAGATTTGTAAGTCAACTTTCAATTTATGTAAATTAACAAAAAAAAAAAAATAAAAAGAAAAGGAAAGATGATGAAAACCAAACAAAGCGAAAAATTAAGAAAAGAAAAAGAAAAACCACACACACACACACACAATAAGTATTACTAAATGAAATTATATTATTATTGCAATAGATATTTAAGTGTTGCAGGTTGAAAACAAAAACAAAAAAAAAGTAATTAAAACAAATGATAATGATAATTATAATGATAAATTGAATATATAACCCCGACCCAAGGCGGCAGTTAGGACAGATGGACACGATCGATGATGATTGGATCCCTGCTAGACATATAGACAGATATTTTAGGTTATAGAAATCGAAACACAAGCTAACAAGAAATTAAGAATAGAGAACAAAAAAAAAAAACAAAAGAATAACACAAAAAGTAAGTCTAGTTCGATATATAAATACTTATGTAATGTAATGTAATGTAATGTATAATGGTGGTCAGGTAGGGAAATATACTCGTAGCCTATATAAGAAGTATGTAATCCGATTTAGTTATAGAATGGCGACTATCATCAAGAAAAACAACAACAACAACAGCAACAAAGAACAACATGATCATTATGATTATGAGATCATGTGACTATAAATAATTATCATCATTATTCGTAATCCACAAAAAGAAAAATAAACAAAAAAAAAAAAGAAAGCGGTTTAAACGAAATGATGAGCAAAAATGAATAATGCAAAGATATATGAATAAAACAAAAAGAAAAAAAAAAGAATTCCCAGAAAATTATATATACATACTGTACTATATTTTAAATCAAATTTTTTGTATTCGATAAGTATGTTAAAATGCAAATCGAAAGGAAAAGAAAAACCGAAAGAAAAACTCAAACACACACACACAAAAAAAAAAGAAAATCATGTAAAAAGCAAAACAAGTCCAATTTTTTCCCCCAATACCCCCCCAAATACCTTTAACCCTTTTCCAAAAATCCTTCCAAAACAAACAAACAAAACAAAAACGAAAACAACCAACCATCTAGTAAAGAATTATACATAAATTATTGAAAACAAAAAACTAACAAAGTAATCGTTTCTTTTTTTGAAAATTCTATTCGGCTGTAAAATGCGTGGGAACTTTGCCCCCTAAAGTATGCAAAGAGCAGACTAAGAATCTCTAAACATGCTGTAGATAGAAAGTAATTCTCGAAGGAAATCATTTTTTTCAGACAATTTTGGTTTTAGCTAGAAAAAGTTGCTAATTTCTAGCCTATTGCATACTTAAAGGGGCAAAGTTCGCCTTATATCAGATAGATGAAAACCTCCTCCTCCCATTAAATGAAAATGCAAATTGATTTTTCAAGAAAGTTTCTTTATATATATATATATACTCTATAGTTTTCATTACTTTTTCTTTGTTGTATACATATATATACTCTATATACATATATATAGATAGATATATATATATATTTATTTGTGTATATAGATTCTTATATATTGTTTTACACATCTTAGATCTGGTTAATACTTCCGGGACGAGGGAGAAAAATAGATCAACATAAAGACAATTGTAGGGGAAAAAAAGGGGACAAGCTTGATTAACATGAGAGAACGATCGATCGATCGATCGATCTTGTTCGTTTTGATATACTATATATACGATTTACAGATTGATTTCTTTGGTTTAATAGATATTTTATGGGAGAATCAACTATCTCTATATATAGGTATGTATATGTATATATAGTCACTATGCGTGGCTTGACATTTCCACTTATTGATCCGATCATCGTCATCGGCTTTAGCTTAATCGCCTTCCGTCTTCTATCTGATTGTGTGTGTGCCTTTTTGTGCAGTTCTCCTACAAAAAACTTTTGGATGTGTGGTGCAAAAACAAAAGAAGAAGAAAATACAAGATATTGAACCGATTTGAACTATTTACAATTTATCTATTGTTTACCTCTGATGAAAATATTGTTTTTAGCAAAGTGAAAAAAAAGCTTTCGAAAATGATTTTTGCTTTACTAATTTCAATTTGTTTCGAAATGACAAATATAATGAAACTTTACTATTATTTTATTTGTAGAATTTTGTTTGCATTTTTGTTTTGATTTATTGAAATATTTTACAGGATTTCCAAATGGAATTTGTTGTAATTTCCAACATAGCTTAAATGTAAAGAGAGTTAATTTTATGAAATTTTAATGAAAACTGAAAAAACTTTCCATGTGCTTTTCAAATTTTAAAAGTAACTTTTTGGCTGAAGTCGAAAGATTTAAATTCAATCTTTTTCATAATAAAAACTTGCAATCTAATATTTTTTGAACTTTGAGCAAAATTTCTTTAGATATTTTTTTTTGGTTTTTCAACAATATTTTCATCATGAGGTGGTGCTCGGTATAATTTCATTTAAACGAATTTCATTGGGATGAAAATCATAAAATTTAATTAAAGAATTGAGGATAATTTATAGCTAGGATTCTATTGCGAGCTTATCATCTGAAAAATTTTCCTTCTTTTCTTTTTTGTTGTTTGTTTGTATATATATATATATAGATAGATAGTAATTCTCATTCATATATGGAATTTGATTTTAACGAAGACCGAACATTTCTTGGAGATTTTTGGGTTTTTTATTTATAATTTTTTTCTTTTGTTTTTTGTTTATTCGTTTAATAACCGCACAAAAAAAATATATGAATATATATTATTCAGATTATTATTTGAAGTAGAAGCATTTGATTGCTTTTGTTTTTGGTTTCGATTTTTTGTTGTTTGTTTTTTTTTTTTGTGTTGAACTTTTATTCAATATAAATATCCTCGATGGGGTAAGCGGTTTCAATGAATTTCTGATAGAAGCGTTGAAAAGCACGTCTAAAAGTAGAAAAGAGATATAGAATTCATATTAATTCGAGTGATGGTGGGGTTGGGGTAGGGGTAGGGCGGGGGAATTAGACTTACCCCACAGCCTCGGCCACTGGTCTTGTAGACTCGGAACCCTTAAAGACATGGCAAGCAAAACGCTGTACAGTTGGATGTTTGGTTATGAAGCCAATGAAACGATGATCACGTGGATGAAATGCACAGAAGGATACATTTTTCAATGAATAGAAATAGTCTATGCAGGGTTTCTTCTCTTTTTTGTTCTGTGAAAAAATTAAAAACAAATAAAAAACAGATTTTAGTTCTCTCTGAATAGTTCTCGCAATAGTTCTCTCTTACATTTGGTGTGGATCGATCGACCATGCGTAAACCTTGATCGGATATCTCAAGAATGCATGTCTGACCGGTCGGTGAGCTGCCATATTCCCCGACAATTTTACGCACCGCCTGGCAGACGACACCGGTGCCCTTGTGGGCCAGAGTCTCCACCGAGCCCAGATAGCCGAGCAGATAGCGTTCCTTCTTAACCAATTGCACCGTGGGATCGAATTCATTGTAATCCAAATCGACAGCATAGGCCGATGGGAAGATACCCTGACGACCGGTACGTAAATTAACACCCTCACACCATAAATCCTCGGCCTCCTTTTGCACATAGATGGCATCGCCGATTTCTAGCTCAATTTCATCGTGATGTCGTGGCACAAACTTATGCAGACCCCGATGTGTGGCCTCCAGCATTTCCAACTGACCAAAGGGCACACCGCCGAACGGCGGGGGAAACGGTGACTGTGAGACCGGCGATGTTATCTGTGGTGACATGCTCTTGAAATCATTTGGCGAATGGGCCGTACTATGGCCACTATCCACATCCCCGAGACTCTGTAAACGCTCCGAATCGGGACTGGAGTCCTCATCCAGCAAGTAGCCGCATTTCAGGGAGAGGAACGAGCGATGCTGTTGCTGCTGCTGCTGCTGCTGATGATTGGAATTACGTGGCGTGGCCTGTCGAAACTCATCCGCCAGTGTGCCAACTTGTGTTGAGCCACTACCGCCGCCGCCGCCGCCTAGAAGATGCAAAATGGAAGCTAGTGCCATAGAAGGCCATAAATTGATTAGCTACCAACTACATTTTGGAGTCTATACAACTCATGCCGGGAAGGGGGTTTCAATCTAAACTAAACTACATATGTACAACTTTCCTTAACTTTATACTTACATTTCTTATTTTTGGGTATTTCGGGTAATTTACGACGTCGTCGTGTGGCTGCTGCTGAATTTGGAGCCAAGAGTTCAGTATTTACTACTGTATTTGTATTGATGGTGTTATTGGTGGTGCTGGTGCTTGTAGTGGTGTTGCTTATAGAATTACCAGCCAATGAACCGCCATTGATGCCAATAAAACCACCAATGGCATCCTGATGATTCAATGGATATTGTCGATGCGAATTAAATGAATCAGAATTTGTATCCAATGAACCATCCGATGATAGAGTGACCTTTAGGCCATCACCAAGCTCATCGTCCTCAACTTGTCGGCGATTTTTTGTCGATGATTCAGTTGGCATTAAAATGCCATCCTCCTGATCGGAGCCTTCGCCTTCACTTTTCGATGAATGAGAATCATCCAGATCATCGTTGGGTATAAGTCTAAGGAAAAAGTTTCCAAACAAATCGATAGAAAATGTTAGAGATAAATAAAACTTTTTAATTGGTGTTTTTGACTATTTTCAATATTCACAAGGATCAACCTTTTGGCCAATTACAACGACTTCTCGTCGTCTTGTCTTGCGTTTTTTTTGGCCCGGAATAATTGATGTCAAGTGGGCGTTATTTTTAGCCTCCACGTGGAAGCATCACTTGAATTGAGACTCTGTTTTGGAATGACTTACGAGTAAAATGCATGCGGATTGTTTTTATTCTTATTGCTTGAACCAACTCCAGAGCCGACAACTCCGCTAATGTGTCCCACGCCGTAGGTATTCAGGTTATGTGGCTCAAATATGGGCCTATGGAACTCCTCGAATTCACTATCGGCCATTTTTTTGATTCTCTTTAGGCCTGTGTTGTGTTGTTCGTGTGTATTGTGTGTTTGTTAGGCTCCTCAGGCTTGAGCCCAAAAATTTTGCCACACCCGTCCACACAACCACAACGCGAACAATTAAGGAACTACAATCGCACAATGAATTGTCCTGGTTTACACACAATCAATTTGTTGGCAAGTGATTATTATGAAATCCTTGAAATCCTTTTCACTTCTCTTTATTACACGTTTGGTTCACAATTTTCATCTCACTGGGTGAAAATCAATAATTTCCTTGACGTAGTGCTCCGTGGTAAAGCTCAGTTTGACATTCACCAGTTAAGTGCTTGGTGCTCCGATTCGCCACGAAGGGGAATTTCTCTTCTTGTTGTAATTGAGAACTCTCAACTGTCAGTTGGGTTTTGCTCCCTCTCTCGCCAGAGAGAACAAGAGAGAGAGAGAGTCGCTTCCGTTTTGCGTAACTTGCAACTTGTTTTTGTTTACAACTTTCTCCCTCTCTTTCTGTCTCTGTCTCTCTGACTTTCTCCTTAATATAGTTGGTAAGTCTCACTTTCTCTCTCTCTCTCTCTGTTTCATGTAGTCGAGGGTTGACAAGTTGCAGACATGCGCCTTCCGGTCCACAAAAGTGAAACGGCATTCGCTTTTGGGGGTAAGTAAATTGCAATACTGTTGCGCCACCAACGTGGATGTCATATGATATGTGCCCAGGGCTGGTCGTTTGACCAGGTTGCGCAGGGACTCAGAAAACAAAAGGCAAAGCCATGAAATCGAATTGCTATTAAAGCTATCGATTGTGCACAAGGATATTCAAAAATATATCGGACCCAAAAGTTATTTAATTCTTGACTACTTCAAATAGTTTGTGTAGTCGGCCTACTACAGTCAAACTTCTCCATAATGAATTCAAAACCTTATTATATACATACATATATGGGAATTGGAATTAGATTGGAATTGGAATTAGATTGGTTTCTTTGAAATTTACTTTAGAAAAGTTTCGTTAATAAATCATGGAGTTTCAAAGGAAGAAGAAGTTTTCGAAGTTCCATTTCAAGTCCATCGAGGAAGTGGGTGAAAGAGTGGGATTCCCCCTGGTTCTGCAATATCCCTAGTAAATCCTTGGGAGAAAAACCAAAATGTACTCAGAACTTGCAGCATTTAACTGCCGATCCGGATCTCTTTGGGTTCGTTCCTTTTTCTTTCCACTTGATGCAAGAAACTTAACCATATTATCTTCGTTCTTTGGAAAATCGACAAGATAAAATATAAGGAAAATGTGGAAAAATGTTGAAAACATCCTAGTTTTTCCTTTTAAACTGATATTAAGATATAGTAGTTTATATGCTAGAAATAAATAATAGTACATTTGGGGAAAATATATGATTTTGAAGATGATAAAGCGACTATGGCCTTGTTTACAGTGGCGGCAAAAAAATTTGAGACATACATTTTTTCACCTTAAATTCTGATATAATGGGTTTTTTTTTCAATGTTAGCGAAAAGTTTTGATGTGTTAATTTATAATGTTGAGTTCGTCATTCTATTGATATGATGTAACGTAAATTTCGTGGGCGTATCTCTATCAATTTTTCTAAATTAATTTGTGGGCGTATCTCTATCAATTTTTCTAAATTAATTTTGATAAATTGCCCCAAAATTTGGGCATGGCAAAAAAAAAAAGAGCTTTCCTAAGAGATACCTCTATTGGACAGACACTCTCATTAGACGGACAATCTACGTGCGATCATCAAGGAAAGTTTTTGCCATAGTGAAACTGAAAATGACAAATTTTAATGAAATTTTCATTAAAACTTTAATTGATTTAGGCTTAGAACAGAATTTTACAAATTGAAAATGATTTCTTCCATACATTTATGGTGAATTTTACGGGATTTTGGAGTAATTTTCCTAGGAAACTCAAGCTAAACTCGTAAAATGCATGACAGTCTCTAGACTCTAGAACAAATCGAAATCAAATAAAATTATAAATGTAAGTTTGTAAGGTTTTGCCATGCTGTAAAATGTTTATTAAATTAGGGACAAGAACCAATATAAATTTGAATACATTCAGAGACCTAATTCAATTGGTTGAGTATGATACATATACAAACATACATATGTATATGAATACACTCAATGAGTTTGTCAGTCAGTCAGTTATTTAAGTTGCACACTACAGAAATCAAAAGCAGCCCATTTCCCCTCTATTATACAACGTGCAAAGGCCGCCATGTTTGGCATCCACTTGCAAATTAGTTGGCCTAACTTAATTATGCCAAAATCAAGTGAATCAACAAATGCCATTCATGATGAACTCGCTTCGACGCGACTCGACTCTTTTGCTTGAGACAAGCTGCTATATGTTTCTATATATATTTAAAGCTGTTCAGGATATACAGGCTATACATAGTATATCCTGTTGCAATAAATCCATCAAAATGCGTCTATCTCTCTCTGTCTCTCTGGTTTCTGGTAAGCAATCACTTTAAATGTCCAAGTGCAAGTCCAAGTCCAAGTTAGAGTTCAGTCTGTCGACTCGTTTGTCGGTCAATCAGTTATCTAGGACCATTAAGTTTAACGCCAACCTACACACACATATTCTGAGAGAAAGAGATACACTCACTCATCCCACACACACACACACACATGTGTGTTTCCTCCTCCCGCATATTTGAATAGCCAAGTAGGCCAGTCTCTAGCCTCTTTCTCTCTGGTCTCTTCTACTTTTGCTTCTGTTTGTTTGCCTTTCTCGAAGCACAAACAAAAGAATCTAAAAGCCAAGGGAAAACTGCTAAAACGGAACGTAAAGAAAATTGCCATTTATCTATTATTGACTTGATGTCGTTGCGGTAGCGAAAAAAAAGAGAAGAAAACTGAGGAAAAACTGAAACTCTCTGCCCATTGGCATTGTCAAGGCAAACAGGCAACAGGCAGTCAGCGAGAAAAAGCATCAAGTGGTTGAATTACACTGCACACAACAAGAAAAATTATATTATAGATGGTCTTTACAATAGTTTATATGAAAATCTAGTAAACTATATAGGTACATATATATCTCTATATCTTTGAAATCGTAGGAAAGGAACTTTATATTCTATTCGCTTTCCCCTATATTTCTATCTGAATGAATATACTTAAGCGAATTCAGGGTCAAGAAATTTGAGAACCTTGCTCCCTTAAGTATGCAACAGAATAAACAAGTATTTAAATTTCTTCAACAAATTCAATAATTTTATTGTAACTTGTGAAATAAAAATGATCCATTAACAATCTATGCTCCGAGAATTATTTTTTGACTATACAATATTCGAAAATAAATTTATCAGTTTCTAAAGGAGAATTCCTGGACTGCTTATTGCATACTTTAGGGGGCAAACCTTCAAGATTCTCCTATTTTTGTAACAATATATCTATCTATCTTAAGATTTTTTTTATGTTAATGTATGATATTAAATGTATTATAATTTCTACCCATGATGATTTATCCAAATGAATTTTCATTAAGTGAATTGCTGTTTTTTGTTTTTCGAGCTTATACAATTTTAGATTAAAACTTATCCTATTAATTGCATTGTATTTAAATTTTATTATGGCTATATTCATAGATTGAAATGACAAAAAATTATCTTCAAAAATAGAGAATTTAAGATCAAAAATATATATAAGCTAAGACTTTGATCGAATTTTTTTTGAAGGAGACTTTCAGTATTTCCAAATCGAGACCAACGATTCTTGATAAAATTTCCTTATCATCATTTTAATACCATGGAGAGACCTATTTTCCTTTCTAAATCTTCCTTTGATTAGAAGAACATTTATAATACATGGCAATAAACCATATTTTGGTTTTAATTGCTCTGATTTCTCTCAGGGTATATATATATATGTGTATATAATATATGCATATATGTATGTATATCGTATCATGCCCGCATAAATTAAACCCAACCATTTGAAAAAAAGGGGACCAACTCAGCGCATTTAAAGTTGCTGCTGATGCTGATTAGAAAGTGAAATGACGTCATGCGTTAGTCCTGGCTACTGTGATTCCATCTTGATTTGGCCAATCAGAAACGAGCCATACTAAAGAAAAATAAAACCAAAAACAAGAAAAAGGAAGGTGGAGTCTGTGAAAAGCAAAAGCAACAAGCAACCAGAAAAAAGTTACTCACTTGTAGCTTTTATATCCTTGAACGAAAATTTATCTCGCTACGCACACTTAATAAAATACAATTGAATATGTATAAATGCTATCTCAGTGGTGTGTGTGTGTGTGTGTGTGTCAGTGTGTGTGAGTCCTACTGGTTGCCTATAAAAGCCAGAAACCAAGCCAAAGGATCTTTCAGTTGCCATTTTGCTAGCGACGCGTGTGAACCCATCATCGAGAGAGAAGAAAACCAAACCAGCTATGAGCGCTTCGGGTAAAAGTCTTCTTGGTCTCTGGCTATATAGAAGTGGTGAACAGGAATGGTCTGTCAAACAGGGCAGTCCTTTGCATCAGCTAAGCAAAAAGGATTCAGCTCCATTGTCTGGAGGAGTTGTTAGCGATGGTTCTGGCACTGGAACCAACACCACAAATCCCTCATCTCATGCAAGTCTTGCGCGACATGCCTCAGCGCCCAGCCAAGACAATTTCCTTTTGTTTTCATCCCAAAAACAGGATCGCAATGATTCATCACGCCAGATATCGCCTGGTGAGCGCATCTCCATTATATTCACATTGAAGAATCAAGTTGGCAATTTGGCCAGAGCCCTGCAAGTATTCCAAGAATTGGGCATCAATGTCCTGCACCTGGAATTGTCGCCACTGGAGGCAACCACAAATCAGGCAGATGTTCTTGTCGATGTTGAGTGTGATCCACGTCGTTTGGATCAGGTTGTCAAGATGCTAAATCGTGAGGTGGCCTCGGTTAACTATACAACGGTCAGTCCGCAGAGTTTGGCCAGGGCACCATCTTTGTCGGCCTGTTCCAGTTTCGGTGAGTTGCGTAACAAATTCGTGAAATTATATATTGCCAATAAAGTGAAAATATAAACTATTTCTTTTTGAACTGTGTGCCTAAGTTTTTTTTTGTGTGTGAAATATGTGTTACAATGAATCACAAATTGAATAAACAAGTGAAATATTTAAATTCTTCGACCCTTGAAAGTTCAAGGATTCTTTGAATGTCTTGTTTTTTGTTAGATTCCTTGTCTAAAAAGCCTTCTAGGACTGTCCGAAATTTTTTAAAAATTATCGCAAATTTTAATGTGTCATTTGTATGTCAACCAAAATAAAAATCGACTTTCAAGCTTCTCAGAGAATCGTAGACTATATTTTGTGCAATGCCTAGAATTATGCTACACAAATTACTCATCTAGAGTAACTGAAAAATCTAAGGACTCCCTAACTTTACATTAGAAGTATGCTACAGAAATTTATATTTTCACGATATAGATAAATTTTTGTTGAAGTTTTTAAATCAACTTATCTGATTAAGTGTTTTTTACAAGTAATATTTTTATGTTATCGCCCACTTTTAAGCAATCAATGTGAAGTAGTTTTTTGGCAAATTTTTCATGAAAATGTAGAAAAAGCTTTGTTTTCCCAGCACGAAAAACATTTGAAAATTGATATTCTTTGAGAAAAAAAAGCAAATTAAATAAGTTGCACCTTTTATGGTAATAATTTGAAATTTTTACTTGTTTTTAAGTCGATTTGAAGTTGAGTTTATTTAGAATTCACTTGGGAAATAAGCAAAGTTTTGATTTAAAAACTATTTAATTTCCTGTGTTCAGGATTTAGCAGTCAGTTCTTCAAACTGTTCAAGTATATATATATATTGACTTAGAAAATGTTGCAAGCCTTTTCGTTTTCCTATTACCCAAAAGAAAATCGAATTTGCAAACAATTTTGTTAAAGAGTATTAAAATGGTCATATTATTCTACAGATTTTGGTGATATGGTTTGGTTTCCTCGCAAGATATCTGATTTGGATAAGGCACAAAATGTTTTAATGTACGGTTCCGAATTGGATGCCGATCATCCTGGATTTAAGGATAAAATTTATCGCAAGCGACGTGAACAGTTTTCGGGCATAGCCAATAACTTTAAGCAGTAAGTGAAAGTCAAATCTACTAATTGAGTTTACTTTCGCCTAACAAGTCCTTCACCTTTACCCACTCTCAACCCCCACACACACTCTTTGCACATGCAGTGGCAATCCTATTCCACGTGTCCAATACACAGCCGAAGAGATAAAAACTTGGTAAGTTTGTTTATTACTTTCACTATGCAAACATTTAATTGAATTGCTGCCAAGACTTTGATGACTTGATTTAAACTTCAATGTTGTTTATAGGGGAACAGTTTTCTTAGAGCTGCATCGTTTGTATGTGCTGCACGCTGTCCCCGAATATATGGAAAATTGGCCCGAATTGGTTAAATACTGTGGCTATCGTGAGGACAATGTGCCCCAATTGCAGGATGTGAGTGTCTATTTGAAGCGTAAAACTGGTTTTCAATTACGTCCAGTTGCTGGTTATCTATCGCCAAGAGATTTTCTCTCTGGATTGGCATTTCGGGTATTCCATTGTACTCAATATATAAGGCATTCTTCGGATCCATTTTACACACCAGAACCGTAAGATGAGATAATTTCTTTTATTTGAGTTCTCTCTTCCTTTCTCCTTCTCTCTCTTAATTTTGCAGAGATTGCTGTCATGAGCTACTGGGTCATATGCCTTTGTTGGCCAATTCAAGCTTTGCTCAGTTCTCACAAGAGATTGGCTTAGCCTCATTGGGAGCCAGCGATTTGGATATTGAAAAACTAGCAACGGTGGGTAAAAAATATACAAAAATTGTTCTGACTACAGCGAGGGAGCTTTTTTTTTTTGAGGAGCCACATAAAATGAGGTCATAATTAGATTAGATTTCCAATAGTTGTGAATGGTTTTATGGTAACTCTAGTAACTCTCTTTAAAACTCTTATCTATGACTTTACCTTTTTGGATGCCTTTCTTTCTCTAGCTCTACTTTTTCACAGTGGAATTTGGTCTATGCAAGCAAGCGGATAATAGTTTTAAGGTCTATGGAGCTGGCCTTTTAAGCTCGGTGGCTGAATTGCAACATGCCATCACAGCGGAGCAAAAGATTAAGAAATTTGATCCCGAATTGACATGTAAAGAGGAATGTATTATAACCTCGTATCAGAATGCTTACTACTATACCGATTCCTTTGAAGAGGCCAAAGAGCAAATGAGGTAACAAATCGAAAATTCTCTATCCATTTCAAATCACTTTCTAATGGGATCACTTTTAGAGCTTTTGCAGAAAGCATTCAACGACCATTTGGTGTGCGTTATAATCCATATACCATGAGTGTGGAGGTTCTATCGAATGCCCAAAAGATCACAGCTGTGGTTAGTGAGTTGAAGGGAGACCTGAGCATCGTTTGCTCGGCATTGAGAAAGATATCGGCAACCGATGAGAATTTGGATGTGGATAGCATAGCCAATATGTTGCAGAATAGTCTCAATGTCCGTACGGGTAATGGTGGCTCGGGTGGTGCAGGTGGCAGCGGTAATGCCAATAGTCCAGATAATTCCGATAGTTCTCTGGCTGAAGGCGATTAAATCGAGAATACAAATGAAATAATAACAATGTTTGGGACCATATATGCTATATTATTAATTATTATTATAATTATTATTATATTATTATATATATATATACTTATTCATGTCTATTTGTTATTTATTTGCAACTAAATACTAAAAAAAAACTTAAAAAGAAATAAAAAAAAAATTTCCCCTCACTTCTCTTGGTGTGTAGCGAAAAATTCGAGAGTTATTATTATTATATTTGGTTTTCTTTCTCTTTCGCCTATTTGTAAATCAAATCACAGTCACTATTTATAAAGAACTTTTTGCTTATGTAGCTGGTAGAGCATTCCATGAGGAAATTGGGTATGGTCCAGAGATTGAAACTCAAGGCCAATGTTCGCCATTGTTGGAGTATTAATCGGACATCGTAGAGCCAGCCAAAACGATTGCCCACCCGTTTGGTCACCTGACTGGTTACACCGCGAACCATTCCACCGGCCAATCCCGTCACACTGACCCGCCGCTTCTTGGCTGATTTTGAGGATGGCTGCTCTTCGCCATCTCGTGGTGAGCTTGGCGATGTTAGGGCGCGTCGCTGATCGAATTCTGGCTTCATTTCGACACGTGGTGCTATTTGTATGCGATCGACTGTATCGCAGATTTCCTCATTGCTAATTAATATGCCAGCCACAATGTACATCAGCTTAAAGACTCTGCAATAGGAGTTTTAAAAGTTTTGAAATTAGATGGTATTTTATGTGGTTTTGATTTCTTCTAAGTTAGACTTTGTATTTCAAACATTTTCTGCAAAGTATATAGCCTACTGGCAATCTTGAATAAGCTTATAATTTCTTCAAGTTAAGAAACACTTCGATTAGATATAGAAACCAACATATACAAATACATATAGAGATCCTAAAATCCAGTTGAAGTAAGTACACTTTACTTCTTTCTAGTCTTCAAATATTCATAATATGATTTGATAAATTTCAATTTCTTAATCTCAAGAAGATTTATAAGTATTTCCCAAAAATAACTTGGTGCTCATATTACTTTTTATTAAGTGTTTGATTTAATAGTCATTGGACCTCAACCTAAGGCCACTTGGAATCACCAAATTAGTTAATATTAAATACATTGACCAATACCCAATGACGCTTGGGTAAGTTATCAATTATTGGTCGAAATCTAAATAACATAAAGATAAAGAGCACAACAACAGTTTATAAATAAAGTTGTATATATGTACACAAGAATTACTGTCAACTGTATATAATAAAAAATATATAAATCAAAATTGCATAAAGATTGGAAAAATCGGATTATGTTTGGTTAAACATCAAAGTTTTTTAATTAATGAAGCTAAATTGAGTGTTTTATTTAGGTAAGGAAATAAACTATGTAAACTTTTAGTTATAATTCTCAAATAGTTTTAGCTTTGAACACAAAAACAGACAACACACTAAACAAGAACCCTTCAAGATCTTGAGATTTAATTTGTTAAGCTCTCATAAAGCATTAAAGAACTCAGAAATTTAAAAAAAATATATTTAAAAGTTCAATTTCTGACAATGAATGCAAACGAAGAAGAAGAACTCGCGCCATAACCTTTAAACTTTGAAAAGAAAGTCTGCCAAATTGTTAACTGATTTCAAATCGAAACAAACACCTAACAAATTGAAAACATTGTTTAACATAATTTTGATAAAATTCTAGATATGTAAAACTTTTGGAATTGAAAAATGAAAATTCTCCAGTTGCTTCTTATTTACTGGAAATCACTGGATAACTCTACAAAATCCTTTAGAAAATCAATAAGATTTTTCGAGTAATTTCTGGATATTTGAATCTATAACTCACCTTACTGTGTGTGAAATCATCTTGTGTGTGTGGGTGTGTGTGTGTGTGTTTAGCAGAAAATATGCTGTTGCCTTTTAAATTTTTGTTTTATTTTGAGTATGTGTTTAGGTCTTATCAGTATGTGTTTTTTTTTTTTTTTTGAGTATAGCTCTATATATAGAGGGACTTTTTGATTTTTTGTTTTTGCTTGTGTATTAGTGTTTTATTTGATTTGCATTGAATTGTTCTAACAGGTTATTTGCGAATCTGGTGATATGTTTTATTTTTTTTTTTAATTTGACTAGTTTCCGAGCACGTGGACGTAGATAGGACAGTGGGAACAACAAAAAAATGTATAAACTTTTTGCACTTTTCTTTTTTTGGGGTCTTTGATACCCCGCCGAATTGGATTACCGCTCGAGGACTATATAGAGACTAGCCCAGTAGACTGCTCTGATCAGTTGCTGAAAATCAACTAAATTGATGGGCCACATGTATTTACTTGAAATGGACGGACGGTCCTCCTAGTATATGAAACTGATAAGATTTCAAAATTGTATTTCTTTTTCGTTTTCTATTTATTTTTCTTTGCGTTCTCTAATACATACATTCTTCTGAGCTAATGTTGCCTTAGTAGATATGATTTTTTGGTTAATGTGTCTGCACATTGATTGAGGCTCTTTGCAGAGGTCAGTCTCGCTCTCTCTCTCTCTCCCTGCTATCGCATTTCCTTCTCCACTTTCACTCAATACTTGTTCCCACCAATCTCTAGCTCTCTAGCTCTCTCTCTCTATCGCTTATGATAAGAGTTGACTTATCGATCGAATTTAATGGATCATTTCTTGGCATTTTGTTTGAATCGCTTAGAAACACTACGCTACGTAATGTTGGTTGTTCATTTATTGGACTTTGTATTCCGAACTCACGATTAAATGGAACTTCTATGAGCTGGCGTCTCAATCATAAAAAATAAGGAAAATAAATACCCGCTAGATGATTGATATATTTCATGTTTTTTCCCCCCTCCATCACATATTTGTTTTGGGCTTGGGCTATTTGGTAGTCCATTATCAATGTCTAAGTCTCATAGTTCTAATGTTTCCCCACGTTAGTAACATTCTTATCATGTTTTTAGATCAGGCCACACTATCGAGGAATGATTTGTTTTTACTTGTTTGGGGTTTGTCGCATGTGCGCAAATCTGTATTATGAAATCATTTTCAAAGGGCATTCAAAATTCCCGCCTTAGCTTTTCTGTTTTTTAGTTTCAAGCTGCAAGTTTAGTTGAGTTTCATAGAGCTTTTGCTTGGTCGAAGAACTTAATTTTAGCAAACTTTATTGACAAAATTTGGCAAGAAAATTGTATATTTCCTTGAAGCTTTTCCTTAACAAAAAAGTCTAGCTTAAAGCTGGAAAAGCTACTAAAAGGAGCAAACATAGATTTAGGCTTAGTGAAATTTGAAGAGAATTTGAAAATGTATGTGAGATTTAAATTTAATTATTTTTGTGAAATTTAATTATTCAGCTATATTTCTTATTATTAAGTTAAGGCAACTATACAACGATAGTTGAATTAGCTATTCTATCAGTGAAAATGCATTCAAAAAGTTTATCATTTTTGAATCATATTTTTATAGATACATATACATATATGCTTATGCACTTCTTCTAGTTTTGGTTAATGTATTAAATTTTAGCCTCTTGTCATCCACAAATGTCGACTCACTTTTTGTTATTCCAAGTTTTGGCAAGTCAACTTTTGCTATTTTGCTGGTTACCTGTTCATTTACGCAACTTTGAAACTTTTTGAGCCATTTAAATAATAACCACAGCCACCACGAAAAGTTTTTCCTTTCCTCCAAAAGGATTCACTTTTTGCCAACGCTCAATTGTTTAGTTTCAAGGACAATTAGTAGAAACTTTGCCAGATGAGTCAACGTCTCTTACATACTATTTAGTCAAAGATATTAAAGTGTCTTATTAAACTGGATAGAAAATGTTACATTAGTTACTCTTTAAGCTTGGTTAAATTATTGGTTAGTTGGGGGTGGTTTACTTAAAAAAGGATTCGAATGCATTGTCAATCTTGTGACGTTATAAAATTAAGATAATTACGATGGTCAAAAACCCCAAAAAACTTCGATGTCATTTGCAAAATAAAGCAAGAAAAAGACTAAAACTAAAATTTGGAGCTTGCCAAGTGAAAACAAATTTGACACTGAATATTAATTATGGATTAAGTTAATTATTGCTGCCAAAGTTCGAGAGTCTTGACTTGCTCCTGTTCATTCCGGAATCACATGGTTTACAATAAGAATCATAAAATTAAATGATGTAAGAATGACAAAAAAAACTAGCAAAATCATTGCAAAATTAGCTACGGCAATCCGCAAAAGGAAAAAACCTTTGCACAGAAAAAAAGAAAAAGTTCAGGATATATAAATGAAACTAACTTGACCCAAAGTAAGGGACAGTAAGAAGTTTAGACTATTGAAAAAGATAAAGTAGAAAAAATGTGAGAAAAAAAGTTAATAAGTAAGTGAAAAGAAGAAAAGACTTCAAGGATAGCAAAAGGAAATTAAAGCCTGCAAATGAGAAATGAAAAGCCATTCAAATGAGAAAAGATAAAAAATGATAGGAAATAAAGAATTACATCAAAATTTCAAGTGAAGAATATAAATTAGAAATTTTAATGCAACTAACGCTTAATAAAGGACAAAAGGTAAGTGCAAGTAGCCTATTTAATAGACTTAAGTCAATTCAATCTGTCAAATAGGCAAATAGCCACAAACTCAGCAGCCACAAAATCATTTAATTTTGGCCAAAAGGAAAACCTATCAAAATAATTGACTCTTTGTCGCCACACACTCAGTCACACACACACATACATATGTGTTATGTATATTTATATGTATGTATGTATGTATATGCAGACATAGATATTTTCACACAATGTGCTAACCAAATTCTTAAGCAAAAGTCCAAGCATAGAAAGAGACTTTTCACACATAAATTATTTAGAGGATTTGACCAGTCGGACCCCCAGTCAGGCAGCCAATTGGACGGACACGAGAATAGAGTTGACCAAGTGTCGACATGAGAACTAAGCAAGCAGCAAGACCGAAACGGAGATGAAGACGGAGACGGAGACGGAAACGGAGCCATGAGACACAAGTACAAGTTTTGGGGTGTAAAACAAGATTATTTACAAATGTACAAACCACAGAGAGAAAATTGTTTGGGAATCTTAAACACAAAAGGAGGTTGAGAAGGTTTTTGTGTAGACCGAGAAGGAAAACAATTTAAGCACAATTTTGTGAAACACACACACACACGCAAGAACAAACACAAGCAAACACACACACACACACACAGAGAGGGAGGGAGGAATGAGGACGGGCTAGAGAGAGAAATAAGCAAAATAAATGTGAATAAAAGTCAGAAAGTTGGGCAGACAAGTCTGAGCTGCCAAAAGGTATTCCCCAAGAATGTCTACCACACAGCTAAAACGACGAAGACCTAGACCCAGGACGAGACCCAAGCCAAAGCCCAGCACCAGGCAGGCAGTCACAGTCAGAGGCACTGATTTGTCTCCTCATTCTCCATTTTTGGCTCAGACTTTGCTTCATTCTGCCTCGACAAACAACACAATACACTTCCTCTACAACGCAAAACACAGACAGAGATAGAGACACACACACAAAAGTGAAAGAGCGAGAGAGAGGGAGAGAGAGACATGCTGTGAGCTGAGTGCCGTTTCCTCCACTTTAGGTTCTCCTTCCACTTTTTGGAAGTGCAGGGGTAACAAAACACATTTCTACAGAGAATGGAGACGTTTATCGTCCTCATCATTTGGCATCGTCTTGGAGCAGGAAACAGGCAGCCAGCCAACCAGCCAGCCAGCTAGCTAGCCAAACGACCTTGACATACAATTGTGGTTAAGTGGTAAAGGAGGGAAACTCATTTTGGGGAAAGGAGATGCGGGGCGGGGGACTAAAATGTTCATTCAAGTGTCCAGCTTGAAAAATGGTTCAATCCCTGGTTCTTGCTCTTGCTCCTTGTTGCTTGCTCCTTTTGAGGGCATTCAAGGAAGCACTAAAAGTCACACAGGCCAGCTGGTTGGTTGGTTAATTGGGTGTTTTATGCGTGTGTGTGTGTGTGTGTGGAGATATATACATATATCTACTTGTATGTCTGTATGTTTCAGCTTTGCATTCAGATTTTGCAGCTTAAACTGGCATCCAGCAACTGGCTACTGGTAAGCGTCTTCTGCCAAGTTGCATAGTTATTATTGTAGTCTGCTTTTAGGGGCATCTAACCATATGAGTATAAGTGCATCTCTCTCTCTCTCGGTCTGTCTTTCTGTGTGTGTGTGTGAGTTTGGGGTGTGTTTATGGCTAAGGATTTGTTAAGTGTGGCCCAGTTGTAAGCGCCAAGGGGCATATCAAGCAACTTGTTGATATATTTTATGAGCCACAAGTAGAAGCAATAGATAAACCAACTAAATGTAAATTATTTCCAAAAATTTTCCTTTAACATTTACAATTTATGGCTAATTTTCGGCCAATAGAACTGAATTAAACTAGAGTGTTTTAAAAATATTAAGAAATATAGAGTTCAAGATTGGTTAAATGGACTTAAGCCCTGTCTCGTTCTAAAACAGGAAGTGCAGATAGAAAGTCTTCGTATAATTCTTCTTGTTTCTTTTATAACCTCAATCTAATGTATAATGACAGTTATTAGTGCTTCTCGCAATTCCTTTGTATAGTTACTTACTTATCGTTTACCTTATTTATATAATTATTATAAGCAGAAATAGATAAACTCTATATCAAATTCCTTTTGATATTATAAGTAGTTTATTATAAACTGGACAATGACACTTAAAAAATTGATGACCTGCTTAAATTTTTCTATCTTTCTTAAAACTTTTCTCTACGTGGCTTGAGATTTCACTGGTCTCAATCATTATTTTACCTGTTACGTTTCGACTATATAATCTGACTCCTTTATTAGTATTAGATTTCTTAAATTGCACATAGTATAAATTAAATACATATTGTTTATTTTTTTGTGATCTGTCCTAAGGGGACAATACGCAAATGTGAGGAAGGGTGTGTATAACATGACAGGATACAGCAAAGTTGGGATTGAAGACATTGGCATGAACATAAATTAAACATTTTTATCAGTTACATTAATATCAGAAATTGATTAAAACGAAGAGGACATGAATCGGTCCTTCAAGAGGGTGGCATCTTTTAAGACGCCTGAACTCCGTGTTGTTGTCCAGCAGATTAAGGGCCAGTGTGGAGCCTGGAGCAGTATCGAGTGCCATATTTTCGGATCTCGCTCTTGATCGATGGGATTTTGAGGTCTCTGTGAATTAGGGAATCGCGCACAAAGGAAGGCGCTTCGACAGTTCTGCGGGGAAGTTTGCTTTGCAGGATATCAACGTTTGAGTCGGACGCCTTGCCCCAGAGCTGATATACTGACATACTTCTTATCGACGTAGTTACTAGCTACTTCCAATGGAAAATTTGACGACATGTTTGGCTTATGGGCAGATCTTCACCAATTGCTTAGACTTTCTTTTCGGAGTTTCTTAGGAATAGTATTGGAACTTTTTGAATTTCCAAACAATGTTACCACCCGGCTTGGGTTCTTCATCTCAATACATACAATCTCAAGGTTTACATATCACAAAAATGTTAAATATAATATTCATTTTAGATTACCCAAGATGAAATAATGTTGCAGCGATTCATTGGAAAGCAATATGACAGCAAAATTCTTATTTGAACAACTTTACTCATAGTCAATTTACTGAAATCAGATTTAAGATATTGAATTCTTTTACTATGAAAACTTTTTAGCTTCAAAGCTAACCACATCAAGGGCTTAAAGATTTTTCAGTTTCACTTCCCTTTCAGAAATGCAAATTGAAAAGCGTGCTAAAAAAGATTAAAAAAAAAATAATAAAACAACGACGAAGAAAATCGCTTAATAAATTGGCGAAAAAAAAAAAAAAAAATTGGAAATTGAAAATAATGAAAATGCATAAAAACGTTAACTTCGGGTAAGAGAGAAGGGCAACAGAGCTACACAGAGAGAAAGAGATATAGAGAGACAAGGTTTCGGAGGATGAAGGATGAGGAGCCAAGTATTTTATGCTTAGGCTATATAAACAGAGTATGGGTTTAAGGTGTTTTTCTGGACATGATATATGATGGAACCACAGCAGCAACAGCAATAGCCAGAGAGAGAAAAAGAGTGGATGGTGGGGGGAGGGGTGGGAGAATGAGAAGGAGGACAACGACAACGACAACACAGCAGGAAATAATTCCCAATCCCAAGTAGAAAAGTTTCGCTATAGGGAGATGGGGCATGCAAATATTGAAACGGGTGAACCAAAAAACCCAGAAATTTATGAAATGGAACGGGCTTTGGGGGGGTAGTTTGGGGGCAAGGCTAGAAAAGGAGTGGGAAAAGTGGATAAATGTGCTGGTAGGGACAAAGAAATCTAAACAACAACAGCAGCAGCAGCAGCAGCAACATCAGCAGGAGCTAACAACTAAAGGTAGAGATGGAGGAGTTACTGCCTTTGCTGCTGCTGCTGCTGCTGCTGAAGCTGAAGCCAATGTCCAACGTTGAACGCTATTTTTGGCCAGCCACTAACAATAAATGATGATGGGCCAAGTTGCAGATGGAGAAGTAGAAATCTTTCTCCGCTGATTAAACGCGAATGCGTCGTCGCGAGGTGACGGCCAGGACATGAACGTTGAACGTGAATGTGGACATGGGCTACGTGTCCAGACAGTGACTGCAGCTAGAGCAGAGCTCAAGTGAGTTACAAAATAAAAATATAAAACAAAATCGAGTATGGAGCATTCGCTTGCAGACAGACGATGACGACGACGACGACGACGTCGACGACGATGACGATGACGATGACTAGAAAGGGAGTTTCGTTTCAAAAAATTTTCCAATTTTATTTTTGGTTTTCTTCTTTCTATATATAAATTTTTTTGTTATATTTACAGGGTTTTTTCCGACATCAATACAAAAGAATACCAGAAAACTGCAGATTGCAAAAAGAAAACAACATTTGAAACAAATTAAAGACGAGTGGAGAGATGAGGTGAGGTGAGCAAGAGTAATGGGTATTTGGTTAGAAAGAAAAATCATTTAGAAAACATATATGCATGTACATATGTATATATGTATATATCATTTGTTGCAGTCATCGTCTGTTTCTCATATATATTTGTTGTTTCTCTAATTTATTTCTTGATTTTATTTGTTTCTGACTCTCCTCCATCTCCTTCTCGCCTTTCAAACCAAACCAAAAACCTATGACGCCGCCAATGCCACGCTGTCGCATGCAAATGATGTTGAATGCGATAAGTGTTCGAAGGGTTGGCCACACACACTCACACTCACACACATACACACACAGCCACCCATGAGCTACAATCCTGTAAGCCCTATATGCCCCATCTGCCCCATCTTGCATCAACCATTTTCCCCTCTTCCTTGTAGCAAAACAAAAAAAAAAAAAAAATAAAATGAAAAATTTATATATACATAGATGAAAACACTTGAAAATTGCAGACATTTTGAGTAAGGGGCAACACACGTTTGATATATGAACTCATGTATTGTCTGCGCTTATTATGTGTGTGCGGTCTGTGTTTGAGTCCGCTGCCAAGGTACACGGCAAACGCGATCAAGTGAGTTAAAGGTGCCATCTACCACCTACCAAGAGACCCACCCATCCATGTTCGAGGGAAAATTGCTTAATACGAGTGGCATTAGCTCATACCACATTCATTAAGATCATTTTTCATTTGGTTTCATTTAAACTTTAAGTGCTAAACTAAAACGAAGCTGTCTTTAACTCAATTCAAAAACTTTTCAAACCTTGGACAATCCCAAAACCTCATTCATTCAAAAATATATTTCCCTTTTGAACATTAATCAAAATTTCCTAACTTTGGCTTGAAAATTTTTTTTATAAATTTAAAAACAAATCTCAACTTTGCGAATTTGTAATTTTGCCAATTTTTCAACTGATTTTGAAAAGTCATATATCAAATTTTCTTAGTAAGATTTCGAGAACTAAATTTTTGCCCTAAATTTTCTTTATTAAATCAAGTGGAAAAGATTTTTTTACATTTCCAAGTTTTTGATGCGGTTTTAAAATATCAAAAATTGGCTAAAAATGGCTAAAATGCAGTTTGAGAAAAATGGGTAATATCACAATAAAATTGTATTGATAAATTCTTAAAAAGTTCTAAAAAACTCCTACACTTGAAAATCGAGGGATCTACATCGAAGGACTTGGGAAAAGGAGGGAAATTCGCTCCCAAAAGTAGGCAATGAGTAGTCCAAGGATTAGGTTTTTGAAATATACTGAGAAATTTTAAATTTGTGGCTCAAAAAAATCGTAAGTGCTTGTAATCAATTTAGAAGTTGTAAGGCAAACGAAATTATCAATTTTGAAGCAAATAATGAGAACTTTTCTAGCATATTGCATACTTTAAGGGACAAAGTCCCACCATGTCTTATTACTTAATCCCTAGCCAAAACTTTTGGTACATTATATGAATACAATGACCAAATTAAAGCTATAATTAAACACTTACAAACTGTTACCTAATATTATTTTAAAACAGAATTCAAAAACAAAGTGGCTCAAAAACTATTTTGTCACTTTATGTAATACATTATTTAAACATTCATAACTCATCACTATTTGGTTTTATAAATTCAAATGAATTGTTTCACGAGCAAAGTAACGAACTATATTATTTCTTAAATCTTGTACTTACATACATAGTTCGACATCAATTTTAAAGTCATTTTACATTAACTGTCTCAATCTGTTTTATGAAGCCATCGGTATTGGCATTTTCTCATGAGCTCTCCCTCTCGCTTCCTCTTAACATTGATATGCTGGCGGGCAGCTCTTTTATATTTCATGCTGGAAAATCAAGTATACGCCACATGGCAGCCGCTGTAGCCGCTGCCGCCGCGACTGGCAACAACCCTCACCCTTAATTCGGGTCGTTGCAGTTGCTCGACATTGGACAGGACAGTGCATTACCATAAGCTCGCTCATAGCCTCTCCACATGTCCTTTGTGACGCGACCTCTCGTCCCATTCCCTTCCCTCCCCACCCCTCCCTATTCACTGCTAGTAACCACCAACCTCCACCCACCCAATCTGGTTGACTCGCTCTCCCTTTCTCTTCTTGCAACATTCAGCCTTTAGTTTTTGTGTCTTTTGCTTGGCTCGTTTTTTGTTCTTCTGTTGTGTGTGTGTGTTTTTTTTTGTTGTGCTGCAACATAAACCAAATATGTATGTAATTTTTTGCAATTTTCTAACAAAATTTCGCATTTTTTTGTTCCTATTTTATTTTGCATGGACAGGCCAAGGTTTAGCGTGGTTTTTTTTTCCTTTCTCTTCCTTTTCCTTTTTGGGGCGTATGTATTTTTAGTTGTTGCTGTTGTTGTTGTTGTTGCTATTTCGTTTTTCGTTTCGTTTCGTTCACTTGTTTTGGCCACTTGGCAGCCGAAGCACGTTGGATGGATATTTTCAATGTCCTGAGCGGGTTGGCGATATAATAATTTCATGTGACGTCCTGTCTCTATGTCCTGTGTCCTGTGATGTGCTCCGGTTTGTCGTATATATATATATGTACATACATAGTTTTGCTTTCCTTTGCCTTACCTTACCTTACCTTACCTTACCATACCTTGTCCCATTGCCTTGGACTGGCTTTGATATATAATTTTGCATTTTTTAATGCCTCACTTGGCTCGTGGTCCCTGATCCTTGTCTTCTTATATGAGCGAATGTCCTGTGCACTTTTGCCATAGCATAATTTCATTTTGTTTGCTGGCAAAACGCTTTTTAAAATCAAATTTCCGCTAAAACATTTTCTATTTGGACATTTCGTTTGGCATTTGGGTTGAGCTTACGTGCAAAAAACAAAAAAAAAAAGAAGATGTTAAAAAGCAAAATGTTTTATTTCCCATTTTATGTTAGCATTTTCTTTTTTCTATATGTCAAAAGTACATTGTGGAGGGGGTCTAAAAGAGGGAAAGTTTGCTAGAGATTAAAGCAGAGAAAAAAAAAGAGAATAGTTAATATTAAGTGTAGATATTTATGCCCAAGCACGTATCTTTCAGTCGTCAGTTCGAGGAATCTCCATGGCATAAGATTAAATTTCATCATTTCATGAAGTAGCTTTAAATTTAAAATTAACAAAAACATTATAAGAAATTCGCTTCATAAGTTACAAATTGATCACACACTAAAGCTTATAAAATGTTGGAAACAGCAATTAAGATTGATAGAGATTTGAGTTAATTTATTTAAAAAACATAATTCAGAGACAAAAAGGATAATAAGATCAAGGCAAATTCTTCTTCACATTTTTATTGCAATGAAGAAATGCATCTCATTCTTTCCCTGTATTCGAAATACAAAAAATTGATTTGAGAAACGCCAATTTTAAAGGAACAATTTTAAACTTAACATCTTAAGCACTGTTAACTTAACAGTAACTTAACAGCAAGGTCGATCGGAGCGAGTCTTTTGCAACACTGTCTGGCAACACTGTCGCATGGTTACTTTTTCGTTAGTCACGTTTTCTTGCAAATAATTTTTGTGTTTTATATATTTATGTATTTTGAGTGCATAAAAGTGAAAATAAATTAAATATTTATAAATTTTGGATAAGCCGCATTTGAATGAATCTATTCGTAATGAATTTTCTGCGAGGGTTGTGTAAATATTGCGACAGGGGTTTTTTGAGACTCCGCTGGCCGATTTTTTCTTGCAAACGTGTGAGTGTGTGTGTTTAGCTGCTTGTGTGTGTAATCCTACTGGGAGGCCAATACACATACATATGTACATATGCATGAAAATTGTTAGCTTACCTTTTCTTTAAGTAAAATTTTTTAAACCTTTTTTCAGAACTAAGATTGCAATTGAAGCAAGAGGATCAACAAACACATCCAAAGTAATTGACCCAAATCTCTGTTCCCTACAGATTAAGTCTATGATAGCTGCCACGCTGAGACGTCAAAGATAATACATAGAATCCATGTATATATATATTTTGATGTATTAATGTATGTAATTAATTTCCGGTGTAAGTAACTTCGATTAAAATAGTTTTTCCTTTATTTCAGGTTGATTTCAGTACAAATTTGTAAGCTTCTGCTTCATTTGCGTTGATTCTTGGAATAGGATTAAACAAATTAAATGGGTTCCCTATATTTACGACGCCCACTAAAGATTTCAACCCAAGTCATGGTTACTGAGGCTGACAGAATTCAGAGCAGGAGACCAGAGTACATTTTTCGGTAAGTACAAATTTACTCAAACTCGAGATTTCAGTGTTCAGAAGTGGACACAAAGGCCAAAGCTAATCGGCTGCTTTGGCAGCCTCGATTTGATTAAACGACCCCCTAAAAGTCTTCTAAAGTCATACCCATGGCAGTATAAGGGAAATTTTTGCTATTAATCCTTGTCCTTTGCCTTGAAAAGGAACTCCTAGAGGTTCAAAACTTTGTGTTTTTCCTTTTACCTGTAACTCTCAACTAGTTTAAGCTATGAATGGAGCAGGCTTACTACAAGGTTTGACAAGTAGTTCGCTTCATTCTTTCATTTTTAAGGTACAATAATTAATATAGTCTAAGTAGTTTACAGTTTGTCTTAATTAAAGTTAAGGACTACGAAAACTGTTCTATGAAAATTCTTAATGAAAAGGATTAGACAAATGTAAAGCTAATGACAAATCGCCTAAGAATTTTATCAATCTCTTTAGTTTCACTTTTTTAGAGTTATAGATCTGGCGGTTAACTAAAATTACCTTTAAACTTTGAAAATCCAATATGAGAAATGGATTAAAAATATTGTTCTAAAAATGCTCTTAATATTTGATTATGAACTTGCTTTTTTCAATTTAAAGCAAGGTTTAGACTAATATTGAAATATAATCTCTTCAACTGCCCTAACTAAAGAAAAACTAGCAAAATATTATTAATTAACAACTTATTAGTTTATTAATGTTAAGCTTCAAATGACACAAAAATTTAGCAGCTAGTTCTAAGACTAAATTTCATTTTTCATCAGTCTCTGTCAGATTTAACGAAATGAATGCAATTTGACAAAGAATTTCTCATCGTTCAGTTTATGTTGTGTGTGGCCTGGTTCTGATTTATAAATGGATTGATCTTTGACCCTTATATACACATGCATAGTCAGATGCTTTATTTGATTTGTCCCTGGTACTCTGCAATCGTTTATTTTTTGAATTGATGGTCAGGATTTATACTTGATATTTATACAATAAATCGAACTCAAGCATGAGGGAAAGCAAACAAAAATAAGGCGCAGAAAAAAAGAGGGAAAAGAAATAGCTGAAAAAGTAAAGAGAAGCTAAGAAAAAGGCATGAAAAGTGACGAAGGTGCTCCCCACTCTAGGCTAGATTCAAAGCCAAGCCCATACCCAGCCCTAGGTCCATATATTTCATCTTCTTCTACGTCGTTGGCGTTTGTAGTAGTCCTCGCCGCCGCCGTCGTCGTCGTCGTCGTCATCTCTGGCTAAAAGTTTGGCTCCGCCTTCAACTAACCAATGCCAGTTGGTGCGTTTACGCGTTATATACCGAAAAACCTAACGACAGACAAGGCAAATGCAAGGAAAGGCAAGGCAAAAGGATATGAAAGCAATGGATAGTGTGGATAACAGGGGGGGAAGCGATAGTGGCTAGTAGAAGGATATTGACCAGGGGTGATGAGCGGGCGTTACAGGGGGGTTTTGAGGCAAACAGAAGAGATTGGAGCCAGGAGCCAAGGGGTTGAGTAAATGAAAATGAATGGCAGGCAGGAAGGCAGCCGCCGCCTAAAAGTAGGCAACGTTGCAATAGACATTCTCACTCTTTCCTCTACTGATTCTTGTATATAAAGTGCGAGAGATTTTCCTATAGTGTAGTTGTATTTGTAGTATAGGGAACCGATGGCACAAAAAGGAACCCAAAAAAGTGGGTAGTGGCTTGACGCAATGTCAAGAGACGGAGACTGAGGCTGAAGGATAGATAAAGATAGAATGAGCAAGTGTGAGATAGAGAAAGAGCTATGAAGATATTAAGAGTGAGAGAGAGAAAGAGGCAGCCTAATGAAGTGGGAGGCGGAGGAGGAGAAGGAGTTGGTGGTCGAGGTGGTAATCGTGGGGTATGAGGATAGCAAGGAGGCTCAAGAAATTTGTTTAACCGGGTGGCCCACGCGGCGTATGCATGTGCGTAGAAGATAAATCAATCAGTGTGCAAGCGAGACGGTTGTAGGGACATTCGCTAAACTTATTTGCGTTAAATTATTTTAACCGGACGAAGGAAACGGTCTTAGGTAAGGGTAAAGGGGGACAACAGGCAACAGGACCCAAGCAAACAAGCAAAACGCTCAAGCACTTTAGTCAATTTAATTTCCTAATTAACTGCCGGACACGCCGTGCCGACCACCCCGAAAAGCGAGACTTTGGTCCTTGGCCGTGTGTTGGTAATTAGCTGGGCACACACTCACACACACACTGGACGAGAACGACGATGACGATCCTTGGGCCCTTGGCATGTAAATTGAGTCAAAACAATTGCCCACACACACTCACACACACACACACACACACAGACACACAAGCACTCAGATATATATTTACATATATATATATATATAATTTTTTTAATGCTCGTTAAAGCCAGGATAACACAATAAAATAAACACAATTTTCACACATCCTCATCGCCATTATCATCATCATCATCGTCGTCGTCATCATCCTCTTCATCATGGTCATCAGGATGTCCTGGTGTGCCCTTTTTTTGTCGTTCCTTCCTTGTTAATTTGTTTTACTTTGTTTATATTAAAAACATTGTTTGCCTTTTTGCCTGCTGCTGCTGCTGCTGGCGCCTTGGAAATGCAAATGTGTTAACCGCAAAGGATAACAATTCAGCCAAAGCGAACAAAAAATGAGACCCACGAATATCCCTTCTCACCATCATCATCCCTCTCTCCTCCTCCCCCTTCTTCACGTCAATGTGTCCATCTGTGTCTGTGTTTGTCGCTCCTGTGTTTGACATTATGTCAGCAATTAAATTGTCATGTGAGCGCGCGCGCTGGCTGTGGACAAGTAAATTATGCGGTCAACCAGATTTGGGACACTGAATTTTGTGGCCAACTCTCTGGGATTGGCAAGACACAAGAGTCTGTGGTGACGGCGTACGGCGGGGTGGGGGGCGGCAAGACCATTGCAGTAGCAGTAACTAAAGATGCTGGTTTAACTAATGTGCAGAGATTGGAAATGCTAAGCAGCTTAATTGTCCGCATCTCAGGCACTTGACCAACAACCAAAACACGACTTCAAATGATACCTGTCCACTACATTATGAGAGAAATGGCATGAAACTTTTTTTTCTCGACTTTCCAAATTGAATTTGAATCGTTTCGAGAATCGATAGGCCAGAGTTTAAGTCTAAATTTCCTATTTTAGTTATAGATTACGTTTTGTAATCAATTTTTGTCTTAAAATTATCCACTGACCGAGGATTTTAAAGCGAAATTTTTAGTCTTCTACACAGGGCCGTACCGAGACTGGTGCAAGGGGTGCAGCCCTGGGGGACCCCCAAGCCTCCGTGTCCTAAAAGTTCGATCGAACAATGTGTACACTAAATTATAGAAAAAATTTCAAGATATATTTATTGCAGTGTCCAAAAACCAGCTAGATTTAAAAAGATTTCGATTCTCTATTCCCTAAGTTATATTTTTTAGCGGAAAAGTCCCAGAGTTCCAGTTCAGTTCCCGAGAAAATGAAGTTACACGAGTTACATATACAAGGTTCTTTTAGACCTTTTATTTATAATATAGAAACTGTTTACAAAATAACCAAAATCATCGCTTGTGAGTCAATGTCTCTATATTTCTAAATATGACCCTAATGCGTTTTAAGATTCTAGAGGGAGAGAGAGAGAGAGATGGGATAATTTATTCATAATGAATTTAAATATTGCGCAAGTGTGCGTAATTTATGATCAAATTTTGAAAAATAAAGTCTTTAAAATAATTAATTATTTTGTTAGGAAGTCCATTAAATAATAACGAAATACAAAAGATTGATTTAAGAAACGCCAATTTTAAAGGAACAATTTTAAACTTAACATCTTAAGCACTGTTAACTTAACAGTGACTTAACAGCAAGCTCGATCGGAGCGAGTCTTTTGCAACACTGTCTGGCAACACTGTCGCATGGTTACTTTTTCGTTAGTCACGTTTTCTTGCAAATAATTTTTGTGTTTTATATATTTATGTATTTTGAGTGCATAAAAGTGAAAATAAATTAGATATTTATAAATTTTGGACAAGCCGCTTTTGAATGAATCTATTCGCAAATGAATTTTCTGAGAGGGTTGTAAAAATATTACGAGAAAGTTTTTTTGGGACTCCGCTGGCCACTTTTTTCTTGCAAACGTGTGAGTGTGTGTGGTTGCCTGTGTGTGTAATCCTAATGGGAGGTCAATACACATACATATGCATGAAAATTGTAAGCTTACTTTTTTTTTTTAAGTAAAATTTTTTTACCTTTTTTCAGAACTAAGATTGCAATTGAAGCAAGAGGATCAACAGCAAACACATCCAAAGTAATTCCCTACAGATTAAGTCTATGATAGCTGCCACGCTGGGACGTCAAAGATAATACATAGAAACATCTATTTTCGTGTCAAAGATAATACATAGAAACATCTACATATTTTCGTGTACTAATGTATGTAACTAATTTTCGGTGTAAGTAATTTCGATTAAAATAGTTTTTCCTTTATTTCAGGTTGATTTAAGTACAAATTTGTAAGCTTCTGCTTCATTTGCGTTGATTCTTGGAATAGAATTAAACAAATTAAATGGATTCCCTATACTTACGACGCCCACTAAAGATTTCAACCCAAGTCATAGTTACTGAGGCTGACAGAATTCAGAGCAAGAGACCAGAGTACATTTTTCGGTAAGTACAAATTTACTCAAACTCGAGATTTCAGTGTTCAAAAGTGGACACAAAGGCCAAAGCTAATCGGCTGCTTTGGCCGCCTCGATTTGATTAAACGACCCCATAGAAGTCTTCTAAAGTCATACCCATGGCAGTATAAGGGAAATTTTTGCTATTAATCCTTGTCCTTTGCCCTGAAGAAGATCTCCTAGAGGTTCAAAACTTTGTGTTTTTTTTTATAATCTGAAGTGAAGAAACAAAAAGATTTTTGATTAATGTTTTATGCTTTTGTTTAAGCTAATTAGTTGGACAACATGAGTTTATTATTATTTAATTATATACATGACCTATCAACTGAATCAACATGAATAATGTTGTTCCACCGATGTCCCTTTTCAGCTTACATTTGTGATTTGGCTTTGGTGTTGCTTTTGCTCCCTTTTTTTCTTCTTTTTTTTGATGTGATGGGTGCTTTTCTGTTGCGGCACATTCTCGGTTTTCAGTTAAGTGACCGGAAAATTGGGATCCTTTACGGCACATTTAATTCACACATATGAGCGGCACAATTACCAGAGCACGCCCAGAACACATACACACATACAGAGTAAGAGACAGAGTAAGGGTGAGAGAGACAGAGAGAGAAAAGGAGTAGAAGAAAGGACACACTTTGGGATCCCATGTAAACGTAGACAAATAACACTTAAGCGTGAGATGCCAACAGTGGATTCCAGCGGGCTCTCTTTCCACAGGCAAAAGCCAAAAGGAAGTGTTGTCCTTGTCGTTGTCATTGTTGTTGTTGTTGTTGCTGGGTGCCACGTTGAGTGCCGAAAAGGCACGCGCCACAGACAACGCGCGTGCCACACACACACACAGATATATACACACACTTAACTGCAACCTCGACAAACGACAACCATGAGGATTTTTTTCCACGCACACACATACACACACACAATCATTGTGTGTGAATGTGTGTGTGTACATTTAAAAAAGAATTTATTCTAAGGACCAAAGGGACCAAGTATAAAAAAAATTTATATATATGAAATCTTTTTCTATATATACACTTATATATGTATAACAGAAACAACGACGACAAGTGCCTGGCTGGCTGACAAGCTTGGCATGCCTTTGGTTAGCAGCGAATGGAGAATAGACTCCATCAAATTGAGGGTGGGGGGTGGTGAGAGGTTGAAAACGAACAAAAAAATGTTTTTTATACATATAAATATATCTATATATGTATATATTAGTCAGCGGAGTAGAAACATTCAGTGCTTTTGTTTTTTACCCTAAATGACAAAAGTCACATGATTAGGACATATGTTCAGTTCATTTTACCCTCTCAGTGGGGGAGAAACTTAACTAAAAGCGACAAAAACGATAACATTGACTATATGAAGAAGTTGAAAAACTTGAGTTCATTCCATTCTTTATTCTCAAAAGGTTTTTGAGTTGAAATTTCAGAACAGTTTAAAGCAGCCAATTGAAACTGAAGCATTAAATATAAAACAATTGGAAAAGTTAATAATTATCATGGATTTTATTCATAGCTAATTGTTTAATATAGTTTTGAAATAATTATGGCTTTTAGCCTTTCTTAAAAATAAAAGATGATGAATTTCCATATCTTCCACAATTCTTACTTATTTAAAAAGAGAACGATAGGCCTGTTCCCATTTTCAAAACCTCTTTTAAATCCATAAAATCGTAAATATTTCATTATTTGCTTATAATATTATAATATATAGTATTAATAATTAAAAGTTCAATTAATGTGACTTGAAAAATTGGACAAATAAATAGAAATTATTCTTATTAGAAAAGCAGTAGATTCAATTTAGATCCTTTCCGTTAAGACTTTTTGAGGGAGTAAAAATTCAAGAAATATTCAAAATATATCAAATCGAATGTGTTTGGTATTCAAGTTTATTTAAATAACTTCCAGGACTGTAATCTAAGTCCTGTTTAAAAATAATAAGGCCTAATAAATTTTCATCTCAGTTCAGTAAAATTATCTACAATCCTTTATTTTTTTTACCAAGCTTTAAACTCTTTTGACTTACAATTAGTTAAATTTGATTAGTTCTTATAACAGTTTATTTATATATCATATCTTTTTTTAAGATATGCTACTAAATAATTCTGGAACCCAACCTTCCACAAATTTTGATTGTATCAAAGGTCGCCAAATTATTAAATTGTTATCAATTTTTGCATTTTGGTTGGCATGAGTTTAGGTTTTGTTTGTTTTATTAAGTTTTTACATGTTCTCTCACAGACCAAGTAAAAGGAAAAAGTTTCAATGGAAACTAAAGTGCATTTAAAATTCGTTTGAATTTCAATCATGTTTCAACTGCCTTCTGGTTCTTTCTACATGGGTGTGTGTCTGGTTTTTTTTGTTGTATTCTTTAGTGGCAGAAGATGAGCTGAAAGCTTTAGCGGATTTATATGTGTTAGAACAAAACGGATTATGACTGCCAACAACAATGACGCAAAAAAAAAAACACAACAAAAAAATGTAAAGGATGCCACCAAAAGGACCACTTGTTGTCATTTTTTGTGGCATCCTTGCGGCAATTGCTTGCATCCTTCTGCCCAAGCCCGCATTAAATTGCGCCTTTAATGAGGTCTTGTTGTAGACAATTTGCGGTTAACTTGACATTCCATTTTGTGGGTAAAACCTTTTTTTCGTTTTTGTTGTTGTTTTACTTGTTCATTTGTTGTTGTTTTTTTTTTTTTTGTTGGTTAGTACTTTGCATACTTTCAGGCGTCGGATGCAAAAATCATGCATACGCCAAGTTGGTTGTACTAACTGAGTTTGGTGGATGGATGGATGGATGAGTGGGTGGTTGGTTGGTTGGTTGTAGGCACTGGCACTGGGCATGGGCTTATTAAACGAAAAATGAAAAGCATCATAGGAAGCAAACAACATTTTTGATGATATACTGGCCAGGTGATAGCCGATAGCCAAAATGAGGAGCGACTTGCCCCTTGCTCCTTCTACTTCACTAACGGCAAACCAACTTCCCACCCACCCTGCATTTCTCGGAAACCGAAAGCCAACGCATAATCAAACACCAAAAAGCAAAAAGGCAGGTTTTTCTCTTCTTTTTCTCTACCTCATCCCAACGTACTACTTGCACGATGTGCTCCTTGCCTGGTTAAAATTCGTCCATTCCGTTCGTTTGGTCGAACGTTCTTTGCCTCAAACAAATTTTTGTTTGTTGTCTTTCGTAGGCCTGGAAATTGCGTTTCCGCTCCAAGAGCTACTTCCCCCGGCAACACCATTCCTCGTTCAGCCATCCCCCTGCCCTCTTAACGATCATGTGGAGAGTTGAAGAGAGAAGGGATAGAAGTAGGTGGGGTAAAGGTTGGCTCGCCTGTGCTTAGGTAGCCGATGCTAAAAGAAAACTAGAAAAATGTTAGCCGAAAATGCTGGTGCAAAAGAAAACTAACCACGTTCTGGATAACACCCAACGCATTGCAGTATTTCCTTTCCTCCTGCGGTCTCTCTATATGGACCTTAGACACTGTTTCTACTTTAACTCTTCTTGTTTTTCATTTTCTCATTTTTTTTTTGCATACACGGTGAGAAATACTTGAACATGATCAACATGATGATTTATTTAGTTAGTCTATTGTAAAGCTACAAACTGTTTTTAAAGTCCTTGTGATTGCATCTAAATCCAATACTTTACTTTTAAATACTTTAGATAATTTTCACTTTTTATTCTTTTAATAGTAGATAATAAGATTAAATCAATTCTATTTGATTTAGATCAGAACAGATAAACGCTAAAACTCATTGAGAATTACAATTAAATCTAGCGAAAAACTAAACTCTTAAATTATTATTTGTTTGCTTATTCGGTTTGAAATTATTTAGAAATCAGTTAGATAAAGAAAGCGATAACACAGGAATATAAACCACATGGCGTATGATGAATTTTTTAAGATTCATTAAAAAATCAGCATGTTATTTGTGAAATTTTCTCAGTGTGTGTGTGATATTTGCCTTTTGGGGGTTTTCGGCGAAAATTTTGCGCTTGCAAATCGCATGGAAATTTCGAGAAATACAAACCGAAAGGCCTACACACACCTACAGTAGGTCCATGTTGATTTTAGGCTTGAGTCTAACAACTCTGCCTCCATTTTACTCCCACCAGCATCCTTTGGCAGACTTCCCACCATTCCGATGCCTACTCGGATACTCCATTCTCCTGTGATGATGCATCATACGCCAAAGGATTTTCATTTTCTCGCTCGTTCTCTCACTCTCTATGTCTCTCGCTTAGTCTACCGACTCCGATTTGCCCCCTCCCCCACACACACACACACACACACACACACACACACACACATACACTCAAAGTGGGGTTCTCTATCTGGGCCTTTTCTAAATAATAGGATTCGCGCAATGCCGCAACGAGCAACCGACCATCTCCAGGCTCAGTTCCATCTCCATTTGTCTCCATTCTCTCTGCACCATCTTCACCACCAAACATCTCTCGTAGCAGTGGCCTCCTCTTCTCGCCGACAATGCAACAGCAGACGCATGCATGCATGGGCTAGAGAGCTTAACAACGGGCATCGATTGAATTTATTTGCATTTGGCTGGGGAGAATGCTTCATCTACCTGCCATTCCTCCTGCTTGCCTGCCTTCTGGCCAGCCTGCTGAGGCCTGATGTTGCTCCTGCTCCTATTGCTGCTGCTGGTCAACAATTCTTTCGATTTTCATTTCCGTGCCGCCACCATCCACCCACCAACTTGCTTTAGCTACAGCAGCAGCTGGGAACAGGAGCAGGAGAAGCAGCAACAACTCAGTAGTCTCGCACAAACATGGCGCAAAAATCATTAGAAACTCTTTTGTTAGCTGGGGCACGTTTCCAGGCTCCAGCAAAAATAAAACTGAAGAGAAAATTCTACCCCAACAACAACATTCATTGGCGACGACGGCGGCGACGAAAGTTGACGGTGACGGCGGCTTACTTTTTGTTTGAGAACGAGAAGAATGACGTCGCGTAAGCGCAATTTTCCAAAGGCCCGCCAAGTGCAAGAGGGAGTCTGGTTGTTGGCCATCCAATTGACCGAAAGCTTAGAGGAACCCAAACTCCCCGCGTCCAGCATCCGGTGTAACCAAACCCCCTACTCCTCCTGTTCGCACACACTGGTGCCTACCTATTTTAGCCCTCTGCTGATGTGGCTACTTCAATTGTTTGTACCTTCAACATGTAGAGTATGTTGTGTTTTTTCTGCCTTCTCCTCTGCTTGCTCCTGTAATTTCTTTTTTTTCAATTTTTTGTTCCAACTTCCTGGACGTTGATTTTGCGTGATCTACACTTTAAGCAGATTTTGTTGTAGTATTGATGGAAAGGGTCATGGCATCCAAAGATGGCAATGAATTTAAATTGCAAAAACTAGATTACAAAATTGCTTGAAAAAGGCTTAAAAACATTAATTGAATGTATCCAAAGGTCAACTGGGTCAGAAGCAGAAATTGTGACTCCAAGTCGAAATCCAAGCTCTAAGCAAAATAAAAAAAAAACCTTTTACTTATTTGTATGTTATTGTTGAAGTAAATTCGTATTACATAAAACGGTATCTGCCGTTTTAAAAACAAAGCCTTCTCGATTAGTTCGATACTCTCAAGTTAAATATTAAAATTCAGATAAAAATGTTATATGTTATGATTCTGTTTTCACGTGAACCTACCGATGTGGGATTGTAATTTGTTTTTTTATATAGCCATGTCCGTCCGTCCGTCTGAATTAACGCAAACTCCTCCTAGACCTTAAAAGCTGCATAATGAAATTAAGCCTGTAGGCTTCTTTATACCGGATTGTATAACTCGGATATAGCCGGAGCAATAGTATAGCGGCAGTCACGAACAGTGACGTTTCTATATAACTAACTTGTGTTCAAGCAATTGTCATAAAAACTAATACTTGCTAGTTTTGTGTATATACTAATGACTGTACCAAATTTGATCAAGATCGGATAACTATATCATATAGCTCCCATAGGCACATTCGGTCGAAAACAGTGACTTTTATCCATAACTTCTTTACTTTAAACGCGATTGTTTTAAAATTAAACATTTATCAGTTTAATAGCCAAATTTGAGGAGAGCGAAAGAAAATCATGACGACAATTCCGTAGCAGTTCTGATTTTCTTCTCCTACCTTTTCATGCTACGTTTGACTAAGGTAGATACAGAAGAAAAAGAAAAGGAAACCTTTATATTATACCTGCTATAATGCAATTCATCTCTTTTTTTCTTACACCCATTGTTCTTATTTCACTCCAATATACTTACATTTTTCACTTTATTTAATTTTTTTTTTTTTTTTTTTTAACTGTAATAGGATTAAGATTCAATGAGGATCTTTCGGGGTTGCAACATCGTGCTGGACCAGGTAGTTTCAAGAAGAATTACGGTAACTTACGCCCCATTGCAAGTTGTGCGGCCAAGTTGGTCTATGCTCAAGCATTGAATTACAGTCGTCCGACGGTAGGCACTCTTCTGGCATTAAGCTCTCCTCTGGATCAAGCAATGAGTTTTTTGGACAGGTCCTCCAATGCAGTGAGGAGAGCTTGCAGAGCACCTCATCTGATGGGGCTATGGTGAAAGCTTGCGGTATGGGTCATTCCGACAAAGAGCTCAGACCCCGCTCCTTCAGAATACGAAATGGAACCGAAAGATGTAAATGGTCAGCAGCCTCCCTACGTCGACATTACGCCAAAAAATAGGCTATCTTCAACCTGCTTGAACATTTTTAGCCTGTCTATAATTCCTGTGACGGAGGATAATAGACGGCTGTTCCTTGCAGCAGCCAATGACGATGGATTGGCTGCTTGAAATCCATCAAATTCCTCAACCGCGGCCAGAGCTACGTGGCCAAAGGTCGAGTGTAGTTTGCAGCACATTTTTAAGCTCTGGAGCGCCAACGGAGAAATGGGCAGTGATCTGATCAAATTCCTCAACCGCGGCCAGAGCTACGTGGCCAAAGGTCGAGTGTAGTTTGCAGCACATTTTTAAGCTTCTGGAGCGCCAACGGAGAAATGGGCAGTGGTGAGCCGAAAAAATTATTTAATTATGTAATTAAATTTATACATTAAAATAAAAAGAAAAAAGTTCCAAAAATAATAACAGAAACATCCGTCCGGTTGCAAGTTGCGAGAGGGTGTGTGTGTGTCTCTTTTCCGTTTTCCCATTTAAAATATCCTTGGAAATAAAATCTCTATATTCTACATACTAGGGCAAATCTTTTTTATTCCCTCCATCTATTGTTCACACTTTAATTTAATACTTACTAAGATTTCTTTGATTTTAATTATATTTGTTTTTGTTTATTCTTTTACTTTGTTACTGAAATGAATCCGAATCGGATCTGGGGTATTAAACATGAAAACGACAGATGATACACAAGGCATACTTTTATTTTCAATTAAACATAACAGTTTATTATACCCTTGCAAAAAGGGCATATTAATTTTGGTCCAGAGTATGCGACGCATAGCAGCAAGCATCTCCGACTATAGACCTCGGTCTTCTGGTTTTTAAATTTGAAAAGGCAAGAAAGTTGATATAATTTTAAAATGGTATTATCTTCTATCTTTTGAATGAAATTTCCGTACTTTTTTTTATCCGTAGAAAACAAGGCAAGTTACCAAAGATAATAGTTTGTAAAGTCCAAGTCTTGTTAATGTAATAAAATACTAAGTTTTGCTCTAATTAAGAATGTGTAGATTTAATTTATAAAAGTCGCCTACTTATTTTTAATTTGATAAGCTTTTCAACTTTCAAATATAGAGATTTGGAAATTTAAAATCAATAGATGAAAAATAGAAACAGATAGAGACAAAAATATTCATAAACACTTCTGTTAAATGCATTTCATATAAGACTTTCAGAATTGAAGACAAAACAAACATTTTGAACTCGCTTAAGCCGTTAAACGATAATAATTGTTGCTATTGACATGCTTATCTTTTAGTCCTTAGCCTAGTTTCAAATTTCTTATACTCTTGACCATTCCTGCTTATGTACTTGAATGCGCTGAACTTGAGATTATTGCCACTTTCTGGGCCTTTTGGTAGACTCCTTTAAAAGAAATTTTTTCAAGCTTTGGATAGAAAAACTTGTTCCTCTTTGCACTCTTTGTGCACTTTCTTCTATGCCCATGTCCCATTGAACAGCCCTTGAGAGTAGTAGGAGAGAGAAAGAATTCAAAGAGTGAAGAGAGGTGGAGAAGGGGTTGAAAGAAAGGGAAGCTTTCAAATAACCAACCTGCCATAGTTTGAGAGGTTTGTTGTTCACTTCGATTACTGGGTTAGTTCGACCCCGTCAATGCCATACAAGGGCGAAAAATGGCGCAAGGCTTCATCTGGCGACATTTTGCTTAGGTTCTTCAATCTGTTTTGCTTATTTTTTCACCCAATTTTTTTTTATATTTTTTTTTTGAGTTTTCGTTTGCTTTTTTTTTTTGTTTTTAGTGGCTATGTCCATTTCCTGTCGTCATTTCTTTTGCTTTGCTTTGGTTTTTTTTTCTTATTTTTTCTGTCGCTTCGTTTCGTTTGGCTACCAATTTGAACTCTTTCACTTTGCCAACGGATGTACTTTAACGTGGTTTCCACCCGCCTCGTCGAACACACGTTTTCTTCACGCTATTTCAATAATTTCACTTTGGAATTTCCTATTTGCTGTAGGAACGGAAGCCAATACGCTTTTCTAGTTTCCCCCCCGCCGTTTTCCCAGAGGACCACTCAGCTCGGGTCCTTGTTTTTTTCTTTTTGTGCCTTTGCCAACTTGTTCTCACTCTCTGCTGTCATCTTTGAACCTGTCAAAGCGGAAAGGGTCTTCATTTCCGCCACGAGAAGAGATGCGATGGTCACTAACAAAAGTGACTCGATTAGTTTTTGCATTCTATCAAGGGAATAGTCAGATCAAGCATTTAAAGTGTCAATAAAATGATGTAACTATTGATATTCATCTAACTAAACAAATTTCCAAAAATAAATGGGGAGGAAAACTTCGTAGGACGTTTCCAAATCTACGGAAATATAGAAGAACTCGGGACTTAGTTTAAGATCTTTATAAGATGGGGTTTGATTCTTTGACTTGCCGTTAACTGAACACAAACAAATCACAAAGGATATTACTTTAGATAACGATAAGTTTAAAATCTATTGTTAGTCTATTGTTTATTATGGAGTTTTGCAATATTTGTTTGCTTTCTTTATATTCTTTACCTTATCCTTAGTTTCTTTCGCTCTTTTTGGACTTTGTTTACTTGTTGCTTTCTTCTTAAATGTTGTTTAATTCAAATTTTCTTTTGCTTTACGGTCTTTCTTCTTCTGTTTCTTTTCTGTTAAATATTTCTCTCCTGCATTTCTTACTTTATCTGTATCTTTCTATTTAAGATTGTCTATCTTTGCAGTTTTTTATGACTTATTTTCTCTTCGTTTTTGGTGTCCTGTTTTTAGTAATTTTCCGCCCTTTTCTTCTACTAATCTCCTTTTCGTTAGTTTTATTCTGATTTCTTTCTTAACTTTGTTTTCTTTTTCAATTTGTTTTTTGAATTGTTTGTTATTTATATTCTTTTCTGTTTTCTTTTACATTTTTACTTAATCGTTCGTCTTGCTTTCTTCTTGATTGTTTTGTTTGTAGACTTGTTTCGTACTGCCTTCTATTTTGGATCCTTTCTTCTTTAAATTACTCATATGTATCTTATTTTACTTCTTTCCTGTATCTTTCTAATGTATGTACATATTATTTCTAAGTTTTCGCTTTCATTGTTAATTCCTTTATGTATTTTTTTAATAAAACACAAATGCGAAGTACGACAGGATAATGAATGAAGCTGCAATCAAGGATTTAACGAAACTAAAATCAATTAAGATTTATGAATAATCAAACGGAGTCCAAAGAATTAATAGAGGAAGTAAACAAGATAATATAGAAGTTTATTTACCTGATTTGACCTACAAAATATTATTAACATGGTTTTTGGCGAATATTTTACCAACCAGTATTTGTTGTTTTGATTTATACCAAACGATTCTGTTGGTTAAATCATTTGACATAAGCCTAATACATAATGAAAGTTTTCTTCGGGGGCGATTTGATAAATAAAAACGATCAAAAAGACAACAAAATAAATAAATTAAAAAAAAGAACCCAGTTAACTGTAATATTCACCTTTTGCAGCCATTTGCCAATCGTTTTTGCCTTTGAATTCGTGATAGGCAAATGCCTCGCCTCCAATTGGAAGCAACCGACCGAATTCGTTCAGGCGTTTTATAAATATTACGCTTTTTTCCCTATACATATATACACACATATACACGCACACACAGAGCAACACGGATAAACATTTTATATATATATATATATTTTATATACATATATATGTAGGTATATATATTTAAAACGATTTTTTAGCCAATCGGCGTTCAGCACGAAGTCTCAGCTGAAAAGGCCTCGTCTCGCCAAATACACGAAGCAAGCGAAAAAAAAACAGAAAAAAAATCGCCCCCCCTCACACACACACTAACACAGATACAATGAGAAAAACTAAGTGTAAGCAAATTGAATAAAATATGCATTAAAATATAAATAAATAATTGATTAATTAATTAAATATATATAAATATAATTATTAATTTATGGTAACTAAAATAACAACATCAACACAAGGGAGTAAATTTATTATTGTTTTGTTTCTTTTTTTCAGTTAGTTAGATGTTGTTATTGGTTATTGTTGCGCATAGGTGACAACTAGCAACAACAACATGATGATGATGATAATGATGATGATGAGTAGGCCTTTAGCTTGAAAACAAGAGCACAAGAGTGAGTGAAAGGGAAAATTAGAGATTTCTATATCGCTAGAGAAAGAGAGAGAGAGAGAGTGGGCCAGAAAGATCGAGTATTAAAAATGCGTTTTCGTAGCGCCGCCTACAAAATGACGTCACAGCGCAGTTGTATTACCTACTTCGCCATCTCCTACTACGCTCTTTGCTCTTCTTTCGCCATACTCATACTCTCTCTTTAACAGTATCGTGTTATTTATTATTGTTGCTGTTGTTGTCGTTATTGTCGTAGTCGTAGCCGTCGTCGTCGTCGTTTTTTTGGTTCGTAGTTCACACACATCTTTGCCTGTGCCTGCTGCTGCTTCTTTATTTTATGCTCTTTTGTTGGGGCCAAAAGGGGCTTAAAGAGAGCCTTAAAAACCTCACCTCCACTCTTTCTCTTTCAACGTATGACCAGTATCTGTGTGTGTGTGTGTGTGTGTGTGTGTGTAGGGAGCCGAATGCACGAAACTTGCGCACTCGCTCACTCCAATGACTTGGCCGTTGGCTGGCCAATAGGCGTGGCCTGATGTCTTCTGTGTGTAGTTTTTGCTCTACTCTTTTTGGCCTAAGCAGCGACAGCAACAACAACTATGGCATATGAATGGCTAAAGAAGCCTGGCTAATGTCGCTTGAGGGTTGCGTTGGCCAAAAAAGGAACAAAAACTATTTTTCGCAACATTTTCTTACTGGACATGCGACAGCATGCCACATGCCGCATGCACCATGCATCAGCAGCAGCGGCAGCATCTCTCTTCTCACTCTTACACTTGGCTTTTCTTCCCTCTCATTCTCCTTATGCCCGTCTCCCCCCCACACCTTCCATCATACTTGGGAGCCTAGTGCATGGGTTATGCATTTATTTTGATTTCAATTCAATTAATCGCTCAAAAAATGTCATTCAAAATTAATAAGAATTTTTGAAAACAAGTGAAATGAAATAGTATTTATTCTTTAGCTAAGAGTTAAACCTTGCCTAAACTTAGTTACTTGTGAATGTTTGATCATGAATATGTTTCCAATTTTAATTTGAAATGTCTAAGAAACTAAAAATTATGCAAATTTGATTTAGTTTTACAAATGATAATGATATTTAGTTTTCTTTCTCTTCGCGAAAATACTAATGAGTATGTACATAATGTTAATGCATAATGATCGCTTTCATTTTTAAGTCTGTTATCAGATTGTTGAACAATAAAAAATATATTATATTCTAACAAGCTCAATTTATATTGTTAAGTCATTAATTTGTCTTTGATTTCCCTTAAATCTATGAGTAATAATAGTAATTTGACCCATTTTAAAAAGTTCATTTCGATTGTGATTAACTTTTGGATTATAATAAAATATTTTGTATATCAAAGAACATTATAAGTATTATGTTAAATGAATTTTATAATAATAGAAATACATAATGCTTCTACTTGGTTCAGTGAATTAATCATAAATAAGTTATAACTTATCAGATTTACCTCGATTGTCTATGAAAATGTTCAGAAATTTCAAAAATGCATTTACAAATAAGTTTTTCAGATTACTCTGTTAACCCATTAATGAATTTTGGTTGGTTATATTAACTAATGACAATAAAATCTTCACTTTGCCTTCTTATGTTAATGGTTTTTACAACACTCCGATATATGTACATATCTACTCGATCTCTAATACTAGAGCTCTCGAGTTCGATTATTGAAAGCTAGTTTCATCGGGGATAATGGTGTAGAATGTATTAATGAATATTTAGGGGGTAAGATTTACTACAATTTATAAGTAAAATGTAAGACAATTTCGTTTGCGCTTAACTGCCCCATAAAGTAGGCAACAATTATAATTTGAAATTTTGGGATTTTACTTTTTAAAAAGAACATTTGAAGAAACCCTTCAAGAACTAATTAAATTAGCATAGTTTTCAATTAAGCGACTTAAATGAAAATATTTAACACAAAATTCAATTATCATTTCAGACATATTTCAAATTTGAAAACTATTTTCAAAGATTTGGGGGTGAAGTAAAAACTTTGAAAATATTCAAGGATTATTTTTTATATTTTTAAAACATTGTTATACAAGTATATAAAAATTAATATCAAAAATCTCGTAGTTTGTTTAAAGAGCCGATTTGGACTCCACATCTATGTGTTGGGTATGGGTAATTAAGAATATTATAAACCCAAGTCCTTAAAAAACAACTAAACAAATTAGTTTAATCAGATCAATTATTAGCTGAATTGAAAATATGAATTTTTCTACATTAGAAGTGCCGACTGATCGCTAACAAAAAATGATATATGATTAATTAAAGATATATGAATATATATACTCCCCCTGGCCGACCCTCTGCTGGCCTCTTTTGCACAGACCATTATCTGTATTACCTGTTAAATCGCCTTCATCAAGCTGATCTTATAGGCACATTGGCTAACGACACCCACCGCTTAGTTATCCCCCTCCTTGGCCCACCATCACCAATATGAATTTCCTTTGCCTACTACGAGCAGCCGAAGAAGAAGAAAGAGCATTCGCAGTGAATTCTCTTCGGGCAAGTCACCCCCCAAATAAACACAAAAGACCGATTCTCTTTCGTAGCGAACATTTTGAATTCGCCGAAGAAAAACCGGAAAACGAAAACGCAACGCCAGCGCAAAATGCTCTCTCGCTTATATGGTGGTGGCAGCGACGCCGGCAGCGTAGGTGGCATGCAAGACGCACGCTACTAACAGGAGGCATAGCATAGGCCGCTGTCGACGTTGACGGCGAAACAGAGTCATATTCAATTTGGTCGGGCGAATATTCATTTCGGTCGTTCAGTTCGTATTTAACTTTCGTCGTGAGTGCACACACACGTTTTTGCGAGGAAGAGAGAGATCGAAAAAAAAAAACAAAACATAAAACAAGAACAACAGCAGCTACAACAAAATAATAACAACAATAACAGGCAACAAATGTGCGTGTGTAATTAAGAATGAACGAACAACAACAACAATTAGCCCAACATGTGTTGCATTTAATCAAATAACAACAAAAATTTTAAAAATATATCTATAGGAATTTATTAAAAAATTACAATTTTTTTTTTGTTTTTTTGTTAAACCGCTAAACAACAACAACAACAACAACAACAACAACGAAAATCTAAAAAACAGTGTAAACAATTGCAACAACCACAACAACAAAAATTCATGCCACAGTGTAAATGTGCGAGTGAGTGTGTGTGTGTTATTAATTATTATTAATTTTCTTAATTTTTACTTAAGTATGTATATTTTTTTCCATCATCATCATAATTTATGTTTGTTCATAATTAATATTAAAATTTTTTGTTTTTTTTTTTTTTTGTTTTGTTCTTATAATAATTTATCAAGTGTCTTGTGGGTGCCTCTCTGTCGCTGCCGCTGCTGCTGCTTTTGCTGCCGCTGCGCGCGTTAAAAGAAAATTGTAATTTATTAATTTATAACAACCTCCTTGCCATATACCCACCCCATCCCATACCCATACCCATCCCCACCCACACAAGCATCCCTACATTGTTCCCGGTTGCCCGTTCCCTGGTGTCAACGGGCTCTATCAAAAATGGCCATAAAAAGAGCGCGCGCGGGCGAACAGAAATTAAGCACAGGCAAAACTTAAGCAGAAGCAGCAGCAGCAAGTGAAAACGATGGAGCCAAAGGAAGAGCCAAAAGGAAGCAACAGAGGAAACAAGAAGAAAGAAGACCAAGACGTAGAAGAACTTTTGCTACTTATGTCTGTCTGTCTGTCGTTCTGTCTGTGTCTGCCCTGTGTTGTGTCTGTGTGTGTGTGTTTACACTGTGTGTTTGTGTAGTTGATGCTGAGTCCTCCGTCTGATTGGAGGGTGTGGGTGGTACGCGCCAAAAAAGCACACACACACACACACACCAACACCAGCAACAACAAAAGCAACGGCAGTGGCTGTAACTGTGGCAGCGGCGAGGCGCAGCGCGCCGTGGCAAGAGAGGCAAAAGGCAGATCCTGGTAGAGGCAGTTGCCTGCTCTTTGGGTTCTGTGTAATTTATTACTTGCTGCATAAATAATAAATAAGCGTAAATAAATAAATACAACAAAATATACAATATATATATATATATTTATATATATATATAATGCCGGGTTTTCTGCTTGTGCCTCCGCTGTTACAGTTACTCCTTCGGCTGCTGTTTGTTTGCTTCCTTACTTCCCATACAGATTCAAACCCAAACCACCCAACCACCCAAACCATCCATACTTACTTTCCTTTTTCCAATTTGTTTGTCGTGTGCGTGTGTGTGTGTGTTTAAGTTAACAGGACTTTTCCTACCTTAAAATATATATAAATATAAATTATATAAATTTAAACACAAAACAAAAACAAAAAAACCGAATCACCTATAAAAAAATCATTAAAAAGTTTCCTTCCTTCCTCCTTTTCTTTCGTTGTTGTTGTTGTTGTTGTTGGTTGTGCCAAAAGTAAATTGCTGTTGGTTCTTCTTCTTTCTTCTGCTCTCCTTTTCTTCAGTTCCTTAATTTTTTTTCTCTGTTTTTTTTTTTGGTCGTGTAAATAATTAAAATCCAAAAAATAATAATAAATAAATGTATAAAAAAACAGAAAACACACACACATACACAACATATTAAGTATATGTATTTGTTGTCTGTTTTCCAGCATTTTTCCGAGAAAACATAAAATTTGATAAGCAAGTGTATGGCCAACCATTCCCATTCCTATTCCCCAACCCGACCACCCAACAAAGTCCTCCCTCCCTCTCCCACACCACATTAGAAACGTTTCTCATTGTTCTCCCTTTGAGAAACATGAATAAAATAAAAGTAATAACAATAAAGCAAAAAAACAAAAAACGTAGCAAGAAATGTTGCCAAATATAAGAAAACAGTTAGAATAAGGAACGAGAGATCTGTTATTTCGTTGTAATGAAATTTTGAATACTCTTTGCGAAATTTGAATACCTTCGTCGTATATCTTTGTTATCAGTTATCAAAAATCTTTTTATTCTTTAAAATTTATACACAAATTCTTAAAAGTTTATAATTTTTTTGCTTTGTATCTTTATACAAGCTTTAAAAATTAGCTTAGAAAACAACAAAAACTAGGAATTTTGCACAAATAATTTCATAAATTCTTTTTTGGTAGTTTTATAAAATATTTTTTCTCAAATGTCAAAATTTTTGTCATATAAATGTTAGAAATTCAAAAAGTGTCAAACAAATTGCTATGAAATAAAACAAAATTTTTGAAATATTTCAATTAGAAAATAACATTATATTTAAATGAGAAGAAAAACTTTATTTATATAATTAAATTGCATTTTCTAATTCAAAAGAATGTACTAAAGATTGAAATACGAAGAAAGAAAACTGTTTTTATGAAAGTTTTTTAACCGAATTGCAGATCGATAATGTATATGGACTTAGATATAGTTTAGAATGATCCAAAAGTTAAAGCTGTCCAATTCCGATTACGATTTACAACTGTGTACAAAATATTTCTATGCCCGTTTTTGGTTTTTTTCTTTTTTCAAAAGTGTGTTATAACAAAAAATAATGAATATATTCGAACTTCTTTTGGCAACAAGAACAATAAAATAAAGAACAGAAACAATATTAATATAGATGTACATACATATATAGATATATATGTACATATACACGTCGACAAACTCCTCAGACTTGATTCGTCTCGGAGTTGGCAGTCTTTCGATTTAATTGGAATGAAATAATAATAAACATAAAGTCAGCAGAAAACAGAAGAAAAAAAAACAAAGATATAATAATAATAATAACAATAATAATAAATATAATTAAATTTTATGGCTCAGCAACGAAATGAGAAAAGTTTTTTTTAACTTTCAACCCTCCTATCCCTACCCTCCAACACCACACCCAACCCCAATACACCACATTGAGGCCCTCCTTCTTAGCCTTCATCTCCTCCTCACACCCTTGGCCAAAATCATCTTATATAAACACTCGGAACGTCCCCCTTGGCATTCATTCATTGACATTCCTCCCTTACATTACATCTTTCTCATATACGGCAAATAAATGTATTTATATTTTAAATAAATATAATTATTCTCTTTCTCTCTTACACGCACACACACACAGCATACAGTCCCTTGCTGTCTCTCGGTCAAGCCTAGGCCATAAATAATAATATTTAATTAAATAAATGCCACACAGACGAAATGAACTAACAATGCAATATAAACAATTATTATACATATATATATATATATAAGTATATGTATATACATATATAGTTTTATAGATATATATATAAATATAATAAATAACAATCATCCGAGACAGAGAGGGAGAGACAGCTAGAGGGGTAACACGGGGGGTGCTAGAGGCAAGGCTACAAATATAATTGCGGCTCAGTTTTAGTATAAATTAAGCCAAATTAAACATAAATAAATTCACGAGTTAGTTTGGTTTATTCTACTATACTATGCATGTATCTATCTATGTGTGTGTGTGTGTGTGTTTTTAGGCTAATAAAATAATTTTTAATAGAAATTCATGGAAATTTTTCAGCTACATAGAGATAGAGATTAATGAGTTTATTTAATAGACTTATGACTAAGTGCAGAATATTTTGTCTATATGGAAAAAAAAACCAACACCAACACCAAAAATTTCAACACAATGTTATGAATTATAACTAATTTCAGATGGAAACATCTATATGTTTATATATGTACATGTATATAAATCTTAATTTCGTTTTTCTTTGTTATGCCAAACTAATTTATTCAATGAAAATAAAAACCAGAGGGCCGGGGCTAACTTTGACCGCGTCAAAGTTTGTATACCCTTGCAAGTTTTTTGAGTAAAAGGTCTAATATTTGCGAAAGAGCAGCTTAGGAAATAACGAAGTTATTGATCAAAGTCACTGTTCACCACCGATTGTTCCTATGGGAGCTATATGATATAGTCGCCCGATCTTAATCAAATTTGGCACAGTCATAAATAGTTATGCTAAACTGAGAAATATAAATTTTTATGACAATTGCTTCAAAAGTAACGAAGTAATTGACAAAAGTCACTGTTTTCGAAAGATCGTTCCTATGGGAGCTATATGATATAGTCACCCGATCTTGATCAAATTTGTCATAGTCGTTTATATGTGTAATTAACTCACCAATATTAAATTTCACGACAATAGCTCAAAAAATAACGAAGTTATTAAGAAAAGTCACTGTTCGTGACTTTGGCGTTTGTATGGGAGCTATATGATATAGTGATCCGATCCGGCTGAATCCGAGATATACAACGCCTGCAGTATATACAAGCCTACATGCAAAATTTCAGCTCTGTAGCTCCAACGGTCTATGAGGAGTTTGCGTTGATCCAGACGGACGGACGGACGGACGGACGGACGGACGGACGGACGGACGGACATGGCTATTTGAACTCGTCTCGTCGTGCTGATCAAGAATATATATACTTTATATGGTCGGAGATGCTTCCTTCTATGCGTTGCACACTTCTGACCAAAATTAATATACCCTTTTTGCAAGGGTATAAAAATCAAAAAAATTACAATCGAATAATAATTTTATTAATGTTTTAGTCCGTTTTGTTAAAAGATCAAATAGAGATCACTTTTATATATAGACTTATAATGTCTATAGATACTTTTTTCTAGATCAGTGTTAGAACTTTTGTAGACTCTCTTTGTAAGATCTTTTAATGTATTATTCGATTTTTAGATTTTTTTCTATAAATTCTAAAGATCTTATAATGTTTGTAGAAACTGAATATATCCTTCAATCATTTATAATTGAAAGATTCAAAAACTTGATCTATAGAAAAAACCAAATAATTAAAAAAGATAATTAAAAAAAATCTTGCTCAATTAAGAACTACTAAGCTCTAATTTTCAAGATAAGCATTATATATAATAATATATACATATATACATTTATATATATATATAAGTATTTCTACTAGTGTATACTTAAGTGAAGTGGAAAATTACAAAGAAATAATCAATTGTACAAACAACAAGCTAAACAAATGATTATTTCTTTGGAATTTTTGTGAGTAGAAATTATCATGATTCTACCTTATGTGATTCCTTTAGATTACTCATATTTTCTGTTCTTCTTCAACATTCTCGATATCTTTTTCTCTCTCTCTTTCCCTATTTCGTTCACAGATCAGAAATGATCCATTTGAGATCTAGAAAAATGCGTTAAAACGTTAATATTAGATATCGATTAGGAAAGTGAGGAAAAGAACTCAATCGATAGGCAAATCCTAGAGAAATATCAAGAGGCAAAATGGATATGACAAAGGATTTGGAGAACTTTGGTAAGACCATGGAACAGCAACAACAACAACAACTAGATGATACCGAAGAACAATATGAGGCAAGTGATTATACCATACATAATACAGAGAACCAAAAATCAAATAGAAGATCATCATCATCATCATCAACGACAATGTTGGATGAGCCACGAATAGAGAAATCGAAACAGAAACAAAAACCTCAAGATCATGAAGATGAAGAACAGGAGGAGGAGGGGCAGCAGCAGCAACAGCAGCAGGAAATGCAACAAATGCAGACAAATGCCGATGCCGAAGTAGATGAGAAATGGCCCAAGATAAAGGGGTCAGAGGGAGATGAAGAGGAACCAAAAAATATGATAATAAGTGGAGAAGAACAGAATTCGGCTGCCGGTGCAACAGCCACTCCGGCAATCAAAAGGGAGGGATCCATAATGGATTTGGCATCAGCAGCGCTTACCCCACCACCCAGACCGCTGACCTCTTCCAGTGAAGTGGTTGGGCTAAGTGAACATCTTAACGATCCCGAAATGAGAATTGAAGTGGATACCAAAAAGAAATCCAGATCCTTGCCAGTCTCACCGCAGCCACAACTTGGCGGTTTGGCAGCCACAGCGGCGGCTCTTTTCGAATTTGGCCAATCGACCAAACGCGAGGGCATCAAACAGAAACTAATTGCCCCAGTTGCCACACAGCAGAGGCACACACGTCACGGCATTATGGGTGGTGCATCGAAAGGTGGCCCATTGAATGCTGCCGGTGGAGTTGGCGGCGATAATCAACAGTTCTGTTTGCGTTGGAATAACTATCAATCGAATTTGACAAATGTCTTTGATGAACTGCTACAGAATGAATCCTTTGTGGATGTCACTTTGGCTTGCGAGGGACACTCGATTAAGGCCCACAAAATGGTCTTATCCGCATGCTCTCCCTATTTTCAAGCCCTATTCTATGATAATCCCTGCCAGCATCCCATTATCATAATGCGCGACGTTAATTGGTCCGATTTGAAGGCTCTGGTGGAATTTATGTATAAGGGTGAAATAAATGTGTGCCAGGATCAAATAAATCCTCTATTAAAAGTGGCCGAAACCCTAAAGATACGTGGCCTGGCCGAGGTCAGTGCCGGAGCTGGTGCTGGCGGAGCAGGAGGAGCATCATCATCTGCATCCGCTATGCATTTACCCGAACAACGTATGACCGTCTACGATGATGACGAGGATGAGGAAGAATTGGCCGCAGCTGCTGCCTTGCTGCGCGGCGATCATGACAATGACGATGACGATGAGCTAATCAAACCGAAGAGAGCCCGACTTTTGGCCAAATTGCAGCAACATGTGCAACACAGTGAAAATGCCTTGGATCTCAATCAGCGTAATCAAAGAAAACGTTCACGAGATGGACAATATGCCACACCCAGTCCCACAGCGATGCGCATCGGTTCACCGAGTCAGATGACAAATGCAACAGCAGCATCCGGAGCCGGAGGTATTGGTGGTGGCCAACAGACATCGACCATAGTGCGTAATCCATTCGCCTCACCCAATCCACAGTCGTTGCAATCGTCGGCTGCCTCAAGCAGCAGCACCAGCAGCCACTTGGCCACCGGTAATGGCACCAACAGTGCCACCAATAACTCATCATCCCATTCATCAACAGCCTCTTCGAATTCGGCTTATCATCGCTCATCGGCTAGGAGTTGCTCCCCACCACCATCAGCAATATCCAGAGAGTCCCAGAATGGACCAGCAAATATGCTAAATTCACCCACCCATTCGGCTGCACAGGCTCCAGCGTTGCCACCACATATGGCCGCTGCGGTTGCTGCAGCCGCCCATCATCATGCAGCAAATGTACCACCACCACCGCCGCCGCCATCAAGCCATCATGGTGCACCACCAAATGCATCTGGACCATCATCACAGCATCAGTCGGGTAGTAGCAACAGCAACAGCAACAACAACAACAACAACAACAACAGCAGCAGCAACAGTAACAGTAATAGCAACAGCAGCAACAACAACATGCATCATCATCAACAGCAGCAACAACAGCAGCAACAGCAACAACAGCATCAACAACATGCTGCAGCTGCTGCAGCAGCTCAACAATTGGCCGCCCAACATCAATTGGCACATTCGCATGCCGCCATGGCCAGTGCTTTGGGTGCTTCATTGGCAGCCGCTGCTGCCGGTGGTGCCGCTGCTCCCGGTGTGGGTGCAAGTGTTGCGGCAAGTGGCATTTCAGGCGGCGGTTCAACATCTTCAACGCATCACGATGATATGGAAATCAAACCGGAAATTGCCGAGATGATACGTGAAGAGGAAAGGGTAAGTTCGATTTACATTTTTCTAATCATCTATCTAAATCTAAATGAATCCTCCATCAAAGAACTGCTTTGTATGAATGAATGCAAAAATTGAATACACAAAAAAATATTCAAAATGAAAAGAGAGAAAGAACAGCTCAATGAAAATAGAATTCGACTTACTAGCAAGATAAATAAATTAGAATTAGGTCAAAACAATGTAATGTCATTTAGTTTTTCTTTTTTTTTTTTTTTATAGTTAGAGCACATTTTTCTCATATATGTAGGTTCTCTGGGTGTTCACCCAAGTTATAGTGTTCTATGTATATGAAAAAGTCTATCAAAATACCCAATGTGTGTTTTTTTTTTGTCTTCTTCTACTCTAAATCAACTAATTTATTTATATTGCAGTCCTCTATCATAAAAGTCTAATGAGTAATAGATTTTGTTTTTTTAACATTTTCTTATCTTAAGTGCCCTTTAAGTTTTTTTTTTATTATTATTATTATTCACCGCAATTTACCAATTTAGCTAGAGCCCAAATGTCGTAACTTTTAGGTGACCTGTAAGAGTAAATTTTTGTTAAATGAGTTTTTTTTTTGTGCTTTCGAATTTCGATTTAATTTGTATCTATTTAAAATGAAAATTGCATAGCTTTTAAATACATTGAATTTCCTTCCTTTTTTTTCTTATTGTTGTTATTGTTTATGGTTCCTTCATTTTCTATTCCAAATGGCGTTTGTCCATTGTCCAACAATTTGGTTTCAGTTAGATGAGTTTTTTTTTGCATAATGCACACACACACACACATGCATACATATTGCAACTGTGTGCCAAATACATTGAGAAAAGTGCATAAATGCAAGCTTATTAACAAAATGTTTTTCTTTTTTTTTTTTTTCTCTCTCATTTTGTTGTTGTTGTGCATTTAAAGGTATTTACCTTATTTCGTTGCGCGTTGTTATTTCTATTAAAATTGCACATTAAAGTTGATTTTTCTATTTGTATAAGAAACTGCTTGTTGCTTGCCTCTATGTGAAACTAAGTTCCAAAAGGCAAAAAAAAAAAAAAAAAAATGGGCAGGAGGAGGAGGAGAAGGAAGGCTGCTTGGGGGCGAGGTCTCGACATTAAGTGCGTCAGCCGAATGAAAAAAAATAATTCAAACAACATTTAATGCTAATGACAAGAAAATTGCACAATGCACGCATATGTATGTGGATATATCTTTCCATCTCCCTCTGTATCTCTATTTGAAAAATGAAAAATTATCAACAAATTGGCAAAAAAAAAAGGAGAAAAAAGAAGAAAAAAATAACAAAAAATTGATGGCAAAGCAAACAGTTGCAAGTTGCACATACATATAAACATATATATATATGTTCAAACAAATAAATATTTGTCTCGTGCATTTGATTTTCTATAATTGCATCTAATGCGTCTTTTGATTTAACTTTATTCAACTTTAGTCATTATAATTAATAATATTTACATTGTATGTATTTGTTTGTTTTTTTTTGGTCATGATGGCATTTTGTTTTTGCCTCTTGACAAGTTAAAGTCCATGGAAATGTATGTCTTCTACTTATATCTAGTTTATGCAAGTATTTTTTTCTCTATTTTGTGTACACACGTACATATGTATGTATGTATGTATATGCATAAATGAATGGTATATGATGTCTGAAGGCTCATGAATATAGATGTGCAGATACAATGTAAAGACAGATGTATGTATGGGCTATATAGCAAAAAATATATTAGGGTGGCACAACATTTAATATGATTTTTATCGCGCATATGGCGAAATTTTTAGATCGAAATTGATTAAATTACACATTTAAAACAAAATGTAGTGGCAATAATTTATTGCTTTTTAAAAATGGAAATCAACAAAAGGTGTTTACTTAGGGAATATTTATCTATATAAGAACTGTTTTCTGTGCTGTTTCTTAGTCCTTTGGAATAACCATTTATCTATGTTGAATCACCCTGTTTTATACATACATATATCTAAAATATATATATATATATATATATATCAATATGTTTAGCTAATGCATAAATACATGAGGCAAAGAGAAAGACAACAGAACTAAAGAAGGAGGGTGAGAGAGAGGGAGAGAGAGAGAGACTGGTGTTGTTCCAAAGAGTAAGGGGGAACGAGAGTGGAATAAGAGAGCTATGGAGAGAGAAAGAAAAGGAGAGAGAGTCCTGTGCTTAAATTATGTTACTTTTGCCTTCAATGAGAATTCTTGATGCCAAGTCTGAGAGCCTGTTACTTAATAGAGTCAAAGTTTTTGCTCTTGTTTTCTCACCAATGCCACGGAGAGTTTTCATTCATAGAACACACACATACACACACAGACACACACACACACACACACTTTGGGAGAGAGATAGAGAGACACACTTACACACGCAGCATTTGGTTTACCAGGCAATCAGCAAAAGTCACAAGAAGATGCTGTGGAAAAGCATTTTCCTTTATTGTTTTGTCTGTCTGTGTGCGTGCGTGTGTGTGTGTGTGTATGTTTTTGTGTGAATGAGTGTGTAAGAGTGAGTTCCTTGACTTTTCTTGTATTTGCTTTTTACCCAAAAACTTTTCTTGGTTATTACAACTGAAAATTGCCAAGTGTTGAAAAGTTCTTCCCAGAGAATTGACTTTAACTTTTTGCCTTCACGACCCCATCTCCCTTTGTCTCACTTTCTCGCCCTCTCCCTCTCTCTCTCTATCTATCTTATTTTGCCTCTGTCTTTGTCTCCTTCTTGGCATTAGTCATAATTGTCAGTCAGGTGGCCCTCTTACTCTCCTTCCACTTGCTGACAGTTTTTCTCATCCTCTAGTTTACTTTTTGTATGTGGTATATTCTTCTAATTTATACCCTTTACAAAAGGTACATTGATTATTGTTAAAATTCTATTTGTTCTAAGCTATATCGATTGTTTAGTTGACTTTGGCAAACATATTCTTTAGTTAATGTTTTCTTTGTTAGACTTTCTTAAGAATATTTCATCAACTAACTTCAAGAAGCCACTCAGACATTTCAACGATGTGTTGCCTAATTTTGGGGGCAAAACGGTCGCATAATAAACTCTTATTTGTTATTCCATCGAACAAATAGTAATATCTTTTCATAATTTGCATTAATTAACTAGTTTTGCTAGCGTACTTCCTCAATGGGACAATGTGAAAACCAGTTTTGTTGATTGATTAATCGATTCATAGGGTATAAGATATTCGTTTTAACCATTGGTTGGCCAATCTATTGCTTGACGTTGGTTTTCTTTTTTCCCGATCTGTGTTGTGTTGTGTGTGTGTGTTTTTTTTTTCGGTGTAGCGTGTGAATTTGTTTGAAAGTCTTAAGCCTAATATCAAATGTCTTGTTATTTCCTGTGCCCATTAACCGAGAGTAGTAGAAGAAACGGCCAAGTGGTGGCGGGAACGATTTTCGAGGCAGGGAAATGAAGCAAGATATAAAGGGTCATTTGATTGATTCGAGTTTGAATACAAATAAATCAAATTTATGTTTAAAGGTTTCTTTCCAAACTATGTATGGATACTTTTGGTCTTTATTATTATTATTTTTTTTTATATGTGACTTTTGTCTTTGGTTTTTTTTCGGTAGCGCCGACAAAGAGTCAAAGCGCTTAAAAGTTAAGAGTTTAGGCCCACCCAATGGGAAATTTATTTTTTTAAAACTCTTTATCTCTGGTTGATTTTTCCTAGTTTTCTTCTTCTCGTTGTTGTTGTCTGAGTATTTCCCAAGATTAAAAGATTCTTTATTTCTCCCTTCTTTGTTGGTGGTGCTGTTTGGTTTTCAACTTTCGTTAAGTTGTGGGCCATACGGTTGGCATTTTTTTTGTTGTTGTTTTTGTAGTATTTTTTCTAGTACACACACTCGTCGTCTATATAATTTATGGGCCAATTTCGATAATTTTTATTTCTTGTGGTATAATAAAAAAATTGCTGCAATTATATTGTTCTTATACATATACATATATAGAGAGAAAGAGAGAGGGAGAGAGCGAAAGAGGGCGTTGGGATGGTGGGGTGAGGGCCTAGGGTATGGGGGTGTGGGGAGGCGGGGTGAGAGACTTGAATAGCATTTACTAGCGGGGCACACTTGAAATAAATAAGTAATTTATTTTATGACAGCGTACAAGTCTGACCATAAACCCACATAGATCTTATCTAGCGATAATACAATACAATATAATAATAACAATTTTTTTCCCCCCACTTTTCATCACTTTTTTTTTTTGTAATCTTAAGTTGTGTCGATTTCAGTTTTAGAGTTTGTTTTTTTTTTTTTTTTTTAACTAACGTAATTTCTAACAGCTGATAAGATTTTCTTCAATTTTTTTTTTTTTATTTTTTATACGTGCTGTAGTTGGATACGATACCAAAAATATCAGGCTATATAGGCTAGTTATAGTATATATGTATGGTATATATAGCTACTAATCACGCGCCTGATAAAGTCAAAACTCAAAAAAATAAAAATGGCATAGATTTTTGTGTTTTTTTTTTTGCTTTATTTTTGGCAACTCATACTTTAATTTGGCCAATTCATCTGCAAATTTACAGGCAGACGGTGATTGTTTAAATTAATAAAGAAACAAATGACGATTATACTAGGCCAATACAATATATATGTATATATGTAGGTATATAGCTCATTTTTATGAAACCATTTTATCTGGCGGCCAAGTCATGGTCTAGAGTCTACAATATTTGAATCAAAAGGTTTTTCCATTATTTTAGATATAGTTTCTTTTTTTTTTTTATAGTGCAGAAATAAAGTCTTTTTGATTTACTAACTTTATGAACAATTTTTGCCCTTAACAATATCTATATGTTCATATATAAAAATTCATTGTCCAATTGCTAAATTGGTTTGATTTGGTTTTTGGTTCCTTTGAGTAAATGAAGGAAATTTTCGAGGTGTTCCAAATTCTTTTAGAAACTCATTTGACATCAAGTTAAGGTTGAGTTAAAGAATTCGATTTAATTCAAATTATTTGCAAAGGAATTTGAATTAAACATCCAATCAGTTGTAGTTTTTCATATTTTAGTTTTGTTTTTTTTATGGTTTTATGCCAAGTTATTTCAATTTATTCTAATATATGTATGTATCTGCGGTTAATATATTTCATATATTTATCTCTATTTTTAGTCATATTGATTAGATGTCTTTATATTAGTGGAATATAGTAGTTCTTTTCATAGAATTTAAATGAATTGTTTTTGTTTTTTTGGTTTTTGAAAATAAATTTTAGTTAGTTGGTGGGGATTGCTTTGTTTGGTTTATAATTTAATCATCGCTTAGTATTCTCACATAGAGATAGATGTAGATAAATAGTAAATATGCAAATATATTGACAATAGATATTTTTTTAGTTGGTTGAAGCTTAGTTTTAACTGCGGTTTAGCCTCTCGTTCTCTCTCTCTGTCGTTTTCTCTCTGTGGGTACTTCCTGTCTTTGGCGGATCATGTCTTTGACCCTAAGACAATTTACATTTGCCAAGCAAATTGGAAGGCAACAACAAACAACAACATTTCAACATCTTATATCCCCACATCATCTTTCAACTCCCACCACCGATGCCAGCCTGCCTGACCCTCTTCTCTCCTTCCCCATGCCGAGTTTCCTTCCATTTTTGCCCATTCGCATCATTTGTTTTCCTTGTGACGACGCGACTATAATGATGAAGATGTAGATGATGTTCATGACGATGATGTTGGCGGCTGTGTTAAGTTTTGTTATATTTTCATTTATTTGGCTGCCTTTTGTTACATTTTATTTATTTATTCCACATTTATTGTAGGGTACAAAGATACACAGATACAAAGATACAATTACACGTACTATAAGATACATTTGTTAGTGCAGCAGTCGTCGCTACAACGTTGTCGACTGTTGTCTTTATGGACGACAACGACAACAATGATCATGATGATGGCGAGGATGATGATGATGATGATGATGATGACGATGATTATTATTATTATTATTGCCATTGTACAGAAAAGACATAAGAAAATTATAGGTATCTGCCCTTATGGCGCAGCGCAGCGAAGCGAAACAATAAAATATAAAATAAAATATGTACGAGTATGTTTACGCAATTACAAACAGACAAACAGCGTGCACCGTACACTGAGAGAAAGAGAAGCAATAAGACAACAAAAACAAAGAGAAAGACACATAAAGATATAAAGGAGGGGTAGATACAATATTTATAACCAGCAGCAGCAGCAGCAACAGCAACTACATACCTTTAGTTACATACATACATACATATATCGCACATCTTGTAGATACTTTTTGGTTTCTTGGTTTCATATTTTTTTTTGGTTGCAATTGCAAGATGAAGTTACCTCACACAATTAAAGGCTGAGCTCGCCTCGAAAGCAATACCCCAAAAACCCCACCAAAAAAATGATAATGATAATAATAATAATGAAAATAATGGAAATTGAAATGAATGAAAATGATTGCGTTGCCGTTGCGCTGGTGTGGTCTGGTCTGGTCTGGTTTGGTTTTCCTTTTCTTATTTTTACTTACTTGCAATTTTCTGACTACCGTTACAAATGACATTATAATGTGTTATAATTTGTAAGACAATGTCTACAGCAATCAATTAACTATTGAGAAATCATAATTTGTATAAGATTAATTTATACACACACACACACACACAGACACACATACAAACAAACTAGTTTTACGCCTTGCACAATATTTTTTTTGGTTGGTAAACTTAACAACACTTTTAATAATCTATCAAATAATTTCAAAATTGTCAAGCAAATCAGTTTGATGGCATAGGATTTAGATGAAATGTTAAGTTAATGGTTTCATTTTTCATTTAGAATGTAAATTCAAGGTTTTTGTGTGTTAATCAACACTGTTCTGACTCTGACAACACTGTTCTTTTTTACCTGTATTACAGCTAAAATATTGACGTTGAAACCAAAATTGTTATCTTTATGGTTTAGTAAACGATTGATCAACACTGGTTTAGCCCTGCACATGTGCGTTTTCAACACTTTCTGCTGATTAACTACTTGTATGGGCGAAATTTAGGCAATTTTTGTTAGCACTTCTTTGCTAGATAACTTTTGCTGTACGTTTTTGTAGATTTTCGTTTCGGTTTTTTATGTTTTTGGTGCGCAACTGCATTAAGCCCTCATCGACATCATCAAAATGACAAACATTGCGTAAAAAAGGACGAACTAAATGCCTCTAATTTGGCATAGACTAAAAAAAGAAACGAATGAAGAGAGAAAACATTTAGCTTTGCCTGCACTTAGTGCTGAAGTTGGCATAATTGTGCCGCATTTTCCACCCACTCCAACACACACAGGCACACACACACACATGCACACAGCGGGAGAGTAAGAGAGAATGACTTCATCCCTATTGCTGCTGAGATCCTGGAGTGTTGCGGTTGGCACCGTCTTTATGTAAAAGCAATTTGCTGGAAATGTTCGATTTGCCTGAATGACTGACTGACTAACTGCCTCTGCTGGCTGCGGTCGAGTATCCTTTTGTGCCACATATCCTTTTGGCTTCAGCTCGAGCCCCGGACTGAGACTCAGACTCAGGCAGGAGCAGCCAACAGTCAGCCACCATATAATTTGGTGTAAAATTAGCCAGCAAAGTGAGCGGAAAGCAAGTGCCGTACCTACACAAGCGAATGATAAAATGTAGAGATGCAGATAGATGATGAGTGGAGAGAGAGAGAAGGGAGGAAAGGGAAGAGGATTGCATAGCATGGCTAGGCAGGGCAGGGATTTGTGTGTGTGTGTGTGTGTGGATGTGGATGTGGAGTAATGTTTATTTATCCACTAGATGTGGCAGGAACAAAAATGCATGTTTTTCACTTGGACCTTTGAAGTTGCGCCTCTATCTATCTATCTCTCTCGCTCTCTTACCCACTCTCGGGTTGATGTTTTTTTTTCTTGTTGTATATATATTTTTGTGTGATGTTTCTTCCTGCATTTGATTTGTTATTTTATTACTTTACGAATTTTAACACATCTGCTGCAAATGCATTTTGTAAATTATTAAATGCATTTTATATCCTCCGTCTCAATTCCTCCCCCTCCCCTTCCTTCTTCGGCTTCTTCTTCTTCATCTCATTGCTTTGCTCCTCAATCTCAAACTCTCTGCATCTTGGTTGCCCCTTCTTTAGTTTGCTCATATCCAATATTTATTACTTTCGTTGTGTGTGTGTGTGTGTGTGTGCACACATTTTCTGTAGAAAAAATTCTTTTTCCATTTATTTATTCTTCTTCCTTCCATTTGACGCTTGCTTTGTTTTTCTTATGTTTTTTTTTTTTTGTTGTGTTTTTCACATTTCCATTTTAATTTTTCGGGCTGCCGCTGCCCCGCGCCGCGTTTGAATGCATTTCTTTATTTAGGTCCAGCAGTTGCAGCAGCCGCAGCCGCAGCAGTTGCAAGCACCCCCGCTTAGACGAGACTCACCAGCAAGTTAGAAAGAGAGAGAGAGAGAGATAGTTTTATATACATAGATAGATCTGTTAAATAAATCGAATCATCTGTTTGTACTTGCAACCCCGATACCAATACCGATCCTCAGTTCTCTCCGTTCCCTTTTCTCAACCGCCTCCGCCTCCTCCTCCTCCTCCTATAGTCTCTATCTCGGCATGTATAATAATTACGATTGGATATATAATTTGTACAAAACATATGTTTCCATTTTAGTTTTTAATGTTTTTCTTCTCTTCACTTTTTGTTTTGTTGTTGCTTTTGCTTTAGCTGCTGCTGCTGCTGTCTGTTTGTTATTTATGCATTTTATTATTAGTGTCGATAGAGATGGCAATACATATGAATGAGAGAGAGAGAGAGAGAGAGTGAGAGATGACTAAAGTGGGGGGAAATGTTTTATGATGACTCTAGCCTAGCCTGAAGTTACTGGAAATTGTTTAGAAAGTCATTGAAAGTTGATTTTTCTTCTTTGCTCTTTTTTTTTTTTGTTTTTGGTTTTTAATAGCTACGAGTCTTTGCAAGCAAGGGATGACTGAATGTTAAGGGGAGGGACGGGCAACGGGAAATGGATGTTAACTCTTTGATCAAAAAAATTTTCTTTAATCAATATTTAGTCTGTCCGAATGATTAAATGCAATCCATACAATCCAATCATAACTTTAGTCATTAGTTAAATGATCAGTTGGATCAGATCTTTTAACTAGTCTAGTCTAGAATCGAAATATTTTGGGCAAATTTATTGCCCAAATTGAAACATTCGTTAAGCCGACTTTACTCAGGGAAATCAATTAGAAAATCGCGTAGTCTTGGTTTAGTTCAAGTTTCAAAAGCAAAGTTTTCCATTTTTCAAATAAAAAGATAGACTTTCAGATCATATTAATGATCTTAATGAGATTTAAGTGGAAAATTTCTGGCGAAATTCACTCCAATAAGTCTTTAGTGTGAGCAAAAGGATGTAAAAGTTGTTTGTTTTAGCTCATAATTTGTCACTTTTAGTTAGTCGTTTAATTTTTCCAACTTTACGTATTAACTACGCCTAAAAAAAATGAATCTTGCTGATCTAGCATAAAGTCTAGACTATCATACATTTACAATTGTTCTAGCATCTTTCATATGTTTATCTTGAATTTTCTTTTTGTCGTTTTCTGGTAATTGTAAGTACTGAATCGTTTGGTTTTTCCATGCGATTTCCATTTAGCTGGCCATGCCCATTTCCCACACATTTCTCTTATGCCTCAAGTACGTTGCATATACTATGTATAATAATAAGCAGCAACCCTCCTCTAGCACTTTAACAACAACTGGGCAAAGTAGGCCTTCTAGATAGCGCGAATGTAACTGCAAGATACACACACACACACACACATAGAAACAAACATTAATGCATACATACATACACCTGCCCTCAGTGTTATTTCCACCTGTGCAAGAAAAATGCAAATGCAGCCTCGAACATTCGTCGTTGTCTCCTTCATCGTCTCTTGGAGGTAAACAAAAATACCAGGCAAAAGATGAGGAAGGCAAAAAGGCGAAAGAGTGAAAGAGAGAATGTGCGAGGGGTAGAAGGGGGAACAAAACAGAAAAAAAAAACTATCGTATTTACAATATTTGTTTAACGAATACATTTTCTACTCAATATTTATTTAACTGTAAATGCAAAAGTCAATAAAAAAAGGAAAATGTGCTTAAACAAAAGATAAACTTAAACGACGAAAACCATGTCTTCGCTGCCTGCGTCGCTGTCGCCGTTGCTGCCTCCTCCTCCTGCGCCTCCTCTGCGTATCTTTGTGGCTCTTTGCCTCTACCTCTGCCCCTGCCCCTGCCACTGCCACTGCTTATGACTCTAATTCAAACTTCGACTCTAACTCTGAATGTGATGACTCTGAAGCTGACTTTTCGAGTCCGTCTGCCAACCACGCCCTGTGGCTGTGGTCGCTAAATTGACACCGTTAGATGCGCGACACGCGAGTCTGTGGTAGATTCTTGGACTTGACAGGCGGTCGGTCAACGGCAGCAGCAGCAGCAGCAGCAGCAGCAATAGCAACGGCCTAACCGCACACCTCAGCAACAGTCTTCAGTCAGCATCAGTTGCAGCCTCAAGTTGTCATCGAGTCTATGTCTACGCACTTTTTGGTGTCACTGTGTGGCCAGCAGCCGAAAGCGGGAGGCAGGGTGGCAGGGGACAGGCAGGCCAAGTCTCTCTGACTATTTGTCAGCAGCAGCAACAGCAACAGCAGCAATAGCAACAACAGCCGCAGCCGCATTAATTCTTAAGCAATATTTATAGTTGTATTTTGTCAAATATTTGCACAGTTTGTTGTGCCCGCTGCCAAAGACATTTATCAAGAGAAGAGAGCCACAACACAACACAACACAACACTTGGTGTGTGTGAGTGTGTGTGTGTGTATATGCCATTGCAGTTTGCTGTCTTGCATTTTGCATCTGCTAATTGCACTCGGAGACGACGTTTTGTCACAAGCCTATTTTTCTCATCTTTCTTGTGGCTCAAATTCATTCATTATATTGTCGCATCTAAATACACATACACAAATGTACGTATGTATGTATGTATATACATTCATCTAAATATCTGTGTGAGGTCAAATTTACTTTATTAATTACAATCGCAGCAACACACACAAGCACACACACACACACACAGTCATACAAACACAACCAACCAACCGACCGTCCAACAAACAAACATGTCAGCCATAAATTTCAAAAAAATGATTCGCTAATGTGTGCCAAGAAACACCGAAAACCGAAAACCAAAAAAATAATGAAAATTTCAAATTAAATGCTAGCTAATTTTTAAAATGTCATACGCATAAATATAGCATCATTTTTGTAGAATTTCAAATTTATTATTAATTTTTCATGCAGCCAAAAAGAAGTTGATAAAGTAGACAAAAACAAAAAAAATAAATACCCTCTACTCTACAAATGGGGTAGATGAGATAATCTTTTGACTTGAGACATTTAATGTAATCTAATGAGATAATTTACTAGAATTTGTCTTAAATATGAACGTTTTGATGTTAGAACTCTTAAAACAAAGAGCAATTAGATTATCTTTTATAACTTCATCTCTGCATTTCTTTGAATTGAAATGCGTAAATCTTAAAAAATGCGAGATAAAAGGTGTTTAAAGCCATTTCAAGTCAGTCCATAAAGTCAAATCTAGAGTATAGACAGACAATGAAACTTTCTTTTCAATCTTTGTTTTTTGAAGAACCGCCAAGTTTTATCATCAGCTGAGAATTTCCTTAACCAGTTGGGAATCACAACTTGGCAGAACGATAAACTTACTTTGTATAGAAACATTTATTTATTATATGCAAATTACAAGAGCTGATTGTTGAGTTATTACTTAATTACATTGCAATAAATAAGTAATGGCCATTAAAGATATATGCTTAACTTGGCTAAAGATCTAAAGTGGTATACATATATTTTTAAAATATTCAAATTATGAAACATCACATTACATCAGCACCAGCAGCAGCAATGAGAAACCTATCATTACAATTTTGTCATAACATAACTTTGACTTTTTTTTTGTTTTGTTTTGTGCCTCGAATATATGGCGATTTGTTACTATTAATTTTTATGACACTGGAAATGCATTGCATTTATAGTACAGATTATATAACCAAAAACAAACATTTCCAGGAATTGATCAAGCAATGTGTCTATATATTTTTGAGAGAGCGAGAGATTTTCCAGGAATTGCCGTTTGGCTTGGATCTTGACTTGGTCATAATTAATTAAATTATACATATATTTTTTTTCTTCTAACTATTAGCAAAGAGCAAATATGGAAAGATGTGTGCGTGTGTGTGTGTGTGTGTATATTTGTCTACATTTATAATCGGGTTGGGTTAAAACTATATAAATTTTGCTTATATTGTTGGGCTATAATTAAATTGTATTTGGGCTGAGTCATTTTTCTGTTGTATTTCATTTGCAAGTATGTCCGCCAAGTTGGTCAATGGTCTATGTCTATGTCTATGTCATTTGGTTAATACACACACACACTTACATTTATATTAAGTATATGAACTACTACCAGCTATAGAATATTTTATTGTTGATAATAATGCTGCGTCACTATATTGCATTTGGATGAAGCGAGAGAGTGTGAGAGAGATAGAGCGAGAGGGGAAGTCAGAAGGGTCTACAAATGTATCTATGAAATACAATATGCTACTTTAATTATTATAATTAAATGACTCAAATTTTAGAGACTTTTAGTTGCTTTACGCTTTACTTTTTAATTATTCTTTTTTGTGTTTTGTATTTTTTTTTTTTTATTTTTTTTGGTTTCTTTTGGTTTGTCTGCTAAACAGGTCTTTGAACTGCTCTCGCATGTGCGCTAGTTACCCCAAATACAAATACAAGAACAACAACAATGAAAACAACAAATTTTTTATCTCATGGGCGTAGTTTAAGATCTTGTCCAATTGAAGGGGCCTTTTGAAGTTAAAATTTTAGCTTGGTAACAACTGGAATATCTAATTAATGCAAATTTTGTTTGTCTTCAGACGTCAATTGAAATTTTTTGAGTTTCGGTTAATGGAATAATATTTCGGTTAACAGTTCTAAGAGACACTTCTATATATTTTTCCTAAACAATTACTTAGGGTATTATTTTCTTTCAATTGTAATGAAGTATGATCAGTTTTGACTTTAGTTTGCTACTTTTTTCAGGTATTTATTGTGAGTTACGGTTCATCTGGAGTTTTGTTTTGAGCTTCCCTACAAATATATTGTCTCAAAATGCTCAACTTTTAGCTTACTAATTGAATAACCTCTTACCACGCCTCTGATTGGTTTAATATATTTTTTGTTCGTTTGTTTTTTTGCCTCAGTTTTTGGTGTGAATGTCTGTGTGTGTGTGTGTTTTTTATGTAAATTGTGCATAATTATTTTGAAATTAAATTCTAAATTTATAGTTTGCAATAAGATAAAGAAAATTGAAATGAATGGGATGAGAATTCTTGTTGAGTAAGCGTAAGCGATTTTTTTTTTTGTTGTTGGGGGTGCGACGGCATTTTGAATTGTTTGTAAATTTATTTGTTGTATTTTGATGGTGATGATGATGCTGCCACACCACACCACCAATGTCGCCCCTACCCCCTGCCCCTACGACGACCTCTGCTTCTGCTGATTCATGTCACATCGGCTTATAATGAAATTGGTTTATTAGTGATAATTTTGACCGTGTCGGGGTGTGGTCTGGATTTGCACTTAAAAAAATTATCTCTCACTCGGTTGCTTCCTTTTTTTGATGCCCCTCACCACCCCCGCCCCATATCTCTCTCTCTCTCTATGTGTGTGTGTGTGTGTGTGCGGGTGACTCAAATGTATGCGAGAAAAAGTGTAAAAATTATGATATAATAAATTGTTGAGATATAAGGGGCGGATTAATTATAATTTTTGTTTAATGTAAATGAGCGCATGCAGGGGGTATTGAATTTCGTATTGACGTAAGACATGATGAAATTAGTTCGATTATTTATTATTAATATAGATACATATGTATAAACAATAAATAGATACAAAGCTAGACCAAAGCTTAGTCATCTCTGAATGGCAACTAGTTCATAGTTTTGCATACAAACCAAAGTAATAATATTCATTAAATTAGATCATCTAATTTATGATTGTCATCACTTGTCACCCATATAATTGTCATTGTATCAACTAAAAACTGGAACTAACTAGATAACTAGTTCATCCAAGTAGTCATTATTAGCCATTGCAACTAGTTTCATTTTTGACTGATCAGATACTAGTTTAAATTAGAAACTGTTTAAAGATACTAGGTAAACAATTACTTCAAGTAAACTTTCTAATATTGATCATTAACTGAATCGACTAATGCATTATCTCAAAATCTCGACTATAAACTACAAATTATTTGTTTTTTAAGCAATTCTTCTAGAGAATTTGATTGAGGGCTGGTTTTCAAATACATTTGTCGAAATCGATATGAAAATCTGTTCTCTCTTTCGTTTAAATATAATCATAAATTCAATATAAACAAAGTTTTAGTTTAAAAAAAAAGGCTGATACTCATAATGTTTATTTATCCTTGAAGAAATTTCATAGAAAGAGCTAATATTAAGTTTAACAGAAGTTATTTTTACTATTAATTTTTAGTGGAAATGTTTATAGAACCTTTTGTTTAAAGTTAGATATTGGAAATCAGGGAAAGTACAGAGAAGGTTCTCAAATAATCATAATTTACTCCACTTTGAAAATCTTTTGAAACTATTGCTCTAGGTTCTAATGGCTTTGATAAATAAATATAAGGAATTAAGTATCAGTTCTATTTAATTTCTTTTTTTAATTATTTTTTTGTTCATTTTTTGAATGTTCAATGTTCGTTAAACATGTGATTAAAAGTGTTTTCACAAAGCTTCTAATTAAGCAGCTAACATGTTCTAATTTACTACCAAATGTCTTTCAAGTGAAATGCATAGCCATATAATTAAGCATAAATTGTAATTATATATATAGAGAGAGAGAAAGAAAGAGAGAAAAACCAGAGGGCCGGGGCTAACTTCGACCGCGTCAAAGTTTGTATACCCTTGCAACATTTTTGGTAACTCTTTCCTTACTTATAGCCATCAAAAGTGGAAAAACGTTTAAGCTAAAAAGGCTAATGTTTGCGAAAGAACGGCCTACATAGGAAATAACGAAGATATTGATCAAAGTCACTGTTTTCCACCGATCGTTCCTATGGGAGCTATATGATATAGTTACCCGATCCTTATTAAATTTGGCACAATCATTAACAGATATATTAAACTAACAAATGTTTAATTTGAAACCAATCGCGTCAAAAGTAACGAAGTTATTCACCAAAGTCACTGTTTTCGAAAGATCGTTCCTATGGGAGCTATATGATATAGTCACCCGATCTTGATCAAATTTGGCATAGTCGTTTATATGTGTAATTAACTCACCAATATTAAAATTCACGACAATCGCTCAGAAAATAACGAAGTTATTGACAAAAGTCACTGTTCGTGACTTTGCCTTTTGTATGGGAGCTATATGATATAGTGATCCGATCCGGCTGAATCCGAGATATACAACGCCTGCAGTATAAACAAGCCTACATGCAAAATTTCAGCTCTGTAGCTCTTACGGTCTAGGAGGAGTTTGCGTTGATCCAGACGGACGGACGGACGGACGGACGGACGGACGGACGGACATGGCTATTTGAACTCGTCTCGTCGAGCTGATCAAGAATATATATACTTTATATGGTCGGAGATGCTTCCTTCTATGCGTTGCACACTTTTGACCAAAATTAATATACCCTTTTTGCAAGGGTATAAAAAGAAATGTAGGAGAAATAATATATATATTTGTATATATACAGCTGCAGGTACAGGTAGAGGTTACCGGGCACAGGTGCTCATATCAATTGAATGCCAACGCCTGGCTATATGGTTATTAAGAGGCAACCTACCCCCTATCTTAGGGTGGGAAGTGACTTTTAAGCATGTACATGTGCCGCTCCATGGATTTTATTTCTAGTTGCTTCCTTATTCCGCCTCGAAAGACGCCCCCATTTGTTTTCAATAGTTTTCTCCCCCCTTTTTTGTCCTTTTGCATTGCCCCCGTGGCTCCTTGTGACACAAAATCTCTAATTTACTCCCCCCTCCCCCCATTTGGTTTATTTCGAGAACTTCTTAGTGAAGGCCTCCATAATGAGAGGGGGAAATCTTTTACCAATCTTCTACCAAATTATGTTTTTTGCGCTTCTTTTGCTTTCCCACCTTTCTCCCTCACTCTCACACACCCTCTACACCTTCTTTAGTCACAAAAATTATAAAAAAAAAAATATATAAGAAAAACTTAATCGCATATGCATAAAGCAAAGACAAAGAAAGACGTCGACACAAACCTCCTCCAAGTGTAATTACAAAGAAATTTAAATAATACAATAAAAAAAATAAGTGGGAAAATGTTTTACCCCAGCCATATATATACTCTCCCTATCTCCCTCTCGCTCACACTGTATGTCGCGCTGTCTTGGCAAGCAATTAAAAATATAAAATGTAAAAAGCGGCGAACAAATTGTAGATATACCCACAAATATATATAATAAAATATAAGCATTTCTTGTAAATGTAGATGTCGAGATCTATGCAAGTGTGTGTTTGTGTGTGTGTGTGTGTATGGAGGTATAATTTTTATAGTTTTTAATTAATGGTTTTTCTTTGAGTTTCCACTATTTCCCTCGTCTCGGTCTCTCATTCAGCTTGTCGGTCAGTTGAGTTACATTTGTAATTATTTTTATTGTAGTTTGTCATGATGACTTGGCCGTTTTATTTGGAGTTTGCTTTTGCATTTTCCTTTTTTTTGTTTTGTTGTAGTTGTTGTTGTTGTTGGTGGAACGGATATGAATGATAGCTAGAAAAAGAAGCCGCAGTCGAAAGAGAAGAGCTAGAGGAAAAAAAAAATGAGGCATTTTCTTTCCCTTCAACTTACATGGCTCATGCCAAAGGCCTATCTCCTTTTCTCTCTCTCTCTCTCACTACCTCTCCCTCCCTCTCAATGTGTGTGTGTGTGTGTGTGTGTATCGAAATGTTATCTTTCTAATTAAGGCAAATGCTGAATTCAATTTCAAATATAAATTTACATATATTTGGCTGTCGCATTTGATCGTGTCGTTAATGCGGTTTATTTATATATCCAAAATTTACATACGCACACACATACACTCATACATACATTGAGAGACACTTACACTCACACAGACAGAATAATAAAAAAAGAAAAAAAAAAGGTGGCGTTATTAATAATATTTATTTAAATTGTTACTTTATTAATCAAATTTTTAGCTTACACGTGCGTTCTGATTTCTGATTTGCCTTTTCTTTTGTTGCTTATTCTGTTGTTGTAGTTGCTGTTGTTGTTGTTGTTGTTGCTGTTGCTTTTTTTTAGCAGCTCGTTTTTGTGTGCTGTTGGCTTTATGTGTTTATTTGCATTAATTATTAATTTGCTCGTTTGGCAGTTTGTGCGCATGCGCAAATGTTATAAAAAACCAACAACAACAAAAACAAAAAGAAGCAAAATGAGAAGAAAAAAAATACATATAAATAAAAACCAAGAGGAATCCATAGTGTACCCTAATTTAGGCCGTCGATTTACTACACTATTAACTATTAAATCACAAAATCAAAAATGCTAATTGTGACTTGAAATTCCTTTTATTTTTAGTTACTTACTTAAGAGAATTTTCAAATATATCATTTTCTTTTACAGCTTGAATCAAGTTGCTTCTTTTTCATTTGCTTGGCTTCTCACTTCTTATCAGTTATTTTGTTGTAATTCTCAACTAGTTTTAAGCGTTGAAGAAAAGTTACGACTATTACTGAAGATTTCTTATAATAGAACTTAAACGTTTTTCTAAATCCATTTGTTGGTTTAAATTTTATAATTGAATTTATTAATTAAACAATCTCTGTTAATTTTTATTTTATTTTTGAGATTTTCTTGAGATATTTATAGGCCAGTTAGTTGAGTTGCATTTAGACTTTCTTTTTTTTATCTATTTACAATCTTTTAAACAAATATTGAAATAACATTATAAGTTATACTTATCTCTCATTTGGAGCTAGTTGTGTTTGCTCTGCTTTTCACTTTTCTCGCTTCATTTGTAATTCTCAACTAGTTTGAGCGCTATTCAGTTCTATTGACTTTTCTGAATTACAATTATAATTTGTTAATTAAATATTGCATATTGTATAGCATTATTTGTCTTGTTTTTCACTTCAGTTGGTTGTAATTCCCAACTAGTTTAAGCGCTGTTTTGCTTCTTTTGTCTTACATCTATAATCTATTAATCAGATATGAAAATATCATTACAAATAATGTATTTATGTATTTTTTTATGTACAATTAACCTTCAAAAAAAGGTAAATATATCAACTCAAGTGACATAATGGACAAACTCTCTCTGATGTTAGAGTATAGGACACACACACAAAGAAATACTGAGAGGTAGACTGACTGACAGCATTAGCAAATGTTTAAATTTTAATTTAACCCTTTATATGGCACCCGGTCGTATTTTGATGTAGTTTCTTTCATTAGATAGAAAAATGGAAATAAAAAATACAACTTCTTTCTTTTTTTTGAAATTTTCCTTTTTTTCATATTTATTTAAGGATAAAGGGATTGTTGCATATATGCAACAGATAGGCTTGTGGTGAAAATAATTGAGGGATTTCATAGTGTTTTTCAAAGTTAATTTAAAATTATAAAAATAGTATAAAAAGTCGAGTTACTTTAAAGTAAATGAAAATTTTTGAAACAATTGTTTCTTTTGTTAAAGCAGAGTGCTACGCCACATTTTCCGCACATTGTCTGTGAAAAACCAGTGCAGTTTGGATATTTGCATCTTGTTCTGTTGTCAGTCCACGTTGGCCAATGCCCAATCTGATCTTGACGCACCATCTGATTCGGTACATGTTGAGTTGGACCTCTCTGCTTTTTTTTCTGCAATTCATTTTCAACAGAATAACTTCGCTTTCCAGTTTTAGTTTTTGTGTCTACTTTTCTCAAAACTTCAGCGATGTCTAGCCGAAACTCTGATGAGCTTAAACGTTTTTTTGTCGATGCATTTTCTTTATGCACTCGTTTATACAACAACCAAGCGTTGCTGACTGTCAAGTCCAGCAGGTGATAAAAAACACGAACTTGCCAGCGTCTGCTTCTTATCCAAATTTTATACCTTCCAATTATGCTATCTATGAGATCAACGCCACCCATATAGCTATTATATTGTGCTATTGCAAATGGACGGTCAATATGAATATAATCCTTTTGGACTTTGTTGTAACGTCGGGCTGTGTCTTTGGGACTTATTCCAGCGTAATTGGATGCCAAAGTAACAATTTTGTTATCCACCCATGAAGTTAGCGAAATGTCCACTCCAGCGTAGTCGGCAACATGTTCCACTGATGTACTGATGATGTACACATACGACAAACCCAAGACAATTTCTATGACACATAACAACATATAACCATATGTATAAACTCATAACAACATATAATATAACCACAAATACTCTATGTTGCATATATACAACAAAATAAATCCTGCAAAATATAACTTCGAATACTTGTTTGTTGTATATCTGCAACATACCGATTTTTCAAATCTACACACAATACACAACAAGAAACATCAAAACTTAATAGCACATGCATTTCAAATATATTTACCTTTGGTTTTTTCAAGTTTTTTGTATAGAAATATCTATAATTTCAATAAAATTTTGCAGCACAATATTTTTGGGGCACACAACTTGTGCTTCTCACAAAATTGGTGGGAAAGTGAACATATATTTCACAAAACATCTAGAAGTGTGCCCGAACCAAATTATATATAAAATACGTATGTTTCAGATGTATAACAAATAGCCACATTCGATTTTTTCGATTTGTATTGCGAAATAATACCTTTTAAAGGGTATGTTGCAGATATGCAACACGGCCATATAAAGGGTTAATACATTTTTTTTGTATTTTTTTTTTTTGCCTTTGGCACTGAGATCTCTTTTTTTTCACTTTTATTAGTGAGAATTAGTTGCTGTTGTTGTTGTTGTTGTTGATGATGATTTCGATGTTGGCGTGTGGCGGCTGTCGAAATGGTTTAAAAATAGCGGCATTCCGTTTATTTTCTCCCTCTATGTATCTTTCTTTGTCGCTCTCTTTGATTGATATGCTTTCCATAACTAATTATATAACTCACCCAAAGGGGGGTAGTTGACCTAAAGATCCATTTTGGTTTTTTGAATGGAAAACAACTTTCAATAGCTTCAGACAAAAAAGAGAAAAATCAAAGCTGCAATTGTTTCTAGGCAAAGAGTAAATCAATCACCTAACGACTAGAAGATACTCTTTATCTGTGGAAGGAATGCTAAAAGCAACTTATCTAATGAAGCTCGCGATATGCCCGTTTGGCGCACTCTTTAGGAAAGGGTATACAAATGAGCTGCAATTGTTTTCCTAGACAAAGTGAAGGCACTAAAACTATTTTTTTTTTTTTTTTTTTTTTGTTGTTGTTGCTATTCACTTTTATGATCCACATACAAAAATGTTCAGCCAATAAACGCAACAAAAAAAAATCATAATAATAATAATAAAATCATAAAATTGTAGACAAAAAGTGCCCGCTAACCCCCCGCCAACCTCTTCATCACGTTTACCCTAGCCCTATTTTGGGGTTATGATAAATGAAAATAAAACAACAACAACAAGATCAACAAAAAGCAACCTAGGCCAGCTGTTTGAATCATAAACTTTGTCATGGATTTTTTTATTAATAAAAACAAAAAAGAGAATAAAAAAACTATCTTGTTATTGTCATATTTGGTAGTTGCTGTTGTTGTTGTTGTTGTTGCTGGCACACATATTTCTCGTCAATTTTAAGTAATAAAATTTAATTTATTTAAATTTCAAAACGTTCACATAAAAATCAAAATCAAAAATGAAAGAAAGATTGAAGGAGGGATAGAGTGATGCAGCTTATGGAGGGAGATGGGGGCGTGGAGAGGAGGTGTGTGTGTGTGTGTGTGTGTTGCCGGGGGGTGGGAAGGGGTGTGGGGGCATTGGCTTCAAAACAAATCACAAACAAACATTTCTAAATGAAGCGAAAACAAAATAATTTATGCTCAAGAGCAACAGCAACAAAAGTTTCTATATCTTTCTTGTAGATGACTATGAAGATGATGAAACAAACACAAAACATACACACACACACATTGATAAATGCAAACACATACCAAAATATATAATAAACATAAAAAGCAAATTACACAAATTTAAAAATAATAAAACTAAAACGTGTCTGCATAAATTAATTAATAAGTCGAAAAAAAAAAATCGAATGCTGCTGCTGCTGCTGCGCGAATCTTTAAATCCGAATCCGAATCTGAATCTCTGAATCCCAAATGCGAATCTCGCAGCCACACACAATGAAACGAAAAAGTGAACGAAAATGAACAAAAAGACAAAAGACAAAGAAAATGATACAAGAACAACAACAACAACAACAACAGAAAATCATTTAAATTTAAATCTTTTAACTCACACACTATAAAATGAAAGAGGCGAGAGCGAGATAGCACGCCAATAAATAAGTTTAGAGCATGATTCAGTTGAATTCCAAAATTTATATATACATATGCATATGGGAAGACTTTTTCAAAAGGATAACTCATGATGAACTTCAGATCCACAAAAAAATTGAATACATTGTGCCGTTAAGTTTCAAGACCGTTAGTCGGCGTTATAAATATAGATTTTCGATAACTTACTTTCTCAGTCATATCCGTTGAAAATGATGTTTTTTTTTTTTATTTTTCTTCTCATTCTATTCCCATTTAATTATCTACTTAAGAGCTCTGAGATAGTAAAATTTTAATATATTTCTCTTCTTTGTTTTTTATTAATTTGTTGCCACATTTTTTTTTTCCAAAATGACATTAACCTTTAGATGGGCCAATTGAAGGGGAAACAGGAAAAGCATCGGTTAAGCGGAAGAAGAAAAAGCAAATTAAGTAGAAATCAGGTGATATTTATTTATAAGTATCTGTAAAAGTGTGTGTGTGTCTAGATACCCTTTCTTATGGAGTACAACTGTTTGTTTGATTGAATTCTTCTGATAGCTTCTTCAGGTGATTTAGGGTTTCACTTTACTCCCTTCTTAATTCTTTTCTATTTCAAACTTAGTATTTAATTTCCACAAGCATCTGTCATAACATTTGTTCACTAGAATTTCAGAACTTCATTTTCAAGCGTAAAATTACTTTCTAAAATATATAGAATTCATAAAATTCTTATATTTTAGTTTTACTTTCAACTAGTTAACCTCATAAAGTCGTTTGTGACCTTTCGATATAGATTCAAGTAGACAGTAAAGACAACAAAGGTACATCTGGTTGAAATTATGACAGTTTTGCTATATATTATCTTGACTCCTTTTGTTTTGTTCTTTTCAATACTTAATCAACTAAAGGTTAAGGAGCTTTACTTGTTTAACTTAAGTCAACTGAGCTTAAGTTGACTTTGAAAGTAACTTTATTTTCTCGCCTCTTCAATCTCTTTTAGCTCTCTTTGCTTCGCTTTATGCATTATTCTTTTTATCGGTTTTACAGCCAAGTTAACTGCCAAATTTGGCCAACTTTGACGCATTTCATTTGCCTGTCATTTGTGTGTGTGTGTACTATAAAAGAAAGAGAAGAAAAAGAAAACAAAGGGCGACGACAGGGCAGCTACCCTTTAAAATTTTCACAAAAGTAGGAGAATTAACTTGAAAAGTCAAAATCTACAGGGTATAACAAGGAAGAAACTTTTCCCTCTCTCTCTCTCTCTCTGTGTGTGTTTGAGAATTGAGAGCACAACAAAAAAATGTTGGGGGCGGTCCGGGTGGTCTGTCTGTCTGTCTGTTCGGACGGACGGTTGGGCGTTTGTGTTCGCTTAACTCATTAAAAATAAATAAAAAATCAGAGAGCTACTAAAAACAATCGAATGCCATTTCATTTCTTCGCTTGTTTGTTGAAAAAACGATGTTAAATAAATAACAAATGTATATATATATATATATATCTCCAAATATATATACAGCTATAGCATATATATATACATATATTGGAATATCGCATATACATATATACACAAATAAAACGATATTAACAAAAAGGAAAAACAAACAGTTGTTGTTGCTGCTATTGTTGTTGTTGTTATTGTTAGTGTTAGTCTAAGAAATATTCGATCTTGGGTCGAGTGTAAATTTCTAAGGCCAACTGAAATTTTTGTCTGTGTGTGTATGTTTGAATATTTGAATTTGAAATTCTGATGTGATTTATTTCTGTGCGTGGCCAAAAATAAATAATAAACCAACTGATTTCCCATTTTTATTATTATTTGTTTCTTTTCTTTTCCATCGGTGTTTTTTTTTTTCCTCTCTTTTTTGTTGCCATCGCTGTTGTTGTTGATTTTTATTTATTTTATTAATTTGTGTGGCTGCGCGTGTTGTCGCTGGCTTGCTGCTGCTTCTACATATACAGCCTTTTCTTCTTTTCATTCGACAATGATTCACTTATTAAATGCGAATGCGAAATGCTTTTAATATATTTATTTCGAGCGTTTATGTAATACATTTTCAATACTCCCCCTCCCACCAAGCCACCCACAAAGCCATTGAATGCGGTGAAAGGGTATATAGATTGGACAATCACTCTTTCTCGACATTCTCGTTTCACAAACCAAACCAATTGATCATTCGTTCAGTTTCTTCAATCTTATGTTCCATTTCGGTTTGTAATTTCATCATATCCTTGAATTTTATTTTCATTTCTTTCATTGCTCTCAGTGCTTTCTGTTTCTCATTTATCTTCCATTAAATTATTGATATTCCATGAGTTCCTTACGTCTTTCTCTTCATGTCCTTTATACTTTAGATGATTTTTTTCGTTTCCTTCATTATTTCAATCTTTAGAGCTAGAAGCCCCAGTAGTTTACCTAATTTTTTAGATTTAATAGAATTCCCAACCAGTTCTTGTCATAAACTTCGCCACTAGAGGGCGCCACTTTTGCTGGGAACAGAGTGAGTTAGATAAAATCGTAAGTAAAGGAACATTTGAAACCATAATTGATTCTATCTTTCTATTAGTTGGTACTGGGTACTGGGTAACATTTGGTCGTTTCAATTTACTTAATATAGGCAATTTTTCTCTGTCGCTGCTTGTGACTTCTTCTTCTTCTTCATTTTCTACCTCTTTCTGCCGCTTCTTTGCAAACAGAAAATACACACAAAAATTTATTTCATTTGCTCGGACGCGCGAGTTTGTTTATAATTAAACGCAACAAAAAGGCGTAATTCCCCCCCACTCACTCACTTGTTCACTCTCTCCCTCTATCTCTCTCTCTCGCTCTTTCTCACTCGACCCCTCCTCTCACTCAGTGAATATGTTGTTATTATTATTGTTGTTGTTGTTCGTATGTATTTCTTAATTATTTATTTTATTATTGTTTATTTTTAAATGGGCTACAGACAATTTCCTGCACTTCAAGTGAAACAAATAAATGCGAGAATGCGAATGAGAAACAATAATGACGCAGCCTTCGAGAATTAAATTGAAAAACATTAGCTCTAATTATATATCCCCGATACCCATACCCATATACAATACGTATAGGCATTTATGTCCGTATGTAATGTGTAGAAGGATAATAAAGGAGCCCTTATCGCGTTACGTTGGCAACCAAGTGCCTAGGAACTGAAATGGCTACACAAAGTATTGCATTACCTCTTCTTTGACCCAATGTGCCTAATTACTAGTCAGCCAGCCGCCGCTAATGCAAATTTAATCCGTATGCATTTGTAATTATTTTAGAAATCCGCGGACTGCAATTCAATTCTATAGCTAGCCAAAATACACACATACATACAAACATCCTGTTCGCATATCTCTATATGTACCTATACATATGTATGTTTGTATGTGGCTTTGTATTTGTGTGACCTATGTTAATAATTATCTTAAGCAGAGCTCTTAATACCCCTCACTGCCCCCACTTCCCCACCCCTTCACATCACATACACTCTCTTACTCTCTACTTGTGTTTCCATCTCTATATCCGTATCTAGTTGCGTCTGTTCAACTCAATCAATATTGTGCCTGGCTAATAAGGTGTTTGCCGCACTGTCTATACTTATATATCTATATATATATACATATATGTATATCTTTATATATCTTTATATATATTTCGATATATGTATATGCAAATGCATTTGGTCTGACCAAGCCAAGCCTCGGTTGTCGGCTTTTACGTTTGACAGCTGACGTCGCTGTCGCTGTCGCTGTCGTCGTCGCCGTCGCTTCTGTTGCGTCGCATTGGTCAGATAAAGAGCAAAATTACTCTATCCTCTATGCTCAACTCACAGTCAGACAATTGACATTAAAAATACTTAAGTAGCACACATTCTAATAGTTGACAAATTGAAGGATTTTCATCCATTAAAAAAATTTACTAATACCAAATATATTTCACCTTAAAGATCATCACTTGATCAATATATTAAAGATTTTTTTTTTTTGTGTAGAGATCAATTTATAAACTTTGACTAGCATTTTTCTGATCTTTGCTTCAGTTTAGATATTTAGGCAAAAGTTATAAAAACAATCGTATCAGAAGTTTCCCAATAGGCTTTTTAAATAAAACCCTTCTGAGGTTCAATCTAACGAGAATTTATGTATAAAGTTGATGCAAGTAAAAGCAGTTTATCAAAAGTTTTCAAGAATTTTCATTTAGATCCATTAAGAATTGTTCTATTGTTTGATTTAAACTTACCTCTAGGAAAATTTGTAGTGGTTTTTGATATATTATTTCATTCTACATATATCACAAGAAGATAGGAATCCTAAAGACAATAGCAGTTTCTATGGGAATGTTTCAAGATTCGGCACAGATAATTGGGATCATATTTTGGATTGACTATATAAGAGTATTAAAATAAATGAACTGGTGACTTTTTTATATCTTCTTAACTGCTTAAGCTATCTTTTATCTACATAATATAGAATATAGTATACTAAAAATTGTGTAGATATAGAATATCTTTTTAATGAGTCTTCTTTGGATATATTTTAACACCCTTCAAATTGGTTGTTTATTACAATTAAATTGACTTTAGGCACAGGCATGTCTAGCCATTTTAAGGGCAGGGTATATATGTAGATGTGTGTGTGTGTGTGTGTGTGTGTTTGTGTGAGTTAACATTTGTTATTTAACCTGTAATTTGTATTAATTACACGTACCAAAAACTTCAATTGCATCAATTGCATACGTTTAGGCTTGCCAAAAAACAACAACAACAACAACAGTTAAACGAAACTAAACTATAAAAAACAGAGAGTAAGTGAGAGAAAGTGGGTGGTCGGGGGTCGGGTGAGAGAAATGGAAAAAATAGTAGAAAACACAATCCAATATGCATTTTAAAAGTTGGCCGAGTCGACTTTTGACTCAACTCTCGACTCGACTCCGTCTCCCACATGGCCTGCAACTCAAACAGGAGCCCGAAAGCCCAGACCCAACCATATTTGTCTAACCTGGGCGCACACACACACACACTCACACAAAGATACATTGCACAACTTGGATGTGTGTGTGTGTGTGTGTGCACCTCTATTTACCCAGGGTGCCCGAGTGCATCATACGCTGCTGAGCTCTGTTTTTAGACTGTAGGACCCTCTCCGCAAGCAGCTACTCTTCTCTCCCACACATACCTTCAAAACCATCCTCCTCTCTCACTCTCTTTCGCTCTCTCTCTCTCTCTCTTTCTACTACTATGTTCTATGCTCTATGCTATTCAAAAAATTTAATGGCATTTTAAATAAGAAATTACACAGGCCTTGCATATTTCATAAGATTTCGTTTCGTATGGGCCTGGCTATGGTGATGGGCTATGGTCTAAAGCAACGGCTATGGCAGCGGCGATGGCTCTGGCAATGGGCGATGGCGATGGCGATGGCGATGTTCGACGCGGCTCACAGAGTTCGACTCGACTTTCGACTCCCTAAAGTATCAAATAGGAAAAAAAAAAACAAGAAAAACGTGTAAGCGGAGAGTGGCCCAAAAGCAAAGAAAAGCGTGCCATGGCTGCAAAATAGTTGCAATTTTTTTTTTTTTCCCCAACTAAAGTTGTGAATGGTTAACCAAAAACAAGGACTAAGAAATACCCTTAATGCTAAAGAGTGTATAAAAAATTTGAAATGTCAAACCAATCATAAGTTGATAAATTCTGCTTTGATTATCAATTTCAAAATATGCAAAATTTTCAAGAATTTTTCGTTCTTGTTTGGTTTTTATTTTGGCATACCCTTTCTTTAATTTTGTTTTTAATTTTTTTTTTTTGTTTCCTTGCATCCATCAATGGATGGGGGATGGGACACCCTGTAAAAAGGTCTAAAAATAATGGCGGAATGTTAGCTGTAATTCTTGTTTTTATATGGTCCGTGGAAGAGTTCTATGAAACAAGTACAGAAGAAAAGGCTGCTACAGAGAGGGGTGCAGGGTGGGAGAGATGAATGAGGGGCAAAAGTTGTGTTACCTTTTTTGCATAGCTTTTGGATTTTAGCTAAGTAACATGGTAAAGATGGATGCAAAAGGATGCGGGGCAAGAAAGAAGTGGGGCGTGTATGGTGGGGCGGCATTACTCATTTAATATTTATGTCTCTCTAAATATTAAATATTATTTCAAGGGTTTACTGTCTGAGTGAGTGTGTGTGTGTGTGTGTGTGTGTTGGCCTCTCTCATGCTCTCTTTTTCCCCGTTTCACCCTCTCTCTCTCTCTCTCTCTCTCTATGTGTGCGTTGCAGTTTGCACTTGCCTAGGCCCAGGTAGTTAGTTAGGCCTTTGAAGTCTTCGATTGGCATAGGAGAGCAAGTGTGGCAAAAAGTATAGCATACATTTGTGCGAGCTTGACCAAAATGGCGGCTCTGCAATGTGTTGCTTTCCGCTTCCGCTTAAGCTATTTTCTTGTTATTTAACATAGCGAGATTTTGCGCTTACATAAATAATGATTATGATGAAGGGAGAGTGAGATGTGGGTGGCCGTGTGTTGGCTACGTCCCGGTTTTCCTTCTATTTAGTTTGTTTTTTTTTTTCCTCGTCGTCTTGTACTTGTTGTTTTTGTTATATATTCTGTTCTCTAGTCTGGCTGCTTATACAAGTTTAATATTTAATGACTGTGTGCAGCCGTTTTAACACTTTGTAGACGACTTTCTAGCTGTCTGCCCATCTCGCTCTTCCTTTCCCTCTCTCTTTCTCTATCCATCGCGCTGTCTATCTTTAACTAACTCTGTGTGTAGGCTTTTGCCTTTGCCTCGGCTTTCAATCAGCTCAAAAGGACACGCAAGGCTTCAACGTCATTACAATGGCAAACAATTCTGTGTAAGCCTTAAATAAATGCATATCTCCGTGTGTGTTTGTATGTATGTATGTATGCATGTTTGTTCATGTATTCTATATTTCAATATTGCTGACCATATATCCTCATTATCCTAGATGAAGAGGGCGGTGCCAACGACAGAGAGAGAGAGAGAGAGAGAGCGCGAAAGAGAAAGAATAACAACAATAAATTACTATTTGCAAAAGGTTAATTTTTACTTTGCAACTACTATACTACAGAAAAAGCAGCAGCACCAACAAAAATTACATGAATAACGACGCGGCATGGCGAACTGGTCCTGCTCCTGGTCCTAGTCCTGGTCCTGACTCTGTAAAAAGTTACAATTGCTCAACAACAATACAACAATGGCTAAAGTAAATAGCGTGAAAGTAACAGCAACAACAAGAACAACAACAACAACAATAACAGAACAAGAATAGCAACATATTTAAGTGTTCTATCAAGGCTTGGTCCTTAGAGCTGAGCACGTGACCAAGCAAAGATCCTTTGAGAGATTTTAACACGCTCTCTCACGCTTCCTTTTTCTCTTTAGAGGTTTAAAACCAGTTTAAGTGATAGTTAAGATTGATAATCAAATTTATAATATATCATATGATATTCAGTGATCGTTTTTAAAAGCTCTTGATTATCTTATAATTCGTATAACTAGCTTCAAAAAATAAGGTATTATAGATTATCCATTGCCATTTTTGGGCTTACAATTCATAAAAATTTCCCTCATTTGGCTTAAAAATGTTGAAAATATTTGTTGGTTTTCCGATTTCCCATAACCAATTATGTTTTTACTAGTTTACTCATATATAAAACTTTAAAATTACAATCCATAATAAGTATTTATATAAAAGTAACCCTGAAAAAAATTTAAAATAGACTGAACAATTTTATTTACAAGTTTTTCTAGTTAATTCTAGAATACTTTTAAAAACTTTTTTAATGAGTTTGTAAAAAGTTTTTATTTAGAAAGATTTGCCAGCTGTAAATATGAAAATATTAATTATTAACTTCTCTCTCTCTTTCTCTCCCTTTCTATGGATATATAAATTGTATATTTTTTTTATATAATATTGTAAATAGATTTTTAACATTCCAACAATTCATTTGGTTAAACTTATGTTATGTAGTTAATTATAGATTTTCTACTATATTATTAATCCCATCACGTTGTCATCTCTATATATATAATTTTCCGTTTGCTTCTGTGTGTGTGTGTGTGTGTGTGTGTGTGTGTGTGTGTGTGTTAGTGGGTTTTTTTCGCCACATTTTGTGGCCACACTTTGCTTTTGATGTGTGGGGTCTCTTGATAGCCCAACATAGCAGGACAGTCAGGCCACAATGAAGACAAAATTTAGGAGGGTCGCTGGCAAATATACAAGAAGAAGGGTTCTTCTATGTTTTGTTTGGGTTTGGGTATTTTTTTTTTTTTTTTGTTTCTTTTTTTGTTTTTTAGGGGCTTGCTAGTTTACTTGCCCTTCATTTGTAAGTGTATGCGAGTGTGTCTCTGTGTGTGTAAGTGTGTTTTGTTGCTTGTGCTTGTGCTGTTGTAGTAATTTCTCCTCTTGGCTGGTTAGTTGGCAACTTGACACACCTCAATGCACATTGGGCTGGCTGCACTCAACACTTGGCATATAATTATTTATTGCATTTAAATTTGTTGCTTTTGCCATTGTTGTTGCCGCAGTTGTTGTTGCTGCTGCTGTTGCTGTTGTTGTTGTAGCAAACAAAACTTTCAGTGAAACAGAAGCAAGCTTCATGCACTCGCACTTGGCTTTATGATTACTACAATTATTGTACATTCAGTTGCTGCTGACACGTTGCACAGCTACATCCATTTTCTTAACTCTTTACTTCACTCCCCTCTCTCTCATTCTCTCTCTCTCTCTCTATATATGTACAAATACATTGCTCCACTTTATTTCTCCTCACCTGTTTACTCTTTCCACTAAACCCGATTCCTTTTGGCCCAGCAATTGCAATTGTTGTTCTCCTTTGTTTTGCATTTGCATTTCATTACAATTTAAAATAAGTGAAAAAAAAGAAATCTACATAGAAAGAAATTACGACTCGAATGTTTCCTCCTACTCCCTGTCTCTCTCTCTCTCTAGCTCTCCCTGTCTCCCATTCTGTCTCTTTTAGCTATCCACCCATGTATGGTGAGTAGTTAGTCGCCGTGAATCGAGTCGAGTCGAGTCGACTCAAGTCCTTCCGTTGTTTCACCGCGAAAAATGTGTTTTTCCACATTATTTCCATGAATAATGCATTGGGCCAATATGCATATTTTATGTGAAATTCGTGCAATAAAATACTATTAAATATTTAGTTTTTGCCCAAACCGTCAAAAAAAAAAAACAAAAAAAAAACACAAAAACAAAAAACCGAAATAAAGGAACCGCCAACGTAGTAAAAAATGGGTGTCTCCCCCTCCACCCACCTAACCATTTCGCTTTTCTCTATTCTCTACTTTGTCTTTTTTATCCTAAAACTAGGTGAAGGCAATAACAAAATTGGCTAAGAGACGGAGAGAGAGAGAGAGAGTGGGAACCTTGCGTATAAAATGAAATAAAATTTAATCCTTAAAAATTTTCTTTTTACTATATAATCAAGACCTAGAAATGAGATTGAGAAAGGAAGAAAGAGGAAGTGGGAAAGAGAAGGCTTTCTTTCTTCTTAGCTCGATAGAAACTTTTGCCAACTATTTTTACCGCATTTGAAGGCTGTGGTATTGCCTTCCTTTCTCTCTCGTCCTTCTTACTCTCTCTCTATCTCTTTCTCTCTCTATGTGTGTGTGTGTGTGTGTGTGTATGCAGCGTCTTTAAATTAATTATTTATTATGCCAGGCATTGCTTCTTATAAAATTAATGAATGGCATGAGCACGAAAAACTATAAAACGAAGACGACAAGGCGCGGCCGTGAGCGCACCAGAACAACAAGCTGAAGGAATGGTAGGAATGGAATGGAAGAAATGGGTGGCAATAGGTGGGAATGGGTGGAAATGGGGAGTCAGGACATAGACAACGCGCGCTTGTTCATTCTTGTCTTCTTTCTTTTTTTGGGAATGTGGATGGGTGGCTGGAGGGGGAGGTGTGCGTGCGGTTGGCTGAGTAATATAAATAAATGAATGAATGTATGAGAGTACAAAGAGCGAACAGTGTGTGTGAGGGAGAGAGAGAAGGCGAGTGGGTAAGAGAAATAGTTAGTAATAGTAGTAGCAGTAGTAGTAGTAGTAGTAGTATGTAGTAGTAGTGAAGGCTAAAAGGTAACAGGCGCTCAGTAAAATGCAGACAAACGAAATGTAAACGCACACAAAGTTCACCAAGTGGACGAACGAGAGACAGAGACTGGAGAGAGAGAGCGAGAAACCCTGTGAAAACGAGACCAAGAGAGACCCAAAGAGAGCCAGATGATGGGAGGACAGAACAACAGACATTGCGAAAGCAGGATTTCCTTTTTTTGGGGGTGGAAAAGGGGGAGCAGAGTTAGTAGTAGCAGAACTTGTAGTATAAATAGTAGCAAAAGAAGTAGTAGTAGGTAGTAAGTAGCAGAAGAAGGAGTTAGGATTGCTGCGGTGAGCAAGTTAAGGCAGACAAGAGAAAATAACAAACTTGAGACGTTGCTGCAGACCAACTAACCAACCAACCACCCAATCTACCCACCCACCATCTTTACTAGCGGACTGAAAAACACGAATCGAAAATGAATAATAAATAAAGTGTTATATAATATAAGAAATATACAAAAAACCAAATGAAATGAAAAGAACAAGCAGCAGCAAGGCGGAAGAAACAAGTCGAAGGAAACTACTGTGGCAAAGTTAGTGTAAGGGAAATGGCTAAAAGGCTAAGATGTACGGCCAGAAGGGGGCGGAGGTGGAGGTGTTTAGCTGGGGCATATATGTATAGAATGATGTAGCCGGAAGGAGAAGGGGTTTTGGGAAGGGGCTTTAGGTGAGTGTTGAGTTTATGTGCGCGCTTGAAAAATAAAATTAAAATTGCATTAGAATCCAACGGGTTTTACAGCCAGCGAATGGTTTTAGCTCACTGTAGAGGGATAGGGATTGGGTAAGAGGGGGGGTGGCGAACCGAACCCGCGGTATAGTGAAAACTTGAAGGCTGTTGAAAGGCCACCAAGGGCGTGGGCGGTACAGTAGTAGTAGTAGTAAAAGTAGTAGAAGAAGCAACACCAAGGACGAGGAGAAGGGGAACCAAGGAAGGGTGTGGGCGTCGGTGTCTATGCATTTGGATTGATGGCAATACAGAAAAAGAAAAAAAAAAATAAAATACAAAAAAAAGCGGCGAGTGAGGGGGCGTAGTTATAAATTTATATTTTATTACCAACACTCACACACACAGAAAAAGAGAGTGATTGGTGGGGGGGTAAGGAATAAAAGGGAGAGAGGGAGAGGGAGAGAGTGAAAAAGAATATTACTTTTCAGCGGGGCAAAAAGGAAAAACAAAAATCAATAAATTTTTATAGAAAATTTGTAGCAGCAACAACAACAACAACAACAACAGCAGCGGCAACGGCAACAGCGGAAAAGTTAATTAAATAAATTATTATGTGAATGGGGCGTGCACACGATGAGTAATTGGCAAGAAGAAGCGCCAGCCAGCAGCAGCAGCAGCAACTGAACAAGAATTAGAAGAACAAGTAGTAGATGAAGAACAACCAGAAGACGAAGAACAAGAGCAACAAGAAGAGAAAGAAGACAACAACAACATCATCAGCTGACTGCGACGTCAACGTCGAAGCTTGGCAAATTAAATTAAATGAGTTGAAAGAAAGTTGAATAAGCGTTGAAAGGGAAACACACACACACTCGCATATACAGAGAAAGAGAGAGAGAGAGAGAGAGACATAGAGATGGTGAGGGTGAAGATGAGCTAGAGAGAGAGAGAGAGAGAGGGAGAGTGGGAGGGGGAGAACGAGAGGATGATGTCTTTGGGTTCGACTTGTTGTTAGCTCTAGCTAGCGGGAAATTGAAAATTTAATTAATTAAACATTTTTCCATTTTGCTGTTGCTGCTGCTGTTGTTGTTGTTATTTAGCTCGTAATATTTTATTCAATGCATAAATGTATATTGTCGAGTTTTATAATTGTTGTTGCCCAAAGACTTAACGCGCGGCAACCTAGTTCAAAAGGTTATCCCCCCCTTTCCCCCACCCTCCCCAACAACACAATCTCCAAAAGAGTGGGGGAGAGAGCAAAGAGGGGAGTGTGGGCCTTGCATTGTCTTACTGTTGAGTCATACTCATTCTAGGGCAAATCTCTGAGTGGGTGTATGACAATATATATGTACATATATCTACATAGAGAGACATTTATTAATGATTTCATTAATATTTGCCATGATTGCTCATAGCAACGACGACTTGGAGATGCCCTCCAACATTTGCTACCATATCATTAGTATCTAAGCCAACTCTAACAATAAGTGGCAACTGTGATCAGAGGGGGGGAGTTGAGTTTGGAATAACTTAGTTTAAAAGGAGTAGAATCTATCATTTCATTAGCCTAAAAAGTGACCAAATGCCAAGCTATCGATGCTGTATATAAATTTTGAAATTTTTTTCAAAGAATCTACTTGAAAAACTTAATACATACATACATATATTAGAACAAAAATTGTGTGCACTTTCTTCTTACGCAAATGAAATCCGTTTCAAGTACATCAATTACGTTAACAATTGGAGACTATCTTTCTCTCTTTAGAAAGAGAGAGAGAGAGAGAAATGTTGTTTTATAATTGGCAATTAGTTTGTTATTAAATCAGCACAAGCATTAATAAATCAAGTGTAACATTAGTTAGTTAGTTTATTTATATATTGCCATTTTGCCATTTAAAATTAATTAGCTTGAAGTAAAATCTTGTAACTAATAACTAAGAGGGTGGAGGAGGAGGGTGGGCGGGGTGGCCTAGACTCATTTAACTTTCTCACACAATCTTGCGCGTCATAAGTCATAACAAGTAGGAGCGGGGGGTAAAAAGGAAAAAAAAACCCCCCGAAAAAAACTGAACTAAAACTAAAACTAAAACACCCACAACAACTGCAACATGTCGCCCCCCCGCCCAGTCGTCCTCTCCCTGCCTCTCTCTCTCTCTCTCTCTCTCGCTCCTTCAATGGCTCATGCTCTTGTGTCATTAACAAAGTGTTTTACATAAAATAGCATTTTTAACGCCATTTTGTTTTTGAGCTGAGCCGCATTTGTTACAACATTCCCCATTGTTGTTGTTGCTGCTGCTCCGGTGTTGTTTGTTGCGCCTGTAAAAATGTAAAAATGCTTCCGACTTTTCAATTTCAATTATTCATACATTTTATGACCTTTTTCCTTTTGGCATGCAGGGCGTTCAGTTAGGTTCCTCCTCTCCCTTTTTAGTTTTTTTTTTTTTTGACTCTGTACTGCTCTTACTCTACTGCTTTTTTCACGAGTTTCACTCGGCGGCGCCTAGTTTTCAAATATTTAAGACTTGCATTATATGTTCTTCAGTTTCAGTTTTCAGTCTTTTCTTCCCTCTCTCTCTCATTTTTTGTGTTTTAGTTGTTGCTGCTGCACATAATTTGTATTACTTGACTTCTCACTCACTCTCCGATAACTAGAGGGACATAGGCATAGGGCCTGATGGGAGGGAGGGGGAAGGGAGGGTAGGTTGACCAAGCGTTGGTTTGGCAAAGTGGGCGGGTTCTGGCTACTGGCTAAAACCTGGTACCGGTCAGTGTGAGGAAGGCTTTATTGCCTCTGCTGCACGAAACGTGCATCAATTTTAACTTTCCGTTCTTTTTTTCTGTGTTTTGTTCTCTCCTCTGCATTCTCTATGCCCCAGCGAATTGACGAGAAGAAAAAAAACCCAACATGATGAAAAAAATGGGGGCCTAGTTCACACAGACACACACACACAGAGAGAAGAAAGAAATTAGCCACATAAAAATAGAAAAAAGTTTGCATTACTTGGCTTATTCATATTTAGAACCTTGTTTAAACATACAAAGTGTATATATAATTGAGTAGTTACTTCATTTTTAAGCATTTAAAGAGATAAAAAGTTAAGTACCATGCATAAGTAATTAAAGTAGTCGAAGTAGCATGGCTAATTTTGTTGAATTTTTGCAATGCAAGAAACTATATAAAGTGAAAAACATTTACATAATTCATTATTTCAATTTCAATTACTTTAAATTGAATAATATTCTATTTAAAAATTAAGTAGTTGAATAAATAATTACTTATTTCTGCTAAAGATGCATAAATACTTATGTTGGCATTATCAAAAAAATTTTCAGAAATTAAGAAATATTTGTAGATCTTTGATGAACAGTTATGAGAATTGGCGTAAAACGTTTGTGGCATCAAAGAAAAGAAAAGAAAAGCTTCAACAAATGTAATGAAATGCTAACAATTAAATTACTTTACAAATTGCAATCGCTTTATTGTCAATAGTCGAGTCAAAATCAGTCCATGGCAAAGTTATTGAGCTAAGAATAATTGAAGAAAGTAAAATATATCTTAGATAAGTAATTAAAGTGTTTTTTTTTGTGTTTTCCATGTCAATTACTAGTAATGTCAATAGTATTTGCAGACAAGAGACTAACAATAGACCTAAATTATGATAGTGGCTTGAGTTGGAATATCTAATAATGGCAATAAATAAATACCTGCTAAACCTCACCTCACCTCAGCCACAATACACCACCCTCCTCTCTGGCACCTCATCATGTCATGGGGCCATAAAAAAAAAAACCAGAGAGAAGAGGAAGGAAAAGAGAAAAAGAGCTCAGCTAGCTAGAAAAGACAATGGGCCCAAATGGTTATGGCTAAAAAAAAAACAAGCAGAAAGAAAAAACCCAGGCAGAAGAGTAGTGCAAGAGGAGGCGATGAGGTTGAGGTTGAGGTAGAAGAAGCAAACAGAAGGTGGAGGAGATGGCCTCACTTTGTATACTAATTTGCTTTTTGCATACCAAAATGCTTTGGCAACATTTATGGCATTAATAAACCTTTATGGGCAATGGCAAAAAAAAAAAAGAGAAGAAGAAAAAAAGCAGCAGCAACAATAACAATAGCAACATAATATTTTCTGTCGCAAACTAAAGTTGATTTTCCTTATTTAAGCAGTAATCTACCCCTTTATGCCCTCACTCTCCTCTTAACTTATCTCTCTAACCCTCCCCTTTTGTCTTTCTCTCTGTGTCTTTATAGGCCAAAATGATTGAGAGCGGCGGACATGGCTGGATGGGCGCTGCTGCTGCTGCAACAGGCACATCTGTGGCGGGTAAGTGGACAATTTTTTGTTACTTAGCATTTAGGAAGTCTTTCATTGTTTAACAATTAACATGAACCACCCGAAAAGATCAGTGGATTGAAACATTATCATCATATTTCCGTTTGTTTCTTCTCCCTCTCTTTGTCTCGTTTCTTCTATTGCCATTTTGGCCTCCTTTCAGCAGATAGCTATCAATATCAATTGCAATCGATGTGGCAAAAATGCTGGAACACTAATCAACAAAATCTGGTCCAACAATTGCGTTTTCGTGAACGCGGCCCATTGAAATCCTGGCGTCCCGAAGCCATGGCCGAGGCCATATTCAGTGTCCTCAAGGAGGGACTCTCGCTGTCGCAGGCTGCCCGCAAATATGATATACCCTATCCGACATTTGTCCTCTATGCAAATCGTGTCCATAATATGCTGGGACCATCACTCGATGGCGGCACCGATCCCAGACCCAAGGCCAGAGGCAGACCACAACGCATCCTATTGGGCATGTGGCCAGAGGAGCTAATACGAAGCGTTATTAAGGCTGTTGTCTTTCGGGATTATCGGGAGATCAAAGAGGATATTGGTTCCCATGCCTATGCCAATGGACAGGCGCATGCTGTAAGTATTTCTTCACTTTCTATTTTGATTTCGGGACGAGATGGGGGCTTAAACCAAATGAAATACAACTTTAACACTTTTTCCGTTTGGGTTCTCCCAACCCCACCCTTCCCCTGTTTGTTGCATCTCTTTGCAGTCGCATTTCGGACCCGTAGCAAATGCTGCCAATGGCTATCATAGTGCAGCTGCCAAAATGGCTGCCCAGAATGCTGCACTGGCTCCGCCAGACGCCAGTAGTCCGCTTAGTTCGATGACTGAATCGCTGCGTCGCCAGATTCTATCACAGCAACAGCAGCAGCAATTGTCGCCACATAACCAATCGATGAACATGTACAAGTCACCGGCGTATCTGCAGCGTTCCGAGATCGAGGATCAAGTCTCGGCAGCGGCGGCTGTGGCAGCAGCGGCCAAGCATCAGCAGCAGCAGAGCGATCGACGCGGTGGCTCAGAGAATTTGCCCGATTTGAGTGCATTGGGTCTGATGGGCTTACCCGGTCTGAATGTAATGCCCACCCAAGGACCAGGTGGTCAGCAACGTGGCGGCGGTGGTGGTTCTGGAGGTGGTGGCGGAGGTGGCGGCGGCGGTAACGGCAGCGGTCATCAAAGTGCGGCCAGCTATGCCCGCGAATTGTCCAGAGAGCGTGAATTGTCGCGCGAACGGGAACTAAAAGAAGCCATGCAGGCACGTCAATATGGCAATCAATCGCGTGGCTCGAATTCCTCATCGGCAGGCGGTAAGTCGGGGGCCACCTCATCAGGTCGCCCTGGTGCGGCAGCCTCGCCCTATTCCTCGTCCATACACTATGCCAGCAAGCTGAGTGCCAAAGAGCATCCAAGCTATGCGTATAATAAGCGTTTCCTGGAAAGTTTGCCCGCCGGCATCGATTTCGAGGCCATTGCCAATGGCCTGCTACAGAAGTCGGTGAACAAGAGTCCACGTTTCGAGGACTTCTTCCCGGGCCAGGATATGAGTGAGCTGTTCGCCAATACCGATGCTGGAGCAGCTGCAGCAGCAGCTGCCGCAGCGGCCGCCTATGCGCCGGCAAATGTACGCGAATCGCCGCTTATGAAAATAAAATTGGAGCAGCAACAGGCAGCCGAGATGCCCCATGAGGATTAAATCGAACGAGGAGGAGCCGAGAGAGAGAGAGAGAGAGAGACGGAGAGAACGAGAGTGAGTGGAAGAGCGTGAATGTTTCTTGTGAAGAACTTGACGGTATATACAATTTTTGGACTGCTATTTTAACCCCAACGTGTTTTTTTTTTTGTGTTAGCCATAAGTGAGATTAGGTCTTAGGAGAAAGCGTTTTAAGTGCTTAGATGAAGTTGCTAACTGGTTAGATTAGGCTTAGTTTTTAAAAAACAAACAAACAAAACAAAGAGTTAAAACGAGAGAGAAAGAGAGAGAGCAGAAGTATTAAAATAAACTTAGTAGACTCACCCACACACATACACACACACAAATACACACATATACATATATAGAGATATATATACAAGCGCATCATACTTCGAAACTTTCCTGTAAGGATAGGATCTCGTCTATATATTGGATTTTTTTTTTTTTTTTTTGATTATTTATTACGGTTTTTTCATTTACTTTTCACACACACACACACAAATACACACAAATTTTGCCTTTTCTTTGCCAAAATGTCAGAAGCAAAACAAAACAACAAAAAAAATAAAATAAAAACATAAGTAAAAAAATAACAAAATATAAATTTAGAATGAAACAAAATAAAAAGTAAAAGTTATATATGAATCGATAGATGATTAGCAAGAGACTTGTGCATTTTTTAAATGTAGATTTCGTAATCTTAGTTTAAACCACACACACACACACACACACACAATGTTACACCTAGACACACTCATACCCACAAATACACACACACACATTGCATCACACTTAATGTTGTCCTTAAGCATAAAATATCTAGTAATTATATAACTATAAATCTTATCCCATTATACTTATATCTAAACATACATATATAAACGACAATTTACATATATAAATATATATATGCATTAATTAATTATATTTACAAGCTGTAAATGTAAATAATGTACAAATTTCCAATAGCTTTAGGCTTCCAACTACCCCTTCACATACACACACACACACTCACACACACACACCACCCACACAGCCACACCCACTTAATGTTAGCAAGAGTTTCACCTACATGGCGCCACGGCCTTTTCCTTCAATTTCTATTGTGTAATATTCGTAAATATAAATTAATTAACTATATCTAATTATAATAATAACAATAATTAAGCAAGTAATGCAAATTTTTTTTTTATAAATATATATATATAAATATATATAATATATATAAACTATATATAAAAGATAATATATATATAAATTGTGCTAATTTTACATTTACACACACACACACACCCACACAGACACACAGAGTTCCAGTGAGCAAACACACACATATTACACACACACACCATCAAATTTCTATGTATTTGTGAGTAAACTGATTCATATAGATATAGTATATATATCGATGGATAAAAATGCATTCAAATGGTAAAACAAATGTTTTTTTTTTCTTAATTTTAGTTGAGAAATCGTAAATTATACAAATAAACTAAAAATAAAATAAAAATGGAACAACTAAATGTAAAACAAAAACAATAATTCATCTTCAATGTGTTTTTTCTTACTGATGACTGTGGTGGGTGATGCAAATCCATTGAACTTTACATTCAGTACCGAGTACCAAAAAATCTTATTAATCAGCGACATTTGAGGACTTTTAAGATGTTCCTAAAAGCTACAAAGTTGGACACATTTATGAAGAATATCCTGCTTAGAATGTCCTTTGGCTAAGGCTATAGACCACAGAATCTGCTAAAAGAACAAAAGTTTCATATCACTGGAATGTGTGAGTTTTTTCGTGTAATTTACAGATGGAAACGATCGATAGGTTTGTATATTTATTAGGATTTCAGGGAGATCAAGCAAGGCATTTGTCCAGTGGCAACACAATACAACAAGTCCTTTCAGAGGGAGTCAATTTTTTGTACAAGACAACCAAATCCAAAAAATATATCATTCTACATCTGATTTTATTTTTATTTTCAAAGATTCGCAAAAATAAGTATATCCAAGGACTTAAAAGTACTTTAGAACTGTAGCCTTTTTTTTTTTTGAAATTAGTCATGGTTTTCACCAATAATTAGTAGTACCTACGAAAATAAAAGTATTGTTTAATCTTCTTCTACCACAATCTTTTCCAATATAGCCGATGGAACTACTTTTCAGCATTCCTTTATCAGAGGGTAAGAGTAGGGAGTAATAATATTTGAGACAATTACCCAGGTCCGACAAATATTAAACCAAGACTTTGAATGAACAATAAATTTGCAGTATTTGGAATTGAACCCGCCATTTTTCACTCTCTCTTTCAGTTGTAACTTAACGCTCAGCGTGTTCATCTGTAGCTAGCGACTTGATGCACCGCCTTGAAAATCCTCAGCTATACCTATAAAAAAAAATTCAAATGTGGATAGACATTTTAAAATTCTGTTTCATAATCAAATAGGCTTCTAAGTCTTGTGTCCAACTAGCAAAAATAAAAAAAATTCGAAAATTGCCAAGGGCAGAGCATGAGTATGAGAATACTTTCCCCACGTGCTGCTTGGTCGTTGCGTCGCCATAGAAAAGAATAGACAAAGCAGAGAGCGGAAAATTCGCGTGCGTGTGTGGGTGAGTGCAAGAATGATCGGCTAGTGTGGTTTTTTTTTTTTTGTGAAATAATAGCAAAGAGAAAGAGAAGAGAGCGAAAGTTAGAATGAGTGCTAAGGTAAGTCTATAAGCCGTACAAAAACAAAGCTTACAGCTATTTTCCATTGAAGTCGCATTCGATAAATATCTAAAACTATCGTGAATGTTTTTTTTTCTGATATCGATAAAAGTCCGCTAACACAATCTAGCGGTTTTTAGCGGACTGCATTGGCATTCGAGCTAACTCCGGATTTGAATGCAGCTACTAACATAAAATGCTAAATATGGTTGAGTGCTGGTATTAATGTAAACGCTAAATGCTCTTTTCATGGAAATTGAGAATAATCTAAACAGTACTGGATATTTGAATCGTCTTGAAGACAAACAATAAGAGACATTCTTATATTTCTACAGTGTATGTTTTGCGTTTTATATAATATTTAAATATTTAAGATATTGATGGAATGAGCATTTGCACTGATTTAAGATAATTATCTTCACTGTAATTACAGTGAAACCTCGGTACAAAGAATCTAGGGGTTGCAGTTACTCCTTTAATTCCTAGAAGGAGAAAAGAGAGAACGTTTTTTAAATTTTGTCTTAAAAACAATCCCGAACAGTTAAAATTCCCATACGACGCGATAAATATGTATGTATGTAATTAAATTGGGCATTGTTAGTGTGTTCTCAGTAGGAATGGCAAACATGTGCCTTGTGGCCCAAATTCTCCACTAGATTATCGCTTGCATGTCCTCGAAATCATCATTATCATCCTTATGACCGAAGTCCATCCGATTGGCTCTGCAAAGGCCAGATATCCTTTGCCAGCTGCTGCCAACGCCAAGGCGGGATTCGTTCGTAGTCCCATAATAATTCTCATACACATTGTCTCCTTGGGATGTGGTCGCTGCAATTTCATATCGGCTTCTTACAATTCAAGTTATTCTCTTGTGACTTCTGATAGATGCTCATCCACCGTCATTGGAAGCAGCTTCAGATAGTGATTCCAGTCTGTTTTTTTTTTTTATTGTATTCCCCTTCGATGTCACAAAATTGGATGCTGAAAGTAGACATCTCTTTATAACAAGTCTAAAGCTTATCTTCAAAATGTTTTGTTTGTTCTTTTTATGCTATAAAAAATAAATGCTAAATTTTAAGTCAAACAGAATGGATCAAGTTCCCTTAAAAACAAAAACTAAGCTAAACAAAAGGTAAGTTTTTTTATATTCTTTAAGACTAAATAAACCTTACTGTAAATCTTACTTAAACTCAAGACCTTTCGCCTTATGGCCGATATCCTGTGTCCAAGAGCAGTATATGAACTCTGGCCTCTCCTTTTCGTATTTAAATCCTCTAAGTACAAAGTCATTGAGTTAAATTCTTATAATGAGACAATTGAATTAATAGGGGAAAGTAAAAAGTGACAAAAAGGACAAATAAAGTCTACAGGAACAAGGAACACCCTCACCTGATTAAATTAAATGTAATCAGTGTTTAGAGACTAAATATTTCTATCACTGAATCTTTGTTGAGTTTCATGTGAGAAAGTTGAGGAGAAGTTGAGTTGAGGTGTTTATATTTTGAAGAAATATTCTGATTTTATAATTCCTTCTGTCCAACTCCTGTGAAATTGCAGCCTTTTCCTTTTCAAAACATTCTCTCAGGGTTCCTTCATGTTTTTTCTGTTAATTATATTTTGACATTCTTCAATTACAAGCTCTTAAATCTTTTCTTGACATTAAAGTTAAATTAAAGATGTCATCTAGCTAAGAGATAAGTTTGCTGGCAAAATGTCCTTGCTGTTGGCTTAGTAATTTGGGCCAATTTCGTATGAGATGCCAAAGACGAGACCGAAATCCGCAAAACACAAACATAATTTACTAATTTTCAAGTGAAAGGCCACAAAACAAATTTGAAAGTGCCAACAAGTAGTTCTCACAAAATCAAATTGCACAAGAGGCTGGACGAGGAGTAAGAAGGCCAAAGAGTTGGAGATCTCAAGGTCAAGTGGCAAGTGAAAGCGACGTCAAAGCATTTCCTCGTCGCCCTGCTTTTTCGGCCAACTGTAATTGTTGCTGTTGTAGTTGTTGTTGTTGTTGTTGTTGTTGGTGAAAGAAAACAATTACTTTGGCACTTAACAGCTTAACACATCACTTTACACTTGATGCAAAACTCGGTCTCCCAGCTCTGGACCGTGTCCTTTCAGTCCCTTTTCAGCAGCATCCTTAACTGCAAAACTGCAGATAAATAGGAGAAGCCAGAACGCCGTAGCCGTTGCCGCCAAGCCAAGGCTCAAGGATGCCAACTGAGTGTGGTAAAGGACGTTGGGGTTTTGGGCAAGGACCAAAGCACAGTCACACAGAAGCAGACATAGCGACAGAGACAGAGCGAAAGAGTCAGAGAGAGAGAGAGAGACAGAGAGGACAAACGTTTAACTGTAATGCTCAAGGTCATCAAAAGGAGTTGGCCAAAGCGAAGCTAAAGCCAACCAGGAAGGCAAAAGCCAACTCTTGGCCAGCCATGAATGGCAAGTGGCTTTCATCTTGCGAGACAGATGCCCCAACCCCCTGCCCTCCTGCAACTCTCTATAACACACACACACACACATATCCTTCTTCCCTTACACACAGACTAACAGGAACAGCAAGCAAAAGGGTCTCGTCTCTACGGTCAGCCTTGAATTGCGACCCACAAAACAACTTCCTACTTTGCCTTTTCGTCCTTGGCAGCAATGCGGCTGTGGTTGCCGTGACTGCTTTCCTGCCTTACTGCCTGCCTGCCTGCCCGCCTGCCGTCCTCTCAGCCATTGAGCCAGGCCAGGCCAGCCATCCAGCCAGCCAGGCAGACCAGCCAACCTGCTTGCTGTCTGTCTTCCCCAATTGCACCCTACTTTCTGTCACTCCCCTCCTTTTGTTCTTCTTCTACTTGTACCCGGTGTGTGTCTGAAGTTAAGCATTTGCGGCTGCTTGTAGCCCAAAATCCTGCCTCGGTCTCGGATCAACTTGACTCAGTTGGCTGAATGGCTGGCTGGCTGGCTGGCTGGTCGGTTGGTTGGTTGGTTGGTTGGTTGGCTGGTTGTTTGGCCCTCACCCTCCTCTCTCTCACACACACACTTCGTAGACATTAACTCTGCCGTTAGCCATCTTGACAAGTGGCTTGAATTGGCTTGTTTTGACTCAGTTTGGCTTGGGCCCATCTTAACCCGTATAGTGGCCGCACAAAGAGGTTGTATCTCTCTCAAAAATGTTTTATTGTTATACATATGCAGACAATAATCTACTTTTGTGAATAAGAGAGGCAATAAAAATGAAAAAATTGATAAGAGAAGAAAAATTCATAGGTTTCTCAAATTTCCAAGTGGTTAAGCAAATGGGTTAATGTCTTTCTGTCTCTCTCTTTCTCTCTCTGCTTTTGTGGTCAACTGCAGACTGGACTGGGATGAATGCCTGCACTCGAGAAATTACAGAAAATTTGTTAAATATGGCACACAGCATGTGAAGCATTTTGGCCAAGGCAAAAGTGAAAGTGCACACAAAGTGCCGCCTTCAGTTGCTCCTGCTCCTTGTGCTTGCCATGGCTGCTGTTGCTCCATCTCCATCTCCGTCTCCGTCTCCGACTGCTTGCTCTTTCTTCTTTATCCTGTCGTCATCGTTGGCATTGTCGTCGTCGTCATCATCATCATCATCATTATCATCATCATCATCGTCGTTCTCCTTGTTGTTGGCCTGGCTCACTTCAAGTCATACAGTCAAGTTGAATTGAGTCGGAGTCGGTCAGAGGGCGTCGCGTTGGAGTCAAGTCGAGACATTTTGCCAGACACTTTTCTCTTGCTTCTCATGCCCCTCTCTCTCTCTCTCTCTCTCTCTCTTTCCCCCCTCTCTGACTCTGTCTCTTTGTGTATGTGTGTGTGCCAAGGCATTCCTCAAGGTTGTTTCAATTTTCCATTTTGTCATGTGTTTGGGTGTGTTTGAGTGGGTGGTTGCTTGGGTGGTTTAAGCACTAACAGAGTATTTTCCTCCCTCTTTTCTTGCTTCTCCCTCTCCATCTGTTACTCTATCTCTTTTCCTCTCTTTTGGTATGTGTGTGTGTTTGTGTGTTTGTGTGTATGAAGCAGGAAGCTGAAGCTGTTGATAGTGTAATGTGGCAGCATTATTTGCTTGATTGCTTTATTTTACGCAAAAGGTGTTTGTGGCTTGACACCACAGAGACACACACACACACACACACACACACACACAAACACACACTTAAAGGAAAGTGAGAGGAAGAGAATCTTTTTGGCAGAGTTTCATTTCGTTTTCTCAATTGCCATTTTGCTTAAGTAAATGTTTGCTATCGAAATTTTCTGTACATTTATTAGCTTACTTATGTATGTATATGCATGTAGAAAATCTAGAAGCTAGGACATTGTCGTCTACGTCCTTTAACGCTCCCCACTGGCATGTGTTCGTCTGGTCCTTGGTCTTGGAATAAGGAAAATATTTTCTGTAAATAGCCTTGCATAAGAAAAGCAATTGAGAGATTTTCCTACTAACTTGTGGCCAAGAAGCATCAGATGGTAGAGAGAAAGTTGCGGTAAGGAAGGACATTGGTCATTGGTCATCGGTCATTGTTCACTGGTCAGTGGTCACTCCCTCTAAGTGTGTGTGTGTGTGTGTGTGTGGATATGCCTTTTTTGGCCAAATGTGCGAAAGTGTGAAAATTCCTTAAGGATGCTTTATTTTGCATAATTGTATGTGATTTATAGAGATTGAGTTTACAATTTACCAATAGCAAAAAGCAAAGTGAACAAGAACTAACAACAAATTGAAAGTGAAAATTTACCAATGTCCGAAACAAAACAAACTAACAAAAATACAAATATTCATATTAATTAACTTTCAATTTAAACAACAATTTCGTTTAAATTGATGGTCATAAGAGCAATCAACCAAAATGTCCCTTATTATCAACACTGGACAGAATAAATGGCAAACATTGATAACAGGTTCAAGTCAATCTAAAGTAACCATGATTATCGAGCCAAACAATGATGATTAGTTCTCTAAGCGGTCATCAAACAAAGCCATTGGCCGTAAATGGGTTGTTCATTGATTTAGGATTAAGATAAACTCTACGGCCATCAGTCAACTGCATCTATTCGATAAAGGTTTCTAAAGCTTTCCCAAAGAAACAAAGGGGTCCAAAAACTATCAATAGGCTTATCCATTCAACAGGTGTTTCACATAGATAAATAAGTCAAAGCATATTTGATTTCAATTTTGCTCAAGTTAAAGGTTTCATTAAATTTAATTTACTTACTACCACAAGATTTAAAATTTGTTATTCATAGGCAAATGGCATTAGAAATAGAATCCAATACATTTTTGTTACTTATGATTTAGAACAGAGAATTTATTGCACATAAGCTTCTTAGTTACTAGTTACTAAGTTACTTTGAGAGTTTTAAATTTTATAGTTGGAATTCGTTAGTTAAATATTAAATGTAAGTTTATAAATTCCGTTGTTTTGGAGGCCCAAGCCCTTCCCCTTTCATTCCCAATAAATTCATATTTTAGTTAATACTTTAAAATATTTATTGAATATAAGCAGTCCTCGGTAGATGAGTTGTCTAAGTGGCCCAGTCATTTAGTCAACTGAACAACGAGGATCCGGGTTCGAATCCCAGGCTAGTGTATGGATGTAGTTTTCGTCTAAGCCGAAGGCCTTAGTTGCCAGTGCTTGTAAAATATAGTTAGGTTGATAGTTTATAACTATATCCTATACTTTAATAATAATAATAATTGAATATAATCCAAATAATTAAGTTGCAAATGTGCGACTGTGTTCCATCACGAATCAATAAGAATGAATTGACCCCACATAAAATGTACAGCAAGAGAATAGTGGCTGGCAGCTTACAACATGCTGTCAATAATGCCAACTACCCAATACCCAAACCAAAATGTGCGATCGGCATATTCACACATAGCACCATCTTATTAGAAGTATTAGCAGTTAACTTGACAATGACCTGTGCTCACATAACTACATATCATTTGAATCAAAGGTCATATGAGTTAACTTGATAACTTTACAATCGTTTCTATTTTTTTAACAATTTTTCAACATTAACATTTTCCATTTTCAATAGTAATCTGAACCTCTGATAAATATCCTCACAATGTTTTGCATTTAATATTTTGGCAAGCAAAAGTTGGAAATACTTAAGCAAGTTTACATATTTTTATACCATACACCCATAGGGTGAAATGGTATATTAAAGTCGCCAAAATGTATGTAACAGGCAGAAGGAAGCATCTCCGACCCCACAAAGTATATATATTCTTGATCAGGATCAAAAACCGAGTCGATCTAGCCATGTCCGTCTGTCCGTCCGTCCGTCCGTCCGTCCGTCCGTCCGTCCGTCCGTCCGTCCGTCCGTCCGTCCGTCCGTATGAACACCTAGATCTCGGAGACTATAAGAGCTAGAGCCACCAAATTTGGTATGCAGTCTCGTGTAGTATGTACGCTTATCGAGTTTGTTTCAAATTTTTGCCACGCCCCCTTCCGCCCCCAGAATTTACATAAAACTGTTTTTCTTAAAATGTATAGCAGATAGAAACATCAAATTTGGTTTATATACTCGTTTAGTTAGCGCGCAGAAAATAATTGTTCCAACTTTTTGCCACGCCCCCTTCCCCCCCCGGAATTTGCATAACTCTGATTTTCTTAGAAACTATGAAAGCTACCGACATTAAATTTAGTATGTAAGTTAGCCTAATAGACGCGCAGATATTGACTATTAAAAAATTTTGCCACGCCCATTTCCGCCCCCGAAAATTAAACAAAACTGATTTTCTCGAAAACTAACAAAGCTAAACTCACCAAATTTAGTATGTATATTGGCTTAGTATGCGCGCAGAATACATATATTTTAATATGTTGCCACGCCCACTTCCGCCTCCATAATTTAGAAAAAACCGATTGGCTCTTGCAATTTTTTGACCATCGCGATCAAATTTGGCAGACTAATAAATCTTATCTATTTCTATCAAACTACCAAATTTGATTGAAATCGGACTAGAAACATACAAAATATACGTATGAACGTATTTTGCTACGCGATCCATAAGGGCAGAAATGGCCGTTGGCTAGTGGCGGCGCTAGAGTGCTTGTGCGTTTGTAGAGTGAGCGAGATAGCAAATGGTATGAGCATGTTAAAACAATTTAGTAGACGTACATTTGGTTTTCGAAATTTTAAATATTTGTTTCACCTGGTGTATGGTATACCCAAGTCGGCGAGACGACTTACTTACTTCATTAGTATTAATTATAAGTATTTCTACATCATTAGATTAAGTAATCAACAGGTGAAAATATTTGTTTATAATATAATAAGTATATCAAACCCTTAAATATTTGGATAATTGCCCTTTTATCCCTCCACCACAAAAAAAAATGAAAATTTACTTATGAAACTGGTTAAATTTGAAGTCTATCAAAGATATTCCCCACCCAATGGCTGATTTCCCTTTGATTTTCAATTGTTAGTTGCATTTCATAAAATAAAAGAAAGGTAAAAACAGATATGTAAAATAGCTAAAACAGGAAATAAGCGAAAAAAGCGAAAATTTTCTAAAAATTCCAATTTCATTTATTTAAATGATTTTTTTTTAGTTGCGTAGTTGGCAGAAAATTCCTTTAATGTTTGATTCGTCTTCTTTGAATCGAACAGGTGTTTAGTTTTAAGGTTTTCTTAGTCATAAATGAGACCTAAGACGACTTTCATTGAAAAGAATTGTTTTTAAATTCTTTGCCATTTCCTATTATGGATATAGTTTGGCTGTTGTTTATTATTAGTTGCTTCATTTTTTTTTCTTTGTATTTCCTCCTATTTCGCATTTCATATGCTTGAGTTTCGCTCTAATCCATTAAACAAAAAATTGTTGGTATGCAAAAGTGAATGGTGGAGGGAGAGGGACAGGGGCTTAGAACGTGCAAAATGCTAGAAAAAACAAACAAAGGCAATAACAACTACAACAAATCTCAGCTGCTCCCTCTCAGTAACTATTCCATTCCCTCTTCTCTCTCTGTCACTCTATATATATAAATTCATATACTCTCATACTAGTGCAATATTTTAATTAAAAATTCAATTTTAATCAATGCATTAGCAAAATGTCTCGCTAGCTATGGAAACTCCTAGTAACCATGAGTTTATGAAAGGGGGTATGCGGAAGGAGGGAGGTAGGGAGGGCGGTGTAAGGGGGAGTTGGGGAAATAAGTGAAGAGGTAGTGCAGAGCAACGAAATCATATCAATATAGATATAAGGTTAGGGGTACTAGTGAAGAGGTATGCTAAAATACAACAAAAAAAACAGAAAAGGGTTAGGAAGGGAAAGAACGGTGGTCGAGGGATGAGCTAGTGGAGGAGCGTCAGAGGATGGACTCTCTCTCTCTCTGGTAGCAGCAGCAAAAACACAAGTTTTATGCGACGTCGAGTTTGAGCATTGAAAAATAATAAAAAATCGTAACTGGTTGGGAAAAAAAATGAAGAAGAAATCAACAGCAACAACAACAACAACAACCACGACGACGATGACGGAAAAAAAAAAATCGCACAAAATATATATAATATATATATAGATAGATATATGTTTGTATATGTCTATATGTATATATGCTGCGCCACTCGAAACCAATAACGAAGGAAAAAATCTATGGAAAGTAGCCAGCAGCAGCAACAGCAAGAGAAATATAGAGGAAGCAGCTCTCAACCAAAAGGGCCATGCCATAAGTGTGCCTGTGTGTGTGAGTGTGTCTGGTATGCATACATACATACATATATAGTGGCATGTCTGTAAAATGTGTTGCATTTTTATTATAACTTGAAAAACGTTGATAACTCCGCCTATTTCTAACGAATGTGCGACGTTACGGTTTACGTTACGTATACGTAATGTGGGCAGCAGGAGAAAGCACACAAACACAAACGAAACCAAAAAAAAAAAAACACAAAAATTGAAAAGAAGCAGGGAGAAAACAACAACAGCAAAAAAAACAAACGAAGAATAAAACCCTAAAGGAGAGTGGGTGAAAGAGGGGGTAGGGAGAGAGAGAGAGAGATGAGGCAGCAAACGAGTATAGAGAATACATTCGATTGAATTTAATATGCATGCATACAATGGCAGAAAGCTCACACAAACACACACACACACACACATCCAGAGTAAGGATACGAATCTGGACATTGAAGAGTTGGATGGAAAAGTGCCTCCTTCACTTGGGTAGATGACGATTTGTTGTTGTTGTGTGTGTGTGTGTGTGAGCTGCACCCAGCATCAGCATCAGCCACAGCGGCTTAACCAAAAGTGCGAGCAGAAGAAAAGGCACAAAAGTAATAGAAACGGCTGATGCCAGAGCATTGGCGACATTGGTTACTGGTTTTATATTCGATGCCTTTCGATGACGATGTGTATTGTTTCTTTTTTTCTTTTTGTTCTGTTCTTTTCAGTTTTGCCAGTTTTTTCGGGGGCCCTTCAAATGTACATGACGACAAAAATTTTGCTGAAAATCGACACTAAATACACTCAAGATTGAGAGTAATTAAAACTACATGTTTTTAATTGTTAGTAGTAAATTAAACATTAGAGTTGATGTACTTTAATATTAATCAAGCATTTTAAGTACATTTTATTAATATCGAGTTCAAAGAACTGTTCTTTATCAGGTTAAGGACTCTCGATTTACTGGAATGTAGTCAATATTTAGGCAAAATTTGGCTACAATATAGAAAACGAAACATAGAATACGAAAAGTGTTTAAGAAAACCAAGAGAAATGATCACTTGTCAAAACTACTATTAAAAAGAGAAGCGACGATCGTTTTCCAAGTAACTTCTAAACACTTTAGAGGGGCTTTATTGAAAAGGACATACTTTTTGGCTTGTAACTCACACGATATACGATGTAATAATTGATATATATTGAAATCGTATCACCAAGGAGTCTCTTTTCAGTCAAAGTGAGAGAAAAGTTAAGGGAAGAGAATATTTGTCATCATTCCCTTTGACTTTACAATATTTGCAATTGTTTCTGTTTCTATTTGCATGTCTATTTGAGTTTTTAATCGAATTTTGTTACAGTGCATTTTATCAATACTCCACGCATAAATGGGATGCCTGGGATGCCGCTGCCGTCTCTGGCTACATACATTCATACATAGTTTTGCAAGAATGGGGCAAAGGGATGCCCAGGCTCTGGGCTCTGAGTGCAACCAACTACCCAAACACACACACACACACACACACACACAGAGACGCACACAAACAAAGGCCACATAGGCAACACATGAGAGCGGCATCAAAAGCCGCACAGCAACAGCAACAACAATAACATGAGGCAACAGACGAGTGAGGAGGAGGCTGCTGATGACGACGACGACGACGACGATGACGACGACGATGGTCACGATAGAGAAATAGAAATGACGTTGGGTTCCTATGGCTATGACGACGACGACGACGACGACGACGACGACGACGACGACGACGACGACGACGACGACGACGACGACGACGATGGCGATGGCGACGCCGAATTCAAACTCGAACGCGTGTGTGCGTTAGGGAAAGGGGATCAAAAGGGTGCTCCAGAGGAAGGTGTGGGTGTGGATGAGGGGCACAGAGAGTAGAGTAAAGGATATAGATGGGCAATGGGCACATAACTTTTTGCTGGATGCCAGGAAATGGGTGAGGTTTGTGGAGTAGGCATACTACCCTAACCCATTTGCGAAATTTCTAATATGTAAAATGTTCAATAGAGAAAACTATGTATGTGTGTGTGTTCGAGTGTGTGTGTGTGTATTTTAGGGGGGCAAAAAGGAGAAGGCGGCTCTGGTAGCGGCAGAAAACAAACTAAAAACGAACATGGCGGCGTTTTACCATATAAGCTGCGTATGTGTGTGTGTGTATGTGTGTGGGTTAAAATCGAAATGCTCTGGCAAAGAAATCGCTGCCAAAGGCAGTAGCAGCAAAAGCAGAAGCATAGGGCCCAGAACTATTGGAAAATTGTGCAGTCGGCAAGAAGGATTGAGCTGGATTTACAGAGAAAGCCAGCCAACAAAAAATAGAAGAAAGATTATACGACAGAAAGTAGGAGAGAGAGCGGGAGAGAGAGAGAGAAAGGGAAACGAAATATCAATCATTTATTCGTCATATCACCTAAGACTCATTAGAGGCAAATGCCAAAAGCCGTTGGCAGGACTATGAGTTGTACGCACACACTCTGAATCTAAGATTTCAGCGAGATAACGAGCTAGTCCACCCATTCCATGCCATCGCCTGTCATCCCCTGCCATCCCCTAGTGGCGCCCTTTGACACCCTTTGCCTACTACTACTACTAGCCCTTGCCATTGCCTTTCTGTTTTTTGATCGATGCATCCGATTTGGCTGCGTTTCAATTAGCAGGCAAAGTTGTTACTTAAGCCATGGACATGAACTAGGCCTAGGACTAGGCGACACCAACTCCACCAGCTCGAACAAGAACTCGTTCTCGAACTACGACTCCGACTGAAACTCGTATGGACAATAATTGAGTTTTCATCAAAGAGCAATCAGGCGAAATTTTGCACACCGAACGCGTTCTTAACTAAAAGGGAACGAAACATGGCTAAATTGAAGGACCGTTGCCCAACTACCGGACTAACCTAGGCCTAAGTGTACAAACTGAACAGGACTTGGACCAAGAGGACAACGAATACGACGACGACTACGACGACGTCGACGACGATGATAAATGCAGACCAAGTGCAGAGCTATAAATTGGCGACAGAGTCCGTTACGGGGCTAGTGGAAGGCGCCGAAATGGTGGCATAAAATAAAATTTAATTAGAAACGTAACCCAGGACTCAGTACCCAGTGCCCAGTACACACAGCGCTCAGTGGCTAGTGCCCAGTGTCCAATTTTTCCTCTCAGTATAAACGAGAAATGGCTTTGAAATATTTTGCATGACCAGCACTCTTCACCCCGCTACCCACCTCCCCCTTTTGCCACCCATGATGCTTCTTCTATCTACGAATTGGAGGCTAGGAAAATGCATTTTAGGTCTACGCAACAAACGAAAATTGCAGGAAAATGCAAGCAAAAGAGATGCAGCCACATGAGAGATTCTGGGCACATAGAGTGCAGATGCGGATGCAAGTAATTGTGAATATGGTTGGGACAAGAGGGTGGCAAGTGGCGGCGAAACAGGATGATACAGGATGTACGGCCGTGTGTGCGTGTTCACGAGGCGCGTTAGGCGTGGCACTGCTACGCAACTTTTCGAAGCTTTTTGGCGGAAGATGGCAGCGAAAAGGGAAAGAGTATGAGAGATTGCTATGCGAAACGGAGAAGGAAACCTATGTACAAGAATAAGTTGATCTGACGGAAACCACGAAACTAAATTGCCGCCCTGGCCAAACAAGAGCTTACCAATACACACGCATACCCATCAACTGGCCAGTCAGAGGGCCAGTGTGAGGACAAAGTGCGAAAAAGATAGCGCACTTTTCTGCGCAGGCAGCTGAAAGGCAACGATATGAGTAAGAAGAAGGAGATGAATTGAGCGAAAGACCATTGATGTATGACCAACGCACTTTGAGTTGGCCCAAAACGATACACACACACATATACTTGAGCGTGTGTGTGTGTGTAGATAGATGGGGGGCGTTGTCTAATTAGAAGTAAGCAAAAGGAAATTGCAATTGCAACCCAAAGGATATACATACATACATATATATAGCGACATAGAAAAGAAAACTAAACATTCAATTTTACCAATTCGCATTCACATTCTTCTCGTCTTTCTTCTGATTGTAGTTGGTGTTGTTGTTGTTATTGAAATTGATTTGGCTTTGCATAAATTTCCACATTGAACGTTGAATGCAATTACAATATATCTTGCACCTGCAACACATACCTAAAAAAAAACCAACCCACCCACCCACTTACTCTTTTTTTTTCTACTCTTTGCATAAATAACTCTAAGTAAATTTTTCTACATAACATACAGAGAAAGCGAGAAGGTAAGTGACAGAGTAAGCGAGATAGATAGATAGATAGATTGATAGAGAGAAGAGGTAGAAGAAGTTTACTATATAAATTGCCAGTGTTGCTTTCTTTTCTTTCGATTTTAGTTAGTGTCCTTTTTTTTTTTTTTTTTTTTTTGGTTTTGTTCTGTTACTTAGTTGTTCGTCACGTCGATTGGTCCATTCAATGGGTGGGTCAGTGGGTGGTCGGTTGGGCGGCTTGGTTAGGTAAGGGTTAGTTGGTGGTTTTGGGCATTTGACTGGTTCTGGTCAAGTGGTTGACGGGATTTGCTTGCACTTAATTTTTATGGTAGCAACAAATTTGCCATACTTAAGCGACTATCTCGTCTTTTCCATTTCTTTTTTATTCATTTCTATTTCTGTACTTTTTCTTTAGTATTTGTTCTAGTTATAATTCATGGTTGGGACTAATTGAAATATGCGCGCGTGGGAACAAAACTGATGCTCAAACTGATTGATTGAGATTTGTTAGAGTTTGGTTCTGAGATTTATGCGAATATTAACCATTTAGAGGCACTAAAATTTCCCAAAAGTGTAAACAAATTTGTCATTGGATCTGATATCCTAATCTTCAGTGAGCCTTTAAGACGACCAGCTGAAGGCATACATAACTGATCCTGGTTTACTGGCCTATTAGATTTTTGATTCAAAACGAGTAAAAAAACTCAACTGAAATTATAAACCACATAAATAATGACTTCTAGATTTGTAAAGGTCCAAAAGGACATACAGAAAACCTCTATCAATATTTTAAAAATCCCTTAAATTATTTCTTGCATTCAGCCGAAAATATCTTGATAACCAATAAATCCCATAATTGATCATTTTTCGGTCTCAACAGAATATACACATTTTCAATATTATTATTAATATTTTAAAAAATAAACAAAATCATTTTATTATGGAAAACATTTATCTTTCAGCAACAGGAAGACAATCAGCTGTTGCTTTTGATCTGTAATTCTCTCCCACACTTGTCTCTCACTCACTCTCTCTCTCTGCCTCTCTTGTTCAGTTGTAATTTGGAAGCTGTTGCGTTCGACCGCGAAAAAGTGCGTGAGTTATGTAAATTGTTATTATTTTTTTTATTCGCAATTATTATTGTATAATGCTTTGAAATAAATATCAAATCAATCAAGTGCATTCGTTTAGCTTTATTTTGGTGTTAATCGCAGAGAAATCCGTGAAGTGATTAGCGTATTAATTTAATTAATTTGGCAAATTGTCGCATTTCGTTTTTTTCACCTCTTTCTTGTGTGCGTGTGAGTATGGTGAAGTAGGCGAACGGCCATGCTGTTGCTTTTATTGTAGTTGTTTTGTTTTTGCTGTGGCACAGCCTGCAATTATCTTCTAACTGTTTTATTTTTGTTGTTTTTGTTCAGTGAGTAAATTGCACCAATGAAAGAATGAGAGAGAAACGGTTTCCAATTGGCAATGTTAGTAAGGTGAGTTCTCATTTTCTTATTGGCTGTTTAAACTATCGCCTTGAGCAACAGTAATGGCTTGATCGATATGTTATCGATGTGTATAAATCGAATTTAAAATTTGAATATTCGCATCTCTAATTAATAATTAACCTGTGTTTTTTTTCCAATTTTTTTTGGAGAATTCATTCATATTTCAATATAGAAAAATATATAAATATAAATTATGGTGATGAATTCTTTATCTTTTTTTGTAGGAATACACAAGTTTGCCAATTCATATATTATATAATCATTATCAATATGCAACTTAAAACAATCACGAAATAAAGGAGCACAGGTTATGGATAAAAAATGGGCATACATATATTAATTGAAATCAATTTAAAACCAAAACTGCCTCAAATTAACAAAAATATATATTCATTCCACAAATTGTTGTCCCATTCAAGGTCAAAAATATAACCATTCTAGATACATTCTTGCAGTTGAGATCAAGTGAACTCCATTTTGCTGTAACTGGTTTTTTCATAGCCTCACCCCAAAACTGATCATGATTATAATAGCTTCTCCTTTTTTCTTATATCAAAGTGAAGAAGAAAAAAATATATTTATGTTTTTTATTTTTTGTAAGCTCGCCTGGATACTTCATTTGGCTGCTGCTCGAGGCTGGTAGAAAAAAAAAAGAAGGGCAGAAGCTCCAGAAACTCTATCATGTAAGTGGCAATTAAATGCATTGAGATGCTGCTGCTCCTGGTTTTGCCTCCTGCTTCTGCATACATCCCATAATTTCATATTACTGGCGCCCTTGGCTAGCTTAAGCACTTTTGGGATCTGGGGTAGGGTGGTTGGTTGGGTTTGGTTCTAGCCCAATTAAGTAGGCTTTTACTCATCTCTAGATTCTCGGTGACATTTCTTGATCATGGCGAAGTGCAACCAATTACCTGGCCATGTCAATCCATAAAAATCCATTTCCCTCAACTGAGTCAAGCGAATGCTGTGTTTTTTTCTTCTTACTTTTACATATCTGTTTTGGTATTTGTTGTTGTTGTTGCTGATGTTTTTGCTTTATGGCCAAAGGTGTGACAAATGCGCTCAAGGTGGACCAGGACCAGGTGGAGCTTGAGAAGGTCGAGTTGAGGGGCTCGTAAAGCATTTCACGCAAGACTGCAGCTTTCAATGGAAATTTGCTTTGATGCTCGCCACTTGCACACAGAGGCCAGAAAAACAATTTTCTAGGCCTCCATTTTGTGTTTCGCCTTCGTTTGTGTGTATGTGTGTGTGTGTTTTTTTTTATCACTTTTCTATATTTTGTTGTTGTTGTTGTTCTTTTTGTTAGCATAACTTACAACATGGCAACTCAGACATTGATATAATGCCTCAGCTTAGTGTGTATGTGTGTGTGTGTGTCAGGACGAAATGCTGTGGTCCCAGGCTACAGGCATGCGTGCTCCTACATATACACAGTAGCGAGACACAAAAAGGCGAAAAAGAAAAAACAAAAAAATGAAACTTAAAAAATGTATATAAAAAGAAAATGCAAGTAGCAAGCCAAACATAGAACTAAAACCAAAGGAGCAGCACCACGAGCTACTACAACAAGGTGGAGATGGAGATGGAGTTTGGAGATGGCCATCATGACGGCAAGTTTCGATTGGTCCCTGGACTAGCAGCAACAGCAGCAGCAGCAGTAGCCTTGGGGTGCCTGCTCCTGCTTTTACTAGTGCGTGCCTCTGCTCTGGCTCTTTCTGTGTGTCCACCCTTTACACAAGAAAGCAAAAAAAAAAAAGGCAACAAAAAATGGCTAAAAAACCAACGACACGAAGAAAGAACAAATGGGCGAATGCGGGGGGAGGAAATAAATGTTTGTTTTTTACTTACATTTGGTTCGTCCTTTTTTTTCTCTCTTTTGTGTGTATGTGTGTGTGTGTGTCCTGTGTTTGAGGCTTTTAACGCAAAAGCTTTTGTCGCCCAAACGGGCCAGAAAGCGGGCAAAATTCATTTATGCCAAATGTCTATCAAAAAGCAAAGTTCACAGACCTGAGAAATAATAAAAAAAAAGCGAAAAAAACAACCCAAAACCGATCAACAAAAGAACGAAAAACGAAACAGCAGCAGCAACTGCAGCAGCCTTTAATAATAATATATTATAATAATTTGGTTTGACTGCAAGTAACTTATAATAGCCGGGCTCTGGCTTCTCTTAACACACGACTTCTAACAGAAACAAAAACAAAAAAAAAAAAAAAAAAAACTAAAAATACAACAAAAAATTAAATAAAGAGAAAAAAACACAATAAAGTAAGTAATTGCAGCTACGACTTGCTTATACCCTGCAAAATAAAAGAAGAATTGTACTTCAAAATTCACATTGTCAGGATTTGCAGGACTTTAGCGGTTCTGACGCTTAAATTTAAGAAATGTAATCCATAATTAGTCATTTGAGGTGTTTAATTACCTTAAATACTGCAAAAGTAATGCTTTTTGTAAAGTAATGCTTATTTTCTAAAGTAACAAACCAGTTAATAAGCGTCTTCCCAGCAAAATTTGATAGCTCTAACATTTAGATGGACAATAGGGAATTTATTAATTTTTATGAGATCTTAATATACCCTTCATCTCTAAGCTTAATGGGTATAAGAAAAAAATGTACAGATACAAGGTAAGGAGAATGGGGAAAGGGTAGACGGGGAGTGCAGTTGGTAGCCAGCAGCATCGATCAACGATCGAAGACTAAAAATGAAGAAGTCTACATCTCAGTCTCTCTGGCAGCGCCATCTGCCACGCCCACAATACTTATAAGAGAGCTTGGACTACTGAATTTGTTGCCCACCCCGCCCACGTCCCTTCTTATGGGTTCTTCTGTAGCTACAGCATCAGCTTCAGCTTCTTCTTGTCTGACGGCTTCTGTTGTACGCAGTAATTTGGTCTTGCCACAGCCACAGAGTCTTGGCCAACTCTCTTCCTTTCGATTGCAGCACCAACAAACGGCAGCAGCAGCAGCAGAAACTGCTTATTACCATTAATTTTGAATTGTTTTTCGTGATCTTAACGATTGCCGCGATTTGCAGCTTAAGAGAGAGAGAAAAAAAAACACAATGTTTTTTTTTTCTTCTTACCTTCTTTTTTTTTTTTGTTTTTCTTTATGAAAATATATATTTGTGGTTTGGAGCGGAGGTTGAGTGTGGAGTATAGTAAGTATGTGAGTATGATACTTGGCTCTATAGATGGGAAGTTACTTATTTCCTGCACCCAAACTCGTGAGTTATTTTTTGCTTCTTCTTCTTTTTTTAAAGGCCAAGACACTGCAGCAGCAGCTTCTACTTTGCATGCAGCATTTTAATAACTTGCTCGGCTCGAATCGAATCGCATTGGATTGGCCATTCCGCCCCATCTAAGTGTGTGTGTGTGTGTTTGTGTGCGTTCTCCTATGTTCCAATTGTTGTCATAATAATACAAAAATACCAACAAACTACAACAAAAAAAGAAAAAGAAATCATACACACACAAAAAATTGACATTGAATTGCTGTAAAGAAACGAAACTAGATATACCCTTTAGATCGAGGAGGAAAACATTTTTACAATGAGTTTTCACTGAAAACTTTTCAGCATTGATTTGAAATATGAAACGAATAACAAAGTTTCTTGTTAGCTACATTGGTTTTTAATCTTTAGATTTGGTGAACAACAATACTTAGCTTAGACTTAATTACTCGTTTTTTCTGATTTTGTATTAATAAATCTAACTGTCATCTGTTTATATATATTTTTTGGATTTGTTTACAAAGTTAGATAGAGTGTTAAGAAGAAAAAAAGAGGACTTGGAACACTTTTAGCTCTATAACCTTAAACTAATTTACTAACTTAGCCATTTGATATGACATATCAATCCTACAAGTCTAAATATAATAACCAAAAATAGACAAATGAACGCAAATCTAGAGAAAACATTAAGAAAATATATTCAAATATAAACAATTAGTAATAGGCATGGTCTTAAGTAATAAGGAAGAGTACTTCATTCTAAACATACGTTAGATTATATAGATCGACTTGAATTCATGGCCAACATATTTATCCGAAGTACAGAATACAAAAAACACTTGAAAGTAACCAAATCGTTTTAAAGGACATTTGCCGAAACTTGTGGCTTTCTTAAGAAGTTTTTTTTCGAATTGAAGATGCTAATTTTAAATGTCATTTCATTGAGTTTTAAAGGGAAACTCCAAAACGCAAAAACTTTTAATTTTGTTAACGAACCGATGAATATTTCCTCAGATTTTAAAACTGTCAGATTAGAGTTACGAGTTATCGATTAACTAAAATCGGCTAAACGTAGTTACATAATCACAACAATTTTAGTCGACTTAAGGTCAATAAATCTTAATAATTTATAAGATTTTAAATCATGGGCAATACAAAGAGAAGGTTGTCAGCTTTGACTTTGATAAAGAATCCAAAAATGTAAAATGTATTTAAATTGTAAAATGTATCTTAAGTGGTTTTGGTTTTAACTTCATTCGACTCAATTCAATTTTCTTGAATTCTTTGAAATTTTTTCACCTTAAAATCTTAATATTTGCAAAATGAAATGCTGAAAACTTTACCTCTAAAATATCAATCTCAGATAATCTAAAAAAAAAAAGACAAATAATAAGAGTGACTCTTCCCTTTTTTTAAAAACGGTCCGAAAAACACGCTACCAACCTAGAATACCCTCTTAAATCTATTTAATAGCTAAATGAAGGCAAGAAACATTTTAAATATAATTTAATTGACAAATGTTGAATAGATTGTTGTAAAATTACTTAAGATCAATTCAAGTATCTAAGCTAGAGTATATATAAATGTCGACTTGATATTGAAAATTATAAAAAAAAGATTCAGCATTCATTGTATGTATTTAAATCGCGTTTCCTCTCATCCATCCATCCATCCTTCATCAGCCATCCATCCCACAAACGATCGATCCATTCACTCAAATTTCACTTCTCTATATAATTTGCCTCACTTTGCATGTGAGAAGATGTTTTTCTGTTTTCGATTCCCAATGTGATTGTAATGATGACTTCGTTTTAGGGTTCTCGTATTCAGTCAGTTCATCCTTTGCTTTGTTGTTGGTCTCTGTTTTTTTTATGAGTTTCTTAAGAATTATTTTGTATTTTTTGTTTTTTTTCGCAATGTGCGTAATTACAGTAATGCGAAGCATTCACATACTTGGACAAAAAAACAAAAGAAGAGGCATACAAAACAAAAAAAAAAAAACCATACAAAGGAATCAAATTAAACAGTAGCCAATGATCGATTTCGATTTCTCGAAAGTTTTGTTCTCAGTTTGCAGCATTTCGACACAGAAATCATCGCCCATTAAGAAAGTTGAAGTTGCCAAATTACAAATTTTTTGGCCATCCAAATGCACTGTAAGAAATTGCGATTGGTTTTGTGTATGTGTGAATCTGGGAACCAGAGTCAGAGACCCAAAAAATCAGACCCGACCCGAAAATGCCAACTCGAATTCAGAGCAGAGCAGACCTCGCTCGATGTATTATAAATTTAATAATTATTATCGACAATTTTACGACTATATCACAAATATATTGCCAGCGACATGCAACGTGGCGTATACGCTATTTGAGCTATTGAATATTCATGCAGGCAAACGGGACAAATGTAGATGGTTTAATGTGCGGGGAGGTGGGGGTAAGTGGGTGGTTGGTTCGCTCAGTATTTTGGGCGAAATTCAGTTTGTTATATAACACACATAATTATAGGCAAATCGTGGCAACGAATTTTCGCCACGCATACATACAGTCAAACAAACGAACAGTCATCCACACGCACATACATACACACGCACACAAATTTATATATATATATATAAATATATATATATATATATATATATGTAGACGCGTCTCCCTAATGCAAACGATGGAGGCGCCACCCACTTAGGCTTGACTGCCTGCCACCTCAATGAAGCATTGCCCATGCAGCGGGCACTTATGTGGCATTTTGGCATTTGTGCTGCATTTTGGTGCTGAGGCGCAGAGGCGCATTGGATGCAAACACACACACACACACACAGACATCCACACTCAGGCACACAGAGTCCGAGTTAGAGGCAGAGGCAGAGGCACAGGCACACATCAAGGGGGTTAGAGTAGGGACAGGACTTCAGTTTTGCGTTCAGGACAGCAGCATTTCTAAGTATTATACATACTCATACACACACACACAAACGCATTTGTGCACAGTTGTGCGTGTGCGTGTGTGTGTTTAAGTGTACATAGGTATGCGTATGCTGTATTTGTATGTTTTGGCCATTATACATGATTTTCTCCTCTATGCCGCCTCCCCATCTATTCTCACTGCCCATTTTCATTCTCATCCTCTCTGCATTCTCTCCTCTTGGCTTGTTCCTAGATGTTTGCTGCAGCTGCCTATATTGCCGTTGCCGTTGCCGCTGTTGTTGCCTAGATTGCATCATGAGATCGTTGCAAGCCTACCAACCTAACACTCACACACGCACACTCACACACACACACACTTATTTCAAAAAAGAAGGATTTTCAATTCAACATTCAACGATGTCAAATGCATTATTAACAGTGGCCTCGCATTTTTCAGAGCCCTCCAAAAACAAAAGAATTGGCCAACTAATTGTATCTAAAATATATTTAATAAATAGTTTCATCTGCTAACTAAAGATATGTGAAACACATATGTATATATATGTATTGATTGTTTTAGCTTAAGGTGTTATTCAGTTAATTGTTAACAATTTCTTCAATTCATCAGATTAGACTCTTCGAAAGCTTATACTTATTATGCTTTTTTCTCTTTACAAATCAAATTGAAAGTTGCATCTTGATAGTCAAAATTAAAAGAGATTCCAAAGAAAAAAAGGCGACATCTTAGAAATTTTTAAATCTTTACTTTTCGAAAGTTTTTCTTGTATTCTTTTCGATGTTGATCATTAAAATTACTGAAAGCATTAGCCGTAAAGAGAAGAAGAAGAAGAAGAAAAGGGACATATTTTGGGGGGAAGATGAAAAACGCAGTGACTAAAGGAAATCAAAATGGCAGTGGTTGTTGTTGTTGTTGTTGTTATTGTCTTTTGGAGTGGATATAGGAAAAAGGCAGCCATTAATATTTCGTTTCACCATTGTTCCACTGGGGGAGAGAGGAGTTGGGGTGGTGGGGTAAGGCACAAATTTCTAACAGATGGGTGCCATCGCAAACCCTTTTACTCTTTCTCTTTCTCTGTCGCTCTTTCTACACTTCTTATATGTGTAGGCATATCAACAGTCGAGGCTAAAGTCAGCGCCGTCATCGATATAGCGGACTCTGGAGTTGGACTCAAACTCGGGGGTTTTTGTGCTCCTCCTCGGACTCTCTCTCTTTGGGAGGTTTTTGTAGGGAGTTGAAATTGGATGCGTGTGCAAAATGCATTTTCTAACACAAACGACGACGACGACGACGACGACTATGCATGATGATGATGATGATGATGATTATGATGATGATAATGACGATGTCCAGCGCGAGATGCAGATGCACATGCACCAACCATATATGCACACACACACACACACTCTCACAGGATGGTCTAGGAGGCAGGGTGGCTGGAGGAGAAGACCAGCAGCCAGAGCCTGGCAACGTTTTTGTGATTTATTTTTAATTGAAATTCTAGAATGCGTGCAAAATACGCATGCAAAGTGTCTGTAGCTGGGCACCTAGAAAACTTTTATGGGTAGATCCCAAATCCCCCCTCGAAACTCACACACACACACACGCATAGAAACAGAGAGGAGTCATTCGTTCTCTGCATCTATGAGGGGAGGTCACATTGATGGTTAGGAATTGATGGCGGGAAGAGAGACATGGGAGAGAGAGTGGAAGTGGGGCTACAGCTCGAGGCCTGCAGGCGCAAATTGCATATGCGTAAACGTAGATGGCGAAATTTTTGATAAGAGGAGTGGAGCGTAGAGCAGTAGAGGAAAGCAGAGGAAAGGATACAGAAATTGTGCGTAGAGTCCCTGGCAAAGTCAACGTTCTCCCTATATACATATATGCCGCCTCTATGTGTGTGTGTGTGTGTTTCTGTGTGCTAGTGTATGTGTGTAATGTTGGCAACGCCAAAATTTTCTACAAAAACAAAAATTGGAATTAATTTTGTTTTAGAGAAAATTTTTGGTTGTAGGCGCGACAAACGCATGAAGAAGCAAAATGGAGGACGCTGAATTGGTTGTTGGTTGGTCGGATGGTCGGATGGTTGGATGGTTGGATGGTTGGTTGGTTGGTTGGTCGGTCGGTTGTTCTGCCTGCTGCATATTTGCTGATAATAATTAAGTGCAGGAAGGCGTACAAAGGCCGATTCGCCAGACTCGGGGAAAAAGCATTTGAAATTGTCCTAAAAGTGGGTGGCGGGTAAAGAGTATGGGCATCCTGGATGGGTGGGATTGTTCCATTTCATCTATTGCGGCATTGATAATTGGCCAATAGGCTACAGAAATTTGTTTTTTGCCGCCTTTTTGGATTTTGCCCCACACATTTTACACATTAGACAAAATATATAGTAAGATCTGTTCAGGAGATTTTTCAATTTTTGCACATTCTTTGGAGATAACTTCAGAGTCAGCTTCAGGGAATTATAGGAAGGCATTAAAAGCACCACCACCACCACTTGTATCTAGCCACTAGCAACCAATCCAGGAAAATTTCGTTTCATCATTTCCGGCATTGAGGTAACGAAATTTTATGCATGGTAACCGTTTGTTCTTGCTGTTGTTGCAGTTGCAGTTGTTGGCTTCAGGCCAATGTCCACGTCGACGTTCACGTTCACGTCCACGTCCACAACCCCGGTCTAGGATACATCCCGATCCACATTCATGTCAACGTCGTAGTCATCCACGTCGTTGTCGTCGTCGTCGTCGTCATCGTCATCGATAACTGCGTCCAGCGACTTTGACCAGATGAGGGCGCCCTCAAGCCAGAGAGCCTACTGCATTCAGCTTAGGCCTCAAACTGATGCACACACAGAGAAAATTTTTTGGTTTTAGAGGGTTTGGGTTGTTAGTTTGGGCCTCATCCTCGTCCCCATCCCCATCCTGGGGACTGAGCCTGGTCCTGGTTTTCGTCTCGTTGTGCAAATGTGCAAGCTGGCATCCGTTTTCTCATTTTGAAAGATTTTTGTTTTTGTTTTCTCTATGTTCAGTTCAGTCGTTGCATAAAAAGGGGGGAGGGGAGTTTGGAGGATATCAGGGTGCTATAGTGCAATTTTGGAGGAGTGGAATGGAGGGTGAATACTGCACACAGACAAACACTCGCACACACACACACACATACAAGCACGCACGTTTGGGCCCAGGAAACGGAAACGAAAATTCTGCGAAAAACAACAACGAAAAACAAGCAGGAGCCCATGTGGCAAAAGGCATGAGGCAGATGGCAGGAGACATGTGAGGCAGGAGCCATAGCTAAAGTTGAAACTAGAGTTGGAGATGGAGTTGGAGTTGAAGCTGGATCAAAAGCAGTTTGCCGCAGGAGAAGCAAAAATAACGGCGCAGCAAACATCGCTGATGACCAAAACCAGCGACAACGCCAACGACAACGACGACGACGACGGCAACGACGACGACGACGGCATGGGCATCAGCATTGAATGCAGGCAATTCAGGAGACGGAGCCGGAGCTGGAGAGACAAAAAGTGTCCAGAAAAGCACTGCACAGTGGTACAAAAAACAGGCCTAGGCACGGAAACTAAAACAAAAAGATTTCCCATTATGAAAACGTTCAATTTTATAAAAGAAAACTCAAAAGTTTTGATGATCAATAAAATTCGAATAATATATAAAGAATTTAGCTTGATTTATGATCAATTTTCCTTGAACAATCAGAGGAAAAAAGAAAATTTATAAGATCGTTCGTTCAAGAGACATTTAGTTATAGATTTCTTATATCATGATTTCTCAAGCAGAAGAATTGTTGAAGCTTATCAGATTTTTATTAAAATTTAAAGCAACAAATGGATCTTATAAGTGAAATTTGATTAAGAAGGAGATACAAATGTATCTTGATATGAGACTTTATGTTTGTTTATGTTGACGATCAGTAATATTTTCCATAGAAATGATCTGATAGAAATGATTGAAAATATTTGGAATCGGAATGAATAAATTTTATTCCACTGTGCTTCTTTGGGTGCCACCTTGTGCCCATTTCGCCATTTGAGCCATCTTACGAACATCTATCTACGCGTAGCTTGAGCGCCTTTATTCAAAAAAGGCTTCCCGAAATTCATTTGCCGCCTTTTGTTGTCGTTGCTGTCGCTGCAGCTGCAACTGCCACCCCTCAAAAAAAAGGGGAGGCCAGATGATGACGATGCTGCTGATGATGGTGATGGTGCTGGCAAGATGCAGCGTAGGTGGGCCTGGCGATTTTTCAAGCCGCCATTTTGCGACTTTGGCGGAAACACGCACACACGGACGCATACATTGCCCACATAAACAGAGAAAGAGTGAGTGAGAGAGAGAGAGTGAGAAACAGTAAAGCGAGACGTAGGCTAAGAGTCGTGTCTATGAATCGGGAATGTGAAAGAGGCTCTGCATGTGGTGAAGGTGGAGAAGGAGAAGAAGGAGTCGAAGAAGGAGAACCGGGCAAACGGATGTCGTCCATTCTGTGTGGGTGTAGAAAATCGTCGAACATAGGCCAAAATGCCATTACCGCCACCGTCAACTTTGGCCACCTTCAACGATGGCCAACAAGATGGAGTGCTCTGTCCACTCAGTCCATGTATGTGTGTGTGTGTGTGCGTTTGTGTGTGAACTGAGATGCGTCTCTGTCTGAGTGTGTGTGTGTGTGTGTGCCTGTGCGTGTTTGTTTTCTGCACATTTGCATTTTACGAATATCCTTGCGCATTAGATGCCGACCAGCTACCCAGAGCCAGAGCCAAAGCCAGTCTTTCTCTCTCTCACTCGCTCATTCTCTATCTCCCACTACTTGCCCACATCCTTTTTGCAGCCTCTTGCGAGTCCTGCTGGTGCTGGTTCTGCTGCTGCTCACTCGCTCTGGCTCTGTTAGCCATGAGGCGCGGCTCTTTCATTTCATTTGCCAGCTACGAAAAGTTGGGCCTTCTACTTTTCGGGGTACTCCTCGGCGGCGTTTGGCTAACGCATTTTTCGCCAATGTCCAGCAGCAGGACATTGACGGACGACGACCACTAGCCCAGGCAGGATAAGTGTATATGTATGTGTGTGTGTGTCTATGTACGTGTGTGTGGGCTTTTTGAATTTGAAATTCAGCTAAAGCAACACCAGCAACAACAACTACAACAACAACAACCTCTCTCTCTCATGTCGTTTGCTAGAGTCCTGGGCCGCGCCTTTTTGTGCGAAAATGTTCAACTTTTTCGCAACAGTAAAGATTTTTGGTTGGCTGACGCAGCCAATCTCCGACGAGAACCCGGCTCCAGTCGTCGTGGGTGGCAGTTGGTGGTCTTCTTCCTGGCTTAAGGAGGTAGATGAGTGTGGTGTGCGTGTGTGTGTGTGTGTATGTTTGTATATTTGGTAGCCATGGAAGGTGGAATATGCATATGTATCGCTTGGTCAGTTTACCCAAGCTAAGCAAAACTGCTACTAACGTCTCCCAATGTTCACAAGGGGGCGGTGAAGTGGTGAGTGGTAGGGTGAATTTTTAGTATACGGTCGTAGTATACACGGCGTATGCGTTATGCATGGCACAGTGCAGATTATTTTAAGCTTACTTATGCCAATATTGGTAAAAACAAAACAAGAATAAACAAAAAACCACTAGGAAGTAAAAAAAAATTTCAAAAATTGAAAACAAAATAGAAAGAATGAGCAAAAGCCGTAAGCTAAATTTCAACAAAATGCAAAAATTGGCTTTACTTTTTCTCTTACTCTCTCTCATTTCTCTTTATCTTTTCTTTTCCAAGCATTCTTCTTTCCATGTTGCTGCGTTAATCGAATTTATTTTCAATATGATGCAAAAACCTTTTCATTATTTTTCTTTATGTCCAGAAGAGTGTGAATAGGTTATCTACATAAGGATCTTTCAATTAGCCAACTTTCCAAAGGAGCAAATAAAAGCCTACTGAAGTAAAGTTCCTTGCTAATCCTTGCTAAATTCCAATTAAAAAGTTATTGATTTTCTTTTTAAATTGATGGTCAACAAATCTGTCGATCAATTCATTTATAAAATTTATACCAGTTGACAAAGTATGCAATTCGCCTTGACTAAGTAATCTTTGATATAATTATAGCACTTTAAATATTAAAATTTATATGGCAAATTTATAGTATAGTAAAGTGTAGTGTGTATAGTATAGTATAGTAGTCTAGAGTAGTATGTATGTTGGCTTATTGGGTGCTTAAAACGGACAATTTATTAACTGAAATTGAACTAAGAACTATTACAACAGCGCGACTATAGTAAAATATCGTGAAAATCCATTAAATTTGATGAATGTTTTACACCCTACAAGCAGCATCATCATAGGCAAACAAAAAAAGAAAAAAAAACCCAGATTGTAGACAGAAACAAGTTTTTTATGAATGGAATGGCTAATTTTACCATGCACCAATACGGTGAAAGGGTATATCAAAGTCCACAAAAAAAGAAGCTTTTCCGATTCCACAAATGATATTGAACAGCATTAATTGGCGTGTTTTTTTTGCTAGATTCGTGGAGAATGTTTGCAGATCTAATGGTTTTTTTTTTTCAAATGTTTGCCACGCCTTTTTCTGCTCTTGCCAAATTTAGTACATACATTTTTGTTATTAATATCTATTGGCCCACAAAATTTCATAAAAATTGGTTTCGAATTAACCAAGGTATGGGTAAAAAAGATTATCACTGAATGAATCCACGCTAGAAACGCCACAGTGATTAAAAGCTTATAAGAGTCCACGTTAGTGTGGTTGAATGAATGGTATAACGAAGTCGGCGTGACAATTCATTTATTTCATTTTATTACCAACTCGTTTAATTACACTAGAATCTATCACTAACGGCTTAGCCAATCTCGTTCTAGTCCGTTTCCATAGATGTAACCGATACTTAATGCATAATTATCATGATCCAATAAGAATTCGATTTGTTTATTGTTGTTAAAAAGTTGTAAACTTGTATAATTTGTAAACAGGACAAGAAATATTATAAACAGATATTTTCTAGAATTTTATATGGGCTCTAAAAAAAGAAAGGAAACTTTCAATTATGAGCATCAAGGACTGTAAGTTAAAAATGAAGTAAGTAAGTCGTCTCGCCGACTTTATGGAAAAACGTTTATATGCATAACTCGACTGTTTTTTGTCCGATTTTGATCAAACTATTATTATTTTGCTAGATATTAGTATTAAATTTAAGTGTGCCAAATTTGATTGCATAAGGTAAAAAAATACGGGAGATAATCAAGTTTTTCAAATTACGGGGGCGGAAAAGGGCATGGCAAAATTTTTATACATACAAAATGTGTGCATTTACTAAGCGAATATACATACCAAATATGGTGTCTCTAGCTAGAATAGTTTTTGAGATAAAAGCTTTTTTTAAATTGCGGGGGCGGAAAGGGGCGTGGAAAAAATTTGAAATAAACTTGATCACTCTACATACTACACGAGTCTACATACCAAATTTGGTGGCTCTAGCTCTTACAGTCTCCGAGATCTAGGTGTTCATACGGACAGACGGACGGACGGACGGACGGACGGACAGACGGACATGGCTAGATCGATTCGGTTGTTGATCCTGATCAAGAATATATATACTTTGTGGGGTCGGAGATGCTTCCTTCTGCCTGTTACATACATTTTGGCGACTTTAATATACCATTTCACCCTATGGGTGTATGGTATAAAAACGTGACGTAAATGTAAAGGGTTGCTGCCTCTTATTAAGTCATTTTGCCACTTGAAATGTCCTATCGATTGTCAAGCACTTTCCAGCCATAAAGTGACCAGAGGTTTCACATGAGCTTTGACATTATTCAAACTGAACAACTGCCACACTGTTTACGATTACAACTCTGTTAATCGAGTAGGCCTTGCCTGAAACTTGTCTATAAATAGTCGCTTTGTTTCTCAGAAATTTCATTAGGTGCTTGCCACTCCGACAAGGCAACATCTAATCGTTTCATCCTTCTTAACATTTTAAGCATTTAAAGCTTTTACACCCGGAAATGCATTTAAACGGTGCTAGTAGGCTTAAAGTGACCAAATAAACTTAAACGTTTTGGTCTATAACTTATCGGCCTATTTTTGAAGCTGATAACATTTTCCCTATTTTTGGTTTATGAATTTGGCTAATTACCGAAAGTTCCCACTTAGTAGGATCAACACAGCTCCGTGTATATTATTTTCCTTAGTTTTTATAATAAGTTCCCACTTAGTAGGATGGACACAGCTCCGTGTATATTATTTTCCTTAGTTTTTATAACAAATATTTTAATTACCGAAAGTTCCCACTTAGTAGGATCAACACAGCTCCGTGTATATTATTTTCCTTAGTTTTTATAATAAGTTCCCACTTAGTAGGATGGACACAGCTCCGTGTATATTATTTTCCTTAGTTTTTATAATAAATATTTGAATTACCGAAAGTTCCCACTTAGTAGGATCAACACAGCTCCGTGTATATTATTTTCCTTAGTTTTTATAATAAATATTTCATTCTTTTTCTGGAGATAATGGACATATTGTATGTATGTATTAATCTTTGTCTTTTCTGAAGAAGCTCTAAGGGCTAAAGCCACCAAAAACTTGCCAAATTCAACAATATTAACACAATTATATAAGTCACTTCCTACTTGTTTGACAGTTTATTACCCGAGTTATAATTTCTTATTTTTGAAAAAAATTTTAAATCTTTTTTATCATATTAACAATTTTATGGTAATAACAAGGGAAAAATGAAGTAAGTAAGTCGTCTCGCCGACTTAGGTATACCATACACCAGTAAAGCAAACATTTCAACTTTATTAAACAAATGCATTTTCACATGCTTCTTACAAGCATATCTTAGTATCTCGCTCACGCAATCATACGAGCACCCTAGCGCCCCCACCAGCCAACGGCCAACTCCGGCCTTATGGAAAAACGTTTATATGCATAACTCGACTGTTTTTTGTCCGATTTTGATCAAACTTGGTATTTTGCTAGATATTAGTATTAAATTTAAGTGTGCCAAATTTGATTGCATAAGGTAATATGACACCAAATATGGTGTCTCTAGCTGGAATAGTTTTTGAGACAAACGCTTTTTTTGAATTGCGGGGGCGGAAAGGGGCGTGGCAAAAATTTGAAATAAACTTGATCACTCTACATACTATACGAGTCTACATACCAAATTTGGTGGCTCTAGCTCTTACAGTCTCCGAGATCTAGGTGTTCATACGGACAGACGGACGGACGGACGGACGGACAGACGGACGGACAGACGGACATGGCTAGATCGACTCGGTTGTTGATCTTGATCAAGAATATATATACTTTGTGGGGTCGGAGATGCTTCCTTCTGCCTGTTACATACATTTTGGCGACTTTAATATACCATTTCACCCTATGGGTGTATGGTATAAAAAAGCAGAATATTTATGTGTTTTTGCATTAAAATTGAAAGTGAAACTTTTTTAACATTTTTTTTTTTGATTTGAATTATTAAAAGATACACAAAATCGCTTGAAAAATATTCAGTTTAGGTTTCCAACATTTTTAGGACTGTTGAAAATTGCCATAGAAATAAGAGAGATCAAAATTTATTAGAAATTGAACTAGATTAAACTAGAATCAACAAAAATTAACACATTTTTTATTACAAAATTGAAAAGTTCCACAAAGTTTTTAATATGGCAAGTTTTTCCTTTTTGATCTTGGTTTTTTAATCCTTTCAAAACCATTTTGTCGACACTTTGTGTGAACCCATTTTAGTGTGATCCTGATCAGGTTAAAAGTCAAGTGTCCTTCGATTTTGAAGATTTAATTTTGAAAACTAGAAAGCATATTTTCAAATCTTACTAACTTTTGTTTCTGGATTGTTCCAAAGAAAAGTTATCGTTAGCAAATCCTTTAATCGTTTACTTAGTTTTTTTCTTTGAAGTTTGGCTAGGGGTAAGTAACATTAGCCTGTGGATATTTACTATAGATTCAATTCATGTATATAACTGGATATTTCCAAATTTGCTTGCCACAATCTAAATTCATTGCTCAACTAAGTCATGTGTCCTAAAATGGCATCTTTGATGGTCGCTTGTCAGTTTTTGTGTTCTCTTTTATATTATGAATTAAGTTTCATGCACTCTAGTTGATGTTGGAAGGGGGCTTAGCCTTTGCAATTGCAGATTGCAGAACGGCTGCATCACGCACAAAAATATAAATAATAAATGTATTTTTTTTTTTGTTTTCTGCTGTGGTGGTTGCTGTTGTTCTTCCATTGAACGAACATCGATTGGCATGCCACAGCAGAGCTGAGCAGAGCACACGTTAAAAAGACCGCAAGTAAAGGCAATTAATTAATTTGTTTACATTTGCACAAAATGCCACGAAGAAGTAGGAAGTTGATGCAAGATCAGACGCAGATGGAACAGCAGCAGAAGCAGCAGCAGCAGCAACATGCATTGACCGACGAAGCGTGCAGTAAAACATTTTCAATGGAACTGCAAACAGGCAACTGGAACTCTAGACTGTCTCCGCACAACACGCCCCGTTCACTCTCACCCTCTGAACAGCCACCTCCCTCACTCAGTGCAGTGTAGGCCTCTTACTATACCCATACAGTTCGTCTTCATCTTTAGTTTTTGTATTCCTGTGCTTCTTTTCTGCTCTGTTCTGTAGCTCCCTCGCTTCCCCTCGCTGGTCTGGTTGGATCTGGTCTGGCTGTGGGTCTGGGTCTGGTCGCTCGTCTGTTCGACGTTCAAATAATTAACTGCAAGAATGCAATACGAGCAATGCAAAATGGTAAAAATGGGCAGCTGTAGTTGCAAATGCAGTTGCAACGAATTGCTGCTGCTGCTGCCGCTGCCGCTGTTGCTGATGTTTGTTATTATTTTTAATATTAAATTGCAATTGCTGCGTTGATTTAATAAAAACATGAACCAAACAAAAACTCAAAGCTAAAGTCAGTGCAATAAATGTGGCAGCAGCACCAACACCAACATCAACATCAACTCTAAAACTTCCATTCTCAGCAGCAACAGCAGCAGCAACAAGAGTAAACAGCACGTTGCAATTTTAATGATCGAAAAACGTCGATCGATCGCAGATCCCAGATCCCAGATCGCCGTTCGCTATTCCCCTGTACCCAGATGTGGCCACAAGATATTTTTACAATGTTTAGCTTAAGCAAACACAAGTCGCGGCGATCCAAATCCAAATCCATCCATTGTGGCAATCAGACGCGTTTTGGGTAAAAGGGACAAAGGAAAGGAAGGGCAACTTTGTAGGCGATAACTTTGAAGACTGCACAAAATAAACTAAACATTAAATAAAATATTTTATTATGTTGCAGAGAGAAAACCAGTTCGGCCAGACCCAAGGCCCCTGACTGTTGCCTGCTGCCTGCCACACATTGTTGCATGTGACGACTTCAAGTCCAGTTGCTTTTGCAAATTCATAAACAACTCCACAACTCTTCAGCTCTCCCCATTCATTCTCTACCCGATCAGCAAATCGCCTTCGCCTCCGTTTTCGTCTTCGTCTCCGTCTCTACCTTTGCTTCACTTCACTTCTGTCTTCAACTTCTTTCCATTTCTTTTTATTTCAATTTGCAATTCAATAATTTTTACGCATTATTTGTCGTCATATATATATATACATATGTGTGTGTGTGTGTGTGTTAGTGTATGTGTGCCTGTCAATATGCTTTTTATTGAAATTGATATAAGGAAGTTTACCGCTAGACTCTGCAGATCATTGACTTTTCGCTCACAACGGAAATAATTTAGACGCGTCAAGAAAAAAAAATGAAAAAAAAAAAACAAAAAAAACAAAGTTTTGTTTATGCATATTGCAATATATTTGCAATACGACGCGTCGTTGCTGCAAGTCGTCTGAATTTTTGATTGGCTTTTAATTAAATGACAAAATATGTGGCGACTGTAAACAACTCTCGCCTCTTACCCCTCTGCACGATCTCTTTGTCCCTCTCTCCCTCTCTCGTCTAATTGAGGGGCAGCAAACTTTAAGATCTGTCGAATGATCGGAGATCGAAATGTGAATGTGGGTTGGACAAGTGTTATAGAGAGCTGAGACTAACAACTAACACCCGATTTTCGATGTAGTGCGAAATCAGAGATTTCGCTGCAACTTGCCAGACAACAGACTCAACCTCAACTCAATAAATTCGATCAATATCATTTTGATTTGACTTTTGTGACACATGATCTAAAAGACCTGATCAATATCTAATATGTCTTATGGAAATTTGTGCCATTAACTTAAACCAGGAGATTTCTTACAGTCGATTACTCCAAGTCGTCTTACCCATCGAAAAAAAACTTCCTATTATAAAAATGTTTAAATCATCTCTAGGATCGTCTCTAGAATTTACAGCACCCTTCAAAACAAAATAAATGATGTTGAAATGCATTCGAAAATTAGATGGGAAAAAAACAAATTATATTCCAATTAGCTAAAATTCTTTAAAATCGTTTTAAGGGGAAGGATGAAACCACTTTAGTACAAGGTATTTGGCCATAAGAATGATCATTGCCAAACGTGGAAAACAAATGGCAAAAGTTCAACAATAAAAGCCTCTAACTTATTAATTTTTCTTGTAAATGTTTCGATAAGTTATTATTTCCTTTGAAATTTAAAATCCAAAAATATCAAAAATTAATTGAAAAATTGATTGAAGTTAAGAAAATGTTCATTCTCTTCATTTTTCTATTAAAAATTTCGATAAGTTGTTATTTTCTTTGATTGAAATTCAAAATTGATTGAAGTTAAATAAAAATAAACGAGTTTTAAGGTTTTTGATGGTTTTTTTTTTATAAATATTTAAAAATGACAATAAAAAACATTAATCAGCAATCACATTGCTTGCTATCTCTCTCACACCTTAAGATTCAGTATCTCCATGACTTCCATTTCGGCCATCTCTTTCACACAAGCAGCAGTCTATTGCATAGAGAAGTTATAATTGTTTGATTGAACTGATTTACGAAAACTGAGTACGAAATTTTTCGGCAATGGCCAAAAGAAAGAGAGAAAAGTTTTGTATTGATTAAGGGGGGGAAATAAAAATCTTTAATCATTTACTTAGTTGTTGGTCGGAAAAAATCACAATAAAGCTTTTCCAAAGCGATCTTAAGAGGTTTAAAAAGAAACTGAGAATTTTCATCGAGAAATGGAGAACAACTTTTGACCTAAAATGCCCTATTACTGAAGCTATCTGAACAATCAGACTAAAGTTATCTTCCAAATTCAAAGATAGCTGATTTCTATTATTTTTAATAGAATTCCCCATCTTGAGGTGTGTTTTTTTTTTTTGTTTTGTTATTTTTATCAAATGTGAATGAAATTTATGTTTAAATTGTCTTATCATAAGGTAATTTATAAATTGTCCAAAAGATTGTTATCGAACGAGACAACATTTCAATAGAAAAACTATTTTTAACAATATGTTTTACGCAGTTCGATGACAAATTTCAAGAAGAAAAAAAAAACAAATTCCTCACCCTCAAAAACTCTCAGTGGGTTATTTCTTCTAGAAATTGTTGTTTGATATTTGTTTTTTCCTTTTTGTTTGTTGTTTGCATAAGCATTTCATGTTATTGTTGTTTTTGTATATTTTGAAAGAACAAAATTTCCCGCTCGTCATGACATTTCATATCATATCGCTAAGTTGGCTGCCTCGCATCGGCAATTGGCAATTAAAAACAAGTTTATTTTACAACAATAAAATGACTAATTATTATTATTATCATCATTGAACGTGGCGAGTTATCAAAATTATCAGCGCTGGCAAATAAAACTTAACATAAAATATTGCTAAAAAAAATAGAATCATAGGTCCAAGGCAGAGGCGGAGTGATGAGACGAGGTGAGGCGAGACGAGGCATATGTATGTAGGGTAAAGTGCCTATCAAACTCAACAAGTTTCAATTATGTGCTTGAGACAAAACGAACCAAAAAAAAAAAAAAAAAAAACAAACAAGAAAAAAACTAACTAAACACTTTCGTAAGAAATGTTTCCAAGTTGTTCTTGTTGTTGTTGGTGTTGGAGTAATAATTAATTGACTATTTGTTGCTTTTGTTGTGCACCTCAAGTGCCGCCCCTCAATGTGAGTGCATAGTTGCCAGCTGAGGGGGCATTGATAGGTAGAATTCCTTGTCGTTATATTATTAAATTGTAATTTTATTTATTTTAAGTGAAAGATATGATAACACATAACATACACACTCACTTACACACACACACACACACACACACACACACACAAACGTTTGTCCATACTTGATTGTCACTTTGCTGCTATCAAAGGTTGCCGACAAGCCAAACGGTTGCCACACAGTGGGCGGCAGAAGAGCAGCTACATCCAGCCAGGGGCAACTAACGTGTGCGTGCGTGTGTGTGTGTGTGCATGTATGTGAAGTGCAACGGAATAGAGTGTGGACCATTCAACTCAAGTTGTTCAAACTAAATTAGCAACACATTTCTATAAAGCAGTCAACTTTATTAGCCAAAACTAAATGCAACAAAATTCAGAAAGAAATCATTTTATCCTTTATTCATAAAACATCGAAGATTTTTTACCCTAATTGTTATGATATTGTATGCTAAGTCTAAATGGATATAGAGCATTAATTTTTACATTTTACAAAAATTGATCAGCAATGTCGACACCAAATTAGTTAGAGATCATTTTAAAAGTTTCACAAATAAATTTATTATATTCAAGAATATGTTAACATTTAGTAAGCTTAATGGGAATATAAAAAGATTTGAGTGTAAAGAATAGAAGATATGTAGTTCTTCTAATGAGACGTTAAAATAATTTCATATTTAAGTCAGAATATATAATATATACAAACATTTCGAAAATTCAAGTTTAAAAACTGCAAACTAATGATTTCCTTTAATGATAACATTTTCTTAAATTAAATCAATTTTAAAATTGTAATTAAAAACAAGTTTGTGATAGCTTTGAATAATAATTTTGTTATAGAAAAAAAAAACTTTTTGGCTAAACTTATTTTGAGTTTATTTTGTGTCTATTTGACTTTCCAATTGAATTAGAATAATTATCTGATATATGTATATTAATGCTATATATCATCTTACAAGCAATCATATATAATTATGATAGCAAAGAGGTTAGAGATAATTTAACCTTTAGTTTATACATTTCTTCTATGGAATTTTCACTGGAGCCAAATTCGATAAGTATTTAACATTTTCGATAAGTTAACCTTGTATAAGCAGAGTTTCTTTGAAAAATATAACAGCCTAAAGCTATTTCTGTACTGAGTTAAGGGCCTAAAATATACATACAAATCCGAAAAAGGTATTAAAACTAATTCAATGAAAAACAATTACAATGGTACAATTACATATTTTTGAAAAATTCCTTTGATTAGGCTAATTAAAAAACATTTTCGAATGTTTTCAATAGACAGACAACAACAACAACAATTTTGTATGGTTAATATTTCAAATATCATTGCTAACCTTGGGTCAAAGTAATTCAGTTTTGGTGTAAACAGCATTTTAAAGACAAGGAGCACATAAATTATTATGCTCATAAATGCAAAAATGGCAATCTGTTTGGTGAATGGAAAGTGCCTCCATCCCCTGCTGTGTGTGTAGGGTATTAAAATACATGCTAACTGTATTTTCATTTATATTAAACAAGTTGGCTACAACATTGTTGCCCAGCAGCAGCAGCAGCAGCAGCAGCACGAGCAGAAAGTAGAACACAGACTGAGACACCGATTTAGAGTCGAGACTCGAAGCTTATCTTGGACTTGTTCTACGAGACACTATTCACTGCATTAGTGTCTGTCGATTATTGGTGACGAAGAGATAGAGACAGAGCGAGAGAGCAAGAGAGAGAGAGAGAGTGAGAGAACGTGTGTGATTAAACATATTACATAAGAGTGTCTAGGCAAAACCCCTCCCCCCACCAACAACCCCTTTCACATCCCCTTTTAAACATTGCGTCCTCCCCACCTCATCTCAAGTGAGCAACATTGTTGGCATACAACATTTTAATATAAGCTGCTTGTAAAAATGTTCAACTTGCTCGTTTAACTATTTTTTTTTTTTTTTGTTTTTCTCTTTTTCTCTCAATTGCGTGTACTACACACAATTCACAAAAGAGGGAATGAGAGAGAAGAAGAGGGAGCCGGAAATGACATCCATGTATAAAAAAATGCTGCACCCACCACCCGCCCCTCTAGTCCGCCCATTCACATCATCCCGCATAATTTAGAAACTAGAAGCCAGTCGCAACGACCCACCCACATACGGAATAATTTTAATAGTTGCCCATAATGACCTCACAGTGCACTTTTTTTCTATCTTTTCTTTTTGTTATTTGGTTTTGTTTGCTGCCCAATTGGACAACCTCCCTCAAGACCCCATCCCACCCCACCACAGCCCACCGCACCTTACCCTATATCGTCCCAGGCCATAGACGGGACGTCTTTTCTCACTCATCGCATAACACCAGCGAGTTTATTATGTCTGCACTTGGGTTTATTTGCTTTTACTGCCCTTTGCTGCGGCGATTTGTTCTTTCGATTTATGTATAGTTGGCAGCGAGAGAACGGAACCAGAATAAGGGATAGGGATTGAATGGAGGAGTTAGCGGTAGGAAGAACATCAACATCATGGACTTCATCGTCTCCCTGCACCACCCCACCCCCGATCCCCCAACGCGACCCTCCGCACTTCCATTCACTCACTCACTCACTCTCTATCCCTTTCTGACTTCGGTGCAACATTGTTGCTTGGAAGACTCTGCAGAGCGTGCGCAAACGAGCGTATAAAACGTATAAATAAAAGAATTCAAATAAAATTTTTAATAAACGAGTTGCCATTAAATTTATACATTAACTATAATTTTTATAGTTGGCGACTTTGTTTTGTATACGATGGCGATGGCAATGGCAACGACAAAGACGACGACGACGACAACGACAACGATGATTCTGACTCTGACTCTGTCTCTGACTGTGACTCTGTGAGCGTGTTTCTTCTAGGGAAAATTTAACGATTGCGAATTGGACATTGGTTTTGTTTTTCACATTGTACACAAAGTTCCTTAAACAAAACAATCAAAAAGAATACCATTTAAATACACTCTCTCAATAAAAAACAACCATAATAGCAATATATCTGTACAAGTGAATGTAATCATCATTGTCACGTAATCGAAACCGTAAAAAAAAAGAAAAGAGAAACCTTTAACAGAAAATTAAACGATTGCGGCATACTTTCTTGCTAGACCTCTTCGGCAAGTTTGTAATGATAAAATCAATTCGTCTCCTTCCCTTGAAATGCCTTGTGATCTCCTCTTTAAAATATTCAACAGACGATTAGGTGAAGAAGTCAAATCGGGTTTATAGCATTTCGATCCCAAAAGATTCACAAATTCACAAAAATTTGAATTTAATCATGTTATTTCAAGAAGTTTTTCCTAAATAGGAAATTAATTTCAATTGATTGTTAGCATCGACTATATCATTCATATATGGAGTTAATTAAATATACATACATACATATGCAAAATCGGTAATTTTTTCAATCAGCTGGTAAAAAGGTAAACAAGCTTATTTAATTGTAAAAAAACACCTTTGATCTGTCATTCTCTCCCGCATTTGTCCACTCTCACTCTATCTCTCTCCCTGTTTCTCTCTATCTCTAAATATATCGTTATCCGGTTGTCGTGCTTAAATACTGGTTTTAATTTCCTACTTTAAATTGGTCTTTAATCAAACTTGACGCAGCTTTTGTAGAATCTACCACCGAAGGGTTAAATTAACTTTAAACTGATGACTAACAGTAGTTTGGCTTAGACCTTTTTGCATTTATTTTAACTAGACTAGAGCTTGAGATAAGAAATGGCTACTTGACTCAACGACATTAAGAAGCATTGACCAAATACTTGGGGTTGACTTTATCTTTACGATTTTGGATCCTTATCAAATGTTCCCTTATTGGATTGTTCTTATGTTCCCAGACTTAAGACACTATTCGATAAGGACTCAAAGGCAAAGGATAGTTTTGTCCAGAAGAACATTTACAAGCGTTTTATTGATTTTCTATCATTTCGATCACTAAAATGTTCGATTGACCGTAGCCCATTGAATAAAAACCAATCAAATGCATCGTCTTTCATTTAGTATTAAAAAATAATGTAAAAATGCTCAATCAATCAAATACAAGAAATTATAATCTATCTTTTTGAAACTATTTAGAGCAAAAATCCTTAAAGCATGCTTTAGATTTAAAGATGATCAGGCTTAAGTAAGTGTGTGGGAATTTGTCATTTTCAAAAAGTATGAGTTATATTGCATTGGACCAAACAAAGTTGATGGACTTTTTTTTATTGCTTAAATATTTCGATCGTTTAAGGGAATTTTCGTTATAGCTTTTATTTCGACTGTATTTCCATACGCAACAAAATGGTACTGGCTCAGCAGTTTATTTGTTTATCGCTTATTTATTATTGACAAATCGCCAGCAAGGCAAAAAGTTATATCCATACAGAACAATATATCAATGTATGAACATATATGTATGTATACATATGTGTCTGTGTATATAGTGAATATTTTGTGATATTTTGTAGGGCCCAATAGCAGCTGCCGGCAGCGGCAGAGTCCGTGGTGGAGGGAGAGGCGATGGCGGAGGCGGCGGCGCAACATTTGACAAGACATGCCTCTACCCTTTGATCTTCAATAAATTCTGAACAAACAAATCAAATCAAACGTGTTGCATTTTTTCCATCGACAAAAGCAACAAAAACAACAACAGAAAATGAAGAAGAAGAACAAAAAAAAAAGAAGAAAAACAACAACTAACATCAAAAAAATGCATCTACAACTAAACATTGGCAAATGCATCAAGAAGAAGATGATGATGATGATGATGATGAAGATGATGACGTTGACCAGGGTACGGAAGGAGAAGAAAGCGGCGGAGGCGGAGGCGGAGGCAGAGGTGGCCCAGTATAAGCGCAGTGGGAGGAGCAGCCCTCGGTAATTGTTTGTTTGTTTGCATTGTGTACATATATCTATCCTCCATCCCCTCCCTACCTCTCCCCCACCATTTCTTCCCTCTCCCGCTGACTGTGTGTGCATATGTGTGTTTGGCGGCGCTTCTTTGAGCATCAAGAGAGAAAAAAAAAATATAAGAAAAATTGAAAGAAAGAAGGAGAACAAAAAAAATAACAGAATCTTGACAGAAATTTATAATTAAACAAATGCGGTGCGTTGGAAAAATATTTTTCCATTGCTTTTAACATGAGGCATTTCTTTTAAAACAAAAATTTTAATCATACACACGAAGAATAAAGAACTGTCAATACCCTGTACTCACATGTGACTTTATGACTTTGATTCCTTTCTAGTTTTACAATTAATTGAAATAACGATTAATATAAAGCCTAAAAAGAAAGATGCCTTGATGAAGAATAGGGTCAACATTTGAGAATCTACTCGCTTAACCATGATCAAGTAAGCCAAGTATCCTTTAAGAGCGATAATCGTAATATTTTATAGACTGATATATAATCAAGTCAGAATAGTGCATGAAAGGACTTCATCTTAAGGGGAAGATAAGCAGGGAAGAAGTTCGCTGACTAAAGGAATCCACAAGCGATTAAATGAAGCTCAAAAGGAGTCCAAATTTTGAGAGTTTACTAAAGAAAGGTACCAAGGATCGTCACACAATTGATGATCCTTTTTACGACTACAGATCAGGTCTTTAGCCTGTCCACTGTGAAAACTTGATTGATCTCGTGACATTCCTATCTAAGAACCTTTTTTAACTGGTCATTATGGGAATGGGTAAACTTGAATATACCCTACTTTACTTACTCACAGGGTATACCAAATCTCAACTGTCTTTTGCTTCTTCTTCTTCTTGTTATAGTTGTATGTGAGTGTGCGAGTGTGATGATGTCTATGGAAAATTTATATAAACAAAAGCAATTTAATTTTGTGGTGATGAATGTTTGGTTTCAGTTTCGGGTTCGAGTTCTTTCTCTATCTCTTGCTCTTCTCTTTTGGTGGTAATTGAGTTGTAGTTGTTGTTGTTCCTGTGCTAGTTGCTGCACATGTTGTTGTTGTTGTTGTTGCTTGTTTAAGGCGGCGCTGATTAAAGCGCAAGCGGCACATTGTTTAGTTATTTTTCCTTTTTCATTCTATTCATTTTTTTTTTTGTTTATATAGAAATGTTTCCTCTCACCCGACGATTTATTTTTGTTGTTTATATTTATAATTTTGTATTTAAGAATTTTTCAACCATTCTCCAATTGATTTCAGTTGGAAACTTGTCATTTGAGTTTTCCTTTGTGGCTCATGTTCTTTTTAGGTAGGTTTTGTTATCTGGCTTGATGGTTTTTTTTTTTTGGTTTGTTAGTTTGCTTCCCAAAAATTGCATTTTGCATCATTAACAACACATTTGTCAAATGCATATGGATGATGACTGCCTGGACGCCTACATATTGTGCGTATATATGTGAAAGGAGGGCGTGGCATCATCTATGTGTGTGTGTGTGTGTGTGTGTGTGTGTGTTAATGACATGCTCACAAATTCAAATTAACATTTTGCAGCAATACACCAAAAGCAGCAACAGCAGCCCCAAAAATGATGCCATCACAGTGAGTGGAAAAGTAAATGTACCAACTGGTAATTTAATACAACTCAAACCTATGTACATATATGAGAAAAAAGCTTGTACACATCCATCACAACCCATAGTTTCTGATTACTAAAGTAGAATTTTACTCGTTGTAGCTATTTTACCTGCAACTTAATTCTTTGTTAGTGTTGCTCATTCAAATGCATTCAAATTTCCATCTGATGTTTTGATTTCAGCTTTTTCCTATGGCTTCAAGGGAAGATGGGCATGTAATGCGCATCATAATAATATTTAGATAAAGGTAGGAAATTACAAAATTGTTGCTTTAATGTGCTTTAGAGTCTCATGTTTTATCCCCACAATTGGAACTCAACTCCCTTCACCGTGTGGGGTAAATTTTTGGATTTCAAGTATTCTATGTAATACGAGTAAAATGTAGCTGTTCATTGGATTTTCTTTTGGCCAAGTTTATAAGGAGATATCATATGATGAATATTAGACTTTTGTTGGCAACTGTATCAGGGGCATTTGTCATTTTTGATCGAGCATCAAGCAAACAATTTAACACAGGCACAATGAAGAACATATACGGGCAAACACACGCACACCACACACACCCACACACTCACACACACGTTTTGGGGCACATGGAAAAATGCTTAGCACTCGTTGCACCCGTCACTGGGCAATACTAAAAATCACATCAGAAATGCAACAATAAACGCAAAAACTACACAAACAGCAAACGACGACGATGACGATGACGACGACAACCAGGACGAGAACCACGACCAGGACGACGACGACGACGAGGATGATGATGACGACATTGTATATCCCAGTTACTCCCATATCCACCCATCCATCCATCCATCTATACACCCATAGCCTGCCTGCCCCTCTCTCTCTCTCTCTCTCGCTCTCTCACTCGTGCCTTCATCATCTGTCCACTTGATGCATTCGACATGCATGCAGAGCAACAACAACAACAAAAGTTGTTGTACTTTAACCTTCCTTAATAGAATTTTTGAATACGCAAAAACACTTTCAAAGAATATAAATAATGACGATTCGAATTATCATGGTTGCACAGGACTCTCTCTCGTTGGCAAAACCTGGTCAGGTCTGACAACGATAACAATAAAAACAAAAGAACGACCAAAAGAGGGACGAGGACAGAGAGAGGTAGAGGCACAGGCTCTGTGCGTGGGGCAAGATGGAGTCTCGAGTTATAGGAAACGCACACATTGCAGCTGTTCGGTTGGTCGAGTTTTGTGTGGTGCCTGGGCATAACCCGAGGCTAAGCCTGCTGCTGCTGCTGCTGCTACTACTGAATGGAATGGCAAGAGATTCAAGCCGGCCAAGCTCTCAAGCACCTGAATCGAGCTGCTCTCCTTATTGTGTGAGGCAGTTAACAAATTTTTCTTTTTTTTTTTTTTTTGCTTTTCGAATGGGACTCGATGATAATACAACTGATGACAATTGTCGTTATGTCCGCCCACTTCTTCTCCGGCTTCTCAATCTTCTGTTCCTATTGCAGGTGTAGAGAAAAATATAGACAGCAAAGTAGAAATAGGCAGTAGAAGAGATTAATATTAATCAGTCTGTTCGTCTTTTCAAAAAATTTACTGCAATCAGACATCAGGCATGCCAATGTATCTTTAATCCTGCAAGTTTGGGTATAAGCCAAGTCATTGTCAGTTACCATGATATTGATATTTCTAACGAAAATCAATTACAATAGAAGCTCAAAAACTTGAAATTTGAGTCTCTCGGAATCGATAATTAAATTTATACATCAAAAATATGTTTTCTTAGGACATAGTTAGTTAGATATTTTAGGCTGGTTCTAGTTTCCGTTTTGAAACAACGGTCTGCTTAATTTGTAAATTCTTATGGTATTGAAAATAAAAATTGATAAATGATTTGACAATGAATCAAGTAGAAATATTGATTTAAAAAAGAATTAGAAATCAAATCTTAATACGATTTATACAAATTTATTTTGAATTGACAACGAAAATCGAATTAAATATTTAAATCAATAAACATTAACATTAACATTAAATTAACATTAAATAAAAAATACCTACCATTTAATTTTCTTAAGTCTGATTATGTTTAAACATAAAATGATTATTTGTATCACGAAAACATAAAATTATTAGGATCTTGACCAGGAACTTGAAACTGAATTTTAGTAACTCGTTTTGCAACTCTGAAATTGGTTCCAAAAACTAAATTGATTCTGAATAAACTTCTATTAAATAATATAACAGGAAGAAATCAAGAAATCCTTATTGATTTTGTATGTGCTCTTAATCAGAATAAAGTAATTAAATTTCATTAGAGATTAAAACTCTTTTAGATAAAATTTGTCTAGAGGATCTTATTAACTTTAAACCAGTTGCCAATATAATAGATTTTGCTTCTTAATCATCGGTTAAGATATGTATGTGCTTTTTGGTTATACATATATTTGATAGAAAGATTTTTATTATCATATGCTTACTTTTATATATGGGATTTTCCGTTCAAAAGTTCAATCATCAAGGCTAACATAATTAAACTGCTAAGCAACACGAGCATGAGGAATGAAACTATCACACACCCACACATACACATAGACACAAAGCGAGAGAGATAGAGATGCACAAGCAATGCATTTTCATTTCATCGGCAAAACCAAAAAAAAGAAATCCAAAAAAATAAATCATAAATCGAGCGACAATGGGCATCGAATGTTAAATCCAAACAATTCAAAGAGCCGGTCGGACGGTTGGTCGGTCGTTTGGCCAGGCCATTTCTCCACATCCTCAATCCGCAAATATGCATTGACAATTACATGGTGCACACGCACACACATACACATACACATACACACCCACACCCAGCCACAATTCCGCTGAGCCATCTCCAACCCAAAAAAGGCCCAAATCGTTCGGTTCAACATTATTTTCAGTTAGAAGGCTCCCCACACAATGCCGAGTCCTTTTTGCATTTTGCAAACATACGCAAATTACGCATACCAAAAAAGCCAGTAAGTGAAAAAGAGAAAGAGCCCGTGTTAAAGACAGAGAGAGAGAGAGAGAGAGTTAGCGAATTTTGGGATCAGGATCAAGATGACCCAGCGGATAGATGGAGACAATTTTTCAATGAGAAAATTTTTAGCGAAGACAAGTATCTTAAATTTTTGGGACTTAATGAACTAACTTGTTTTATGACCAAAGCGAGAATTCTGTTTCTCCCCTGTCTATGCATATGGAATGCAAATCTAAAAACACAAAAACTAAACAAGAATAACAATACACAAAAACAATAAAACGTACAACATTTTGTTGTTATATATATACTACAATAGAATATATAAAGAAAGACACACACACATGCAAAAAAAAAAACAAAAAAACAAAAAAAATTGCATAAGAAATCAAAATCAAATCAAAATTGTCATAATAAAAACTGCATAGTCAGGCAAATGCAATGCTTTATTCAACAGACACAAGAGGCACAAGGATCGAGGTGCATGTAGCATGAGGAGGAGGAGAAGGAGGATAACCTTCTCGTTCTCATTCTCTTTCTCTTGTCCTGCTTGTTGTCCGCCTGGCTATATATGAGAGAACAAAACAAATTAATAGAATTGTTAAATGTGACAGGCAAATGTGTGGCGACTGAGAACTGGGCCCAAAAAACAATGCTAAAATACACTGAAAATAGAAGTTTTTCCATACAGCAAGGTGGGGGCAAGGAGTGAAGTGTGGAGGAGTTAGGGTAGAGGGTCAGAAGGGGCTGTGAGTGGAGTAAGAGAATGCAATGGATTTCTCGTTTCTCGTTGCTCGTTCTCTGGTTCTCTGTTTCTGTTTCTGTTTCTATTTTGCTGGCTGCGTGTTGCACATACAAAAAGCGCAGACAATGCGATTAGTTATAGGCAGGAGAGTAGGGAAACACGCACACACGCAAAAACCAAATGACGAATGACATTTTATTACGGCACCCAGGAGAGGGGAGTAACGCCTGGGGGAGGGCGGTGCGGGCAGGAGGAGCAGGAGGTTCAGGACCGTGTATATATATGGAGGCAGCCTCGGTAGGAAAACTCATCTTGTATGCAAACTCAAAACTCAAAAATTCGTAGACAAAAGAGTACACACACACGCACGCACACACACACACACACACACACACCAGCAGGACCCATGACTAGGTCCTGACGGCTAATGCTTGGGCGGCTCTGTTGATGAATTGGTCCTAGGTCCTGCCTGCCTACATACCTGTGCCTCTGCCTCCTTCTCGATCCTCGGTGCCTCTGTAACGTCGTTGCCATGCCAATTGCGAGGAGTCCAAGCCCAAGTTAAAATAAATATGAGTTCAATTTTCATTTTCGGCTTTCGTGGAGTGAAGTGGAGTGGAGAGGGAGAGAGAGACCCCGAGTAGAACTCCTCTGCATGGTACCGGGTGCCTGGTCCATGAAGGCTCCTGTTAGTTTCTGCTACCTGGAAACATGGTAACGTTGATTTTATTGGCGGTTTACTGACCTGCGCCAACGGCAAAGGCAACTCCACACATTGCGCATACGACACGTAGTCCTGGTCTCTGGGTCCTCTGGATGCCTGGGTCCAGGTTCCTACATACATCCTTTCAACTAGAGGCTGTCAAAATGCGTGAATTCATTTCGATTTTCGATTTCCTCCTCACTCTGTTTTATGTGTGTGTGTGTTGGTGTGTGCGTGTGTGTGTGTGTGTGTGGGCCCAGTCTTTGGGCCTCTGTAGCAAAAAGTTAATAACGAAAGCAACATTAGCAAATCTCCTCTGCAAATGTTTACCTAACTTTTTGAAGCAAGTTTCTGTTGTTTTCTGTTTTCTGTATATTAAAGTAAGATCTCACGATTGATAGTAAGGGTCCAACTGCAATAATAACAACAACTACAACAACATCACTTGCAGCAGCAGCAGCAGCAGCATTTCCTGTTGCCGCCCCAAAAGACTCTTGGCAAAGATCTTGGCCAAAAAAAAAAAAAAACAAAAAAATTACTACAGCGGCAAACAATTACCACACAGCAGCAACATCATTTCCTTGAACATATTTATTAAACCTGTCCCAATCCCAGGCGGCAGTCTCAACAATTGCAAATGAAGTCAATTGCTACCGCTAAAATGTTTAACTTTTGCTTTGCATCTCCCTTTGGCCCCCTTTTTTTCATCTCTTTCACTCTCACTGCCACTCTCACTGCGTCTCTCACTCCCACTAACCGAGTCCGAGTCCGAGTCAAAGAAAAAGACATTATAAGCCGGGTCAAAACTTACAGCAACAATAATAACATGAAAATGACAACAACAGAAAAACTGTTCATCGTCCCACGAATCTGAAATACTCTTCATTAGCCCTAAACTAATAAATAGGTACACATATATTATGACTATTATATATATATTACTAAAGAAAAAATACATTATGAAATGGGAAAGCTTCGAAATCTTTAGAGATTTAAAATCCATTATTATTAATCCTTCGAGGAACTTTATAATAATATAATTTTGATTGAAATCTTTCTAGAAAATTATATAAAACTGTTTGAAATACTGAAATAATGTTTAAGAAAAAGTACTTGGATTTTTGTTTGAAATTTCAACATAATAATTCTAAATCTGCAATCAAAATGATATGCGACCTCATGAAAATCTACATAACATACTATGTAAGATATATTTTTGCAAAAAATACGATTTTCAAGTATTAGCAAGGAGTTAGCTTATGTTTCAATTAAAAATTTAAGGCTTAAAATAAGGTGAAAGATTTTTTAACAAGTTGAAGAAAATTTCCATAAGAAATGATGGGATAATTTTGTTGTAAGGGCATTCAAAATGAGAAAGGCAATAGAGCCCTAGAAAAAATCATCAGTAGCCGCTTGTAGAGAAGTAAAAGAAGAAGAAGATGTTGTTACTGTTGTTGCTGTTGTTGTTGTTTTGCAATGCACGTTTTTCTCTCATAGGAGGTACCGCCGATTCCGACGCCGATGCTGACGCGTCGTGCTTCTTCGTGGGCGATGTGGATAACCCGCCTCCACCTCCTCCTAACCCCCCACACAAGAGAAGAGTCAGAAAGTGAGGGAGCTAGCGGAGGGGAAACTTGTATGGGGGTAGAGGGGCATTGGCAGAAGAGACAACTATTTTGGCTGCTACTGTGCCACAGCTTCTTGGCATGCTTGGTTGGCCACGTTATGCCGACAACTTCTTCAGCTTATGTGAAGACAACCAAGACGAAGAAGCCCCCAAGTGTAAAGGGTGGGCTGGCGGAGGACGACGAGGCAAGGGGCAACTTGGTTAAGGCGGGGTTTTGCGCCCAGTAAGTGAGTGAGTTACTTGGCATTGTGTGTGGTGCAGCTTTGCTGGAACTGCATGGATGGATGTGGGGTGGTTGGGGTCGGGATTGGGGTAAGGATTTTTGCATATTACTACTACCGCAAGTTGCAACTGCAACAAGTTGTTGCAGTCAATCCAAGCAGAAGATGGAATTGAAGTTGGAGTTGGAGGAGAGTCTTTGGCAATTGTTCAAATTTCGAGCTACTGCAGCAGCAGCAGCAGCAGCAACAGCATGCAAAATATGTGTAATTGTTTGATATAAGTTGTTGCAAGTCCAAAAACGACGACTTAAAAATGTGGCCCATTGTTTTGGGCATGATTTGTTGTTGCTCCCCCTGGCCACTGATCCAACTAACCTTCCTCTCTCTCTCTCTCTCCATCTCTTGCTTGCCCCATTCCACTCATCTTGTTAATGTTATGCATATTATGGCCAAACGTATCGTTTTATACCCTGTAGCCATAAAATCAAAGAAACAAAATCGGGTGTCTTAAGAATATCTAACCGTTAGTCGTTACCCTAGAATATTTGTTGCCCTTGGATAAGTTATTAGTTAGCAGTTCAAATTAGTAGCCAAATAGTGTAGAATTCTTTGACTTGAAGGTCAGAGTTTGCCCGTTGAATATTTTGATAAGCACTTGAAGGACTATTCTTGGCCTACCTTTATAATTGGCCAAGTAATAAATAATTGTTTATAAAGGTTCATTCTAAATTATTTTAATTTGAAAACTTAAACTTGAATTGCATTAGTTTATTCTGATTCATTTCTATATTAACCATGAACTCTTAACTCTCAGTATTAATCTTACAAGCTAAATGTATCTACTAAAAGTGAATAAATTAATGAAAGAATTTCTTTGTAACTAATTTCACTTTTTCAGTATATAATTTTATGACTTCTTTTAAATTTTATAACTCTAGCTCATGGGTATCTCAAAGTCGTTGCTTTTACTTGTTGAGCGGATGGTTTTTTTTTTTTTTGTTTTTTGTTATTGTTGCAGTTGCAACATTCACTTAATCGCTTATAGTTATTATACTTTATTATTTCTTTTCCGCCAACGACATTTGCATGGCCTTTTGTTCTGCTTTGTTGTTTGCATACTTTGTATGATATTTTTTTTATGACTTGTTTCGATATTGTATTAAATTTTAAGCTTAAACTTGTCTCAGTTGACCTCCACTTTGGATCAGAGTTTTTGACTTGGTGTAGAAAATAATTTTTAATAATCGAACGAAACAAAAACCAAAAGAGAACATTTTTAAGTCTGAGTTTTTGATGTCGATTTTATTATTAGTATTTTGTTTTGTTGTTTGTTGGATTTTTGCTTTGTATTTTCAACCCTTTTTCAATGGGCATGGACATTTGTATGACTTGTTTTTATTTTTGTCGCTGTTGTGTTAATTTTATTTGATTTATTTTTAATGTCCAAACTGAAAAGCAACCCCTCTCCATTTTCAATTTTCTCTCTCTCCTTGTTTGTGGACTTAAACTCAAGCAAAAAATGTTGTCCTTTTTGCTTAGGCGACAGAAAATCAAAACACAAAAACGCATATAACACACACCCTCTAAGCCTTTTGCTACAGCCTTCTGCTTTTTCTCTTGTCACACACACACAGATAACAGAGACCATGTGCAGGACTCCCCCCTTCTACCCATACCAATGTCCTCCTCTCAATGTGAGCATCAACTAAAAATTCGCGAATTTTTCCTGGTGAAGCTGATGCTGCTGGACAACTTGTATGCCATCCACCGAACTCTTCGTTTAATTTTTTAACATTTTGCATATTATTTTGTTTGAAACGCAGCCTCTCAACCAACACCCACCCCCAGCACCCCCCTCCACTCGTACACACTCCTCTTAGTTAACCTACCTACCACCCCCTCTAGTTACCGCCCTTCTATGTGTCAAACATGCCATTTATATGCGAGGTTTCTGCTGCTGCTGCTGCTGCAATGGTTTGGAGCTTGGGAGAGCTATGGAGTAAAGGATTTTTAGAAAACATTTGGCCAAAAAATTTTTTATCAAAGCCTTCAGCTTCAGCAGCAGCAGCAGCAGCAGGAGCAGCAAGAGTTGGAGCAGTGGCATTGGCAGTGGCACTGGCCAGTGGCAGGGGATGGAGTTATAGAGGAGATGGAGGCATTGTATGTCGGGAAATTTGAAACTCAATAGACAAAAAACCAAATAACAACACAAAAAAATTCTACAAAAAAGTCGGACAAGCAATAGAAAAAGAAAACACACCCACACACACACAAACTCACACACTTCCCCCTGCTGCTGCCTTTTGGTCCTGTTACTGCTGTTGCTGTTGCTGCTGCTGCTGTTCCTGGTATCAAGGCATTCGTGTTGGAATTTTTTTTTTTTTTAATTTTTTTGCACATAGATTTCCGCTTGATTTTTACTGCACTCAGAGGCAGAAAGCAAAACCCGGAGGAGGAGTGGCTGAAGTTGGAGATGGAGCAGAGAAGAAGAGGCTTGGGAGCTGCGACTCTGTTGCTGTTCTTCTGTCTGCATTTTGAGGCTGTTTTATTTTTCCGGTGGATTTGGGGATGAAGTGGGTATGGGGAGTGTGAGCGGTTGGGTGGTTAGAAAAACGCGCTTTACTTTTGCCTGTCGATTTTTCTATGCCCAACGCATTGGCAATAAAACTAAGCAAAAAACGCATTTCATATAAGGGTCCTGCTTCGCTGCCATATGTGAGAATGTGTGTGTGTGTGTGTGTGTGTGTGTGTGTGTGTGGAGGCAACAATCTAGCTCCCCTCCTTGTATCTCACTCTCTTGTTCACTTTGTTTGTCTCTCTGCAGATGGACTGATGCTTGCAGCAGTAGTCGAACTTGGTCTCTGCTGGTAAAACCTTTGCACATTGAGTACAAACGACAGGCGACAGTCAGTCAGTCAGTTGGGGGGTATGGGTAGATAGGCAGATAGGTGGGTGGTTGGCGCTATCTGAATGGAGGGAGTTTGAGTTTTGCACCAAAGGCGTATCGAAAATGGTTACAAAAAGATCCAAAAACGAGTATCCAGAAAAAAAATTTGTTACCAGAAAAGAGCTTTTTGATACAAATTGTCATGCCAAAGGAGATTCTCTTCCTCTCTGCGTGTGTGTGTGTGTCTATACAGATAAAATTGCATACTTCAGGGCGCTCAAAATGGTTAGTAAGAGGGTAGGTAAGCAAAATAGTTAAAAAAAAAAAAAACCTCGATCACTTTGACCAAGACAAAGTCAACAAATGATATACCAACATCCATAGCCGTATTAACTTTGTGAAAAGTGAAAACCCAAAATGAAAGAGCCTCAACAATTTCTTGACAACAGTCCTTGAAAAAAATTCCAAGTGTAATAGTTTATGCCTTGTTTGCCTAATCCTAAATTGCTTATTATTACCCATTTGAAAGAATTTTCAATTTATATTTTTGTAGTTAACTCTCTCATTCCCTGTAGACTTTGATGGGCATCTATTAACTTTATGCTGAGCAGGCTTTCTTCCATCTTCTGAAGACTTGGGTAACTCTCATAAACACTTTCTATTTACTCCAAGACCCTTGAGTTGCATTCTCTTCTACTGATTATGTAAAAGGAAGAAAGAGATACTGGCTTAACTGATTGAGAACTTTCTTAGAAACTTGCTTCTATTAAAACTAGAAGAAAATCGTTTCGGTAGGAAATGCTGTAAAACTGTTTCATGCACGAATCGTTTTGGAATTGAAAAAATAAATTAAAATATTTTTGGGATAAAACATTGATTAATAGGCTAACAATTAAAAAGCGGTCAAATTAGTCTGTAAATTTCGACAAATATATTTGGAGTAGAAGACTTTAAAGTAATGTTGGAAAAATCTAAAATAGTGAACCCAAATACCATAATATTTGTCAATTGACATTCGTAGATTTTATTATACTCTTATCAATATACAGTAGAATCCGGTTATAACGACGCTCAAGGGACTGACGATTTTCGTCGTTATATCCGGAAGACGTACTAACCGGAAGCCCTTTCATATAAGTTTGTATTGGGACCAACCGATCACTCATCGAACTTTAGTCGCTATAACCGGACGGACGTTATAAGCGCAGTCGTTATAACCGGGCTCTACTGTATTTGTTAAGGTAAACTCTAAGAATTTCTGTAAACTAATAAAGAACAAGCAACTACAAAGAACCTAATACAAATAGACTTATTTGAAAATGCTGAGAGTCATTCGAATAGATTTGATTGCATTACTATGTTTCCATCAGTCCTTCTAACAAATAAGCGAAATTTGTTTCTAAAATTTCTCTTAATATAAAATACTAATCTTCTGGAATCTAGATAAATTAATTTAAATGAGTTGGAAAGCAGATAAATATACTATGTTGTGGCTGTTGTTTTTTCACTTCTGTTTTTCTGACTATTAAATTGCAATTAAAGCTAAACACTCAAATAATTTTGAATATACATACATCTGCATATAAGTATGTATCTATATATAACTCGCTAAAGTGAACTGTTGCATAAAACATACATTCATATGTATATTATTATATATGCAGATTGAATTGATAGATTTATATCTTTGTTTTCGGGTCGATTTGAATTAATTTTGTAATTGGCTAAATTTTCAATATAAACAAGATTAAATTCATTTAACTTTTTGAGGGGATTGTGTGGGTTAGGAGGGCAATAAGAAAATGTCTTCGAGTTTACCTTTTGTCAATTTTGTGGATATAATCAAAATTCAACTAAAATGTCAATAAATTTGACATTTAAGTATGCATTAGTATGTGTGTATATATCGACTTCTGTGTGCGTGCGTGTGTGTGTGTGTTTTGTGGTTAACCACAATTTGTCAGCCATTTGCCATTGTTTATTTGTATAGATTTAATTTTGCACACAAACAGTAAAAGAGACAGAGAGAGATGGAGAGGGAGAGAGGCAGAGAGAGAAAGAGTAGGAGAGAGAGAGAGTAAGTTAGCTCGGATTGGATCATCAATGACAACCACATCCGCTGTTCATCTGTGGATAAATTAATTGCTAGTGAAAATACCCAAAAATTCTAAATAAAATACCAAAACCAAAAACGACAGCAAAACACCAACAACAACCAAAAACACCAAAAACAAAAAAAAAAAGGACATCAATAGACAAACAAACAAACAAATAGACAAACAAACAGTTGAGCCAATTGACTGACTGCAACAATGAATGAAGTGATAAACATGACCAGAAATGCGCTATCAATTACATAGTGATTTTTGTTCAACTCACTCTCCGCTTGCAACTTGCCACCTGCCACCCAGTCCGCCCACCTGCAGCTATAGATTTTTGTGTTGACACATGCAACATGCTGTTAACACCAACACATCGCAGCAGCAGCAGCAGCACCAGTTGCACTTGTGTGTGTGTGTGTGTGGGTGTCAGCAACACTTTCGCTTTCAAACGCATTTCGCGTGAATTGCACAAAAAAAACCCCCCTGTGTGTGTGTTTAAGTGTGTGCTGCAGCAAAACGCACTGTTGCATGCAACACTAGCAGCAACAGCAGCCACACTTTTTACGTGTGCACTTTTTCACACACAATTTGTATGGCAGCAAACGGCAACATCAGCAGCATTAAATTGCTGTTGTTGGTGTTGCTGCTGCTGCCGCTGCTGCTGCTGTTGTGACATTTAATAGCCGCAACTTGGCTAATAGTTGCCACGTGTTTGGGCTATTTGACCAATTTCCATTCATAAAATCAGCCAGCTTAAAATGTTAAAATGTGGCACAAATGTTGTTGGTGGCGATGCAACAGATGTTGCAACACAAGATCAGCCTTTGGCATTGACTTTAGGGCATGAAAAGTGACAGCTTTAACTGGCGATTTGATAAATGCTCAGCCTCCCCCTACAAAAAAACTCTCCCAATATCAAGAGTCAACAGGTTGCTGCATGTACAACAACAACAACAACCACAAAGAAACCAAAAAAATAATAATAACAAAAACTCAACCGCGACATGCAACACAAACCCCGAGTAAAAGGCCAACAGGCGCGCTCTTCATATAGGTGTCATTGCCATGGGGTGCCATGAAGAGGAGGCATGGCTGGTCTGAGGCATACAGGGGATGGGAGTGGAGGGCAAGAACCCGGCCAAACTGACGCCGCCTGCAATATCAATTGTTGCTGATGCTGCCGCTACTGCTGGCGTTTTGTTGCACTTGCACACTTGCTGGTTGGGGGTTGAGGTAGGGGTTCGCTTCATGGTTTGACAGCCATTTGATGGCATTATGATTTATCAATTCCCATAAAAAAATAAAAGCAACAAATGCCCATAAAAATAACCATTCAATGCATTTGTGTGTGCTCACTTGGTTAAAAAAAAAATGGTCAACATGGTCAACCTGATGAAGAGAATATGAAATATGGTTCAAAAAGTATTTGTTAAAAAGAAACTCTACAAATACAGATAAGAAAAATTTAAAAACCATTTTCAATAAATGGATTCAAATATATCTTTTAGTCTTATCTAATTGTAAGTTTATCTATCAGGATTACATTGAACCTGTTTTAGGCTTTCCTCTTTCTCTTAGAAATTTCATTAAATTGATTTAAACTGTAGCTAATTAGTTGGGTTAAGACCAAACAGAAGACAGTAATCAGATGTGCCTAAATATAGGCCAAAAAAAATGTTGCATTTTTTAATGGCAGACAGAATATATCTTAATGTCTTACGAATCAAAATAGTTTACTTAGATTTTGTCTAGAGATCCTTGTAAACAAGAATAATTCATTGTTTTTGTTCTTTGAATATTTCACTAGAGAACACAACTTCAAGACTGCCAACCAGTTGCTAGGAAAGAATATTTCACTAGTCAAACCACTTTATTTACTTCCGCCATAAACTTGATAAATTAATTACCTCTTAGACGGAGTTTTCATCATTACATTTTTGGCCACATTTCTTGTAGTTTCTTTTTTAACCAATTTTTTTACTTTATGCATATCAAATTGATCTTATTTCAATGGCAATCGTAGGAAATGAAAACGAATAACAAATTTATATATTTTGAAATTCGGTTTTTGGCGAATGAAAATAATGAAAACTTTGTCAAGAAAAAAATTGCGAAAAATAAATAATTTGGATAAATGATTTTTGAAAATGGTATTAGTTATGGTCAGACTTACACTAGATTTACAAATGTTGATCAAGTAAAATAAGTTTCATTCGAAAAAAAACAAATTTTTTTTTTCCAGATACTTAAACATGGAAAACCAAAAGAAATAATAATCGACTTGATTTTTCTAAATTTTCACTAAGAAACTTTTGGCAATTTGCGAAAGGTAAGTTATGTTTTGTGAATCATTCAAAATTCACTCTACTGACTGGGTTAGGTTTGATTCCTGTTAAAGTTAACGTTTCAGGGACCAGTTTTTTAATTTTATGTGAAATTTCCATTATCCATGGAATCTTTTCCATCGTCACTGCCCTCATAAATTGGAAAACAAATTTTCACCTATGGCTATTAACTGTAGGGAAGCAATCAAAGGTGTTTAATAGACGTCGCGTTATGTGGTGTCAACTAGCCATTAACATGTGCATCAACATCAGCAACATCATCATCATCATCATCTATGCAGCATTCATACATTCATTTCATGTCCCTCCCCGTCCCCCCCTTGCCATTGCCAACTAGCTAACCAATTCACTCTGACACATCGCGATAAAAATCTGTTTGAAAAAGCCATGAGGTAAGCCACAAATTTGCGGTCAATTGGGTTTTCAGCCTGTTGCCGCAACAATGAACACACACACACACACCGTGGCACAACAGTGTTGCATGTTGCAACAAAAATGCATCAACGTTCATTGACCAAAAAGCCATCATCATCATCCTAAAACAGAAAGAACCTGGTGGAAAACCTTTTCACATATAAACACGTTGTTTTCCAATTTCACCATTTTTGTTTCTTCTTCTGTTTTTTTTTGCATTTTCCTCATATTGTTGTTGTTGTTGTTGTTGTTGATGCCTGTTCCGCCACTGCATTTTCACACTTCAACAGCGCCAATTTTCAGCGAGATGAATAGGCGGAGATGGGGACACGGGCGGGGGATTTGGTATCCCACAATGTATACATCTATAAAATAACAGAAAACAAGAAGAAAAAACCAAACGACAGGGGCTGTTGCATAAAAAGTGCAACAATTCAAATGACCCAAAACGAGGTGGAGCTGCTGCAGCAGTAGACGATAAAAAGGGACATGGCTAAAGGAAGGAAGGGGGAGTGGCAGAGTGCCACGCGGGTTGCCTACTGCAAAAATTCATGCAAAAATCGGCGCGTGCGAAGAGTCCAAAATGAAGAAGGGGGCACAGGAAAGCTTGGACAACAAACATCGAAAAAAAATGAATGAAGCGAAACCCCTGAAAAATTGCAACACCAACCGCAAACAAGCGGCCAAACGGTGGGGGGTCACTCACTCACTCACTCATTCACTCAATACGGGCCACGGATGCGTGGAGGGAAGTGCAGCCTGGATTGAAATCCCTAATAATCGCGATGCCCCCAACGCGTTGAATGCATTTTCCCTTACCCCAAAACATTCGTGCCACCAAAAATGAAAAAAAAGAGGAAACAAAAATGAACAAACACCAATGTGAGGGAAAAAAAAATACAAAAATCTGCGTTTTTTGCATTCATCAGAGTGACGAGCGGGGTAAGTAAGGGGGGAGGCGGTGAGAGGAGTCGTCGATAGGCTTGCATGGAAATGACCTTCACTGAATATGCTCTCCTCTTTTTTATGGGCGTGTGTGTGTGCGTTTGCGTGTGTGTTGCTGTTGGTGTTGGAGGGCTATAACAGGACATTGATATGCAGTACAGGATAATCGCGGCCAGTGCAATCAAAGTGCAATGCAGAAAAAAATCCAAAAAAAAAGGGTGCAAAAATCTCTCAACAGAGGCAAATGGGGAGGCAAATTTCACCTTCTTTTCTTTTTTGGTGTGTTTTTTTTTTTGGATGAATTGCCGCCGCCGCCTGTTGCATGAATGCAACATCAATGTAGTGAATGAGGGAAAGAGGAGGAGGGAGAGAGGGAAGTAGAGTTGGCTTGATGGGGTTTGAGCACGCATTCTGTGCATGACCTTGACGCGTGTGCCGCATGCTGAACAATCGAATGGACAGCAAGCAAATTGGTGGCATCATCATCATCATCATTATCATCATGATCGTCATTGCCACCGTCAACGTCATTTGGTTTGCTTTTTTATCTGTGTGTGTGTGTGTGTGTGCGAGAGTGTGTGTTGTTGTGCTGTTTTCTTTTTTTTCGGGTAGGTCCGCTGACTGCCGCCTGCACTTTTGTTAGAGACTGCAGAGCTCGCTGCACCTCGCTATGTGGCAGTGGCAATGGCTGGCTGCAACACTCTTTTTTCCCTCTGTCATTGACATCAACATTTTGGGGTCGCGTGCGTGGCCCATTAAGCAAACGCCGCGCCATGTGTTGCTGTTGCTGCTTTGTTTTTTTTTGTGTGCATTCTTTTTTTTTTTTGTTTTTGTTGTTGTTGTTGTTGATTTCGCATGCAACGCGCAAAATTTTCATTCATGCATTTTCTGGCATATGTATGTGTGTGTGTGTGTGTGTGTGCGTCAAGCAAATTCATTCAGTTTCAATGGCTCATTCATGGAAATGCAACAGCACGCCAGTTCCACTTGCCACTTGGATTGGTAAAGGGGTCCGAAGGAGGGATGCAGGGCAATGCATTTCGTGTATGTGAGGGGAGGAGTAGAGGAGGTCTTGGAGCTTATCAGTCGAGAGTTTTTTATTGGCACTGGCAATATTTAGGCAGGTGGAATGTGCAACCATGCAACTGACTGTTGCTTCTGCGAGAATGTGAGTGATGTGGCATGTCCCATCTGCAACAGCAGCAGCAACATCATCATCCATGTGCCATTTCACTTCATTCACAGATTTTCGTTTAATTTCAGTCAACGACGAAATGCATTGACCTAGTAAGTTTATCTTTGGCTTATGTTTTGGGTTTGAAATTAGATGAAAGTAACAAAAAAGAACTGAGTCAACTTCATAGAGACCAAACCAAGTCAATTGAATTTAGAATTCTTTTTTGTACTTCTTCTACTTCAAAATCTACAAAAAGACTATGAAATTTGTAGAATATTTTCCAAGGCTTTTAATGCTTGGAAACAAAATGACTTAGATTTTAATATTTAAAATCCAAATTTCAAGCAACTGACAAAAGAATAACTTAGTTCACAAGAAATTGAGTCTTTGGGGATAAATAACTTCTTAAAGAAAACGCATTCCATAAAACAATCAATCCTTTGATTCTTCTGTTCTCTCTCTCTGGAGTTCATATCTCATTGTCCAAACCGGATTACAGCATAATTGTGAGATACTGATAACTCCCTATCCTTCTAGCTACTTACCATACCTTTTAAATGATAAAAATAGAACATAAAAACTCGTAATGATTAGCAAAAAGAAATATAAAATTAATGAGAGAAACTGTTAAAGCCTAATTAGTTGTTGTTGTCTACTCTCATTATTAATCCAAATCGTATAGATAATGAGAAGCTTGGAAAATATTTCAAAGCAGTGCGTAACTGCTTGAAATTCAACAATTCTTGGAATCCTGAAAATGCAGTCTAAATCTTTGTATGCACATGTCAGAGATATTTCCACCTTGCCACCCCAAAGTCAAACCATTGCAAAACCCTCGCCTTCTCTTGTTTCGCTCTTTGTGTCAAATGGGTGGATGGAGGGGAGGGATGGTGAGGGTTAATATCTCCCCGATATCTCTCATGCCAGTTAACATCAAACAAATCCCTTGACAATAATAATTGTGACTTGGCTTTGCCTGACTGCCACTTGCCGCTTACCGTTTGCCGCTTTCCGCCTACATGTTTGCAGCTTCTTCTTCATTATCATCATCATCATGATTATTATCATTGTCGCTGTCGTTGTCGTTGCCTTCAATCTGCATTTGCCTTTTGCCATTCAGTTGGCATTTCTTGATTTGCCTGCTTATAATAATTGTGCATTGTCAAACACCGTTGGCAATTATAAACAATCTAAATCCCGCTCCAAAAAATGTTCTTAAAAGATTCTTTACTCATTGCCTCGTTTGGATTTTTCTTGGATTCTTTCTTGCTTTTTGTTTTTCTTTATAATTTGAAGTCATTGTGAATGATTTTTGTTGTTTTGTTTTGTGTTTTTGTTTTTTTTTTTCCTAATTAGTCTGCGGCCAAAAGGATCTTTTGAGCCTTTTGTCATAGAACATCAATCAGGGAACTTTCCTTGACAGTTTCTCTCTCTCTTTTTGCCAAGAAGGAAAAGAATTCTCGTTTTCTGGCCATCACCGACTGAGAGACTCACAAATTTAAAGCATTGTGGCTTAAAGATGTTCCTGATGATGGTTTTGGTGTTGATGGGGTTGCTTCTAATGCCGTTGATGGTCACATATGCGCCTGCTGACAACTAATCCCTGACAAAAGGATGCAGATGTCCCCCTCCGCGCCATGCCATCCCCACTCCTTAACCCCAACCATTCCCTCGACTGCTGCTGCTGCTGCTGCTGACCACATGGCCTAACAACTAACAACAACAGACGTCGACATCGACAATCGCCGCAGCCTGTCGATGGTGGCCCAGCAAATACAATAAAAAAAAAAGAAACTGAAACAGAAATAGAAATAGAAAAAAAAAATATTTGCCTGCGTCTGCACTTGACTAGGGAATGGGGCGTGGCAACGGAGGCGTTCATTTGTATATAAATGAATGCTAGAAATAGAGGACGTGTGGTATGAGCAAGGGAAGGGCAGCCAAAGGAGCGACAATGGCCAAGTGGAAGCGGAAGCGACGCAATGCAATCAAATGGCGCAGCGCGCAAAATCTACAAAAACACACACACACACACATACATATATATATATCACCAAGAGGCGAAGGAGGGGGAGGAGGCAGTTGGACACACATGCAGCAGCAGCAACAACAGTTAGAGGCATGCAGGCAGGCATAGGTCTCGGTCTCGGACTCATGCTCATCCTCTTTCTATGCTGCTCGGTTGGCAACTTGCAACGCACGCGAAAATCTTGCCAAAGGGGTGCCCGAACCCCCCGCAGCCAGGCAAAACCGAGCATCTGAGCCGGGGTCCTGGGTGCTCGATGCTGCTGGATCCTGGACCTAGAGCCAGAGTACAGTTGCGTTGTCTAAGCCAGCAGCAGCAGCAGCAGCAGCAGCCAGAGAAACAGTCACAGGAGCATTGCTGGCAACCTCTTCCCCCCAACTCCTAACACCCGTCTCTTGGCTTGTTTTCGCGTTCGTTTTGCCGCGTTAACTGTCCATCAATGCGGGCCTGAGGGGTACACAACACTGAGAGAAATTAATGCGAGTTTCAATTGTTAAAAATTTACTCATTAATGGGCTACTCGGATAATCTATGAAGGTCTTTCAGGAGATAGAATCCATAGGACATTCTGAAGATCTCTCTTTGAAATATGGAAAATAAAAAGTGTAAATTGATGATCATTTTAATGTTTCTTTGAGAAAAGTTTCTCAAAGCTCTCTAAGAACTTTTGATCCTTTTGTGTTGTTTGAAGGATTATCAAATGCATTTATTTCTTCAAGTGTTCCCCCGCCGTATTTTGGAACTGGCCTAGGTCTCGTTCTCATTCTCATTCTCATACTCGACGCTGCTGCTGCTGTTGCCTGTCTATCTGTTTGTATCTGTGGCATGCACCCCTCTGCCTAAACCCCAACTGCTGTCTCCAAACGTCCATTCGCTCTCTCTCTCTCTCTCTCTCTTGCACTCTTGCCCTCGCTAGCCATCCACCCGCCTCGAACTCTTTCCCAATCAGACAGCCAGCGGCATCGTTAGCAACGCAACGCAACAAAACGCAACGCAACGGCGACACAGGACTCAGGACTCTGGGCCCAGGACCTTGCCTGCATTTCGAAGTTCGTTTTTAGGATTTTCTGTACGGCCATGTGCAACCCCTCGATGAATGGTCAGCTAGCTAGCTAGCTCCCCTGTGTTGGTAAGCTCTTTTTCATTGCCCACCCACATGCCATCTCCCCGCCTCCTTCACTCAAACCATTCTTTCTGTTTTCTTTTTTTTTTTTTGTTTTTTGGTTGGTTTCGTTTTATTGCGCTAGGCATTTTTGCATATTTGAGGCATCATCGCTCATCGCTTTTGTGTGTAAGCCAACTTTTAGACATGGGCTCTATATGTAGGTAGTAGGCTGTAGGCAGGCAAGAAGAAGCAGCAGCAGCAGCAGCATCAGTGAAAGAAGAATAACCTTTGCACCCCACCACCACCACCACCTCCTTCCTTTGGCTGCATTCTCTAAGCTGCAGTCATCGTTGTCGTCGTTGCCGCCGTCGTCATCGTCGTCGTTGCCGTTGCCGTTGCCGTTGTTTGGTTGCACTCTTCTATTTGGCGTTTTAATATGCGCCATTTTTTCTCGCTAACCTGATCCCCTCCTCCCTACAAATCACCCACTCCCCCATACCCTCTCAACTGCCTATACTTGTGTACGTTTGGTCACCTTCATGGACACACACGCACACCATGATGCACAGGGAAACTTGAAGCATTTTATTTGTTTGTTTGCTTGTTCGTTCACTCATGTGTGTGTGCCGCAGACACACCTCCTCCTTCTTCCCATCCATTGCTTTTCACAAACTTTGTCTGTTTGGGCTCAAATGTTGTCATCTTTTCCCCCCAACCACCACCAGCACAAACATCGCCACCATCGGGCACAGTGATTCTCCTCACTCACATCACATTAGCCGGTCGCCGTTTGCCTTGTCGCAGAGCCTTTCGTCGCTTTTTTGGACATCATGCGTCGGCGTTCACATTCACATCTGTACATCTCGTTCTTCATCCTCTGCACATCTAGATTCACATTCACATCCGTCTACGTCTCCGCTTCGTCTCCGTCTCCGCCATTCATCCATTCCATTCCCATTCCCAAACCATGTTCGCATCATCGTTTTGCTCGTCAGCGTCGTCGTCACCAGTTAAATACATAAATTTTCGTATAAACGCGTTTTTGGGAATCGCGTTCCTTCTTTTGGGTTTGGGGAGTTGGCAGCTAGTTGAGGGCGTTCCCGTTCACCACCGCCACCTACCAATTTTAATCAAAAAGAAGATATCTTCCATTTCCATTTCTCGTCACTTTCAGTCTTTGCCACTGCAATGTGCAACATTTTCCATGAATGAACAAGAAATCTCTAAGAAGAAACCTAAAATGCAGTTGAAATTTTAGAGAATCTAACTTAAAATCGAACGTATTGGTATCCTTTTATCTATAAATAGTACGAAAAGGACTGTTTTTTTTATGGTGCATGTGATTAAAGACAATGTTCTTTTCATCTGGCTGAAGGCAAAAGAAAAGATGCCAGTATGTCCACCATTATTAATATCAAGTCACTTAAATTGCTTGAAAGACTACAATTAATTTTATTATTTAATATAAATGACACGAAATTACAATTTGTGTTTAATTTGGATAGCCATGACAATTTAGGCTGTACAATTAATTTTTTCCTTATTATTACCATAAAATTGTTAATATGATAAAAAAGATTTAAAAATTTTTTCAAAAATAAGAAATTATAACTCGGGTAATAAACTGTCAAACAAGTAGGAAGTGACTTATATAATTGTGTTAATATTGTTGAATTTGGCAAGCTTTTGGTGGCTTTAGCCCTTAGAGCTTCTTCAGAAAAGACAAAGATTAATACATACATACAATATGTCCATTATCTCCAGAAGAAGAATGAAATATTTATTATAAAAACTAAGGAAAATAATATACACGGAGCTGTGTTGATCCTACTAAGTGGGAACTTTCGGTAATTCAAATATTTATTATAAAAACTAAGGAAAATAATATACACGGAGCTGTGTTGATCCTACTAAGTGGGAACTTATTATAAAAACTAAGGAAAATAATATACACGGAGCTGTGTTGATCCTACTGAGTGGGAACTTTCGGTAATTAAAATATTTATTATAAAAACTAAGGAAAATAATATACACGGAGCTGTGTCCATCCTACTAAGTGGGAACTTTCGGTAATTAAAATATTTATTATAAAAACTAAGGAAAATAATATACACGGAGCTGTGTTGATCCTACTAAGTGGGAACTTATTATAAAAACTAAGGAAAATAATATACACGGAGCTGTGTTGATCCTACTGAGTGGGAACTTTCGGTAATTAAAATATTTATTATAAAAACTAAGGAAAATAATATACACGGAGCTGTGTCCATCCTACTAAGTGGGAACTTTCGGTAATTAAAATATTTATTATAAAAACTAAGGAAAATAATATACACGGAGCTGTGTTGATCCTACTAAGTGGGAACTTATTATAAAAACTAAGGAAAATAATATACACGGAGCTGTGTTGATCCTACTGAGTGGGAACTTTCGGTAATTAGCCAAATTCATAAACCAAAAATAGGGAAAATGTTATCAGCTTTAAAAATAGGCCGATAAGTTATAGACCAAAACGTTTAAGTTTATTTGGTCACTTTAAGCCTACTAGCACCGTTTAAATGCATTTCCGGGTGTAAAAGCTTTAAATGCTTAAAATGTTAAGAAGGATGAAACGATTAGATGTTGCCTTGTCGGAGTGGCAAGCACCTAATGAAATTTCTGAGAAACAAAGCGACTATTTATAGACAAGTTTCAGGCAAGGCCTACTCGATTAACAGAGTTGTAATCGTAAACAGTGTGGCAGTTGTTCAGTTTGAATAATGTCAAAGCTCATGTGAAACCTCTGGTCACTTTATGGCTGGAAAGTGCTTGACAATCGATAGGACATTTCAAGTGGCAAAATGACTTAATAAGAGGCAGCAACCCTTTACATTTACGTCACGTTTTTTCATCTTCAATTCAGTATACGCACAGTTTAACTTTTTATGTTAACAAAATCACAAATCACCATCATAAATTATTTGTAATAAAAAAAAAGATATGTACATATGTACATTCAGTATTTTGTAATTGCTTATCAAGGATTGATTTATATATATACATATTGTACATATTGATGCTGATCAAGAATATATAAAGTTACAACATAGTCAATAGTCCATAGTGAGGAAACAGGAGAGGACTTTGGGGGGTCTTAACACCCACCGAAATGTCAATATTTCGAATAATTTTGAACTTTGAATCTTCAAAGTGGTCGTACAATTTCGATAAATTTTCTTGCCTACATCGATAATTATTACCATAACTCAGCCGTCAAACTGGATTTTTTGATCGGATTCTCCCCGATAACACTTTTTAGAACATTTCATAAAACAATTTTAAATATTCTCTAGATTAACAACTAAATTATAAAAGGTTATCCTAGATCTGTTAAGAATTGGTAGTATTATTACCAAAATTATAGCCATTTGTGACCATTGAAGAAAGCAAAGTATTGATTTGCTTTGCTTTAAGACCTGCTACATTCACCTATGATATTCATCTTGATAAACAATTATCTAATAATCTATATAATTGAATTAATTTGCAGTACATTGCAACTTTAGCTTTTTTTGGAAACATTTCAAGTTCATGATGCTTGAACATGAATTTAGAGATATTCGTTGAGATTCACGATAATAGATTAAATGACTATATATGCATACGAATATTATATATACATGGATATGTATTTGTGAGGATTTTTTGATCGCTTTCGCTGCACATGTTGATTATGCGCTTCCCTGCTGCCCCTCCCGTTAAATTGACGTCGTATTTGCATCGTCTTGCCTGCATTTTCAGCTGATGGCCAGCTGATGTTCATTATAATTTATCCCATCAGCCGCCATTTGCCAGTCACGAAAAAATTATGCATAATTTATGACTGGTTGAGCTCAGTTGAAGACTAGCTTGCTCTCTCGCTCGCTCATTCGTTCGCTTGCGCTCTCGCTGCCTCTCCCTCCCACCCTCTGGGGCTAGTGGCACTACCATCTCTAGCCATCTCACTCGCTCGCTAAAAATTGTTGATTTGTTTTTGCAATTTAGTTTTTCGGTTTTGTTGTATTTCTTTAGTTTATGCACATTCGTATTAAAAAATGCGCAAGGCAAAAACAATAAACTCAAATCGTGATGGACTTGCACTATGGATGGATGATGGAGAGGGGCGGGGGTAAGAACGATGGGAGGGACACAGACACACATAGACGAACGGACGGACGGACAAACGAGTGTGGGCAGTGCTACCGTTCCCCTCTTTTACCCCCGCACACACTCCTCCCCCCGCACAAGAGCGAGAAGAAAAATTTCGCACAAAAAAAAAAAAACAATTGCAGGTGCAATTGCCGTCTACTCAAAGGCATCATCTGTAGGAAACCCAAAGAGAGTAAGAGCACAAGCCCCCAAGAGTTCGAGTTCGAGTCGTGTCTCTTAAAACCAAAAGAGCACACGAAGGCCCGAAGATTGCGGCGAATTGAGAGACCCCCCATAGAAAAAGGGGAGCGGCGAGACAAGTTTTTCGCCTAAGCATTTGTTTACAATGCACATACGATGATGTCGACGCCGTCGTCGTCGTCAGCGATGAACAGCGCTGCCCCAACGTTGAGAGAGCCGAAGGTTCGAGAGAGTTTCACTTGTGTGTGAGTATGTAGGGGGGATAGTGTGTAGTGTAGGGTTGGATGCCAGCGAAAGAGAAAGAAAGCGAGATAGAGAGTAAGCAAGAGAGAGAGACATGGAGATGGCGACAAAGCAGGTGAGGGGAAAGGGCTACCAGCAAACGGAACTAATTAATGAACAATCTTTTTGTCGACTTTTTCTTGCTAGCAGAGAGTGTGTGTGTGTAAGAGAGAGAGAGTGCGCTTTATATGAATGAGAGGGTGTTAGTTAAGTTGGGGCCATAACCAGCACCAGGCCGGCCTATTGATGAGCATTTAGGCATTCGATGAATGAAAAGGGAAATACAAATGACCAAGCATTATGCGTTAACGAGGCTTCTTGCCATACATTTTTCAATGATCGTTAAACAAAAAATTTGTAATTAATTGTTACAACCGCTAACTTTTCTTTGTCTAAAGTTTATTTGGGGAAAATTGCATTCAAATATCAGTAGAGCAGAGCAGAGCCACCTGAACCTTCTACTACTCCTCCTCCTCCCATTCTCTCTCCTGCATTGCTCTTAACGCCAAAAAACAAGAATGAAAAAAAAAAACATTTTTTGTTTTTGGGCTTAGGCCTAACTACTCTACGCGCTCTCCCACGCAGTCGACGCCAACCGTTTTGGCCATTGCCATAGCCAACTTCCGTTTCCTCACGCACTCACACATGGACAGGAACGAAGAGTCTCTGACTCCGTGTCGGTTGGGTGCCTTGCACTTGCATCTCTCGACGCTTACCTCAACTACATGTGTCCACATATATTTTCGGGGGTTGTCAGCCGAGTTGAGTGCGAGGTGCTACATGTGTGTGGGAGAGCGCGTCGTCGTTGGCGTCGTTGTTGATGTCGTCGTCGTAGTCGTCGACGTCGTTTGTTGTTTCGTTTTTCCGAGCAAAGGAATTTGCCGGTGTTTTTGGCGCCTGCTGCTGCTGCTGCTATTGCTATTGCTGCTGCTCTCCGCATAATTTTTGAAGGCAGCGCGCGCCATAGCAGCGACGGCGACTAATCAACGCACGCGTCGTCGTCGTCGTTGTAGTCGTCGTTGCTGTTGACGTTGCCATCTCCTTTGCCTTGAAAGTGCAAACTGCAATTGAAACAGCGACGCTGGCAGAGAACGTTGCGCGAACTATTTGCGACTTCGTCGCGGCCTCAGCGAATTCGCATTCGCAACTCGAGAGTTTTTCAGGGGGAGTATGGTGGGGTAGGGTATACTCCCCTCCCCCATCTCCATACAATAATAACAGGCAGCAACAGACAAGAGTAGAGTTGTGTGTGGATGGCTGGCTGGCTGGGCTGGCTGGCTGGCTGGTTGTGCCTGTGCCCCGTTTGGCTTCAGTTTTCCACAATGCCGTCGTCGTCGTCATCATCATCGTAGTCGTAGTCGTCGTGTGTGTTGTGTGCCCCGTTGCCGTTGCCGCTTGTATTAAGTTTGTTTTGAGTTTTTCCGTATCAAAATGTGCAAAACGATTTCAGTCTAATTCAGACGCTCGTGCTGAGAAGACTTTTGGCCCTGTTTTGTTGGCCAATATACAAACCGTACGTAACGCAACGAGGACGAGACGAACTACTGATTGGTGTACTGAGTGTGCTGCAAGTTACGAGCAAATGCAACTCTACGAATACGTAGTGCGCGTAACGTAACTCACACATACATACATACTATACTACACACATACGTATGTACTTATCAACTTGCACACACACGTACACACGCATACTATAATGAAATAGAAACGCGCGTCGCGATAAACGATAACGATAGCAAGCAATATGGCAACCCTGGAGTCAACATCACAACGCAACGATCGCAGCGAAACGGAAACGGGCAACGAAACGAATGTAGAGCAGGCCCAATCAGCTCAAAGGCAACGCAGTGGTGGAGGTGGCAGTAATGGCGGTGGTGGTGGTGGTGGCATCACTCCCACTAAAAGTCAACCCGATTCACCATCAAACAAGACAGAGGATCAAAAATCTGAAAGTACCCCTGAACAGCGTAGATCACCGGGGGGAGTGCGGGGAGCTGATGGAGCCGGTTCTTCGCCTGTGGCTTCACCACCGGCACGCAGTTCATCAGCTGCCTCACCCAATTCAAATTCGGCGCAGCAATTTTGCTTGCGCTGGAACAATTATCAGACGAATCTAACCACAATCTTTGATCAGCTTTTGCAAAATGAATGCTTTGTGGATGTAACTCTGGCCTGCGATGGCCGTTCACTGAAGGCTCACAAAATGGTCCTGTCCGCATGTTCGCCGTATTTTCAAACGCTACTGGCCGAAACACCCTGCCAACATCCCATTGTGATCATGCGCGATGTGAATTGGTGTGATCTGAAGGCCATTGTAGAGTTTATGTATCGCGGTGAGATCAACGTGAGCCAAGATCAAATTGGTCCACTTCTAAGGATAGCAGAGATGCTCAAAGTTCGAGGATTGGCGGATGTTACGCACATGGAGGCGGCCGCCACTGCCGCAGCGGCAGCAGCTGCAGCAGCAGCGGTTGCCACGGCTTCCGCTTCCTCGACGACGTCTGAGCAACAGCAGGTTTCATCACCCAAAGAGACACAGCGCGAGGCTGCCGAGCGAGAGGCGGCTGAAGAGTTGTTGGCATTCATGCAGCCGGAAAAGAAATTACGTTTGGGCGCTACCGATTGGGGAGACTATGGTGGCGGAGGGGAGTTACGTCTCTCCCCCCTCGAACGGCCACAAGTTGCACGCAATGTGAGGAAACGTCGTTGGCCATCGGCCGATACCCCCATGCCCATATTCAATCCGCCCTCGAGTAGTCCATTGAGCAGTCTCATTGCGGCCGAGCGTTTGGAGCAAGAGCAAAAAGAGCGCGAACGTCAGCGTGATTGTTCGCTAATGACGCCGCCACCGAAACCCAGTGGAGCAACGACACCGCGTCGACTTACCGAGATACATGGCCTAGATATGCCATCACCTGCGACGACACCAGCTCCGGCGATCGGCCTTGGACGATCGGCCAGGACTTTGGCTCCTAGTCCACAACAGCAGCATCAGCAACAACAACAGCAGCAACAACAACAACAACAACAGCAGCAGCAACAACAACAACAGCTTCAGCATTCCCTGCACTCACATTCGCATTCGCTCCATCATCCACCGCCACCCCCTCCACACCCGTCATCACATCCACCGCCCCATCATTCTCAATTAGGCCACTCATCGCCGGCATCAAGTCAATCTGGAGCTTCCGCAGCGGTTCATCAGGCTGCCTCATCGGCGGCTAGTTCGCCAGCCGGTGGCGATGGTCGCTTCCCCCTGGGACCAGCAGCTGCTATGGCTGCTGCGGCCATGGAGCTTAGTGCATTGGGCCCGCCTACAGAGCCACGCCTACCACCGCCACCGCCGCACCATCAAGGAGGATCGACAGCGTCGTCTTCATTAGCCGATGATATGGAGATCAAGCCCGGCATAGCTGAAATGATACGTGAAGAAGAGCGGGTAAGTTCCAACAGAAAATCATTTCAAAGAGCGATCAGAAAAACTCTCTTAAAAGAGTGTTCCACAGAAAGATATTCATTAAGAGAGAGAGAAAGAGGGAGAGTAAGTGAGAGAAAGAGAGTGTGTGATCACTCTGCCACTGCGACGCTGGCATCGCTGCTTGCATCTCTGCTTGGCCAGAATTTACCTCGTCTCGGGTTTTTTGTTTTGATTCATATTTCGCGCGATCGGCTTCGGCTTTTGCTTTAGCTTCTGTTGCTGCTGCTGCTACTGACTGCTTTCTGCCGGCGGCATTTCGCTTGCTCACCTCGCCTGCCGTTGTGACGTCATAAATTGCGGCCTGGGCTTTCTGATGATTGACAGCATTCACGTGCTACACGTCGTAGTCGCAGTCGTCGTCGTCGACGTTGTTGTTGTTGTCGTTGTTTTTGTTGCCATTGCCGTTGACCATGTCCGCTTTTATGGAGTTCTCTCTGCGTTCCACATTCATTTTCGTCTTGTCATAGGTTCCGTTCTGGGCGTAAAATCAGCCAAGGGAAACACATTCATTCTCAATTGTCTTTCGGCATTCTTGTGGTTTTGTGGTGGTTCCCCTTGGATGTTTTGAATGGTGACCTCTATGATACGAAATACATTTTCAAATTGTATTGGAAATTGAGGTTTATTGAACCCATAAAGTTTTTTTCGAATCTGCCTTTGAATATAAATCTATATTTTGAAATATATATAATTTATTACTTTGTATGTATATAGCGCTCTTTAAAAGATCTTTGAGTATTTTTTGTATTTTTATTAACTTTATAGTTGGATATGTATCGCTTGATCTTTTATATCTTATATTTTGTTGGACTATATAATTTATAATGGCAAAATATCACTTAATCTAATTTTAAACCAAAATACATATTTGAATATTAAACCCTGAAAAATGACAACACATGGAATAATTACATCCGATAATATATATATACGATTTTTCTATATACAACCAAATACGTTGAATTGTCTGTTTTGAAAAATTTCTCATTTTAATGTCGACAGATCGTTTTACTGAAACATTTCAAGTAGTTGTAATACGTTTTTGACTCTTAATTTTAGATTGATATTGAATTAAAGTTTTAAAATTTCACATTCTAGTTATTCCAAAGAACTATATCAAAGTGAATTTGCAATAAAAAGTCAAAAATATTGTTATAAATTTCAAATTCAATTTGACAAAAATTCTTTGTTGTAATTATCGAAAAACTCAAAAATACTTCAATTTAAATTTTTAATAAACGTTTTTCTTAGTTTGTTTGTTGATTTTGGCTTAAATTAAAAACTTCAATCCAATTTTTCCAACATTGTATGAAAGTATCAACTGTCTATCAAATTTAGACTATCAAATTTCGTTAATATTTGATTATTTTTTTTTGACTTGCCATTGAAATCACAACGATTTAACTGTCTAACCAATCAACCGGTTCTTCGTTTCAATGTCTTGTTGAAAGAGTCTTTTTCACTCACTTAAAGATCCTCAACTGCAACGAAACGAAACGAAATGCATATGTTCATATGTATGTATATATACATATACATACATATATATCGTATATACCAAGATCTTAACATCCAAGAGACTACATCAACCGCACCGCAGAATTCGCACTTTAATAAAGAATTTTATTTATTTATCTAATAGACATCGATGTCTCATACACACCAACTCTGGCTTCAACTCCCAAGAAACTCCATTGGGTTAAGATGATTGTGGCGTGGCATTGGGAAAGGGAAGGGGTGGTTGTCATATTTGTGTTTGTCTGGATTTTGTCAGGGCCTCAACCGACGATCGTTGTATGGCCAAAAGAAATGTTCCTGTCGATTGTCCAGTGGTTGTCCATTCTGTCCATTTGTGTTTATTGTCGCATTTGAGTGCATTAATCAAATAACCAAATGCATGATGCCAGAGAGGGTGAAGGGTGGAGGGAGGGGAATTGTGATCTTACATTAGCGTGCTCATGTGTTCAATTCATTTTGAAGACATTTGTTTCTCACTCACATTTCATATTTCTTATTCATTCATTCATCCCATTTAGTCTTTTCTTTTTTTCTCTTTGGTTTTGTTTCGTTTTCGTTTCTTGAAGGTTTCTTTTCTTCTCTTCTCGTTTGCTCGTTAGCGTGTCTTTTCAATAAATATTTTGTTTTTATGGTTTTTTAAATATTTTTCCTTTAACTGACCCAAGCCCCGCGTCGTTTGCTTTGCTTTTTATGTGCTTAGAAATTCTTTGGAAAATGCATCCCATACTCATCGGCATCGGCATAGGCGAGGGTGGGGGTGGGGGTGAGCAAAAGGGGCATTGAGCATCTGTATCTGCATCTTGGCATTTGTTGTTTGTTTGCCTTGGTATTAGTAGTTGGATGTGTGCATGCATCATTCTCCCAGTGTGTGTGTGTGTGTGTGTGTGTTGGCCATGTTTATGCTTTCCTGCTGTTTGCCTTTCCGATTGTGTGTGTGTGTGTGTGTTCCTTCTCCTCCTCCTTCCTCTATCTCTGTCTCCCCCGCCTTTTATTCACACATTTCATTTCATTTATTAAAAATTGAAGGCGATCGTTTCTCCATATATAAAAATCAAATATTGACAGCAGCCGCCGCGTCGAGCAGCATCCGCGCAAAAGAATCAATTCTCATCGAAATGCATTCCCAGCTAATTGAATACCCTTTAAATGAAGGGCTAAAAGCAGAGCCTCATACTTTACACTTCTTTTCATTTAGAGTCAATAACTTGTGTCCGCCAGAGGTCGCCAACTGTTGCTTTATCAGCAATACGTTTTAGAGGGTAATCTAAAGTCGTTCTTCTATCATGTGTGTGTCGTGTTTTTTTTTTTTTAATATTTATAATGCTTTTTTTTCATTTATTTTATTTTGATTTTTGTTTTTTTTTCTTTCTTTTTTTTTAAGCAGATAAAGCCGATAAGTGTCAGTTCTGTTCTTTGGTCTCTTGGCCTCAGAGTTCTCCTCTCCTTTTCTCTCATTTCGGTTTCTGGTGATTAATTGCACTTTTATTTGTCTGCTGCGTTTTGCCTTTTGTTCAATATAATTTTGTTGATTCCTTTACGATATTTTTGTACCCTCTCTTCTTTTTGTTTAATATTTTATTGTCCAGGCCTCATTAGAGGACTGGTTCAATGAACTTTTACTCCAGAGAGAGAGAGAGAGAGCGAGTCACTGGGAGAGAATAAAGTCCAAACAAAAAAATTAAGTACCTACCATTTGTATAAATTATATTTATATCCAGAAACCACTTTCAATTTTTTTGTGTTTTCTGGTGTAAGGAGGAATAAAAAATAAGAAACTTTGCATCGGTCCCTCAATTATCAAAAAGAGAAAAAAACTCCTACACCTCTTCCCCCCTCTCTCTCGCTCTTTCTATCTCCATCCCACTCTTCTCACACCCGTAATTAGTATGTGTCGCTTACCCAACAAATATAACAACAACAAAAAAAGGGATGGGGAGAAGAAAAAAAATAAAAAGGGAAAATCGAAATCCTGTAGACAAATTACCGCATCTCGATAGGAGGGCACACAACACAAGAAGCCAGACACAAAAAAAAAGAAATAAAATAAAAGGTGAAGCAGGAATATAAGAACAGCCAAACGTGCCACATTCAAACTACTTCAACACGAGAACAAAAAAAAAAAAACACACACACACAAACCAACAACAATCTTTGCTAAAAAATAAAACCTTCAAATCTAAGAGTCGCCAGAAAAATTCATTATCCTGCTTCGTCCTTACCTGAAAACATTATAATTAGAGAACAAGAGCAAAAAATCATAATTATAATCAAGAGGAGATTATGAAATATTGATCCTCTTTATAAATTCATTCAAATTTTCTTTAGTCTTTAGGTTTAAAAATTGATCCAATTCAAAAACTCTAAAATCGAAACCATTTTGAGTGATTATTGAAAAAGAGAAAAACCCTAAAAATACCTTTTATTATTGGGATGTTTTTCTGAATTGGTTTGTGGCATCTTTAAATGCATAATATTTTCTTAATCTAAATGTTAAGACGTCAATCTTGTAACAAACTAAGTGAAATTATAAAATTTTAACCAAAACAAAGACATACTAATTTAATTTATAATTATTTAAACCAAAAACTTCTTTTTTGCAAAAAAAAAAAGTATAACTTACTAATATTTAAAATTGGAAATTTACGATTCTGAAACCTTCAACCAAAATATGGTAAATTATGGAACAACTTATTTTTCAAGTTATAAGAATCTTTTCAAAACACAAATACTCTTTTTACTCGATTATAAAACGAAAATATTTAGATTAAACGCAATGATTTTTTACTGTTAATATATGTGCTAATTGCTGTAGTTTAAGCTTAACTATAACTAGGCTAAACTAACAAAAAGAATTTTTTGATTTAGGTCTTGAATTTTGGCGGAAAACTTTTGGTCATTTTGAGGGAGGAATGTTGATTTTGAATATTGAAATTTTGTCAGTCTTTGAGGTAAAATATATCACTTGGAGATTGAAATTGAGATGGAAAATCATTCTTTTCAATATGTTAAGTATCATATTTAAGTATCATATTTAAGTATCATATTTACATAGAATGTTGTCTAATACTTACATAGAATGTTTTTTAATACTTACGTAGAATGTTTTTTAATTCTTACATAGAATGTTTTTTAATTCTTAGGCTAAATATGATAATGAAAATAATATATCCTGTTCCTAGGTTTTTGTCTAGCTAATAAAATTAGCTAATAGTTTTAGTTCTTCTTCGTTGCCATAGGAAATATTAGTCTATTCAGTTAATTCTAAATGATTCATGTGTAACTTACTTAAGGGAACAATCAATTGCTTGAGACTTTTATGCTCAGTGATAGAATCATTATAGCCTCGATGTCTCTACTTAAGGGAGAGAGGGTATGTGTGTGGCAAGAGGTGAAGACACACAACAAAAAAAAAAGAACCGAAAAGGGCAACAATCATATACATATAGGAGCAGAGTCAACCTTCGAAGGAGGTGGCTAAGGTGAGAGGTGAGGAGGTTGTGGAGAGCATGAGATGAGCAAAATGTGTGGCGTGCATAAAAATTGAAAAAGATGCAACTCGCAAAAAAACAAGGAATCTCGCACGCTGCATTTGAAGTATGTGTGAGTGTGTGTACATGTGTGTGTAGGTGAACCAAAAAGGAAAGGAAGCCAACAAGCCACTTAACCCAATCGACAAAAGTCATTACACTCATCACTCGTCTCTCTCTCTCTCCGGCAAAAACGCCCCGAGATTCCATTGCCGTCACCGCTATAGCCACTGACTTTGACTCCGACTTCGCCTCCAACACCGATGCCAACACCGAGACCGACACCGACTCCGATTCTGACTCGTAGGAGCTCTCTGAAGATGCTTCCGCTGTACGCGATGTGTCTTGTGTCTTGCGTCTTGTGTCTTGTTGTCTGATCTTTGCTTCAGGGATAAATTGGCCTCAAGTGCCGACTGACTCTCTCTTTCTGTCTCCCACTCTCACACTCTCTCTCTCTCTCTCTACTGACTTTGGAGAATAAAATAATATAAATAATACAATTTATTATGAGGCCGCCGCCGAAGTAGCAGCAGCAGCATGTGTTCCCATCTAAAAGAGCACACACATTAGTGTATCTGCAACTGTGCAGCTGTTGCATCTGCTGGATACATTTTCCAGTTCAGTTTCCTTTTCTTTTTTTGTTTTTAAGTAAATAAATAAAATAAAAATGAAGAAATATATTTTCAGTACTGAGAGAATAAACAGAAAAAGAAAAATGGAAAGAAAAAAACAAAAATCCCCAACGGCGAACAGCAAAAATAAATTGTATAATCCGCTTTGATGTATCGCCTTCTGTTTTATATTATTGAGGCATATTTTATATATACACACACACACACACACACTCATTTGTAGTGTATATGTATTCACATATGGCATTTGAAGTACTCTAGCAGTTACATACAATATCATCTGAATCAGATATAAAGAAACAGATCTTTTGCTTCATTTAGTTTATCTTTTGCTTTTCTTCATTTCATTTCATTTCATTTTTTTTTCTTGTTTTTTTTAATTAAAAACAAAAATGTGTAATAAAATTTGTATGGATAGCTCTCCCTCTCTCTCTATCTCTCTATGTGTGTGTGTGTGTGTGTTTATTTTAATGTTTATAAATTTCAAATACTTTTGGCGGAAAATTTTCATTTTCATTTTAATTTTCATTTTTAATGGCTAAGCGCTAAATAAATTTGTATACGATGTGGAAATGGCAACGGCAGCTGCAGAAGCCAACTTGAAAACGTTGATTAATCTATAAAAATAAATTTGTATCTATATCCCCTCTCCACCCCCCACACCGCACTCCTTGCCATCATCATGAATACTCCTCTCCGTCCATTATATATCTCCTTCTCCATCAACATCTCGATCTCTCCTTCTCCTATCCGCTCTTTCTTTTTGTATCTTATACTCTTGGTATTGGATGCGCGCGGCCTCTTCGGCATTTTCTAATCGGATTTAGTTGGCCAGGCTTCATTTATTTTATTTATTTTTATGCTTGTAATGCGGCATAAATAATTTATGCAGATAAATAACCCAAAACCAAATGAAACCAAACCAAACCAAACCAAAAAGGCCACCTCACCAAGGGGCGCCCCCGGGTTCATGCCGGGAGTCTAGGCGATGTCGAGCCGAAGTAGTCATAAAGCAAAACAACAAACTGACAGGAAGACTTGATGCTGCAAGGGGGGGAGGAGGAAGGGTGGGGGCTAAACAGTGGAGAGACGAAGCGAGGGGGACCAACTTAGAAGGGTTTACAGCAACAACAATAAAAAATATCCTTCTAAAAATATTTATTTATTTATTTTTCAAGAGATCTACCCACACACACACACACACACAGAAAGAGGAAGAGAGAGAGAGAGACACAGCTACATTTATTTGTAACTTTGTATAAATTTATTATATTGCATTAGTTGTAAGTCAGAGTCGCAGTCTGTCCCGCGACCAACTCCCCTGCCCCTCCTCCCGCCACAACCTCAAGTCAACTCTCATGCCAAGAATCTGTTTTCTTTCTTGTCTTTGGGTTTCGGTTTTCTGATGTGTGCGTGGGCCCTTACGGGGGGTACAAAAGGTGCGTAAAATACAACAAAAACAAAAACTTATTATAAATTACTGTATAAAATATAACAAAGTATTGCCAAAGCCAGAGTTGGAGAAGGGAACGGGGAAATAACGAAGGCTAAACCTGAGTCTTAAGGAGCGGCCCTAAGGAAAGGAGGGAGAGAGAGAGATACCTGATTGAGTGCATATTGTGGCAGGGGAACGAAGCTGTCGTGGACTGGTCTCTGTTAAAAGGGACAGGGCAAAGGGGCAAGGGTATTGCAGTTGGGATTAGTTTCCATGTGTGTGTGGAGAGAATGAAGCTGTTGCTGATAGAAATGGAAGTGGAAGTGAATCAGCAGCAAGGCTTAAAAATGTTGGCAAAGTAAGTCGCGAAAAAGCTTTGCTCAGAGTGTGGGTGGAAAGCGAAGGGAAGGGGGAGAACCAGCAGGAGCCAGATAGCAGTTGAAATGGTATGAATGATGGCAAATGTATATCAAATTAGTGAATGATGCAGTAAGTGGCTTTTGGGTCGAAGGAGTTGACTTATGTATGTTTGCCATGGAAATGGAATGGCATTTTAATATGAGGTGGCATTTCAACTGATATCTCTTTCCACAAGAGAATAGATGAATCAATCATGACTTTTCACAAGAAATAGATGAATCGTACATTAGTTTTTTTCTTTTTTTTACACTGTGTAACTATATTTAGTTTGGACTTTCTTATAGATAAATCGAACAATATCAATTAATATTGAATAAAAACATTTCTTTCTTGATTAGAAATGCAAATGAAATTCCTTTTAATTAAAGAACTTTCTCTTACTTTACTCTTTTATGTAAAAATATAGATTTTAATGGATAAAACTTTTTGAGAATATATTTATTAATATTCCATGTTTATCCTAACAATCTAATATCTAATTACTGTTTCTATATTGAAAATAAATATTAAATTGCTTTCTTCTTTTAGGTTTGATTTAATTTCAATAGATATAATTATAATTTTATGATTATGCAACATATTTAAGATACGAAATGTTAAGGGTATGCAAAAATCGAATGATTATATGAATAATATGAATAGCCTAATTTATAATTAAATTAGATGTTCTTCATAACCGAAAAGACTGGCAACAATCCTCTCCAATTTGCATTGAAAATGATTAGTTCCGAGCTTGAAAAGATGCGAATTTCAACTGTTTTCATATTTCCCATTTTTTCCATACTTTTCCTAAATAACCACATATATCGACTATTGGCAAACTCGTAATATATCTGGATTATTCATATAGGAAAGCTAGGTTTGTTCATATTTTATTCAAAAGTATTCATTCCACTGAACATTTGATGATACTCATATTGAAATTATAAAATTAAATATTAAATTGCAATATTGAAAAGATTTTTCTTTACATTGGGCCAAGTTTGTTAAGTTGCGTTTGCCTTTTTATTCCTGTCTATAACATTTTATCGACATTTAAGCCCAAAGTTAATCCATTCACTTGACAAAAGTGTGAACTTTCATTTAGTGGGGAATTCCCCTTTCTCCACTTCCCTGCTCTTCTCTCCACTGCCTTTCTTTCTGTGGTGTCTTGGCTTGCAAACTCTCCAAAGTGAAAAACTCTTCAAGCTTGACAATCTCAACTGCCGCCTTTTTATTATGAATACAAAGAACAAATCTTATGAAGGAAAAGAAGTGAGTGAGTGAGAGAGGGAGGGAGTGAGAGGGAGAGAGTCACTGCCACCAGCAGGCCGCAGACAGAGGATGAGCTTCAAGATGTCGTTGTTGTTGTTGTTGTTGTTGTTGCCATCGTCTTCATCTTTGTTGCTGTTGCTGTTATTGTTGGAGTGCAACAAACTAAAGACAAATATTTACAATGAGCCAACGATTAATCACACGCACAGGCAACAAAAAAACAAAAAACAAAAAAAAAAAAGAAACGTATTAAATAAATAAATAAATGGCAGTGCCACAGAGCCAAGCATCATCATCATCATCATCATCATCATCATCATCATCATCATCATCATCATCATCGAGGCAGCAAAAGAAGAATGATATCGAGGGAGTTGCGCGAGACAGAGGGTGGCCGGGAGGAGGGGAGTGGAGCTAAAATGATTATATGTATCTTCAAGATACAAGTTTTATGCCTTGGCTTTTGTCTTTGTGCATGTCGTTTTTGTATCTTGGCTCGAACGCAAAATAAATTAATTAAAAATTCAGTCGGGCAAGAGTCAATACAATCCATTGCCAATCCAATTCACTTTTTGTGTTCCCCCTGACTTAATATTTCTTTTTTTTTTGCTCTCTCTGTCTCTCTTTCTATAATTGCATTTATTTAATTATGATTTTTACAAGTCACACACTATTTATTTATTTATTTATTTTTTATACGTTATATCAACAGTTTGCACGTGATTGCCATCAGAAATCAATTAAAAATGCTTTTCGGACTTTCGTCATACATTTTCTTTCTTTTTTTTTGTTTCGTGTGTGTTTTGTTATTGTTTTCTTACGTTTTATTGTTGCAACGATAAGATAGCGGACTGATAACGAACATGAAATGCACAAATTAATGTAAAATAATACCAATAAAAGAAAACGAGAACTTTAAATAGAACAACAGAAAAGAACAGAACAAAAAATTCCTCAAGTCGATTTGATTGATAGAGAAAATAGAAATGATATTGCACACGTTCGCGCTTATCGGTCTGGAATTTCAATGTCTATATAAAATACTTAAATATGCTGCCCATATAGAAAAATAGCAAATGATTAATACAAAGTCAACAGGCAGCAGTAAAGAACACTTTTAGCCGGCAAACCCAAAAAAAAAAAAAGATACTCAGATTTAGATTGAGATACAGATACTTACTTGGACGCTGCTGCTTTGGTTGTTGTTGTTGTTGCTGGGACTGTTCTGTCGTCATGCTCGTGTCAACGCCGTCATCATCGTCATCCTCCTACTCCTCCTTCTCCTCCACCTCCACCACCTCTTTCAACAGCTGTTGGCGACGCGCTTTTGGCTATTGTATGCGTCAGTTGGTTGTGTGTCTGTGTATGTGTGTGCGTGTGTATAAGTTCCGAGTCAGTCGAGGCCAGGCCAGGCCATAACCTGCCGCAATATGAAAAGCTCACAAACAGCAACAGCCAAAAGAAAAGATTCCCGTAACGCCCAAATAAATCGAACAACAAATACTCTAACTTTTACTAGTTAAGTAAAAGTTATTTACCCTTTTAATTGATATAATTAAATCGAATACAATGTAGCAATATTTTCCAAACAAAGTCTAAGTCAGGTTAACTATTTGCTATGCCAATTAGGCTCTCTGTCTCTCTCACTTTCGCTTAATTGTTTGTGTCAGTCTTTATAAATAATTGATTAATATTATTAATACTACATTGTATGCTTATAAATATATCTAAAGCTTGATTTAACTTATTTAAATTGAGCTTCATATATATAATTACATATCAACGATTAAGAATTCAAATGCAATTAATCGAAGTTCAAACAATGTAAGTTATCAACCAGAATTATGAATATATATCTAGCCCATTTAGTATAAAGAAATGGTATTTCCCAATAGAATATTGACAAAAGAGTTTCAAAACCTTTAGAGTATTTTAGAACTAAGAATTCGACAAATTGGAAAACCAGAAAACTTGAAGAAAAGTATGAAAAGTCTCTGCCATTCTCTCTCTCTCTCTCTCTCTCTCTCTGACTGATGTCTTAGTGGATATACCCACTAAACTTGAAGATACTTTTACAAAACAAAACAAAACAAAAAAAAAAAAAAAACTACCCAAAAAGAAAAAAGAAAACACAAGACAAACAAAAATTTGCCATGGCGTCGACTTTGACTTTGATGCGTTTGCCGCACGCTTTTCGTGTATATGGACAGACATTCCGACTGACTGACTGACAGACAGACAGACAGACTCTCTCAGATTCCGTCGATTCATTCGCATGCTCCACTAACAGCAGCAGCGACGACTGTTTGGTGGTGCTGCTGGTGGTGGTGGTGGTGGTGGTGGTGGGGTGAACATATGTATGCTGGTGGAGTGACGAATTTCGCGGTGGGGTGGTGCGGGGCGGTTGGCTTGGGGGCGTATGATGTTTTGGGGGTCTGCGTGTTTAGAGTAAATCGCTTGCTGCGTCGCTTTCATTCAATTAGATACATTTGTATCTTATGACATGTATTTTCACACCTTTTGAGTTTTCTTTAATCGTTGCTGTTGTTGTAGTTGCTATTGTGTATGTCCCCTGCATAGCTGTGTGTGTGTGTGTGTGTTTGTTTGAGTGTATCTGTAAGATACTTTATGCTCGCTCAAGCCACAAATGTTGGCTGCATTGTGCAATAAAAGTAAATACGTTTTGGGATTTTTATAACAATTTGTGTGTGTGTGTTTGTGTGCAAGTGTGTGTTATTTATGAGCCAAGAAAAAGATGAAAAAGAAGCTGCTGCTGCCACCCTCTCTTTTCTCTCTCTCTACCTCTACCTCCCTCACACTCTTTCTCTTCGGTTTGCTGCTATTTCTCTGTCACTCTTTGTGTGTGTACCTCTACGTTGAAATTTTTTATGAGTTCGTAATAAAGTTTCAACATTTTTCATCATTAAAATAAAATATAAAGCCGAAATTATATTTTATCGTCTTTGCATCATTCTTTTTCCTTAAATACAAGACACACACACACACACACGCACACACACAGCAAGAATGAGAAGATACAAAGATACAGATACAAAGTTGAAGTTATGTGTAGCAGCAACGGCAGCAGCAGCAGCGGCAGCGGCAACGTCTCGCAGCCGCCGCGGCAATAATAATGAATATATATGGAGAAAGACAAGAAACCGCACTTTAAATGAAGACCCCGCGACTCACTCACTCACATACACAATAAGACAGAAAGACAGACAGACAGTCAGACAGAGAGACACACAGCTTGCTGCTGCTGCTGCAACAAAGAATAATAATAAATAAAATAAAATAATAATAAGAAATGAATAAAAAAGAAAACGAAATGAAACGAAAAGTATAAGAAGACTAAGGCAAGGCAAGGCCAGGCCAGGACCAAGACCAGGCTGGGGCCAGAAAATATTCTTTAATTTAGACCGCGCCCCTGAGACTTTGACTTGGCGATGGTAACACGGAGTCAGGAATAGTCAGAGAGTGAGAGAAAATAAAAATAAAAACGAGAAAGAATAACAACAACAACAACTACAACAACAGCAAAAAGCGTAATATAAAATAAATATTTCAAGAAACTCAACTTTGTTGTTATTGTTGTTGCTGTTGTTGTTGCTGACTGCTGTTGTTGTAGTAATTTATAATATTCCTTAACGATGTGCAAAGGGCACAAAAAAAACTGAGTCGGCACAGTGGCTTGAAATGATGGCATAACGTGGCGAAAAATGCAACAAACAAATCAACTAAACTTAACGATACTCTAAATCAGATATAGATATGACTGAAGCCTCAGTATATTGATAGCTTTGTTTCTCAATTACTAGAAATATATACTATAGGTTTTATATTTCAATGTATATGACATGATTTGATATGGAATACAAAGATATAGCTAGAAGATATAATAAAGTTAGGAGACATTGAAGAAGAAAAAGATTATTATCTATAGATTTATATAGCAGTAAGAATTTATAGTAATACAAATATCTGAATATTATTTGCATAAATAATATAAAAGAATAATTTTATCATGTATACGAATTTTGAAAAACAATTATGTATAGTTCCCGTAAAATATTTAATACAGAAAGGATTCAATATACAGACTGAGGTCTTCATAACTCATTATTATCGAATTCAAGAAGGTTGTTATCTAGACAGATAAAATCAAAAAGTTTATTCCGCCTTTTTAGGCCAAATTTCATTTAAATACAATCATGTTTAGATGGTAAGCACTATATTAATAACTTCATGGGATGTACGGTCTCTTCCTCCTTCAATCTCGTTCCTACCTTAAAAGGACATCTCAATCATTCCATAGAGGTGAGAGATTTTAATGAGAATTTAAATTAGTTTGACTTTAAGCAAGGTTATTCCCAGAAAATTCTGAAAAATAATACTCATTACCCTAAAAAAAAGGGCCTGTCACGGTAATCTAGTATAAGGAATTCTATTTACATATGTAGGTGCTTTTATATATAAGAGTTTAATAGGTCTCAATAGTTGTATTTCAATTTATACATATATGTATGGATATATAGAATGTATAATAGGCAGTCCAATAAGTGAATTGGAATTGCAACAATCACTACAATGTAATTAACAAATGTTAATTACTATAAACCATTAATCGATCTCATTTTCATTTCATTAATAACATTAACTAAATGCGCAAAATATCAATTGAAAGTCTAATACACACATACACACACACACACACGCACACACAATGGCAACAAATCATGCCCCACTGTGCCACCTCTTAATTCATTTTATTCTTTTTTATTGTTGTATGTTGTTATTTTGTTGTTTTCTTATTATTGTTGTTGTTGTTGCTTAATGCGCAGCTGCTAAGGAAATGATTTTCGAAAATTGAAGTTTATGACGATGAATGGAATAATTTTTTATTATTATTATTTTTTTTCTTTTTCTTTTTTTTTTATATCTGCCCCATACTTATAATATGTATGTATGTTTGTACATGTATTTGTGTGTGTATGTGTGTGTGTTAATACGCCACCATTTATATTAATATAAACAATAATTTTTAACGTTGTAAAACTTAAGTTCTTCTCGGAGTTTCGTTTCTTTTTTTTTATTTGTGAGATGACGGCAATGAACTCTCCCAATAAAGTTGTACAAAAACATTTGGTCTGAATAAAAAGAAAATGTATGTATGTACATATGTACATAAAAGCCGGATATGATGGTATATAATTTTGTATATACACACACATGCATATATATGGATGTACATTCCTACATATAAACTATATAAATCTTTATATATAAAGTAATATAGTTTAAACAAATCAAAGTTACAAGTTTACAAGTTTTATTCTTAATCTACAAACTAAAAGTCATGTACAACTTGCATTGCTAGTTACTTGAATTAAGTGACTCTTTGGGGGGAGACAAATATACAAACTAATTAAAGCATCTAAATTTGTTTTGTTAATTAAGAAAATGCTTTTTGTAGATTTTACTTTTGGGTTAATAGTGTTATAATAAAATTTAGTAATTGTAATTGTAAAATTCATACTCAAATCATTAATATATTCTTAGAAAATATATTTTTTTTAGGTATTTTTATATAATAATTATTACATTCCATCTTTAGAATTTATTCAAACTCGTAGAAAATATATTAATAAATGTATACAATTTCTTTACGTCACTTATTAAATATTTTAAAATATGGATTTCGTTTTGGTTGTTATTTTTATTGCACACGCTATTGACTATTGACTCAAGTGGAACTAACTGAAAATTAATTATCCTATCATTCGAGTATTATGATTCTATAGTAATTTTTTTTTTTTTTTTTTTTTTTTTTTTTTGGTTCTGTTTACTTTATTTAAGATCTATCCAAGGGACAATTATTAAATTTGATCAAACGTTAACATATGGCAAAAATTACAAAATGTGATGATACATACAATTTATAAATAACAATTAATAAATTTGATTAAACGTTGGCATTGGAGGACAATAAGTACGGACTGATTAGGATAATGTCAGTGTGGGTCCTAGGGGCTGCTCAGCTCAGACGGAAAGGTAGGTCCAGTGGATGGTGACGTTTAAGCCTTCTGATGTGTAAGCTATTGTCCAGCAGGTTGATTGCTAGACTGTTCTCATGATTACTCAGCCTCTCAATGTAGCTCTTCGCTCTGCTCTGAATGGTCTCGAGCACCGTCTCCACCATTGAAAATTTTATTCGTTACTAAAAACTTCTACTCCATTTTCCTTGGCCTAAAATAATGAGTACGCGTTGAAAATTAGATAATTTTGAATCACAAAAAACTCAAACATCAAAGTTAACTTTAGTTGATTTATCTAAAATAAAAAGTTTTAGATGCATAGAAAATGCCAAGGGAGCTATAGATTAGAGAGTATAGAAAGTTTGAGAACCTGTAGATGATAGTTTGTTTTTTTAGAAATGCTGAAATTCTAATTGAACTTTCAGTGAATACTATCAATAAATTAGCTTAAAACTAATAGGTACAATAATGAAATAGAAAAGTATTCAACTTTATAGCCTGCTTGATGTCAATATTTCTTACTAATTTGTAAGATTTTTGATCATGGCTAAACCTCAGTTTTGGTAAACTTCGAAAAGGGCGAAATCTAGACAAACATTAAAGTTTCTAGCAAATATAAATGAGTAACGATTGTTTTACATGATCATTGAATGAATAAAGTGAATACTTTCTATCGGTTTTAGCACTTTGCCAAAAACAATTTTAGAATAATTGTTGCAAATTTTTTTGCTTTAGACAATTCTCATTATCAGGCCGCAGCATGACGTTAACTTCGACGTCGACGTTGGCTTTGCTGCACGATTAATCAAATCAAATCAAACGAAATCGAATCAAAAGACGATTCATACACACACACACATATACACACTCTTGCAGAATGTCAAGTATCTCTGTGTGTGTGTGTGTGTCGCCCTCTCTCTAGCCCCCTCTTTCTAGTTAAGTACTCACATATTATATGTAAGTATGTATTTCTGCCTCCCAGGCCTCCGATACTCCTCCAGGTTCCCTATACATATACATATGTATATGTATATATGTATACCAAGAGTATGACAAAGCATTTTTAAGCCATTTGATTGACTGACGTTAAAATATTCACGTGCAATGCGCATAGCAGTGATTTTAATCGCAAGCTTGCCCCAATGCATTTTTCTACTCTTCAGCAAAATATGAAAACGAAAAAGAAAAAAAAAAAAATGAGAAAAAATAATAATTATTAAAAAACCATATGAACACGAGCTTAACATCAAAACGAGTGCAGTGCAGAGGGACAGATGGCGATGCCGATGACGACGATGATGATGATGATGATGATGATGTTGATGATGTTGTCGGAGGCCCTGCCTTTGGGCTGGCTTTCTTGTATCTGTATCTTTGACTATGCTCTGGGGCCTCCTTCTCGCTATGTGTGTGTGTGTGTGTGTGTACCTATATTGTGGGGGATTAATGAATTTGATATAATGACATTTTAGATTGCATCTGCATAACATTTAATTGTGTTTGCTTGTCAGACACAAGTTGCAATGCGCTCCACCTCCAACCGACCCCAAACTCCCAACCCCTCAACCCCCACCACGACTCCCCTTTTTCGCTTGAACTTCCTCATTGGCGCTGCATTGCGCTAACACGCATTTTGTGCCTTGTCATTTAGAAAAATGAACAAGAACTCGAACAAATTTATAGAAATGTGGGTGCAAGGCGTCTGTATGCATATATATGTATATACACTATATGTCTATCGATTTTGTGGCCAAAAGTTCGCTCACACCCAGAATGGAGAATGAATAAACGAACAAGCCAGGCGAATAATGATCGGTCTCATTAAAGTTTAATCTATGCAACAAATGGACAATCATTTTTTTTTCTTTCCCTCTCTCTCTCCCTCTCTTTCTCTCTCTCTCTCTGACTTTTTTTATTTAGAGCATTTTTGTTAAATTAAAAATTGTTGTCCGCAGGCAGTTGTTGTGGCAGTTGCAGTTGCAGTTGGTTAGTTGTTGTTTGCCTAATTTGCCCAATTAACTTAATAGGCATTTATTATTTAGCAATAAAATATGCAAAGCAACTGCAAAAAACCAAAACGCACACTCGCACACTCACACACACACACACACACTTGACTAACTGTACCTGTGGCCACAAACTAACAGCAAGGAAAATAAATTTAGAAGAAAAAAAACGCAACAAGACAACAACAACAACAAAACAGTTGGCATAATAACTTTTGCAAATGACAGCAAACAAAGGCAAAGAACAAAAAACTACTACAAAAATAATAAAAGAACTGAGAAACGAACTTGAGATGCACTTGAAACAAAAACCCATACTATATCTTCTATATGTGCTTAATGGATTCCTTATGATCTATCCAACATATAAATTCGAAAATTAATCTAAGATTATTATGTTTTTAAAGTCGTCATTCTAACTTGTTAGTTAGGTTTAAATAAAACAAAAAAACAATTTAGGAAAACACTTTTAACACTAATTTCTATATTACTTTAAAGCAAATACTTTAAAACTTTCTTTCTAAAACTCGAATTGAGTATTGAATCGTAAAATAATACTTTGACAATTCTTTAATATAACTTAGTTTTATATAAACTCCAGAAAGGCACTTTATAATAAAGATATAGTCATAGAATCATGATTATATTATGTATGTCGTTTAATAGAACTAAACTTTTAAGAAGCAAATCTTTAAAAAAGAAAAATAGTTTTAAGTAGATCAAATTAAATCTATTGGTTTTGGAGTTTCAATCAAGCAATCTATAAAAATTCTACTATAGAGCTTAAGTGATCATTGCAAGTTTCTGGCAAACTAAGTGTTAATGTGTATAATACCCTACTTTTCTTTCTTGGCCAAAATGCGACAAAATTGGCAACGACTTTGGGCCAGAGTTTCGTTTCACTGCCCCTGTTGCCGTTTGCCATTCGCCGATGCTGCCGTTGCCGCTGCCACCACCAACACCGCTTTCGATTCAAGACCGACCGAAAACATAATTTACTTCTGGGGTCTGCATATAAACAATGCAATAAAATAAAAAAAATAAAGAACCAAATGCGAGCCGAAAGGCAAGGCGAGCCCAGGCAGCAAAGAGGGCAGCAAATAAAATATATGGCATTGGAATAAAATATTTGTAACAATAATAACGCAGACGGCGTCATTGGAAAAGAAAAACAGTATCCTTAAATGTGAGAGAGTCGACTTGTAGATACCCAGTCATAATGATATTATAAGGCCGGAATGTCTAGCTTGTTCTTTGCTTTAAGATTTTCTATTCGAAAAGATATGTAGTGAATAAAGTTGAATGAGTTAAAGGTAGGACTAGAGTTGGATGAAGATGTAACCATCAAACTAAACAACTGAACAAGTGAGCAACTGAACAAAAGAACAAGTGAGCAACTAAACAAAAGAACAAGTGAACATATTGATCAAAATGAATACATAATGCTTACTCAATACTATTTCTGCAAAAGTTTGCTAGGATTTCTAGATTAAAAGTTTCTAGGATCTATTAATGAATTTTATTACAGATTATAATGAATCCTTTTCAAATAAATCCAATGGCGGATGTAGATCATATGTCGTCTCTCTGATGCATGCATAAGTATACTTCGTTTTACAGGGTAGAAACTAAAAAAGGAAAAAAACGAACTCGTTGCAAGACGCAGTCGTTGTTGGTTTCTTAGAGTTAGAGTTGCACACACAAACACACACACACACACACACACATACACACAGAGAGAGGGGCACATATATACACAAATTGGTCTCAGAAGTCATTGGAGTTGAAGTTCTGCCGGCAGAGGCGGCGGCAACACTACTCAGTTATTAGGGGCAATCAAAATGAGCAGGAATTCAGAAATTATTATCCATACGCCGCTGCCATCCGCAGCAGCCAAATGGAAGTCAGGACAAGACGACGACGACTACGACGATTCCAATGTTGGTCTGCACGTTTCGATTTTGTGCGATTTGTTTTGTGGATAAAATAAAATAACAAAAAACCGACAAAAACAAAAAAAGAAAAAAAAGTTTCGAAATGTATCTGTATCTGTATCTCTGCTCTGCAAAAGTTTTCTACCTTATTTTATACAAACAAAACTACGTGGCCCAATAAATTTATTGACGAGCAAAGAAAGGGGCAGCTGAAAGGGGGTTAAAGGGGCACAGAGCATTGGCCAAAGGGGGGTGGCGGAGTAAAGAAAGGGTGGCATAGGAGCTGTTGGAGAGTTGCTTCAGTTTCAGCTTCAGAATTTTTTTTTCCCCCATTTAATATTTCTAGTTTTTATGTTGTTTCGTTTCGTTTTCGTTTGCGTTTCGGTTACGGTATATGTGTATAAGTATGTGTGTGTGTGTGTGTGTGTGTGTGTATGGTTTTTTTTCTATATTTTTCATAAATTATTACCTATGAGCAATTGGTTTTTCTTCTACTTGATGTTGTTGTTGTTGCTTATTTTAAATATGTATTCCGCATTTTTATTGCATTTGAAATTTTTATTTATGCGCTTTAGCAAATAAATTACGCATACGCAGCTAAAAAAAAAAAAATAAAAATAAAAAAATACTTGAACGTGAAATACTTTGAGACTTTACTTTGTACTCAGAAGTACTAGTTGCTAGAGGAGTGCTCAGCTAGGCATCGGGGAGGGGGCAAAGGGGGGCACGAATGAATTTCTCGAAAATAGTTTGCGCATAATTTTCAAGAGCATTAAATTTTATGACTTATACTTTATACTTATATTTTATTTATTATGTTTTTGCAATGCAAAAATTATGAGCTCAATTTATTGATCAGGGAGGGAACGTTTCAACCCCCCTCATCCTCATGCCCCCAAAAGCCATAATACTAAAACAGCAATTTATATGTAGATAGTTGATTGAGAAATTCTTTTCGAATATATATGTATATATAAACAAATTGTATCGGTACATTTAAACACATTATATATACAAACCATTCTATGCGTGATTCATTTTGGACAATCCTCAAAGAAAATTGAAATTTCTTCTGAGTTCAGCTTTTTTGTTGCGTTTGATTAACATACTTGAAATTCAAATTCATGGAAATTTTTCCATTGACAATATAGATATTTCAAATATCGCTACCTTAATACCCTGTATACGTTTATGATAACTAATTATTATTAGGCATTTATTTTATGGGGTAAAATTTTTAAATTGTGGCCCAACATTCGTTCAATGGTTTCAAGGGCAAAGTCAATTGCGTTTCGCATACTAATGACTGAAAAAATAATGAAATTTTACAACTTTTGAAGAATGTTTTCAAAGGAAAAAGTGTGAATGACTTGAAAAGCTTTCATGTTGATATTTAAATGAAATTCTTAATACGCTTACAAGTAAATTCTAAAGTCATCTGATTATTTGACGCTGGATGAAGAAATAAAAGAATAGATAAACTAAATGAAAAAACTAGATTTAGTCGTAGATTGCGGAAAATAAATGTGCATATATTAGTAGCTGAAAATTGTTAAGTAAATTAAGTAAATTGTCCTGTATATTTTATTGATTTCCAAGGCTTTAGCGCACTTAGCGGTCTTTAGACCTCAAGTGGTCTATTTGGCCCAAATCGATACGATGTCTTTAACCTATTAATGGCTTAAAAAACAACACACAAAACTTAATCTTTCACGATTTTATATATATTGCTTTATGTCTTTCGTCGAATTATTTGTATTCAGAATTCTATAATACTTATTCCTTAAAAGTCAATCGACATGCAGTGAACTCCATGATATATAATAACATCTGCTCATATATGTATGTAGTGTCTGGTGAATAATGATTGAAGAGCAGACAATTGATTACGACTAACTACATATAACAAAAATTTATCAATTTAAAATCTTATAGAATTAATCTTCTGCTGTGTAGAAACAATTAAGTTTGACAAATAAATAGTTTTCTTTAGCCTCTGTGTAAATCTTGATCCATTTTTTTTCCCAATCCCATTTCTGGATTGGCAACTTAACGAATTGACTATCAAAATATGTAAGTGTTAAGATTAATTTTGCAACTCAAGTTGAGTAGTTATGATATTTGAGAATAAAAATTAATGCTAACATGAGGAAAATTGTGTAAAACTTGAACCTCATTGATATACCCATTCAAAATACTTGATTATTTTGACTGGGTAGATTAAAGTAGTTAAAATTTTCCATTCACTTTAGCTAAATAAACAGCTAACAGAAAGCGTTAAAATAAATACATAGAAATAAATAAGAAGTTAAAAAAAAACACACACACACATACACGCATACGGGTAAATATTGTAAATGGCACAAACCCCCCCTAACATTAGACTCTAAGCCCCTTCGCCTCTGTCTTTCCTTCAACACACGCAAGCACACTCTTCTCCCCCCCCCATGTGATTGTCTCTATATCTATCTAACTCTCTCGACTTAAACTATTTGCTATTTGTCTAGCGACTTGATTAAATATTTAAATGCTATAGTCTTTTTATTTTTTGTTTTCTTTTTTTTGTTGTTTTTGGTTTTTTTAAGTATTGAAAAATTACTTTAAAGTGTTTTTAAAGAGGCGTTACGTTCAACCGATGCCTCAATGTGTTTCATATTGACATCTTCTCTGTTGAGTTGCTCACTCACTCTCTCTCTATCTCTCTTTCTCTCTCTCACTCTCCCTCTCGTGTCTCTATGGCACTCACGTTCGACCCATTAATAAAATGGCAAAAGTTACGAATTTCAAATTATTGTATTATAACGCAAAACATTTATTATCATTATTATTACCAACTATTACTACGACTACTACCTACTACCAGTTCGGGGTCAGACTTGGCAAAAGCTAAACTCAAATTCAAACGGAGACTCAGACGTAAAGGCAAATATTTAGATATCTTCAATATACTAAACAGGCAGAAGGGTCAGGGGTTGGGCAGAGGAGGAAATAACAACAAAACTGTGCAAGATAATTATTATTTATATTTATAACGAAATGCATAAAGTTTTATTGCCTTGCCATCCCATCCCCATCCCCATCCCGTTTCATTTCTACGTCCTTTCGTCCCTGCCCCCCTGCCCTTCCATGGCACAACAAAGTCGTTGACAAAACGGCACATAAAACGAAATTACAAATATACATTCAAACCAATAAAAGCGATAAGCAATAAGATAGAAATATGTATACTTATATATATAAGTATATATAAATATATATACATAAGTATATACACATCTCCATTGTGGGAATATCAATAGAACTAAAACAAAGCAAAAAAAAAAAAATTATGGCGTAATATATTAGAAACATTTTATGAGTGGCATTATACGATTTGTTGTTGTTTTTTTTTTTTAATACTATAAATGAATAAACCCATTGTTGAAAGAGAAGGAAACAAAACAATTGTAAAAATATCTCAACGCATATGAAATACGTAAGAAATCAGTTTTTATACCCCATACGAATATAATTAATGATTTCTGAAAAGTAAATAAAACTTTAGCTAACAATTTAATCAGCTATAATTCATTTCAGTAGTAATGAAATATCCTTTGATTGTTTTTGGTTTGCAAAATATATGTATCTGTTCTTGTGACAATTCGTGCCAATATTTCAATTTTACTTGTACAATAAAACTTATTCCAGTTGAATATATGTATATAAAACTTTTTTCATTTGAAATTTTCATAGGAACCAATCTTACCCATATAGCGAATGATTCTTTCTTATTGTTTTAACAGATAAAGTCCATATAACTTAAAAGTGAGATAAACTTATATCTCTATTCAATAAATAATGTAAATTAAGTCTTTTTTTGTGTAGGATTAAGAAATGTTTTTTTGAATTCTCAAATAATAGTTTTAGTTATCTGAAAAAACTTAAAATATTTCTTCAAATGATTTACAATTGCCAATGGTCCTTCTCCAGTAAAGTATTTAAGTAAAATTAGAGAGAAAGAGGCAGAGAGCAATAATTCTAGGATGTGTTAGTTTCGAATTTATAAAATCGTTTCTAAAATTGTTTACTTTTATCAGGTTTTAATACAGAAAACGATGAATAATCCTTTATTTAGGAACTTTATTAAGATTAAAACTTATACATCAGTTTACTTATATATAGATAGATTTAAGGTTTTAAAATTTAAATACTAATTAAATAGTACTTAATACTATTTGTCTAAAGAGTCATTCGATATACTTTAAAAAACAATCTCTCTTAATCAGTGATAAGAAAGAAAGTGCTCAAATTAGTTAACCTAAACGAGACTAGAAACTATAAGTATCAAAATTTCAATTCCTTTAGTTCTTAACTATCTATTAGTTGAAGTGACTGCTAGATGGTTCAATAGAAAAGAAAAAAAAATGTAGAAATCCCCGAAAATTTTGTCAATTTGGCGCCAATGGCGCCGTAATGCTAGAAAAGTTTTTGTTTTCTTTCATTCTTTTGTGTTTTAATTTTTGGTAGTAAACATTAATTGCTTTGTTAGTGCTTATTTAATGTCTTAATTTGTCATGGTGGCTACTCCTTTTTAGTAGGAGTAATTAGCAGTAGGAAAAGAAAAAACAAAAACAAAAGCAAAACAACAAATTTAGTCATTTCTCATTAAAATGTTTTCAATATTCACACGCCACACACGTTTCACATTCTCTTACGCCTACATTTTGGCCTGTAGGAATCTAAGCATCTGCCCAATTGGCCACGCCCTTAATCAACTAAGTAAGCGATATAAAAAATACATATAAAAATAAAAAAAAAGGAAAAAAACAAAATGCCTCGTAAAAGTGCAAAATGCAGCCAGTTGCTGCTGACGTCGACTGAGTGGGGCAGCAGCAGCGACAATGCCAACGCCTGCAACATTGTTGTGAAATGTTGAGAAATGCGCAAAACTTGTGGTAAAATTGTAAAATGGCAAAATAGCAAATAACTACCACAATTAACTTGCTGTCCGTGGGGCGCCACAAACCGAAACCAACAAAACCGAAGAGCGAATCCTTCAATCTGACTGCCTTACTGCCGCCTGCCTGCTGCCTGCTTGTCAGTCAGTCAGTCGGTCTGTCTTGAGCAGCCTTCAGCCTGGCAGTTGCATGTGGTTAGGAAAGGGTAGATTCTTTTTATTGGTTGCCATTTCATTTTCATGTCGCATATCATTAGAATTAATCATTAAATTGTAATAATAATTCTGGTATAAATGTTGCCACAATGTTGCAATACAAACCAAAAACGAAAAATATGAAGAAGCAGCAGCAGCAGCAGCAGCAACAACAGAGGCGAAAAAAATGGGATTGCAAGAAATTATTTTACGATGTTGCCAGCAACATCTCTCATGCCGCATGCCTCATGCCGCATGCCTCCTGCTTGCCTGCCTGCAACTTTTTATGACCGCGTGCATTTTTACAGCTCCTGCTCCCAATCCCAGCCAGCTTTTTTATATTAAAAGTAATAAAAGTTAAAATGGCAAGCAAGAGCAAGTGTGTCAGACAGAGAGAATGCGAGGGGGCAGACTGCGAGTGCGACTGAGAGGGAGCACAATTTATGGTCTTAAAACTAATTTAACTTTTATAAAATTACCAAACACGCATAAACACAATTTTTATGCCGGACGCAGCAGCAGCAGCAGCAAAAGCGGCAACAGCGAATGCTGCAACTTCTCTTCTTCTGCTTCTTTTTCTACTACTTCTACTCTAGTTGCAACAAGCTGTTGCTGTTGTTGTAGTTGTTGCTGTTGTTGTTGTTGTTGTTGCTGGTGTTGCATTCTCTTCTGAGCAGTAGTAAACTGTTTGTTGTTCCTGGTGTTTGCCTGCCTTTTTGTTATTCATATAAATTTTATTTCATGCCATTTTGTTTTTGTGCAATTTTTTTTATGAGGCGCAAGTTTGTTGCTGATTTTTATGTGTAAGTGTGTGTGCGTTACTGTATGTGTGTGTGTGTGTGTGTGTCTTAGTTAGGGTGTTGCTAGAAAGCCAAACAAATTGGCCCACATAGTTGTAATGGGAAGCAGAGCTTAGTCTCAGTTTGCCTAATTGCCAGGCTTCTGGGAAAATATGTTCGTAAACCTCAACTTCAACTCTTCGGCAAAAATAACCCAAATATATCCATTGACTGATTTATGGATCATTTCCATTAACCAAGAAACAAGTTCAAAACTTTGTAAGCCAGCAATAGGTATAAACTTATCGAAGAGAAAAACCACAGAAGATTTCACTCCAAAAGACCGGAAATGAAATCAAAATCAAACATTTTAGATTCAACAACTTTAACCCCAAGAATTCCTATTTGGCTGTACAAAAATTCTAAAAGATTCTAAAACCATTTCAAAGTCTGAGCTTTAATTAAACATTATCACATCTACAGTTTAGTTTTTATAGAAAATCCTGAAAAAAAGTGTCATTCTTAAAAAATGTAAAATTAATGAAAATCTTTTCTAGAAATATAAATTTTTAGTTGACATCCAAGTGTTTCTTTTTATCAACTACTACAAATTTTTATAATTTAAAGTCGCTAAAATGTGTGTAAGAGGCAGAAGGAAATTTTATTGATCCAGTATCAAATCGTTATCAAAACGACGAAAGGGCTTTTGTTTTTTTGAATTTGGTATAGTTTTTTCACTATACTACATGGCATTTAAAAGTCGGCGTGATGCCTTAATAACTTGATTATTGTTAAAATTCCTAAACTTCAATTAAGAAATTTTGAAAAGAATGTGATCGAAAAATTTAAATTAAAATTTTACAGTGCATTTTACTACCCTAAACCTGCAACTAACAAAAAATAGTTATAATGTTAACACTTTAATTATGGCCGATCGCTAACATTAAGTGAATTGTGGGACTAAGAACTAACTACGTGGGAATCCGTTTGATGATTGATCCTCTCTAATTACAAGATCTTATATAAACCATAAATTAAGCTGTACAAACTACATATAAAATAATGTTATACCCTAGCAGGTGGTTTATCTATTAATCTGATTTGAATTATAAGAAATTCATATTATGTAATTTATTTTTTTTTTTTTTGATAAATGATTGCTTGTTGTTAATTAAGTATTGTCATTTTTCATCAACATCATGCCATAAATGCCATGAAAATTCCATCTCATGGATAGATAGAGATATTCGTATCTCGTACAGCATTTTGTTTTATTTTTGTTTTTGCTTTTGCAGATACATTTCGTAAACGGAAGCAATTAACATTTCCTTCACATAACACACAGAGCCACATGTAATTAAAATTATAATAAGATGCTTTGTCAATGATATAGAAAAGTAATACGAATACGCGATAATAATAACTACATGAAATGAATGTCTCTGTCTTTGACGCTGACTCTGACTCTGACTCTGAGTCTGAGTCTCGGTGTGAATGAATACATATTTGTGTATTTGTAAAATTCAGAGAAATACATTTATCGAACTAGAGCAAAAGACGACAAGACATACATATACATATATGTACATATGTATGACTGAATGTGGTGTGGACTTTTCGGGGCGGTGAATGGGGCGGTAGACACAAACAATTATTAGCGGCGATAAATTTCAATATCTTGACAGTCATACACGTACATAGAAATGGAAAAATAATAACAATAATAACTAAAAACTACTTGAAAGATACGTGGATGGTGAATAGTGGATGGAGGATGGCGGTTGGTTGGATGGATGGATGGATGGATAGATGGTTGCCTGGTTCGTTGGTTGGTTGGTTGGTTTGTTGGATGGATGCAACAGATATAAAACGAAAAAAAAGCTGTAATTAAATTCGTGTTGTTGTATTTAAACAAATAGACAGCAAGCAAGATATAGATATGTGTATGTACATACATCCATCAACTAAGTGCAGTGCACTTGGTTCCCATTTCTCCCCACTATTCATTTTTTTTCTCCAATACCCTGCAATCTATTTCGGGTATATTAAGATTGGTCTCTTTATTGTTGTGCTATCTATTCTCTTAGACCACTCTTAGAAAAGAGTTAGATCCTTAGCGATTATGGTAGCAATTGTAACAAAAAGAATATATATAAAATATATCATATATAGAGAGGAAACCTAACCCGAATTATTAAAGCTGATATATATATGTATAAACACAAATATTTGTTAATGATAGAACTAAAAAACTGAAACTTTACATTTTGATCTATAAAACAGAATATTTTGTTTTAAAATTCAGTATTATTCTCCGTTTATGTATATAAGTTAATTTCTTAATAAGATCTGCCAAAATGTATCAAGATATTGATACAGAAATGGTGTATTCAAAGATGGTTTATTCAAGATATTAATAAAGATATACCAATTCTAAAGATTATCGAGCAAACTGTAGTAATTTTTATTATTAATATTATAGGTATTCTACATCTCTCAGATATAAAGATATATAGTATACATAGATTGAATAGTAATAATGAATCGTAACTAAGAAATATAGAGAACATGTTGCACCTTTCTACAGGGTAACATATAGTCGAATTAACTTAAATGACTTTGTTTCTTTTTGTTTTGTGGCTATTTTGTTTTTGTATTTAATTTTATTTCCACTTGTAAGACAACAAACTAAAGTAGGCTAATTGTTTTTGTTGTAGAGGCAACCAAAAAGAAAGAGAAAGAGAGAGAAAGAATGGAATGGAATGATAGGGGGGTGGGCTGGTGGGATGGTGGGTGGGGGGGATAAGAAGAAAATGAAGAGCTGAAGAGGAAAAGCAGCATGTTCTTGCTCATTTATTTGCTTCATTTCTGTTTGCTGGCTTCATTATGGTTATTATTATTTGCTGTTGTTGTTGTGTTATTGTTGTTGTTGCTGCCTTCTTAGAAATAATGTACAACGAAAATTAATATTATGCAGCATGTTGCCGCGCTGCAAAAGATATAAAAGCGAGATACATTTGCCCGGGACCCGGGCCTGGGTCTGGGTCTGGCCTGGTCTGGCCTATCTATCTCTTCGGCTGGGAGCGGAGTTTACATTTGGCGTAATTAATGTTGGAAAATGCACACACACACACACACACATACACATACACATCGACTTATATAGTACTCAGTGAAATTGTTGTAATATCTAATTGAATTTTTCTTTTATCCGGTTCATTTCTATATACCATGAGACTTTATTTGTATGTATGTGTGTGTGTATGTTTGTTGAGTCATTAGAAACTATAAAATTTAATAAAAATCATAAGTGCCCGGGCGGCTTCAATTTTGATGTTCAGTTTCAACTGTTGCATCTCTCAATGTTCATGCAATTAAGTAAAACATAAAAGTAAATTACAAACAAAATGCGGAAGATGCAACAAAAAAAAAAAAACACCAGAAAAAAACCAAATCATATTACAAATCGGAGAATAAGAAAAGGATAGAGAGAGAGAGAGAGAGAGAGAGAGAGGGAGATGAATAAAGTTGAATATTTTCACTCTGTCAGCCGTTAGAAAATGATTTACAAATTATGGCAGCTGCCTTTTGATTTAGTGGGGAGTGGCATCGCCATCCCATGGTGTACCCCAGACGCAATTGCAGACGCAACTTTATTATTTTTAGATAAATATCTTTCGATTTTCATTTCCTAGTTTTGCCTCCTGCCTGCTTCACCCCCTTATCACTGCTGTTGCCACTGCCACTGCCATTGCCTCTGTCTCTGCCTTTACATCGTCCGCTAGCTGCCTCAATTATTTATTTACTTTACTTTTAATACATTTTTAATGCAGTTGCAGATGAGAAACCCTTTTTGGCATTTGCGCAACTCATCTGGCAGTCAATTTATATTCCGCTAGGCATTTTCACAGAAACAGAGATGGAAATTTTCGCAAATGCAGATGGAAATGGAGACCGAGATGGCGATGGAGACAGATGCATCATCAATTAAAAGATGTGTGTTTTGTGTGTTGGTGGTGTGTGTGTGTGTTTGTTTGTTGCCTTTTCCATTGCAAGTAATCATCTAAGACCAATGCCAAGTTTATGAATGAAAATTCATCAGAAAAAAAAACAATAGTAAACGAACTAAAATGCAAATTTTTTGGCAAAAAGGAAGAATTGTTCTCTTGTTCTATTTAAAACAATTTCAACTAAGCAATCATTGGTTAATTGGCAAGTGTAATGAGACGCTATTATTGTCTAATTGAATTCCAATCTTGTCACTGCTGACGACAATGAAATCAGTTGAAGTCATGAATCAGTTTGCTATCCAAGAAGAAGGGGAATTTTAGGTTTCTTCTTGATAAAAAACAGACTGATTGAAAGAAACCTGAAATAAGAATTGATAGAGGCCTTATCTCATATAATGATTTGACAGGATTTTTGCCATTCAAAATTCAGTTGCTAGGAACGTTTTGCAGTTGTTTGATATACATTTTAGCCATTTCCCCTTTTTTTTTGGTTTAACACTCGATTTGAGTTCGATATGTAACGATTATTTGCTCAATTGAATTGAATATGCAGCCTGTGAAAAATGCAACTAAACTAAAGTAAATTAGGCAATGGGCACATATTTGATTTACTTACTTACATTTAAAATGGCTTGACAACACGGCCAACTTCTCCCTCTTGATCCTCGTTTCTGCCCCCTTGCTGTCCTTTAGTCACTCAATTGCCTGCCTGGCCAATATGCCCATAAATGTCAAGCGACAAAAAAATTGGCTAAAAAATTGAACCAACAACAATTCAGAGTATTTGAAAAGTCCGTTTCGCGTGAAAGGGAGCGAAGAAGAGAGAGAGAGAGAGACGGAGAGAGATAGAGAGAGAGAGAAAAGAGGCAGAAATAGTGAGGCAATTTGTGGAAAGTGAGGAGAAATGGAGTCAGAATGTCGACAAGTTGAAACGTCGAAAGCAATTAAAAATGTAGAAAATTCAATCGGAAAAATCTAATTCGATTTCTATGCCGCGTTTGGCCGGGTCCGGCACAACGTTTGCTGGAATGTTCAGCTCACACACACACACACACACACACACACACGAAGAGAGGTACACACCGATTGACAAGCAATAACTGCCAATCCCCAAGCCCCAACCCCAAACCCAAACTCCATCTCCAACGCCCCACTTATCCCCTCTCGTCTCTCTCGTCTGTCTGCATTGGCTAAGACAAAATATGAATTCTGGCTACAGATTTTTTAGAAATAAACTAATGTCATTATATGCCAACGGAAGGCATATATCCTGGTAGTTACTTTCTATAAAGAAACAAAAAAAAAAAAAAACTCAGGAGGAAAAACTGCTAGACATTAGCTAAAGACAAAGTAAAAGTGACAATAATACAATTTTACATAAAGGGAAATGAGAATGAATAAGAGAGGAGAACAAAAAGAAAACGATGAAAAAAAAGTAGGAAAAGGTAGTAGGTAAAGCTCAGAAAGAACTATGTATGTTAAATTTGGACTATAGATTGTTGGAATGCTTTGTTGGTCTACTACAATTCCTGCTCCTGCTTTATGGCTACACTCTCGAATGCATTTCATTAACACGTTGGCCAAAAGGTGCGTGAAAGCCTTCAACAGCAATAGCCATAGCAATAGCAGCAGCAGCAGCACACTAGCAGGAGGAGCTACTCCTTCTGCTGCACCCAAACCCAATCGCCCGCAGGCCATGTGCTTTAACTTTACAAATGAATGCGTCTGGCCAGGGACCAAATAGGGTTAACGTAGAGGGAATGATGTGGACTTTCGGAGGCGAATGGTGCTGGCAAGACAAGCGGGGGGTGTTGTGGTGGGTGGAGAGCGATGGTCGGCCCCGTTGGTCAAAGGCACTAACAAAAAAGAGAAGGAACACCAAACAAAAAAAAAAAAAAAAAGAAAAAAAATGGTCTAAACATGGCGCCTGTTATTGGCAACTTCTGCTGTATCTGCAAGTGTCTGTTTGTGTGCGTAACTTTCCTCCCATATTCCTTTATCCCTCCACTCTTCATACCCACTTCTTTTGGGGGTCTCTCTCTGTGTGCATGTGTGTGTGTGTGTGTGTGTGTGTGTTATATGGCGATTATTTGAACATGTCCAACAGCCATTGCTGCTGCTGCATTGCTTTTGCTGCTGCTCTGTAACTCTCTTCTACTCTACTCCTTTTGCGAAAAGCCTCGAGTTGCATATGCAAGTGGGCCTTGCCACCTAATGCAAACAGACACACACACACACTCAGACGTACACCAACACACAGAGGGAGATTGCTGGTGTGAGGGAGTTTGGAGAAGTCGGCCCTAAACCATATCGAGAGCCGTGTGTCTGCTGCGGTCGCCGTTAGCAACGCGTCGGTGCTGCGTTTGCCTTTACTAAATACAGTCGAAACTACTGCTAATGAACCCCTTATGTGAGTGGTTAAGAAGATGATGGCTCAAGAGATGCTATTACACACAAAGTAGATCCTTCAACTTCAAGGGATCTTTCATGTGGGCACAAACTTCTATGGAACACAAGTCTTCTTCTAAGAATCTTGAAACTAGTTGATAACTTTTTTCATCGCATTTCTTTTTTGGAAACATATGAATATATATATATATATACATATATATATTAAGATTTTGCAAAATATTCTTAAGTCTGAATGAAAACTACTTACAATTATGAGCTATTCTACTAAATAGTCTAGTTCTAGTCACTCAAACAATTCACCAATTCATTCTCATCCTACACATTCTTCTGTTTGATTATTTTTTGTTTCTGTTTCATTCTTAGTTAATAACCACTGTACATATATTTTATAACGTACGTTACGAAAATGCATTTATCTCGGCCTATTGCCTGGACTAGGTATTGTTGGTAGAAAGGGGTAAGAGTGAGTGAGAGAGCTAGAACAAATGCGAGAGAGTGAGAGAAGCGGAATGAAGCTGACGGGGACGACGATGGAATTGTAGAGATGTGGCTCGTTTTTGGCAGGCGCGCAACGAAAAATTTCGGGGATTTCGACTAGCATAAAATGAGAGGAATGGGTGTAGACGCGAGGTTTGTATTAGAATTGGGATGAAGAGTGCTGGTGGCGGGGAGGGGGAATCGCCTAGGCTCAAGCCGCAAAACGCCCCTAGACTGCAATCGTCGTCGACAACGTCATCGTCGGATAGTCTGGAGTTTTATACATACAAAATAGTCTGGGTCCTGGATATGGGTTTGTGTTTTTTTTTTTGGTAGGGGCTTGGAGTATGGTCCAGCTCGGTCTAGTCCGGTCCGGATACAACAACAGCAGTTTTATATGCTTTGTAGTTGTGCATTGCGTATACGCAGAATACCCGCACTCACTCACACACACACACACAAACACACATTCCTATTCACACACAAATGCAACATATATCGAACGAAAATTACGCGCCCGAAAATTATTAAATTCTTTACCATTTGTTTCATTTCAGGTAAGTCAATCAGTTAGTTAGTCAGCCGGTTGTCATCGTCCCACGTCTGAATGTATGTACCTCACCCCTTTGTCACCCTCACCACGAACAACAGAAGTAAGTACCGACCATTTCTCCCATTAATAACCTTTAATTCAGACGTGCAAATTGCTATATATGACGAAGTCCTGCTGACGAAATGTGCAGGCAATTATGCAAGAAAAAAGAAGAAAAAAGCAGAAAAAGTAGACAAAAAAAGGAGAAAAGGAAAGAAAAACTGGTATAATAGTAGAAATACAGGGCCTTGGTGAAAATTAATGAAGAAAACGGCGCCAAACAACAGCTAGAACAACAATAATAACAAATCGTTGGCTCTGTTTAGTTTCAGGTCGATAGAAAATGCAATAAGACCTGCATATATACTATACATACATATATAAAAGGTGGAAGCCCTTCTCCCATTAACATACGTCTACTATACATATATAATATATATGTACATACATACATATACTTATATACATACATTGCACAATATGTAAATGAATTCAATGGAAACCACAGTCAACGAGCGGGCAAATGCAAAGAGCTAGAAGGGCTGGAAGGGCAAAAGCCCTATGTCCCCCTCCCCAAACCACCTTTCTAAGCGACCAACTACAAAAACTAAGTAATAACAAATTACAACAAGCGAACACAAAACGGAGAAACGAATGAAAGCTGGGAAGAGGTCGTTCAAAACGGTCTTGCATAAGCGCCAAGCTAAGCGATGTTTCAAATAATGATAGTCTTTGGATGTATCGCAATGTTGTGAATTTTAGTGCACAGTTCTGAAACAAACTGATCCTGTACTGAAAGTTCTCAAGTTCTCGTTAACGAAAATGTTTAATTCCTTCGAAAGGTGACCCAAACATAAGAAAGCCAAACTTAAGCTAAGATATCTTCACTTGAATGAAGCATTATTGTTCTTTTAAATTCTGTTTCTATAATTCATATCGAAAATTCAGATCTCAATTCTCTGTGAGATATAAATGGATGAAAATTCATAATCAAATGCAACATTTCTACTTGAACTTAGAATGCCGCACACTTTAACTCAATTTATTCTTACAACCCACCGTTCCCTTCTTTGTGGTCTGCCTTGCTGCCTCTTACCATCAATTACGCTACTCTCACAAAATGGGGCAAGTGCCACACACAAATACACATCAAAACACACACACACACACACACAAAGGGGAATAGAAAGAGGAACAAAATAAATTCATATCCGGTGCATGATGATTATGCACCAAAACTCTAAGAAATCTATATATAATTTCTACATTCGCAGCAAACTAATTACACGAAAAAACACAAAAGCAACAACAACAACAACAAAAACACACACTCACATAGAGAATGGAAAATATGGGAAAGGGTTGAAAAATGCAAATCATAAATAAGCCACATAAAGCATTTGGCTCAGTTGCAAAAGTTGACAGCAAGACAACCCCTAAACACAGCAGAAAAAATAAAAATAAAAAAAACCAAATTATGAATTTATATAATAACATAAAAACCGCCACCCAAGTGAGCTAAAAAGCCCTTTGCAACATTTATACCCACTCACACACACACACACACACTCTCATCCATGTATAGTAGAGTAAATAAAAAATATATATATTTCAACAATCAAATAATCTTTGAGGCACAGGCATAGTACATTGAAGAAGTAATACAGATGGCTGAGAGCAAGATACAGAGAAGCAAAGGAGAGGGAGAGCTGTCCTTTAAAATTTTACGCCTTGCCGAATTTTTTATACCCTCTTTAGAGGTTTTTCAATGAGACTTGCAAGGTGAGCAGTCATGGGGTGTTAAAAATACTAACAGTGAAACCAACAATGCAACACCTAATGAAGCTAACAAACTGACTCCCTTTAAGACTTCCTATCGAAGTCATAAGAATGGTCAATGAGACAATTAATGAATCTAATAATAAGACTATTAAAGAAAGTACCAATGACACAATTAAAATGTCTATGAATGGGTCTAGCAATGAGATTACCAATTAGTTAACAAATAAAACTTCCAGACCATTGAAACTGCCAATGGGTTAATCAATGAAGTTGTCAATGATTCTTCCCATTAAAGACTTAAGACTTATTTGGCCTACAAACTTCCAAGAGACATATGATTTTTGGCCCATTTTAACTAAAATTGCGAGAACTCACTAAAATTTGTAGAACGATTCTTCTCCTTATCGAAGGCATAGCATTATTTGAAAACAAGAAAATCAGTAAAAATATTTCGTGAATTTTTATTCAACTAATAACATTAAACCCAAATAAAGGTCGCATACAAGTTCGTTGATCCTTTCTAAACTTTGCGAACATCTGGACAAAACAAATATGCTCATTCATTTGCAAGGGTGTAAATGACAGTGGAAAGGGTGTTTTTGACACACACAAACACACGCGTACACATAGGTACCACTTATTATAATATTTAAATGTATTATCCATATTTTATCAAAAGCCAAGCAATTCGAACAGTTGCGCAATCAGTTTTTTTTTTGATCACATATGCGTATTAGAGTTTATTTTTTCAAAAGAAATATATATATAAATATTATTCTCGAAAAAGAATACCTATAATTCATAAGTAAAACTTTTACAAATATAATAATTCAACTATAAAACAAAAGGGAAACATGAAATATTTTACCCCGCATCTAAATTTGAACTTTCAGAAGAACTTCTTACACACATTGCAAGTGACTAACCTAGCCACCAAGACATCCCACCAGTCCACCCAATCATAAATTTTGTGAAATTTCAACGCAATTTCTTTGCAGTAAAACCGCAGCTCCGGCCAAGTTGCACTTGATAAAATCAATACGTAACGCAAGACGCTTCTGACGCCTCTGTCGCCTCTTGCCCATACCCCAATTCGCACATTTTCTCATTTCATCCTATCAATTTTTAAAAGAAAACAAAAAAAGGATATTGTATATATATTGTCCTTGGGTAGCAGCAACCCAAACCTTCATGCCTTCTTGTCTTCTTTTCTTTTGGTGTTTCACAAGTTGCATTTTTCCCCATTTTGATTTTGATTGCGTATGTATTTTCGCTGCACATTTTTCGGGGAAACAAAAATGCAGTCGAATGCACAGACTGCGTCCATGCCAGGCGCACAGCAATGTTAGCAAATGTCTGCAACATCTTTGTTGCACTCGCCACCAAGTCGTCCACCAAATGATGATGATGCCACCAGTAAGAGCTGTGGCAGCAACAGAAGCAGCAGCAGCAAGTCGAAGTCGCAAGTCTCACTACGAAGATGCTTCGCCAAAAGCATTGAAGAAAAAGCGCGCGCAAAATTCGCGTTAGTTTTTCCCTATATGTATGTGTGTGAGAGTAGTTTTTCTATACATACATACATATATGTTCAATATTGTTTGTATTGGTGTGGCGCCAACATCTCAAGTTTTTGTGCAAGTTTTTCTTGTGAATGATTTTTCTTTTTTCTTTGCTTTTGGCTTACCTTTCCTTTGCTTTGCTTTCCTTTCGACTCCATTCATTCCATTCATTCGCTTCACTTGTGTAGACAACAAAAAACTATTGTAGCTAACAATAAGTGAATTTACTTTGAGTCGAGTTCGTGTCATAAGTTACATATATTTAGTTGTCAATAATATTTAAAGTTTATTATGAACACATACATAAATATATAGAGACATATGTCTTAAAATGATTATTTGTTACGTTCCAATTTCGTTCTGGTTGCCCCTAGACTATTTTATTTTAGAAATCTTTTTTATTTAGGTGAGGAATTTTAATTTGAGTAATGACAAGTTTGTTATTTCTATGTTCAAGAATAATAACATTTAATTAAAATAGAAAATGTTCCTTTTTGCTATAAATAAGGGTTTAGATTCTTGATATTGATTCGAATATCAAAAACAAATTTGGCAAAGACATTATGTTTTAATCTTAAAATAATATAATATGAGAAGTATCATATGTATATTCATATACATATTCACCTAGTCGTTGGTTCAGTGGAAACCTACTAAATCTATCAATCTGCATACTGAAAATTAGTGCTTTTGGTAATAATGAAAAGACGATTTTAAATTAACGCAGTAAATTTTCATATACATATGTTTATATGTATAAAAAACTAGAAGTAAAAAATTTTTGAAGCTGAATATATGGAGCTCTTAATACTAGTTAAAAAGAAAGATAATCTTGGATATAAAATTTTTAATCAAATTACTAGCTGAAGCATAAAGAAAACTACTTTGTATATATTTACAAGTCACTTGATGAAATTAAGTAAAAGTTAAATCTATTTTCATCCATTTTATGGCTTTTCTCATTGGGAATTGAGGAAATATATAGAAGATATTTAAGAGATTTTTGTTACCTGAAATTTCACTACAAATTTGTAAGTTAATTTTTAACTTTTGTCACCTTTGAGCTATAAATTTGTTGTCAAAGGATTTGTGACAACATTTTTTTTGAGTAATTTATAGTTAACTTTTTCATCATATTTTCGAAAGTTGCTATAAGTCAATCTATTAGATTTTTAGCCCGCATTTGTATATACATACATACATATGTAGCTATATATTTGTATATATATATGTATGTACATACATATACACATATGAATATTTATTGCTATCATTTGATTTGATTGTGCTGACTTTCACTTCCACTTGCAACCCCGTGGTCGACGAGTCGCTGTTCTTTGCCCTGTGCGTGCCTTGGGGCCTTGGATTGAATGTATGTATATGTGTATGTATGTGGTTGTTGCTGTTGTTGTTGCCTTGTACAAATAATCAATAAATCTAATTCAATTATTATTATAATTATATTTTGAACATTCATAGACATTTGTATAAGGCTGACTAAGCATTTTCTTGGTAAATAACATATAATATTATTATGTGGCATAATGTGCGTGCACACTCGCACACACACACACAAGCACACACACACACATATATAGTGGGGCACATTCGTACATGTGTAATGAGTGAGTGGCACCCTCGTTAATTATTCAAAAGCCAAGCACCCATAGTCCATATACTATTTTCTCACACACACACACACACAGACATCGAGTTTCCACTAATAGCAGGGTACTGTAGTAGCACCCCTCTGCGAGTATACCCCCCTCTATCTATCTTATACATCTACATTTATACATACATATATATATATATATATATGTACAATATACATAAATGTATGTATATAGATAGCGGTCATGTATTTTGGGTAGTAAAATTCATTAGTCTGCATAATGAATAAACATAAAGACAAATAAAATTATTCCAATTAAAATAAATTGCGCTTCAATATTAAAATCAACTTTCCATTACCTCGTCCGACCCCCCGCCCCTGCCTAGGTCCCACCCCTTGTTCCCTTGATTCCCTCGATTCTCAATCAATGGTAATTAAGGGCATATATGTAGATATATAAATTTCTGTTGTCCCTTCGAATGTATGTATGTATATATTGTTGGTATATTTTGTTTGCTTGCGTTTTTTGTCTTGAATGACCAAAAAAGGTTTAAGTGCTTTCCCTTTTTTTTCTTGTTCTTTTAATCAAAAGGGCTGGGCTTTTGGGCCTGGAACAGAGCCTGCACCTGACTGACTTCGACTGCGACTTCGACTGCGGCAAGGCAGTTCCTGTCCTTTGGACAATTAAACTTTTTTAATGCAACTTCTCTTGGTGCTGCTGCTGCTTCTAATATTGCTGGCTGTGTTGCAACTATAAAACATACTTTGTTGCTGAATTATATTTAATCAATTTTTATTGCACGCCGTCTTCATTAAAGTATAAAAACTTGTGCGCCTCTCTTTCCCTCACTCTCTCTCTCTCTCTCTCTCCCTTTCTCTGTGTGTATTTCAATTTCTCTGTTTCCCTTTGGATGTATGTATGTATGTCTGTGTGCTCTACACATGTTGCACTTGCAACAAAATTGTTGCCGTTGTTATTGTTGTTGGAAATGCAAGTGCCATAGCATGGGCATGCCATTTGGACAACATCGTCCTCCTCGTCATCGTCATCGTCGTCGTCGACGTCGACGTCGTTCGGTTCGGTTAAGTTCAGTCAGTTCGGTCGGTCGTCTTGGTGGCCATAAAAACATTTCTAGCTTGTTTAATGTTTATTTTATAGTTTAAGTTTGCATTTATTTGGTCTTTTAGTTTTTATTTGATGCCACAAAAAAGGCGCTAGCCCTGGCACTGGCACTGGCTGAGCGAACTCAACCAAAAGACTGAAATGCAACTTGCGAAACTGAAGAGCCCAAAAGCCATGGGCCACAGCGTAAAGTGATATTTTTTTTTTTTAAGCACAATCTACGATTTAGATGATATTGAATTACCAACTAAAGATCTCAATAGATAAAGGGCAACAATTTGACAGTTTAAAGACTTGAGAAAGAAAACTATAAGTGTACCAGAAATTCCCTCTAGAAACTGCAATCCTTAGCTAAAACAGGTCGTCCTGTTTATTTTTTATGGTGGAAAACCTATTTAGAAAATCCTCTTTATACTTGAGCTTTAGTTTTAGTATCATTTACATTAACTTGGCCCCAGCACCCCATCCCCTTCCTTCACCCATTTCAACCATTACATTCTAAAGATAAATGCAACAATTTAGCCCAACAACAACAACAACAACAGCTACAATCAATGTAGACAAAATGACTTTGTCTTTGGCTTTGCCTATGGCTGGCAATTAACCATTTGCCTTTGAAACAAATCAACGGAAGCGCTTTATTTGCTCAGCCTTAATTACAACTAAACAAAATACATACATATACAAAAACAAAAAAAAACCTATAAACCTTCATCAACCCCCCCTCACATTCTCCTATAAATAACAATAACTAAGAGAAATATGGAAGTAGAAAAGAATACGAAAGAAATACGCCCGCAGTTTTTCCATGCATTTAGTTTAAATATGAATCACAGAGGGGAAATCAGAGAGGGGGCGGAGGAACAGCAGGAGGAGTATGGGGAGGAGGATGGGGAGGAGGAGGGTTGTGAGACTAATTTACAATAAACATTATACACATATTTGAGTTAATTATATTGCAACAACAAGTACAAGTAAATGACAATCAAAAAAAAGCAACAACATAAAAAGCGGGAGACAAAAAAAAAGAAATATATAAACTAGAGGAAGACTTAATTTACAGGCGATTTTTACTACCTACAAACGACAAATTTATCGTGCTTTCTCTCTCTCCCTTTCTGTTTCTTTCTCTCGGACTCTTTCCACAAATTACAATAAATTATTAAACATGCCACACAGTCACATGTTGCTGTTGTTGTTGTTCTTGTTGTTGCTATTGTTATTGTTATTTATATTTGTATTGCAGTTCCTGCTGTTGCCTCTTTCATTTTTGTTTTTTCTTCATTCGTTTTGTTTTTTGTTCCTATGTTTTTTTGTTGGTTTTCATCATTTACCCTGTCTGGTTATTTTTTTTTTTTGGCTCTGTAAGTGACACGGCCACTGCCACAGCTCGCTCATTTGGCTTAAATATTTCGTGTCAAACAGACATTTGACATAAATTTTATGTTTGCATTTAAATATATATATATATATACAAATATATAGTATATATATATAGCAAAGGTAAGCAGGAATTGATGTTGCTGTTGCTTTTGCTGTCGTCGACAAGGCAGGGCATTCAAATGCAATGCAATAAAAAATAACTACATACAACAACAAACAACAAAAAAAAAAATTATAATAAATAGTATTAAATTATGGAAGGTAAAAACCTGCAATTATGGCGACAGGCTGCATGACAGGCAACAGCAAACTATCGAAAAATAAAAACTACTGTCAATGACAAAAAGCTTTTCGTTTTATTTCGTTTTTCCCCTTCACCCCAACCCTTTTGCCATCCCCCGCAATGTGAATCTCTTAAGCCGATGTAATAGATTAAGTAACATTAACTCAGTGCAGGCTTCAATAATTTTTGAGTCAATGATTAATCAAATTAACCAATGTTAAATGAGGCATGGTTAAATTAAGGTTTAAGTTCTTTCACTTGCTGTTGACTTCTTAAGCTCTATTTAAGGACAAATCAACTGTAAATTAGTAAGAGTCTATGGCTGAAAAGGTTAGGTATGGTGCATTACCTTAAATGCGGGTTTTTACAGTGTGCTCCAAAAATTACTAATTAATGAAAAGTCTGTTCTCAATTTTAAAGCATTTCACACTATAAATCGATTCAATTTTTGAATGGAATTTTCATGGATTTACCAAGTGAGAACCAAAACGATGAAATTTTGTATGTTAAACCATATCATTTTTGAGTGGAGTGCAGTGAGGGAGAAAAATGTTAGAATGTAATGTAATCAGAATATATGGAGAAAAATAAAAGGCCTACCTACACATCCTTTGCCTACTTTTCACTATCATTTTTGATTTTACAGGAAACATGAAACATCATTTGGGCAGTGATCCTTTGGTTTACTCCACTCGACTAACTAACAAAACTTAGCCGAATAAAATACACACGTTTTATAGTTTCGATTTTATTTTTGCCAACAAAAAGAGAGATTTCGACTTTTTAAGAGATTTGAAAACATCTTTTTTAAATTTGAAGAAAATAATTCAAGATTTGCAAATTGTAATCCCTTAACTTACCGCAAAAAAAAAAAACAAAAAAAATTTTAAATTTTACTCCATGCAACGAAAAAAGAAAAGCAACAAGAAGAAGAAGGAAAAAAAAATGGCAACTTTCTCAGCTCTGCAAAGACTGTTGAGACTGAGACGAAGATGGAGACGTAGACTGTGGCTGTGGCTGCGGCTGCATATAAATTATTAGCAGTCATAAATATGCCATAATGTCATTTATTATATACGGTTTTTTTCACGCGCTCTTTTTCCGTTCACCCAGCCGGGTTGGCGAAAAACTTTTATTGCCAAGTTTAATGAAAAATTATAAAAGGCAACGTCAACGTCGCCGTCGTCGTCGCGGTCGTCGTCATCGTCGTCGTCGATGCGACAGCATCTCAGTGTGGCAGCAGCATTTAATATTCAAATATATAAAGCAGTCATAGTTCCGTTCCATCTCATTCTCATTCTATACGATGCTAGTAATGTGAGGCGCCACCTCTTGCTCTCTCTCTTTCTCTCCCTCTCTCTCTTAGCCTCACTCTGCCACACCTTTTGCACACAATTTCTCTAGTGGGTATTATTTAAATTATAAATTATATTGAATATTTGCCGCGTATTTTGGCAGGCAAGTAGTCCTTGGCAGGCATCATTATTATATTTTATATAACGTATATAAATATTAGATGATGGCCAACAACAACAACAACAAGAGAGACAGCAGCAGAACCATCGTTGGTAATTTTTCATAGCGCGCCCTTGCTTGCACCATATTTGTCAGGGCAAGTTTTTTTTGTCTGATGTTACCTAACCAAATGGAGGGTATGCCCAACATTGAGCCATGATAATGCAAATATTCAAGCATTCAGATCATGGAAATTTGCTTCAAATCATATAAATTTCCATCATTTTAGACCCAAAAGTATGCTATACAAATGTGTTAATCACCTTTAAAAGCCAAAGGAAGCATTAAAGGAAGTCAATCCTTTATAAAACGTTCGAAATAAATAATTTATACATAGAAGGTCGAGGCCTTAATGCAATTTCGAAGAATTTGATTCCTAAAAGTATGCTATATTATTTCTAAATGTCCTTAAAAACCTTAGAAAACATGAACACAATTCTTTGCAAACATGGTATATAAACAAAACTCTTGTTTGTAAATCAAAGTATGTGAATAACATATATGGTATATTTAACACCAAAAAGTATGCTATATTATTTGTAAATGTCCTTAGGGATGTCCTTTTAAAGAGTACATTTATTGCAAATGTAAAACAGACCTAAGCCAACCGAAACATTTGAAGAAAAGCCTTCAAACCCGTACTCATCTGGCTTCACAACACCGATCAGAGGCCTGACTTCTGATTTGCATAACGAAATCGATAGAGAGTATTAACGTATTCGATGGTTTCCATTACAATTTCAATTGCAACCTTCTTTATATTTTCTCATTTTATTTTTTTTTTATTTTCATTTTTTATTTTTTCATATTTAAATAATAGATTAAGCCCAGGCAACTGGCGGCTGGCAGGGGCCCTCAACAAGAGCGACTCAATATCGCGACTGTCGGGTGGTAGATTCAAGCCGAGAATGCTACACAGTGAGTGAGTGAGTGAATGAGTGAATGAGTGAGTGAGTGAGTGAGTGGGTGAGAAAGTGGGTGGGGAGGAAGAACAAACCCGCACCATTTGCCTAGGCTATACTATCTGTATAATCAGGGGTTGATTTTCTGTTTTTATGTTTTTGCATTATTAATAAATTCCTTGTCTCGTGCATTTGGCTATAATTCTTTTCGTTTTTCATTTTTTATATTTATTTTATAAATTGCATAAATTGATGGCAACATGAGGGTGGAATACGTTTCGCGGCCTTCCTGCTTCGCTGTATTTACGTGGAGTTTTTACTTTGGTTTTGGTTCCGTTTCGTTTCGTTTCGTTTGGTCACTCAAGTTTTTAATTAAAAGCTTTGGTCTGTACAAGAAATTGACATAAATTGATTTTATCGCTGCAGATTTAATGACAACAACACAACAAAAAACTTATTCCCACTCTCCTCACATTTTCCCACTCCCTACGTTTCTCTCTGCCTCTCTCTGTGCCTTCCTCTCTGATGCTTCCTCAATTCATTTTCACACCACACCACATTACCCCGCACCCGCACCCACACCCATGGTCGAATCATGATCCACCTAGCCGACACTCAATGCAATTTTTGTAATGAAAATGTTTAAACGCATAAAAATCGCCATCGTCTCTCGAAGGGGGCCCGAAGGATTTTTATGCACTGCTGTCGCATTTTCGCGTTTACATTGTAAACTGGCTGACAGGCGAGTTGGTGGTAAGAGTAAGGAATGAACAATGTGAAGAACAGGGTGGTGCGGGGGGCGGGTGAAGTCAGGACTGAGTCATAGTTTGGTTACGTTTCGCCTTGGCCCAACCAACAAACCAACTTACCATTGGAGAGGCATGTCCTGTGAACTACCAAAAGACTCGAGGAATCGAGACGAAGGTTTTCCTTACTTACTGGTCGATGGGTCGCTTGCTGGCTCATACGTACGTGTTGTGTCTATGTGTATTCTCTACACATATATGTATATATTATATATATATATAAGTGTGTGTGTGTGTGTGTGTGTGTGTGGGCAAACTGCAAAAACGCAAATATTTTATTACATTTTCAGACTTGAGTAGTTGCATTGTAAATTTTACAGTTTTACGGTGCTTAAGTTGTGCTTACACTTTACTATAGGTATAAGTACATATGTATATGCTACAAATATATTTATATCCATACATATATATAGAAACAGGGTGTCCAATAATAACCTTAAGCTAGTAAAGAAATCAATAGAAAGACACCAAATGGTTTACCAATCTGCAAGAGATTGCTTACAACCAAAAGTACATTCCAAGAAGAACTGAAATTGACACAGTGCCCCAAAAGAGGATTGCAACCATTTAAAATATTAACAGGGTTACTTCTTTTTGGAACACCCTGTAAACAAGAGAAAACCTGAGAACTATAATCTTGTATTTATTGATTTTAATTAAATGTGAAATAATTTCACAACTTTAACTAATCTTGTCATTTAAGAAATTTATGTCAAAACTTGAGCACACACATAGACACACACACACACACACACACATACACATACACTCATACGCCGGGAAAGAGTGAAAGACTTTCGTGTAATAATCGACACGTGCTTGGACATAAATATTGGAAGACATTTTGAAAATTTAATACGCCACTTAGACACGAATTAGCATATACAAAGTGAATTAATTACGTGTGTTATACAATTAAGTAAATTTCATTATATTGAATTTTTAAATTTTTTGAAAACACACACAACCGCACAAACAGACACACACACACACACGCAGAGAGACACACATGAACACAAGTCAATGTAATTAGAAACACAAATAGAATTATAGCGGACACACACAAACACATACTGAAGTAAATGAAATCTGTGTGTGTGTGTGTGTGTGGATAAAGAGAAGGTCGTAAGCAGGCCAAAAAGGTGAACAGTTATATATTATACATAAACAGATACATATCTATATATATATATATTTACAAATATCTAGAGAGAGAATCAATTAAAGGGTCTGAAGGGTAAGTCTTGCATGCGACAAACATAGCTTTAATGGTTAGGAGAAACATCAAAGTTTCAAAAGGTCAATGCTGAGAAACCTATGGACAAAGAGTAAGAGACAGAGAAAAGAAGAGACTGAGACAGAGAAAGGGGACAAAACGTTGGCCAAAGCTTAAGGACATTTACAGCATTGTATATTTATTTAACAATTAACAAGTAAATTGTATACTTTAACTTTTCGTATCGTAATCGTAATCTCTTTCTTTTATTTTCCGGGGCATTTAGTTATAATTCTCAAGTAGTTTAGTCGTTAAGCGTTGGAGACTATTGATGGCGGAACTAAGTTATCTTTGTAGGCTTTGTAGATAGCTCATAATAAAACTTGATATTTCTAAAACATTTAAAACTAAATTTTAAATTTGGTCCAACACAAAGAAAACTCTAATAAAAATTATCTCATAAAATCAATCAAAATATGATATGTTAATTAATTACTATTGAATGTATCCAAAAGAGATTAAAATTGCAATTTCTAATTGCCACTATATCTTGTTATGTAGGGGTCAACATTATAAACCCTTTGCCGATATGCCTATCTACATGAAGGTTCAACCCTTGGCTTGATTATTTTAATGCGATTTCATTGAAATTGAAAAGAAAAGGAACAAAAAAAAAAAAACAACTTCAATTTCATTTGGTTGAACCTCTTGGCCTTTCATTGTCTTTGTGTGTGGGTCTGCCCCCCCCTGTCACCTTCACTCCTCGAATACCTCGTATCCCATGTCCCTGTGTCTGAGGATTTTAATTCCTTTGGCGCCTTACCATTGACCTTTGCAGCCTTCTTTGTGCTGCGCTCTGTTCGCTGTGCTGCGTTGAGCACAAAGCTCAATTTATAATTTATATATATAAGTATATAGATGTAAGAATATACATATATATATATATAGATAAATTTTCTTCTGCCACGCCCATATAAATTATGCCTTGTATAGTAATTAATATGCCGTTGCCTTTGTCGCTGTCCGCCGCTGCTGCTGCTTCTAATTTTGCATTTTCTTTTTTATTATTATTTCTTTTTCTCTCCTCTTTTTTGTTCTAGAAATATAATTGTATTTATTTTACATTTAAGCGCATTTTAAGTCTCAAGAATAGGGTCAGGTGGAGCGATGGGGAAGAGTGAAGACATGGCGACTGGAGGTTGGAGGTTGGGGAGGACTGGGCAATTTAAATGACAAAATTATATATTTAGTGTCCGCTTCCCTCTCTATCACTCTCAGTAGCTATGGCTATCTCTCTTTCTCTTTGTGTGTGTCTCTTACCTACCAACAACCCGCACCAAAGGCGACCTCATGTCTAGAAGAAACCGGTACACTGTCTCTTTTTTGTATACCCTTTCCACATTAAGGGTATATCAATTGATTGGTCTATTTGCCTGTTATATAGATTATTGATGCCAGTCTTATATGGTTCTCAAGTGGAAAACATTTCGTATATAGATCATATCGTACCTAAAGAATATCATTTACAATATTTACTTTTTTTAAGACAATTTTGTTGAGTTAATTTCAATTAAATTTATAATTAAATCAAATAGTTTCGAAAAGCTATATATCTTCTAAAAATTGGAAGTGAAAAATATGTGGTAAAGAAAATTCCCAAAAAATGTAATCTTTAATAATAAAAAAAACAAAGAAAAGGCCGCCTTGTCATTAACTAAAGTTAATTTTTGTAGAGTATTCGTATGCTATATTCATTATGTCATGATCGTGGAGTAATAAACGGATTTATGTACATATGTATACCAAACGCTTTAGCCATAATTTTAGATTTGGATTTCATATCCTTAAAATAATTCGATTGATTATGCCTACTAAATCTATAAAGTCAAGACAGGTCGACTAAACGATCATTCAATGCTATGTTAGTGTATCAAATTTTTGTTATATCTAAATTTAGTTCGACCCTATGGGGTTTTTTTTGTACTTTTTCTCTATGTATTGTAAATGTAATCAAAAATATCGATCGGTTTTATGCAAATTGACTGCGTTGTCTCCCATTCCCTAAACCCACCTAAAGACGCCACCAAGACCATACCGAAACCCCCACCCCGCAACACACACCTCTCTCTAGCCATTGGCATAGACTTAGCCAAGTAACTCCCCGTTTGGCCTTTTCTTTAGCCAGTTTTCTTCTACTTGTTCTTATATATTTATATGTACATATATATATATATATTTTTTTTTTTGTGCTATTTCTATTTATGCTTTAATTTAGCAAGAAAATGGCGGCGAAATCATAAAATTACATTATAATATAAAAAAAAAAGAACAGCAACAGAATGAAAGACAGGGTGAGAGAGAGAGAGAGTGAGAGAGGGGTTAGGGCAAGAGGGGGGAAATGGTAAAAGAACAAAAATACTTATTATGCCCTGGCGTCAGTTGGTCGCTTCGTTTCGACTTGGGTCGCCGTTTTTACTTACAATTAAATTGCTTTTGCCTTTTTACAATTTAATATTTTTTATTCTTAACCCCTCCCTTCAGCCACCCCCCTTTGACCACCACCGGCAATACCCCTCAATGTGGCTAGTCCCCAACTCTATGGTTTTTGTTTTTGTCGTCATTGCCCGTCGTGCAATTTCTAGTTGATTGGAATTCAATTAATTTTATTTGCTTTACTCTAGCGCTGCAATTTCTTTTGCGCATTTTTTATTGTCCTGGCCAACACACAACAACAGCAAGAACACAAAATACAAACCACAAAATAGAGGAAAAGCGGCAACAAAAACAAGAACAAAAAAACCGAAGTGAAAAGAAATGTCATAAGAAAATAACTTAGACGACTTGAATTCACCCAGTAACCGCAAAAGCATTTCGAATGGAATGTGATGACTCTCAATTGAGCACCTAAGCGCCATCTAGTGATTAAAATATATCCATTGTGTCTGCATCATACTTAATTGACTTGATCTACTCTGCCATTTAATACTGATCACTGGCAATGCATCATGAGTTGGCATATCCCCAAATTTGGCTACAGGGTATGAAAGGGAAAAATCTTAACTAAGCAACAAAACTGTAGTTTAATGGAGATTTTCCTTCGTCGTTTTGCTTTTTGCATTTGGCGCCAATTTAGTAAATAATAAAAATGGCAGTCAGAGCTTGCACTTCGCACTTCTCCCTCCATCCAATTTCATTCCCATTCGCATGCCCTTGCCCCTCCTGTCTCCTCCCCCCCATCTCATTCTCTTTCTTTCTCCCCCCTTTTTCGTCTTCTGTTGGTTCGTTTTTGTGGTTGGACACTTTGTGGGTTTGCGGTGGCCTTTTGTTTGCTTCTGGTTGACTTATTGCCTAGCCAGGGTCTGGCATTAGCTCTGCGGTATTGCCTGTTGGCGGCCTGCAGGATTTTGAATAGAGAGAGGCGGGAAGGTGAAAGGGCAGACGACCATCCAACCAGGCAACAACTTTGATTTTAACCAAGGCTCAACGCGGCGTATACGTAATCTGCATTTACACAACCACGCCCCCCCTCTACCACACCTCCATCCAATTGCCACAGTCCGATACCGCCGCCAAGCACAATATTTAATTGTATTTCATTTATAACAATTTGTGTAATGAAAAAGTGTACACAGCAAAAAAAATACAAAAAATTGCTAACCCTTTCCGAAAGACATTAGCAAAAAGAAAGCAGACAGAGAAGACTACCGAATAAAAAAATTCTCTTAAAAGTCAGAGCTATAGTTACACCTAGTAATAAAATAATATTTAATACTAATCAAATTTCAAGTAGCTGTTACTTTTTGTTAGAAGTTCTGATTAACTTCTTAGTAGAAGTATTAGATTCGACCACAGAAACTTTTCGAGAAGTTTCTTCAAAATAAATCAAATGTGATCCGAAATGTCCTCTTTTTATTGGTATTTGTCGCTTTCTACCTCCACTTCGCAGTTTTCCCTTTTCTTATGAAAGCCCCTTGCCCTACCTTGCACCTAGATCTGATAAATTTCATTTAAATAATTATGAGATGAGAATGTTTATTATTGTAGAAAATTTAATCAACTTCAAAACATCTCAAGTTCTAACATTCTTATTATAAAAATCTTATACTAATAAAGACAATCGCACTTATTTTCGAACCTGAACCCTTCTTCAGGGCATTGGTTTCTCCTGTATAAGAGACAAGTTCAATCTTTTCAATCTTTTAGAACCCCAAACGAATCAAAAGCAAGAGTTCGCCTCTACTTGTTCAAGCTATATAAGTATGCAGAGTCCTTAACATAAATTTCTAGATTTTGTTGATCTTCGTACAAAATATCATACATACATATATTTCAAAATATTAGAAAATCATTACGAAAGCATTAACTATATCAATCCGATTATCCTTCTCTTGTCACTCATGATCGCCTTTGAGATATTAAAGCATTTGCTAAAAATAAATGGATTATAAAAACGGATGCTAAAAACAATTGGCTCAAAAGATTTGCTCAACTCCTTTGGTCACTTCTAAACAGTTTCTCCGTTCACACTGTGTGGTTTTTTTTCTTTTTGCCAGCTGGGTGGGTGCTGATGGCCAATTAAGTACTTGTGAAATAAGTGTTGAACAAGAATGCAAAAGTTTAGTCAGCTTGCCCCTAAAGTCGCCTTGTGTTGTGGGCAGTAAAAGTAAATTAATTTAGTTGAAAGCTGTAAAGTTAAAGCTTTGTTCACGGCTTTTGTGCGCGTTCATTCGCCATTTTTCGTTCTCCTTTCGGTGCTTGGTCCTTTGTGGCTTCCTTTCCGGCTAACTAAGTACGTGGCTAGTTTTTTTTCCTCCCAACATTTTTTTCCCCCCTCTGCATTCTCCCTCTCTCTATTTCTCTGTCTCTGTCTCGCTGTGTGAACTTTTGTTGTCGCCGTGTCAGGTGACAAACTGGCATTAAAGGCGATAAAGTTGGATTTTGTTGATGGAGCAAAACAATAAGCCAACCAACCGACTAACCAACCGAACAATCAACCGACCGACTAACCAACTACAACAGGAAGTGGCCAATTAACTATCATTAAGTGCGATTTTATTTATATATATATATATTAAATATATGTATATAAAAATGGTAAATCTCTAGTCATTTATTGTGCGAAGAGATGGCAATCACATGTGAAAATTTTTGTTGAAACATTTTTTGATTGTTTAGTCGCTTTCTGTGGCAACAGAATTTGCATTTACACAAATGGCAAAACATTGTAGCTGTTTTTTTTTTAACAAAAAAACTAAAAACATTAAATTTGCATATAAATAAATTTCATGTACTATACAATACAATAAAATATGCCAAGTCAAAGGCAGCATTTAAAAGTGCAATTCATGGCACAAAAAAAAAAAACTAAAAACTAACACAAAACCTACAACTACTAATAACAATTTCCGGCGCTGCATTATGCAAATGTTACTTTTCATCAAACAACAACAAAACATTTTTCCTTTTTCGCATTGACTTACGGCCCAGAAAACAACAATAAAAAAACAAATGCTACAGATAGAGAGGGAGAGAGAGAGAGAGAGAGAGGGAAAGACAATGTTAAAAAAGAAACAACAAAAAGAAGCAAATACAATAATAATAAGTAATAATTGCATACAAAATGTGTGCGATTTATTTGAGAAATAACAGAGCAGAGGGAAAATACTATAATGGAAAATGAAAAATGAAATTAAAGCAAAAAGAGAGACTGGCAAATGGACTGACGGACGGGGCGACTCTCTGTTGCATCACATCCTCGGTTTGGCTAAGTAGAAATTATAATGCTATAAAAGCAAAATAAAACAAAACACACACATTAAAATTGAAAGAAAAATATAGGAAATACTTTGAATGATCAAAAGACCGAACGATCTATGATAACACCTAAAGCCAAACTAGTGAAATACCTCAAAACCTTTAGTTAATTTGATATTTGACATTATTGTTTCTCTTCTTCTTGGGAGTGTAAAATACTCTTTTGTTAAACATGTTGATTTTTGAATTATTCATTATTACCCACAACATTCACTTCTTACTCAAATGGCGCTAGGTTCTTTTGATCAAACAAAACTTTAATTATTATTAATTTAAAGAATCTTCAAAAAGTTCTTAACAGATTCATAGCAAACCGATAACTAAACCAAACAAAACTATTGCTAAAATCGATTTCAAGAAAAGAATTGCTCTATTTAAAGATCTATAATAATCGATAATTAATCGATAGGAGGCTTGGGATCTTTAGCAACGCCAAGTAACATCATATAAGGAATATTAGGTTCTCGTCTCGTTACTTTAAAAAGTATTTTATGTGTTGCATGCAATAAAAGTAATTGACTTAATGAGGTTATTAGCCTTTTTAAATGCTAAACAAAGCAACGATGGAATAAAAAAGTTTCGAAAAGTCCAATTGTTCCTCTTGCATTTGCACTGATTTCGATTTGATTAATGAATATGCTGATTGAAATTCGAGTGTAGATAGATTGTGTGTACCAATACGCCCCATTTTATTTATTAGGTACGAAAAATAATAAATAAAATAAATATACAGCAGCTAGATCAGCCATAGGTTTCCCTTTCCCCGACTCGTCTATACTCTCTCACACTCACGACGTTGATGACGAATGTTGGGGCTATATTTTTAGTATAATTATGGCAAGATATGAACAGCAAAACAAAACAAAAAAACAAGTCAAAATGCAGGGAGTGAGAGGAGTGATCACAGAGGTAAGATTTAGGAGAGAGACAGAGAGAGAGAGAAGGAGGGTGGGATTGGGTAGCAAACTGAAAGCATTACACATATAATTTAAATTTAGTTTAATTGTTATTCTCCGGTTCGGTTGGGGCTGCTGTTGCTGTTGCGGCAAGAAATAATAAAGCAAAAAAATAAATGACAATTGCAATTCCAATTGCAATTGCAAATGAAAATGAAAACAAACGACGACGACGACGGCGGCGACGAAAACTGCATACGAAAATTAAATAGATACAATTAAACATCCGCTAAATAATAAAATTTTCAAATGCCAGCGGCCAGCAACGTCGACGACGACGTAGCAGTCGATGTTGCTGCTGCTGCTGCTGCAATCGACAAACCAAAGCGGACGTTGCGTGGGGTTTGGGGATATACATTAGATGGGTTAGTTGGGGCCAGAGGTGCGGACAGGGGCTGAGGCAGAGGTAGGGGTGCATAAGATAATTAAGTATGCAAAAAAAATAAACTAAAAGTGAGGCAAATGACAAAGCAATAAATTTCTACCCATACAATATTTGCGCTGAGAATTTCAAAGAGAGTGTGAGGGTTAGAGATGGATTTAGATTTAAAGTGGTCGAAACGGAGGAGGAGGAGAGGCTCCCGTGGGAAATGTTTTTTTTATTCCAATCCCAATTTTGCATTCTAAACCTCTCTACAGAAATATCCATATTTCTTCATTTAATCATGTCAAGTTATTAATGAATAAAATTGCATACGCTTGAAAAACTAAAGAAATCAGAAGGCTAAAAACTAAGTAAGAAAAATTCTTAAAAGAATTTCTAATGTTTTCCAATGAAAACAATCCTTAAGAGTTTTGAAATAGTGATTTGAATGTTTTAGCATTTATTTATTCCACAGTTCTTCATGCAATTTCTAATCGATTACAATCTGAAGTCGATGGCTTTAGAATAATAGGCAGAGACTATAGATCTTTATAGGTCTTTATTTTTCATTTTATAAACTCCAAGTTTGTCCTTAATTCTGATTATTGAAAGGTCAAAGTTTTTGTTACCAAATTTTTCATTGAGTTTGTAGAACTTTTTTGTTATTTGTTTTTTCTTTTGCCACAATTTTTTCGTACAATGTGCAGCAGAGTGCAGCAAATGCTGCAAATAGTAGTAAACCAAGTTTACCATAAAAAGACAAGCCAGAAATTTTACTATTTATTTATGTTTATGCCCAGTTAAACGAAAAGGAAGAAATGTTTGGCTTAAGGAGTATGTCGGATGCCATTTACTTTTACTTAAACTACATTCAAAGTTGAGTTGATGTTTTGCCAAGTCAAAGTTAGTTTTGATTTACAGGGTATCTAGAAGTCGTTGCAGCAGAAGTTTTCAACATATGCAACATTTATTTGTATATATATATATTCTCAGCATATACAATGTTTCAGCAAATGGCATTATTCGGTATGGCCAAGTGGAATTTGTTTTTTGCGTCTTTCTTCTTTTTTTTCGCACAAATTTGATTAAGTGGGAGGAGGGATGGGGGAGTGGGTGGAAGGAAGGAAGGAAGGAAGGAAGAGAGGAAGAGGCGGGGGAAGTCAACGCCCACGACAATGATGAGGACGACGACTACGACGATGATGATGATGATGCTGAGGATGTCGAGGATGTGGAGGAGGACCAGAACCGAAGCAAAGGCTGTTGAGAAGTCATCGATACTTTTGCGCAATCAGCGCAATTTCTGTTCACAGCCTGAGCCTGACGGTGACTGTGGCTGAGGCGGAGGCAGCCAGGCTGGAAATCAAATTTAATATTATTATGATACACTTGTGAACCAAACGAAGCAAGTGATGTGCCTTGTCCTCGTTCTCGTCCTCATCGATGTCGTCGTTGTCGTTTCTCCTCCTTCTTCTGTTGTGTTCTGTTCTGTTGCGCGTCATCGTCTGGCGGTGATTGACTCGCATCGACTTGAGACTCAGAAGTTGAAACGAGTCCAAAAGGGCGGCAAAAAGGGAGAATGCTTCTTTATGTTTTATTTTTTTTTTTTTTTACATACATACATATATATTTTTATTCCACCAACCACCAACACCAAGCAGACAAGGTCGTTGGTTTGAGGCAGGGAAGACCTCCACTTGATTATATATTCCAACATTCCCAGAGTCGATTTCCTGTCCTGTTACGTTCCTCCCCCTCTCTCTCTCTCTCTCTCCCGCTAGTTTCTTTCGTTCTTTTTTTTTTTTCTTTTTGTATTTTCTATGTATGAAAATAATAAGTGAAAATATTCATGTTTGGTTTTAGCGCACAATTGCGCACGTAAATCGAGTTGGGGGTTGCAATTGGAAGGTTTGGAAGGTTTGAATGGATAGGTTGGGGGGTATGAGTGTATGTGTGTGTGTGTGCGTGCGGTTTGTTGAAGGGTTCGTCACTCGTCTCGGGGTTGAGTGACTCTACTAAAACTCTGACTGACTTTGCATTATTTATTATCCTCACACTTTTGTTACTTGAAAGAACATTTAAACAGAATTTACAATTGCAAATGTTAATAAAATCTCCAAGTTTATGTTGCTAATTTATGATGCAAATTTCTAGCAATAATTAAGGCACTCGTAAAATAAACGCAAATACTTATACTAAATCAATATCCAATTTTAAAACTAACCAAAAATAAAAATCATTTTTCATCATTTAATTTCATAAACTTTGCATTTAGGCCGACTCAAGGTCAACCCTTTGACGATAAAATTGACTATAGAATCAATTAAGATTGGCTTTATTTTGATTAATTATGACAGGCAAAGAACTCAATCATAGGATTTTTGGGAAATTTTCGGAAAGTGTTTTGTATTTGTATGCCAAAAATTTCACTGATCAAAATTCAAATTGAACTAAAAACTAAAAATAATGCTGGCAGATGTCGGAGGAAGTGCATATTTGTATATAATTTCCAGTGGCTTTCCAAATTGTATAATCAAATCTAACATGGCAATTTTTTTTTTTTTTGTATTAATATCAGTTGCAAAACCTTTTTTAAACTCTTTAAAATTATGCTGAAAACAGAAAATAATAGGCAACCGACTGCAACCAGGGAAAAAGTGTTTTCCGTTTTTATGTTTTTTGTTTGTAATTTGTGTTTTGTGTTTCTGCTATTTTTTTTTTTTTCTTCTTTTTTTTTGCTAGTGTATTATAATAATAAAGTGGCAAAAGTAGCAAGTGGCATAAATTGCAACCTCATTCAAGCGATTCGACGAGCGACTCAAGACTCGGGGCAGAAGAAGAAGAAACTAAGGCGGAAGTTGTCGTCAGGTTGTAGGCCAAAGTGAATTGCGTACATACATATATAGTGAGTGAGTAAGTGAGAGAGAGAGAGAGAGTGAGAAGGCGGAGGCGAAGGTGGAGGAAGAGTTCGTCGAGTCAGTTGTATGTAGTCTATGTGTATTTATAATAATTGTTTTTGTTGTGGCCTTTTCTATATTGTTGCGAAAAATTCAACGTCAAGAGCTTCTCTTCTTTCCATGCCCCTTTCCCCGCTGTCTCTCTCGCTCTTGCTGTCCACCGTCTCCCTCTCTATCACTTTGATATTTATCTCTCAGACGAGTTTTATATGAAAGCAAGTGTATATGCCGTATGTAGATTTGCAATCAACAGCAACAAAAACAAAAAAAAAATAGCAGAGCGAGGAAAGCAACATGGAAAGAGAGAGAAAAAAAATACAACCCAAAAGCAACACCAACAATAACAACAACAACAACAACAAGTGTAATGCTCTGTGTTGCAAATAATCACTGTCTGTTGTTGTTGTTGTTGTTGTTGTGCCACATATGAATGAAACATTGTTGGTGTTGCTGTTTTAGTTGTTGTTGTTACTACACGCCACTATGTGTCGGCGTTTAACTTCTCAACTTTTTGCATTTGCCCCGCATTTGTGGGCGTGGGAGGCGGCAGGTACCGGGCAACAGAGGCGATGCAGAGGGGCCAAACCAAGTGCAGGAAACTACTTTGCATTTAATTGTCTGTAATGACGTGCAATATAAAATGTTAAAATCTAAAACAAAAACAACACAACAACAATAGCAACTAAAAGAAACCTCAGCTACAACAACAATCATCAAAAAAAAAAAAAAAAACTACTACAAATAATGACAGAGATAGAAATGAAGAACTTACTTACATATAGTCGACTCAAAAAGTAAGAAAAGTAAACCCATTAATAATCGGTACATACATACATATAATATTCATTACAAAATTAGAATTGCATACCAGAAAAATGGTTATCAGGTGAAATTGATAGATTCTTCCAAGTCGATGCGAATTTGAAAGTCAAATACCAATCGAAATTAACAACAATTGTGTGGGGCTTACATATACCTAAACAATTTAAAAAGCCAGCAAAGACTTTTTCTATTGTAAGTATTTTAATGGGAACTATTTGATAAAGTCTTTTAAGAAAATTTAACAAAAACATATATTCAGAAATATCAAACATAAGTCTGTTCTAGTTTTACAAATTCAGAACTGTTCTTGGTTTAAAATTTTGAAATTCAGTTAACTTATATTGTGAACTGCAAATGACTGAATAATAAAACTGGATACAGTGATGGATCCTTATAGGATATCTAAGAGCGATTTTCCATTCGTTTCACCCCAATGACATTTTTCCTCTGAAACTGGGTAAAATTTCGATAGATTAAAACGATTTCACTCATCAAAATAATGAGCTAGATCCGACACCGAACCGATATATGGTATATATTTTTAAAGACTTAACAAAATACTCAAACTAAACTCATTTTCAGACAGAAAATAGGTGAATTCCATATGTAAAATTGAGTTGTGACAATGTGATAAAGAAAATGCTAAAACTTTAGTTACTACTACGTCATTTACTTAAAGAAATGCAAGGTTTATTATGTCAACTTTATGTACTTTTAAATTCTATTTTCAAATCAAATCAAAATTGGTTGAAGTATATGAGTTAGATATGTAGATAAGCAAAGTTTACCTTTATTTTCTATAACACTACACGTTTTTACACTTTATTTAGTTTTGCTTAAAATTCTGATACCTCTCATTAATCCATTTGATTTAGTGCATTATTCAACTATTAGGCTTAATCAAATTGACAAAGTCTTTTACATTCAGCGAATTAGTATCATTTAAATCAAAATAAATCAATGCTTCATCTCTACCTCGTTTTTTCATTTTTTTTCATGTTTTTTCCTTTTAGTTTTGTAGTTTTTGTTATGTGTAATCACCGCAAAAATCATCTATGTATAATAAATCATAATAAATTTAATAATTAATTACATTTGCAAAAATGATCAACAAATTGCATTAAAAGACTTATACTCTAACAAATTGAAAAATCAAAGTCAATCGATTGAGCATTATGAACAGAAAGAGCTATGTAAAAGACATATCATGGATATAAATTATATTCAAATCTATGATCTCAATTGAAAAACGTTTTTGACTAAGTAAATATGATAGTATTTTAACTAGTTGTTACCTGTTTTGAAGTACTGAATATTTCCAGCAGAGATATCTTTGTCAAAGCGTATAGCATTGTCGACTTGGCCCATTTATTTTTTTGTAGTTTTGGTCCTTTCGATTTTCATTTACATTGATATGACAAATGGCCCAACTAAACATTAAAAATCACACAACTGAACAACTCAACTGTTACATTAAGCCAATTATAATTGCCAACAATTAGAATTAAAACCATAAACGACAATGCGCAAAAAAACAAAAAAACAAAAAAAGGACATGAAACACCGAATGCGGTTGCACGACAGAAAGGTGAGGGATTACAAAATTAATAACAAGGAACAAAAAAAAAAGAAACACAACCCGGCATATAACAAAACTAAATGCAGCTAGCAAATTATTTCGCAGTGACAAATGGACAGGAAAAAAACTAAATACCAGGATTAAATATGAATTTGTGTGGTGTGTGTGTGTGTGTGTGTGTGTGTGTGTGTGTAAAGTGTCTATTTACAACTGACACTAAATCAACAAATTTAATTTTACCAAACAAAAAGAAAACCAAGTACCAAAAAAAAGATGCATACTTTCAGGCGTCGACTTTGTAATATCCTGCAGTAAAATGGCAGGTAAAGATCTGCCCAGAATAGTTTCATTAAAGGAAAATGATAATGTTTCATACAAACGTTGTGGCATTACCTATAAAATATCATTTACATTTTATCAGATTCAACATGTCCTTGATTGAAGTAAACCCTTTTCCTGCCCCTAAGTACAGGGTATACACAAAGAGAGAGCGAAATTAAGCGTATAGAGTGAATGGCAGCAACAAGTTGCTGGGCAGCATGTTGCTGACAAACCATTTTACACACAAAAAGTACAAACCAGGAAAAAAAAAGCAACCATACAAAAATTACCCGGAAACCACAAATATTTCGCAAGAGTCAGAAAGGGGAAAGGGAGTGGGGGTGGGGTCCAAATGCGAGAGCAAGATGGAGACATTTGTGGTGCGTAATTGTGTAGGCCTGAATGTGTTTGGTATGAAAAATATGCCGAAATCAACGCAAACAGATTCTACCAAGTCAACAGCAAACGTGTAGAAGTTGCAGAAGTTGGCAGAAACCAAGATGAAGATGACGACAAAAATATTGCAGCATTCTTGCTGTTATCCTGGCACAATTTACAGTCACACAAACACACGCAAAATCAAGCCAATGTTCTGGCTCTCTCTTTTATGCTCTCTAGCTTCCAGCTCTCTCTTTGTGGTGTCTGTGTGTGTGAGTGTATGTGTATGGCTTCAAGGTCAAGTACAAGTTAAGCAGCAACAGGAGAGAAAAGCAAAAAAAAGGAGGCAACTCACTTTGCTCACCCAACTCAACCAAATAGAACGAAGCAGACAAAACGCAGGACACGAAAAGACGTCGCAGACATGGCTAACATTTCTGTACTTCTCCTTCGTCTACAACGTTTCACATCTACCATCCGCCCCATTTTTTGAAAAGGACTCTGCCAGACATTTTTTGGGGCTAACCATTTTTGGCTGTTTTCTAAGAAGGGGCTTCTAATGTGTGTGTGTGTGTGTGTGTGTGTGTGCTACGGAGTGTTTGTGTTTTGGGGTGACTACAAAAAGGTTGACTTTTCGAGTGTCGACATGATTTTTCATGATATTTTTGCGCTTTTATTGTTTGCGCTTGACTTTTGTTATTTACCCCACCAACCCAGGGCCAATCCTGATTTCTGTCTGAATGTGTGTGTGTGTGTCTCTGTGTGTGCCATAACAACTTGTTGCATGACAAGCTTTAAAAATCAAGCAGCTAAAAGAAAGAGCAACAGAAGGAAATGAAAAACGAAAAGGAACGTTCTGCAGTTACCATTGCTGCACTTAGAGCTCCTTCTTGTCTGTGTGAAAAGTTTGTCTGGGCAAGCTAAAACATTTGCCATAGCATACTTTTGTGAGCTGCAACTGAAACGCAGCACGAAACTGGGCGGTCAGAGGCAAAAGCAAAGCAACATTCCTTGCCAACTCTATCTCGCTCTTTCTTTCTCTCTCTCTCTGTCGCTCTATGTATGTGTGTGTGTGTGTGTTTGCTTAGAAGGAGACGTGTGTCTATGTATGCATGCGGTTTCATGCGGTACATGCACAAGAATTCCTTTCAAAATTAGATTATTGGTACTTGAACTAAGAAATTGACTTTAATATATACAAGATTTACCTGATTGCATCCGCTGTCACAAATCGATTTAAATTTTTCTAAAATTGCGCATAAAAGACTTTAAGAAAAATAAATTTTAAAAGCTTTTACTTCTGATGTCTTCAGAGCTTCTTAAAAATGTTCTTTACCTTGTCTGCCTGCAAGACATTTAATTAAATTTATAAAATTCTTAAAAGTTGAATGTAAATACTTAACATTAAAATCTTTGAATATCAAAGACAAAAAGTTAAGAAATTACTAAAAATAACTGAAAAGAAAAGTTTAGTTCTGTAAGGAAACTTTGATTGAAAAATGTATTTAGGTAGGTGTGTATTATTTCATATTATAATTAAAAAGTTGCTTCATCGAGGCGCAATTCATTAGATTGCTGGCTATGTGATTTGTGTCTATGTAGTTCAAACTTCGCTTTGATATTATTCGCTGCATTGCTGCGAGTCATTGTTCTTTATGATGATTATTATTTTTCTTTTTCTACTATTCTTTGTCTATATATAGAAGTTTTTTCCCCCCAAAAAGAAAAGGAAAACTCTCTCTCTCTCTTCCCTCTCGTTCTCACTGTGTCTCCTTTTGCGACGTAAGCAAGTATATTAAAAACTGTGAGCTGTAGAAGAAGACAAAGTCACATAGAAAGGTGGGTAGAAAACCTTTGGCACCTTTGTCTTGTTTGCATTTGTTTTTCACTTTTAATTTGGCACACAGTAGGACATGTGACACGCCCACCACCTACAACATGCACACCCAACCAATGCTCAAAATACAAAAAAAAAAGGAAGAAAATATATGTGTGAGACAAAGGCACAAAGTTTTGTTTGATTCCTTTTGTGTGTGCAGCCAACAAGGCGATGGGGGGGCGACAGATGACGGCAACGAAGGTGACGAGAAAAATAATTATCATTGATACAAAAGCATAATGCATAGACAAAAACAAATATATACTCTTGCCCCGCCCCCAAAACTCCTACATGTCGACGTACGATGTCGATGCGTTAGCAGGTGTGCATATATGTTAATATACAAAAACAAAAAAAAAATACAAAATACACACACATTTGCCTGATTAAAATGCAAGGGGGAATATTCAAGGGGCAAAAATATAAGCAAGAAGTTCAACTAGAAATGAAACTAAATCATAGTGGAAAGCAAATAAAATCTTTAAGATTTAATTCTAATTGAAGTAAAACTTTTTGTCTGTCAATTTTGAAAGCCAGTCGAAACACCTGTAAATATCTTTTTAACTAATAACTTAACTAATTCGTAACTTAATAATTTTGTAGTCAAAATGGCCAACAAGTTATTGACTCCAAAGATAAATCATTTGAATTCATAACTGACAAAACGATCGATGAAAGAATTATTCATTATTATTTCCTTTGCAAAACGTTTCTTCCTGTTGGCACTTTTTTTGTCTGCATACTTTTAGGCTTTACTCGTATTTATTTTCAATAGTTTAACAAATTACTTGTAAACCGCAAGAAAATAAATAACCTAATTCATAAACTATTTATCAAGTGCAAAAAGCACATATTAAAATGAGTAAAACTTAACTTAATATACACGTAAATAGTTTTATTTAGCAATATTCAAATTCGAAATTAACCATGTTAAATAATATTAGCCATAAACTAATAACGAACTAAACCAAAGCAAACAAAATGCACAAAATAAAAAGAGAAACTTTCTCATCTCACATCAATCTATAATAAATTTGTTTTGATTTATGCTCACCTATATAAACATACATACATACATAGGGGTTTTTTTTTTGTGTTCTCTTCCATTTGTTGCAATGTTGCATGCAAATTCTACAAAAAAAAAAAAATTATAACGGTGGTATGTGTGCCATGATGATGAGCCAAAGTGGGCGCCTATTTTCCTGTGCTCTGGTTCTGGCCTGGCCTGTTCAATATTTTATTAATCGCATGTTATCAATCAAAACAGAAATAGCGACAAACTGTCACAACAGAGGGGGGAGAGAAAGAGAGAGAGAGAGTGTGGTAGAGGGAGATGAATACATAGTTGGAGAAATAGTTGGATAGAGATATTGCAGATGGATATTTAGATAGATAGACACGCGGTGGCATATGCGTAATGCGGGAAATCAAAATCAGACAAATTTGTCTATCATCCGCTAACAACCCTTTCCCTCTATCACTCTCTCTCTCTCTCTCTCTCGCTTGCTTGCTATCTTGCTCTATGTCTCTCAGATATTCCGACTGCGGCTACTTAGCAGCAAATTCGATTTGTATGCCCATGTCCCATGATTCGGACGGTTACCAAAACGCACACTTAAGACGTCCAAGCAGACGTGACACAAAGCGCCTTTGAGGCAGGATACACAGAGGATTCGATGGATAGCTGGCAAGGATGGCAGCAAGGATAACTGAATGGCTGGCTGGCTGGCAGCCTGGCAGCTTGGCTGCATCCGTCCGTATGGCCGGTGCCTAGTGTCAGTTATTAACGCAATTAATTCAATCATTATTGAATCATGCAATGCGCAAATGCGAAACGGGTTTGTAGAGTCTAAACACACGATATAATCATTCCGGTAAGATAATGATAATGATGATGATAATCATCAGCCAAAATATAGACAGAGACAGAGATGATAATTATGATGATGATGATGATAATTATGATGATGGAGGCGATTCGGACTCTGTTTATGCGTGTGTGTTTGTATCCCCAGTGTGTTTTCGTTGTTGCTATTGCTGTTACGCACATATTTGTCATGTCAAATCGCATCCAAAGTGTTACGTCAAAATCATCATCCTTCTACCACCCCCCACCGCATCACCCCTCGTTCTCATATACACACTCACATATATCCACATGCTGGGCAACCCATTTGGCAACATTTTCATTAAATATGCCCAAAGTGAAGTTGCCAGTTCCCTGGCAGTTTATCAAATGCATACTCTGGATATATACCTCTTCCTAACTCCCTTTCACTTCACCTCTCCTTTCCGGCCCCGCCCCGCTCTGCCCTTCATCCCCTACTAAGGGACATACAGGACGCATAGCACAAATTAGCTAGCAAATTGTTGGGCTCATAGGAAGGGGGCGGAGAAGCCAAATAACAAAACAGTTAAACGTACTGGGGACTGAAGAGGAAAGAGGTTGCACCAGAAAGCGAGAAGGAGAGAGAGAGCGAGAGCGAGAGGTGAAAATCATTCAAGAATCAAAGCTATTTAAAGTTTATATGTATATTAATATTAATAAACAAATATTTCAACATTTAAACATTTCTTCTCTTTATGATCCTTCTGATTTAATCATTTTGTGCTTCTAAACATAAATTATTTGCTGTGTATTAAAATTTTCTTTAGTACGAACTGTTAGTTTTATATAAAACAAATTTTCAATAAGCATTAACTTAAAAGAAGCAAATTCCTTTGAACTAAACGCATTAAAAGTTTATAAGAACCTTTAAACTCTCATAGTTTAGCAAATATTTGTACAATGACAAGGAGAACACTTGGTTACCACTGAAAATTGATCATTTCATCTAATTTATTTACTTTTTTGACTATAAATAGTCCAAATAATATATATATATTTGCAACTTTGACGATTTGCTATGTTAATATAACAATTTGAAACAAAATTGTCTTTTAATTCAATTAGCAAAAAGTTTCGTTTCCAAGAACGATCCAAAAAACTTGACTGCCCTTATAAGTAGGCAACACATTGACATCAATATTAAATGAAAAACATTTTACATATGCACATTAATGAATTGTTAAATATTTTATTATGCCTTTCATATTCTCCAACCGAACGAATATATTCAGAAATTTTTTAATAAGCAATTTGCCGCATATTTTGACACTTTCAAGCGACAAGGGACAACAACAAAAACAACAACAGGCCAGAGAGCAAAAGTGCGACATTTGACGCCATACAGAAACCGGTAGCTGAGTTGGGGTTGTTCACTGATTGGTGGGCCGGGACGGAAGGGGAGGGCTTATAGGGAGGTCATGAAGTAGGTGGCAGGTGGCAGGTTGAGTTTACGTTATTTCAATAATTGCATTCCCCGCCAACAGCAGCAACGTGAGACAGAGAATGAGAACGAGAGAGAAAAGCGAGAGCAATGCAATTTTTCATTTTTGGGTAATCAATTTGTTGTTTACATAATTGTAAAAAATGCTTTTCAATAAACAAATTATTTGATTATTATGGCCGCCAATTAAAGACAAAAGACAACTTCGAACCACGAATAATAAAAAAAAAAAAAAAAAAATAAAAAAATTTAAAACCAAAAAAAAAAAGAAGAGTGAAAAGGAAAAACTCCACACAGAACAGAACAGGACAGAACAGAGAGATCAAGCGACAATCAGATGCAGATGCAGATGCTGGTTGCCGGTTGCAGGATGCAGATGTCCTGACCACCGCCAGCAGCCACCAACTGGCAGCAGGATAAACTGTTTGCTGTTCTTGCTGTTGTTGTTTCTGTCTGTGTGAGTGTGTGTGTGTGTGTGTGTGTGTGTGTGTGTGTGTGTAAATGAATACGTACGACAAGGCGACAGAGCTGGGCAGAGTTCGAGCTGCGGTTCGAAATATTTAATTGCCTTGTATTGCGGTTGAATGCGACGCGTATTAAAAAATATTTACCAACACACAAACACACAAAGAGCGAGAGGAAAAAAAACCAAAGGATGAATGGAACAACAAACAAACAAACAAGCGAACGAAAAAAAAAAAGAAACTCCAAAAAGGAAACTCAACTGAGGTGTTTGAGTGTTTCACTTGGGTTTTTTTCGCATTTTTTGTTTGTTTGTTGTTTTTTTTACGTTGCATTGCAGTCATTATCATCATACGTCAGTTTAAGTCCACCAATTGTTGTGGGACAAACTTAAGATATCAAATATCTTTATATAATATCATGCCAATTGTTACTTATAATAAGAACATGAAATATTTGTCTTAATGAAAAAAGAAAGAAACTTTTGGAATCTTGTATCATCTTGTATAAAAAACCACTTCAAGTTTCTCTTACAATGTTATTTGCAAAACTTAAGTTAGTTTAAAGTTTCAATGAATTAAAACTTTTGCAATTTTCAATAAAATTGTTAATATATTGCCTTAATGTTTCTTAAATATGTATGTGTTGATTGATTTGTCACAATTTGTAGTTTGATTAAATGACCAAAACGAATGGTAAAACAAATTGCCAACTTCATGTGCTCTGGCCCATTCATTAATTTTTTAAATCGAAGTTTAATTTTTATGAAGTCACAGCGATTATGGAAATACAGTGACCAGCTGCCCTGAACATTTGCCCTTCCTCATTTACTATTAAATTATTTTCTCTTTTTTTTTAATATTTTTTTATACAATATATGTATGTACATATATATTATTCCTTTTTTTTTTCTTTGTTGTTTTTTGCACGCCGTTAATATTGAATTTTAATTTGTAAGCCCTGACCTGTGTGTGTGTGTGTGTGCGTGTATCTTTGAGCAGTGACAGATTGCCCTGGCCGGTGTCTCACCTGCCCTCTGATCCCTGCCCTTTTGCCTCCTGCCACCTGGCTGCCTGCCTGAATGCAACAGTAAGTTGTCAATTAAATTTGGCCAGCCGCATCAAGCAATCACCTCCCTTCAACTCTCACCGCCCCTACCGTGTACCCCTTTGCCATAGCATACCGCACCTCATCATCATCATCATCATCCTCCTGCTCATCCACATTCTCATCCTCTTCCTCTGGTGCTGGTGCTGCTTCTGCTGGTCAGTTCATGCAGTTCATCTGATCTGCCGTTTGCTTAATTTATATGTATCGCCCGTGTAATTGTCAATATGCCAATAAGCTGCGTGTGGCAATATATGTATATACTATACATATATATGTACATACATATATATTTTATATATATTGTATATATATAAAAAAATAAAAGAAAAATACATGTTGAAAAAGGCACTGAAAGAGATTGGCTTGGTGGGTCGGATGGTTGGTTCGTTCGGTTTGTTTGTTTGTTTGCTTCAGTTTATTGAAAGCAGACAAATCAATTGGAAAACATTGTAGTCAGCTACCAGGGATGGCCATTGGTTTTTGTAATGCTTAACAATAATCACAGAAAAAGCAAAAAAAATAATAATAAAATCTATTGGAGTATCCAGTTATCGATTCTACGGCTAAACAACAACTTATATAAATATATTTCTTTGCAATTCACTAGGCAGATAGCATATAAATCAAAAAGAACATTCAAAAAATGTAAATAAATAAAATAGAGGACAAGAAAATAATCAGAAAAATTTACCAATTAAAGCTTAAACGACAAATTTGGTTACTTATAAATTTGTTGTCTTTGATCTAAATCTGAAAATTAGCTATGCGGTTTGAGGTTAACAAGAAATATGGAACACCAATTATTTACCAATCCTTTTTAAGGTATTTGAGTTAAAAACGAATTCTACAAAATTGGAAAATTCCAACGAAATGTGAAAGAAAACTACCTGAAAAAACATTTAAGTAAGCAACTTAAAATTAGGTATATATCTTAAGGAAAATTTCCCAAATTTAAGCATTTGTTTTTGAACATTTCCACTTTGTTAGCCCTGCAAAGAAAAAACCTAAAAATAAAAAAAAGGAGTTTAACATCACAATTACAATTCAGCAGGTTCAGACAGCGACACACACACACTCACATACATATTCATACTTTGCAGCGTAATAATAACAAGTTACGCATATTGCAACGTGTTGGACGTAAGTAGCTCAAAAGTGTTAAGGATTCAATTAAAGCGATACAAACACACACACACACATATATGTATATACAACTACATGTTTGTATATGTATATGATGATGAGGAGGATGATGACGACGTCGATGATGATGATGATGATGGCGATGGCAAACAAAAGAGCCGCAGAGCTATAATTCGATTATGGATTTTCCGCCATATTAATGCGAAATATTTGCATTGCAGTCAAAATGAAACAACAATGCAAAATGCCAAGCAGATGCCTTGTGTTGCCTTTCCTTGCCTTGCCTTGTCCTCGACTCGCCTCCATTCAATACGATACGATGCGATTTGACTCGAATCGAATCGAATCGAAACGTTTCTGTGGGGCTGTGGTAGATGCCTCATGTCGATGGCTGGTGGCTGTTTGGTGGCAGGCAACCAATAATGGCAACACAAATTATAAATTACGCGACAGATGAAATGTCAATGCATTTTTCTTACTTAATTCATTTAATTTAATTAAATGCACTTTAATGTTTAAGCCATGTTTATACCATATCCACCTACATATAACTGGGCCCACTTCCCCCCTATCTCGAGCAACCTTTCTACCACTTCTAAATACAAATAGAAATGCACTTGGCGGAACGAAAATAAAAAAACAATACCAAACTTAAAACTAAACTTAAATATGCAACAGGAAATATACGCCAATCAAGTGCCAATCTCAAATGTTGACGGCAACAATAACAAAAACAACAACAACAGCAACAACAACAGCAACAAAACAACAACATGAAATGTCTTTAAAATAGAACGAAATGTTGAACCGACAAAACGGCTTTTGACCTGAAAAGCGAAAGCCAAGCCAAACCAAAGCCAAAACCAAAACTCTACCTCCTTCTAAACCTTAACCATGTGCAAAACCAAAGTAACTAACCAACTGACGGACCGAAACCCAAACAAAAACAAAAAAAAAAATAAGCAACAACAATCAAAGAGCCATAAACTTTGGTCTAAATGCAAGTTGCCAAGCTAGAATGGAGTAAGAGCCTAACCAAAACGTCTTCAACTTTTCTACTCGAGTAAAATGCAAAATACATTTTCTATGCATAGATTAACAAAATCAAAGTAAAACAACAAAGAAAAGCCATAGAAAACTCGGCCTAAATATAGCTAAATGGAGACACACTGAGTACAAGTTGGCCAAGAAATAAGGGCTAACTAAATTGAGGACATTTTGCAATTGCAAAATAATGGCAGAAAGTAGACTTCAAATACCAAAAATCATTTATACCATACACCCATAGGGTGAAATGGTATATTAAAGTCGCCAAAATGTATGTAACAGGCGGAAGGAAGCATCTCCGACCCCACAAAGTATATATATTCTTGATCAGGATCAACAACCGAGTCGATCTAGCCATGTCCGTCTGTCCGTCCGTCCGTCCGTCCGTCCGTCTGTCCGTCTGTCCGTCCGTCTGTCCGTATGAACACCTAGATCTCAGAGACTATAAGAGCTAGAGCCACCAAATTTGGTATGTAGACTCGTGTAGTATGTAGAGTGATCAAGTTTATTTCAAATTTTTGCCACGCCTCTTTCCGCCCCCGCAATTCAAAAAAAGCGTTTATCTCAAAAACTATTCCAGCTAGAGACACCATATTTAATATGTATATTCGCTTAGTAAATGCACATGTGTGCATTTGTATGTATAAAAATTTTGCCACGCCCTTTTCCGCCCCCGTAATTTGAAAAATTTGATTATCTCCCGTATATTTTTACCTTATGCAATCAAATTTGGCACACTTAAATTTAATAGTAATATCTAGCAAAATACCAAATTTGATCAAAATCGGACAAAAAACAGTCGAGTTATGCATATAAACGTTTTTCCATAAGGCCGGAGTTGGCCGTTGGCTGGTGGGGGCGCTAGGGTGCTCGTATGATTGAGTGAGCGAGATACTAAGATATGCTTGTAAGAAGCATGCGAAAATGCATTTGTTTAATAAAGTTGAAATGTTTGCTTTACTGGTTTATGGTATACCTAAGTCGGCGAGACGACTTACTTACTTCATTTTTCCCTTGTTATTACCATAAAATTGTTAATATGATAAAAAAGATTTAAAAATTTTTTCAAAAATAAGAAATTATAACTCGGGTAATAAACTGTCAAACAAGTAGGAAGTGACTTATATAATTGTGTTAATATTGTTGAATTTGGTAAGTTTTTGGTGGCTTTAGCCCTTAGAGCTTCTTCAGAAAAGACAAAGATTAATACATACATACAATATGTCCATTATCTCCAGAAGAAGAATGAAATATTTATTATAAAAACTAAGGAAAATAATATACACCGAGCTGTGTCCATCCTACTAAGTGGGAACTTTCGGTAATTAAAATATTTATTATAAAAACTAAGGAAAATAATATACACGGAGCTGTGTTGATCCTACTAAGTGGGAACTTTCGGTAATTAAAATATTTATTATAAAAACTAAGGAAAATAATATACACGGAGCTGTGTCCATCCTACTAAGTGGGAACTTATTATAAAAACTAAGGAAAATAATATACACGGAGCTGTGTCGATCCTACTAAGTGGGAACTTTCGGTAATTAGCCAAATTCATAAACCAAAAATAGGGAAAATGTTATCAGCTTCAAAAATAGGCCGATAAGTTATAGACCAAAACGTTTAAGTTTATTTGGTCACTTTAAGCCTACTAGCACCGTTTAAATGCATTTCCGGGTGTAAAAGCTTTAAATGCTTAAAATGTTAAGAAGGATGAAACGATTAGATGTTGCCTTGTCGGAGTGGCAAGCACCTAATGAAATTTCTGAGAAACAAAGCGACTATTTATAGACAAGTTTCAGGCAAGGCCTACTCGATTAACAGAGTTGTAATCGTAAACAGTGTGGCAGTTGTTCAGTTTGAATAATGTCAAAGCTCATGTGAAACCTCTGGTCACTTTATGGCTGGAAAGTGCTTGACAATCGATAGGACATTTCAAGTGGCAAAATGACTTAATAAGAGGCAGCAACCCTTTACATTTACGTCACGTTTTTATACCATACACCCATAGGGTGAAATGGTATATTAAAGTCGCCAAAATGTATGTAACAGGCAGAAGGAAGCATCTCCGACCCCACAAAGTATATATATTCTTGATCAGGATCAACAACCGAATCGATCTAGCCACGTCCGTCTGTCCGTCCGTCCGTCCGTCCGTCCGTCCGTCCGTCTGTCCGTATGAACACCTAGATCTCGGAGACTGTAAGAGCTAGAGCCACCAAATTTGGTATGTAGACTCGTGTAGTATGTAGAGTGATCAAGTTTATTTCAAATTTTTTCCACGCCCCTTTCCGCCCCCGCAATTTAAAAAAAGCTTTTATCTCAAAAACTATTCTAGCTAGAGACACCATATTTGGTATGTATATTCGCTTAGTAAATGCACACATTTTGTATGTATAAAAATTTTGCCATGCCCTTTTTCGCCCCCGTAATTTGAAAAACTTGATTATCTTCCGTATTTTTTGACCATATCAATCAAATTTGGCACACTTAAATTTAATAGTAATATCTAGCAAAATACCAAATTTGATCAAAATCGGACAAAAAACAGTCGAGTTATGCATATAAACGTTTTTCCATAAGGCCGGAGTTGGCCGTTGGCTGGTGGGGGCGCTAGGGTGCTCGTATGATTGAGTGAGCGAGATACTAAGATATGCTTGTAAGAAGCATGCGAAAATGCATTTGTTTAATAAAGTTGAAATGTTTGCTTTACTGGTTTATGGTATACCTAAGTCGGCGAGACGACTTACTTACTTCATTTTTCCCTTGTTATTACCATAAAATTGTTAATATGATAAAAAAGATTTAAAAATTTTTTCAAAAATAAGAAATTATAACTCGGGTAATAAACTGTCAAACAAGTAGGAAGTGACTTATATAATTGTGTTAATATTGTTGAATTTGGCAAGTTTTTGGTGGCTTTAGCCCTTAGAGCTTCTTCAGAAAAGACAAAGATTAATACATACATACAATATGTCCATTATCTCCAGAAGAAGAATGAAATATTTATTATAAAAACTAAGGAAAATAATATACACCGAGCTGTGTCCATCCTACTAAGTGGGAACTTTCGGTAATTAAAATATTTATTATAAAAACTAAGGAAAATAATATACACGGAGCTGTGTTGATCCTACTAAGTGGGAACTTTCGGTAATTAAAATATTTATTATAAAAACTAAGGAAAATAATATACACGGAGCTGTGTCCATCCTACTAAGTGGGAACTTATTATAAAAACTAAGGAAAATAATATACACGGAGCTGTGTTGATCCTACTAAGTGGGAACTTATTATAAAAACTAAGGAAAATAATATACACGGAGCTGTGTTGATCCTACTAAGTGGGAACTTTCGGTAATTAGCCAAATTCATAAACCAAAAATAGGGAAAATGTTATCAGCTTCAAAAATAGGCCGATAAGTTATAGACCAAAACGTTTAAGTTTATTTGGTCACTTTAAGCCTACTAGCACCGTTTAAATGCATTTCCGGGTGTAAAAGCTTTAAATGCTTAAAATGTTAAGAAGGATGAAACGATTAGATGTTGCCTTGTCGGAGTGGCAAGCACCTAATGAAATTTCTGAGAAACAAAGCGACTATTTATAGACAAGTTTCAGGCAAGGCCTACTCGATTAACAGAGTTGTAATCGTAAACAGTGTGGCAGTTGTTCAGTTTAAATAATGTCAAAGCTCATGTGAAACCTCTGGTCACTTTATGGCTGGAAAGTGCTTGACAATCGATAGGACATTTCAAGTGGCAAAATGACTTAATAAGAGGCAGCAACCCTTTACATTTACGTCACGTTTTTATACCATACACCCATAGGGTGAAATGGTATATTAAAGTCGCCAAAATGTATGTAACAGGCAGAAGGAAGCATCTCCGACCCCACAAAGTATATATATTCTTGATCAGGATCAACAACCGAATCGATCTAGCCATGTCCGTCTGTCCGTCCGTCCGTCCGTCCGTCCGTCTGTCCGTATGAACACCTAGATCTCGGAGACTGTAAGAGCTAGAGCCACCAAATTTGGTATGTAGACTCGTGTAGTATGTAGAGTGATCAAGTTTATTTCAAATTTTTTCCACGCCCCTTTCCGCCCCCGCAATTTAAAAAAATCTTTTATCTCAAAAACTATTCTAGCTAGAGACACCATATTTGGTATGTATATTCGCTTAGTAAATGCACACATTTTGTATGTATAAAAATTTTGCCATGCCCTTTTCCGCCCCCGTAATTTGAAAAACTTGATTATCTTCCGTATTTTTGACCATATGCAATCAAATTTGGCACACTTAAATTTAATAGTAATATCTAGCAAAATACCAAATTTGATCAAAATCGGACAAAAAACAGTCGAGTTATGCATATAAATGTTTTTCCACAAGGCCGGAGTTGGCCGTTGGCTGGTGGGGGCGCTAGGGTGCTCGTATGATTGAGTGAGCGAGATACTAAGATATGCTTGTAAGAAGCATGTGAAAATGCATTTGTTTAATAAAGTTGAAATATTTGCTTTACTGGTGTATGGTATACCTAAGTCGGCGAGACGACTTACTTACTTCATTTTAAATTGTCTAGAATTTTTTATGGAATTGTCCACTTTGATATTTCAGCGGTAATTGTTGTTAGTTTTTTGTATATAAATAAATTTTAAATATGTAAATTGCAAGAAATGAAAGAAGACTAGAAGAAAAAACAAATGATGCAAATTATAGATGCCAATGAACCCAAGCGATATACAAAATTTCCATTTAGCCGTTTTCCCTATTTGAAGCTGGGGTGTTGGTTCTTCTTTTGGTCTTTGTCCTGATTAACTCCTTGCTGAAGTTCCCTTTTTATTTTGTTTTTTGTGTTGCGGTCTGTCTACCTTTTGCAGTCGCTGTCTTAGGGTTTCCATCTCAGTGTGTTCGCCTCTAACTTTCTCTCTCTTATCGTGACGCAAAAATGGCGAATTGTCTGTCGTCTACCCCAAGATGATGTGCCCTGAGCCTTAGCTAAATTTAATTTGGAGAATTTTATCTTCGTGTACGCATCTAGCAACATTTTGCATTCACTTCTCCATTCCAAAGGGTAGTTTCCCAACCTAGCTCTTACCTCTTCCTCTTGCCCCAATCCACCCTCACTTCTTGCTGTTTCTTAAAAAATATGCGAAAAACAATTAAGCTGATGTCTGGGTTGAAGAGTCTGGCAAAATGGCTGCTGACACCAGCCCACCAGCCCCCAATCCCCGCCCAGCATCTCAGTTACATAGTTCATTTTCATTTCCATTGCAACCATTTTTCGGGGAAATGTTGCAACAAAATGAGTATTATGTATTTCAATTCATAATGAATTATTCAGCATTCAGCTTGCATTTTTCATAAGACAGAAACGCGGTAGAAATTTCAACATTGCAGCACACACAAACACACACACATACACACCTGAGTGGTAGCGAAATGCTAAAATGACGCTGGAATGGAGAAAGTGGCGATTGGACGGAACGATAGGAGGAGGAAATGGTTATGGCATAAGACACTGCTGCTGCAATTTGGCCATATAACGGCAATTTAGCCATGAAGGGCCAAAAAAACAACAAGAACAACAACCAGAATGATAAGAAGGGACAGAAGAAGAACTGACAACTCTTTCGGTAGTCAAGACTTTATGTTAATACCCTAACCAAATGGATGCTATCAAATTGTAAGACAGAAAAAAGGGAATTGTCGATCCAATGATAAAAGTTTTAAGGATCAGACACATAAATCATTAAAAATGTGGTTTAATTGGGAATAGCAGGTATAGAATGGGAGTAGAATGATGGAATGGAATGGAAATAGTTTGGGACAAGATTGAAAATAAAATGGGAGCCGAATGGAACTAGAATGGGAATAAAAAATAAATAAGTTGGAAACGAAATTGGAAAAAATTTTATGAAAACGGAATGAATGAGAATAAAACAGGAATAAAATTTGAAAAAACGGTAAAAAATGGAATTAAAATGGGAATAGAGTTGAAAGAAATTGGGAATAAAATCGAATTAGAATTAAAATTAAATATTAAGAGGAATTGAAAAAGAATACTAATAGAATAAGAAAATAATCGAAATAGATAAGTAATAGAATGGGAATAAAAAAAGTTGAATGAATGAATGGGACTAAAATGAGAACAAAATCGGTAGAAAAAGGGATTAGAATGGCAAACGAATGGGAATAAATTCGGAATAGAATGTTAACAACATGGGAATAGAAAGTGAATGGGAATAATAATAGAATGGAAATAGAATTAAAATTGAATAGTACTAGAAATAAATATGAGTATAAATTTTGAATAAGATTAAAAAGAATTGTCATTCGTAAGGGTATTTTGACTTCCTCATATTAGCACTAATTTTTCCTAGATCTTTCGTCGGTTTCGTTGCCGATGTCGACGTCATCGTCATTGTCGTTGTCGTTGTTCTGCAATAAAATTTTATAAATTATTTAAACCGGCAAAATGCATATTTGTACTAGCAATAGCAACAAAACCCAAAAGACAGTAAGGGCAGAGCGAAGGATTTAAATAGAAGGAAGATGGCAACTATGTGGCAAAGTTTTGAAAGGTTGAAAAGTAGAACAAAAACATGACAGCGAGACAGAGAGAGAGAGAGGAGGAGGAGGAGGAGAAAGAGAGAGAGAGAGAGAATTCAGCAAATTGTTTGATAATGTCAACTGAAAATACAAAATGCTTAAGAATTCAAAAAAGCAAAAAAATCTAATAAAAAAATTGACAGTGCAAAAAAAAAAAGGGAAAAAAACAACAAAAAGTCAACGATAGAGAAAAACTTTGCCCCAAATAAATAAAGTGAACGTCCAAAGAAGTCTAACAGTCATTTTATTTCAAGAATATGTATCTCAATGTGGTTAAAAGTTTCTTTCAGCCAAGATAAATGTTCAAATAGTTAAAGTCAAATGCAAATTAATATTGATTTTGATCAAATATGGTTTTGTTACTTTTGTTCAATAGGATATTTCCTGATATTTGGAGTCTTAATTTCCTTTCTGATTAATAATTATATAGTTTTTCTCTATAGTTTTATTTTTCATAGAATTAATAGCATAAATATGATTCACTTTTCATGTGAAAATCTCTTTTATTACAAGTCTCAACCATATAATATCATTTGGCAAATAGAATTCACATTTAATTGAGATTTACATTCACCACATTTGCCTCCATTTGCCCATCTCCCCGCTATATGAATAAACCATAAAATTGTAACCGTCTGTGTGTGTGTGTAGATTTTTTTTTGATATTTTTAGTTACTCTTTTACAGCTTTATTCAATATTTGCCCAGTTATAAATCACCGATTCTTTAATAGTCTCTGGACACAAAAATTTGCCGTGTTGCATATACATATTTTCCCTTATTTTTTGGTCATTTTTTTCCCCTTTCCCTTTCCCTTTCCTTTTTTTTTTTTTTTTTTGGTGAAGTTCCACAGAAATTGCAACAGATGCTGATATTTTTTTTTTGTTTTCATGGGCATTACACGTTAAAAGTGCAACAAGCACGTGCCAGCAACAACAACAACAACAACAATGCAACTACATGCACAAAAAAAAAAATAAACAAACAAATAACAACAACAAAAAAAAAGTTGGCCATGACCAGTCGCGCGGTTTATAATCTAATAAGCAATCAATGATGTGAAAAAATGACTGGCAAACCGTTTTAAACGCGCTGCGGTGCACCGCAACTCGACCAAAGCACAATCTCCACCCAACCACCCAGCCGCCCACCCACCAACCGTCGCCCAATGGCCACAATCACAACCATCCCTCGCCTCGCCCATCATCAACAGGAGGAGAAGAACTGTGCACCAACATTTGTTGGACTTTCACTCGCGGGGGGGTGAAGGAAGGCGAGAAGTAGGTAGAAATTTTGCATTTTGTTTGTTGGCCATTTTTTTTTTTGGTTTTTCGTTTTTTTGCACTTTTTTGTACTTTGTATGTATTTTGTTTTGGCATATTTTTTCCATGTGTGTGTGGTGTTTTTTTTTTTTGATGGTTGCATGCAACAATTGTGTGCAAGAGGGATGCAGTGCAGTTGGCACTTGTGTCCATTGCCTACTCCCATCTCTCTGATCTGATCCTATGATGCTCTCTCTCTATCTCTTTATCGACAGGGCTGTGGGCTGGCGGGGGGGTCGATGGCAGTCGATGTCGGTTTGCCTGTTGTCTGGCGGTCTGTTGCATATAAACTGTAAATGCCACACAATGACAGAGTGTCAATTTATTAGGTGCCGCAATTTATGATGTTCAAAATGCTGAAAATGCATTGGCCATACGGAAGGCAATTCGGTTGCATGTACTTTCCCTTTTCCCTCTGATTCCTCTTCATTTTTTTTTTTGTACATTTTCAGTATTTTTTTTGGTTTGGTTTTGGTTTTTGGTTTCATTTAATTGTCCATAATTGAATATGTATTACTTTTTTTTTATGTCTCTTGTTGTTGTTGTTGTCGGTTTTGTTGTGCATTTAAATTAGTTAGCCATGATGAAGGGGAGATTTTGTGTATGATAAATGAACGATTCCGAATTACCAATAACTAAACTAATTTGCCATTAAAGAATTACTCGCAAATGAACTTATTAACTTGTTAAACTTGTTAGCGTGTGCGTTTTTTGTTTTGTTTTGTTTGTTTGTCTTTCATTTAATAGTTTGTTGCAGAATTCAAGATCATTTGGATGGGTCTATTTTGTTTAAAAACCGATAATACAGTTCATATATAAACGATATGTATCTTCCAGTTAACATCTTCACTTTCCTTTCTTGTTCTTTGGAAAAGTCTTTATTAAATTATGAATAAATGAATCAATTAAGAGGGGGACTTTTATCCTTGGCAAAACCCTCGTGGAAGGGAAGTATGATTAGGAGTAGTGTACGAAGTCCAATCCGATGATCACTGCATATGCTGATGTGCCTTGCAAACTGCTCCACGACTGTGAGCAGATTTAGGTCCTGATGGCTGACTATTAGTTTTTCGCATGAAATGACGGGAAATTTTTCACTTTAAAGATCTAATTTATCGATATTTCAAAATAAATTCGAAAATAACTTCCCTTTAATCATTTTGAAGAGAAGCCCCCCAAAAGTATGCAGCGAATATGCAAAGACGCAATGTAAAACTTTAATCAAAAATGATTTCTCGCAGAAAAAAAAGTGATTCTCCTGTTTTTTGTTAACTTAATCTAATTTAAATTACTGATTTCCGCACAGGTGGAGGAATGAAAGGCTGCAATGGCGAAAGGAAGAGGATGAGGATGAGAATGAGAGAATGATGGGTGGATGATTCCCCCTAAAGTATTTTAGTTTCTAGCCACAATCTATAACAAAGTTGGTAAAAGCTACAATTTCCGTTGCGAAAAGTCAGATGCGTATATGTCTCTACAATGTGTGTCTGTGTGTTTGTGTGCTTTTGTGTGTGTGTGTGTGTGTGCAAATTGCGAATATTTTAAACTTTTTTGTTTTGTTTCAACTGCACCTAGGCATATGCAATAATTTTTTTTCTAATCGCTTTTTTCCGCCTATTTTGAGTTAGAGCAAACAAAAGCAAAAAAAAAAAGTTGTTCCTGTTGTTGAAAGTTGCGTGTGGTTTGTTGTTTGCAAAAAGTTAACGCATTATTTTGTCGATTGATTGCGTTTCAAAGCGTTTTTTTTTTCATTGTTGTTTTTTACGTTCCATCGTAGAAAAAAAAATGGAAAGTTTATATTTGTTTTGTTTTAAATTACTGCAGAAAACAATGATAACAAATTTTTTACACAAAAAAAATTTAAGTTTACAACCAGTTTTGGCGATAAGCCAATTGCGATTACGATGGCAATTAGTCTGGAAAGTGTGGACCAGGTACAAGAAAAAAAAACATCAAAACAAAAAACAAGCTACAACCTGGAGAAGTAGAAAATTTGAATAAAGGTTCTTGCCAAAAGGCGAGAAAGTTCCATTCAAAGTTTAAATTTTTAAACAAACAATGTAAGCCACAACAAATGATGACGACTTCATTTGAACTTAAGCCAAAAGAAAGGCCCATGAAAGAGACAAAAATAATCCCTTTACTGGTTTATTTAATCCATACATCATTCATATTTTCCATTAGGTTATAGAATATTATCTTGAATCTCTTACCAAAATGAAGAGTTTTCCAAGTTCTTTGGCAAACCTTTAAGAAACAACTTTTGAACTTTTATTTCTGCTCTTTATAGAGTTACATGTGTCTGTAGACAAAGTTGCTATCAATTGACAGTAGTTTTGATTCGAGTATGATTTATTTCAAAATATGATTTAAGATTTTGCTACAGACTTTGCTTCTGCGTTTCATTGCTTTCTAGTTATGAGATTCATTTAAAAATCAATTACTTTAGCTGGAATTCAACTTTCATGAAGCTTAGTAGATTAAACAGATTGCCCCTGCCATTAAAACAGTTTAATGAAATTCTCAGTTAGCATCATTTGATTTCTAATTACAGCAACAAAATGCTCTCGAAACTTTTATTAAAAAATAGAAAACTTTGTTGATTTTTTGTTTGATTTTAATAAAACTCTATGCTAATTTCCTCTGATTTCTCGTTACAATTAAACAAGTTTAATGCCAGCAAAAGAGGGAGAATAGGAGGAGAAAATTTTTTATTGAACTGCAACATGAGGAAGTCGCCGTTTTCCCAGACCGTTTTTCCGTGTTGTGCCACCTTTTTTATCCCTGAGTTGTAGATTTCTCATAATGTAGCCAACGATTTGTATTTTTTTCGCTATTTGTTGTTATCCTTTCATATTACACACTCACACAGGGGCACACACACACACACACACACACACACACACACATACATGCAGACAGTTATGTATGAAATATAATAAAATTGTTCAGGAAATGACGAACAAGCGCAGGGAGTTGCCCGCTTTCCACCACCATTCATCTATCCATCCATCCACCTCGATGGATCCGGGATCCTTCATACATTCGACACGAGTGGTGCTCGATATGGCTCGAGCAACATTTTAACCATCGAATGGTTTGATTATTAAATCCATGAAGTTTTTTCTATATATACATATATGTATATATATATATATGCATACCCCTTCTGCTTACATATGTACATCATATCGAAATTCACTTGATTGCAGTTTTTGAAGTGAAATCCTAGCACACTTCAGCGTTGAACTCGCTGCCTAAGGGCTGAGGATTCAGTTGTAGGAGGATGAGAAGCACGGGAAGGAGGAGGAGGAGGACATACATATTCCTAGTACCATTACCAGTTTCAGTCCCAGTCGATGTATATATGTATGTTCCGCCTGCCCCAGATTGTAATTGATGTTTGAAGTAGTGCCAGCGAAAGCCAAAAAACTTTCCCCCAAAACGCCCCCCGCCCTCATCACAATCAACCATACCACATCACCTCTCAGTAGACGGAGGCGCAAGTTTATTTTGTTGTTGCAAAATTTTAATGAAGTATTGGCAAGTTTTGCGACTAAATCAAATTAAAACAGCTGTAGCTAAAGACTGAAACGGCAACTGCCTGCGCCGACATGTGGAAGCTGAGGAAATGAGCTCGGCTCGACTTTTCCACATACGATGTATGAACATATATCTAAAACTAATGCAAGTTTTTGTCCCTTTTAGCACGTCGCTCAACCCCAACTCCCCCAGTTGGCGGCCCATCTTTTTCGTTTGCTCAAATGTTTTTGGCAAATGCTTTTGCTTTTTGCCATTCAATAATGCTTTTCACGCTAATTAATTTTCGGTTTTACACAAATCTGAACCCAAACACACACACATACTCACCACTCACACACACACACACACACCCACTCAAATGACACTTGACAATTTCCTCAGCGGCAAAAGGCGTTAGGCTTTTTAGTGGATAATACTCTCTCAAGATTTCTTTCGGGCTGCTGCTTTTACAAGCAAACTGCAAATAATTTATGATTCAAACGACATTTATATCAGCTTCAAATAAAAAAAAAAATGCATTGCATCTTAGATTCTCATCTAATAGACTAATGGGAAATTTAAATGCCTCAGAATAGACTTAGACTGACTTGATTGCGACTTCATTTTGTGGCCAGAAAGTAATTAGTTTTTAAAGTATTTCAATGCTAAACTTATTTTAAAAAGTTACAGATTTTAACTTACAGGTGACTTTTTCAATATAATTATTGAATTCTTGAAGTTTATCTAATTAAATTTAGGTAATGTTCATAACTAAATCTAGTTACTTCCTATGCCTAATTTAAATGTTTAAAAACTTAACAATGATCAGACACTAAACTAGTTCTTTGTGATGTGTTTATCAAACTTTTGTCTTCAGCAGACTTTACCAACCACTAGAAAATTTCAATGGCATACAACTAAATCAACGCTAAAACTAGTTGGGAATTACAACCAGAATAAGCGAAAAAGTGATAACATATACTACAACTTCAAAGTTGACCTTATACCTTATTTTATACATCAGTTTGTGTATCGAATGAGTAACTGGGATTTAACTGGAGTAAATTCTTGTCTTATTAGCAATAAAATTTCAAGTAGTTAACATTAATTGTTTATCCAAAATGTGATTAAAAATGAAAACATTTCAAAAGCCAAAAGTTTGCTATAAACTTATTAGAACTAACTATAAGTTGAATAGATTTTTGTGTTAGTTCCATATTAGATTCCCTCAAGGGCGACATAAATGAATGTATTTATCTATAGTTTTTGTCTATAAACCGAATGATTCAAATATCGTTTCTTTTATGATAATTCGTCTTATTCCCACAATAACTAGAGCATCAACTAGTCGACTTGACTCCGTCAGGAACATAATATTATTATTATGTTCTTATTTCTATTTTTTTTCAAATTGAGTTGAGTTTCGTTTGGTTTCTTACTTGTTTACTCCTCCGTTAACATTAGAAAATTTGTTGCCCTTGCCTTGGCCCTGCTGCTGCTCCTGCAGCTCCTGCTGCTGGTTCCCTTTGGCGTTTCCTGCTGTGAATTTGGTTAAATTGCATTCAGCGGCGACGCCGGCAAATCAGAATTTGTCGCTCTACCCCCCGCACAGTGAAACACCACAAAAGTGCTGCCGCCAAGTGCTGCTTGTTGTTGGTTTATAAATATATTTTTTTTTTGAACTTTTGAGAAGGATTCAAGGGGTTCGGTTTGCACACAACCGACCCACTTACCCACCTCCCTCCTCCTGTCCTACTGAAACTTGCGTTCGGTCTCTGTCTTTTTTTACGCCCAATTGATGTAAGCTTAACGCTTGACTAGCGGGGCGATGTTTGTTGTTGTTGTTGTTGCTGTTGTCGTCGGAAGAACCTGTCTCAAAGTTTAGCTAAGGTTTCAATTGCGTTGACTGCAACGCCTTTTTCCTGGCTCTTTGACACATGGGGCGTGGCCAGACAGAAAATGGCGCAAAAAATAGGAATGGTTTTTCTTCCTTCCTTCGTTTTTTTCTCTTATTTTTTTTTATTTTGATAATTTAATTTGCCATGATTGAAGGGGGACTCAAATATGATGATCTGTGGTTGGCAAAGTCAAGAATGCCTTTAAGAAGCAATAAAAAGGAACACATAAACACCGATATGAATGTCAAATACATACGGTAGTTCAGTGACTTGATTTCGGTATTTATTTAGACGATTTTCTACCCAGAAAAACCAGCAAGGAAACCAAGAATATTGTACATTTGTTTAAGCTAGACTTTGAAGTATTTTCTCATAGCTTAATCACTTTGTAATCAAATTAGTTAAATTTCCCAATGCAAAGTAAGAAAACTAAATTTTGCATCTAACTCTGAGATTGTATTAGTTGTGGATTTTCTTGGATTTCGAATGGCAATTGCTAACTAAATTGCCGTTTTAAAGCCATGTGGACTAGAAACTGAATCCACATACATACATACATACAAATATATGTATGTACAGAGTGCTACATATACATATAAGTATGTACATGTATATGTATTTGGCATAATCTCACGACTGTGGTTGGGAATTACTTTTGAAAGCTTGACTGCCCAGCGATGACTATTGAGACTAATCACGCTAATGCGCAAGTTTGTCTCAAAGACAGACGACAGATGGCGCTGCCGAATATGGGATGTGTGTGTGTGTGTGCTAGTGTATGGGTGTCCACCTGCAGTTGCCTTCAATAATACGCTACGCCAAATGCCAAATAATTTATTTATTATATGTATGGGCAGCTGACCAAAAGCTGACTAGCACACACATGCACACACCCGCACATACACATACACTGGCACACACACACTGGCACACCCATATACACACAAGCATATGGGCATATTTGAACCTGCTGCCCTGAGTGAGATTTCATTACAACTCATTTGACAGTCTTGGTGCACTCGACGCTGCCAAAATGTCATAGCTGAGTGGCAGGAATCGAAAGGGGTGTAGGGCGCGGGTAGAGAAAAGGCCAAGTCTCCCATTCTCTACCCATTTGGCGCGCTCCCTCTCTCTCTCCCTCTGTCCCTCGCTCCCTTTCATTCTCTCTGTCTGTTTCTGTTTCGCCTGCTCTTGATGGTGCTCCTAGCCAGCGGATTAGCGGACACGCATCGCGCAACTCTCTTCTACTTTTGCTCCATCTCTCTGCCACCTACTAAACTCTCTCTCCCCATCTGTGCGTGTGTGCGTGTGTTTGTGTGTGTGTGTGACGCGAAATTAAGCGAAATGAAGTTGACCACGTTTCGATTTTGCATCAAAGCGAAACGGTTACCGCTTAGTGCCTCAACTGATCCCCCCCCAATTCCCACCCCACTGCATCACCATCAGCGTCATTCCAATGGCCATGCATTGTTAATACAGTTCGAGTCCAACGTCAATAACCAAGTGCCACGAATGGACCATTAGTTGAGTTGCAGCTCGAGATGCATTTCCCGATGATGATGATAATGATGGCTATGATGGAGTATAGACTCTCCCACCCGCTCTAGAAATGGGTGGGCAAGGCCAAACATCCGTAAGGCCATTCAACTAATGTCATAGATTGTTATTAATACTTTAAAGATGCCTCGATTGCAGAGATCGGAAGAGAAAAACTACTTGAAATGACTCCCAAAAGTATGCAAACGTTTTACTCACTACTTTAAATTAAACATACAATGTATTTAATCTTTCTTTGAACATGGAAAAGATTGCCCAATTGTTGCTCCAACATGGAAAACCAAATAAAGTAATTTGCCAAAACAAATAGCAGGAGCAGAAGCAGGAGCCAGACGAAAGGAGTAGAACAAAAATTAGAGAAAAACTTGTTTAAATAATATATAATTTGTCGGTCATAATGAGCCAAACACTGACGGAACAAAACGAGACTTCTTGCATGTCAGTGGCCCATAAAAGTAGGCAACAAAAAAAAAAAAAACAAATTGCAAAGAACAACACAAAAGATTCCATGCGCTTTGTCTGGCCCCTAAGTATTTATATTGTAGCACTTGATGTGGTGTGTGTGTGTGTGTGTGTGTGTGTGTGTGTGTGTGTGGTGAGTCTTATGTGTGTGTGTGTTGCTCTCATCATATAAGAAACTTACAAGTAATACTTAGAAACCTAAATGGGCACAAGTGTGCAGCAGATACTTGAGAAATTCTTTCGTTTTTTTTTTTTTTGATGATGCGAAAATGAAGTTATCGACAAGCTCCAATCAACTAAACCTGATGTACTTGTCTATAAAACTATACTATATATAAGTGTGTGTGTGGGTGTGTGTGGGTCTCCTCTCTTTCTTCCTCTCACCCTTGCAGTCGCTGTGTCTATCTGTCTATGTATGTAGAACAATATGCAAATGTTACTTTGTTATGCAATTAGTGAATCGAATACGAGGCACTCGGCAAACTCAAACTTGGTGCTCGGCAAACAGACAGAAAGACAGACAGACAGACAGGCGGACAGACAGACAACGGGAAACTGAACTGTACTGAACTGAACTGAACTGAACTAAACTGAATTGAACTGAACTCTGAGCGGAACTGGCAAGCGGTGCATCCACTCGAACGTTAAGCAATGCAGTTAAATGTTGCCTGTTCGATATTTGGTATGCCAAATAGGAAACAAGTCCTTTAAAATACCCTGGAAAAAATTAGCAAACAACATTTAATTGCCAAAGGCATATAGAGCACGAAAGATCTTTCGAAAAGTATTTGACATCAATAAGGCTAAGATTAGAAACCAATTTTGAGAAATGTATATGAAAGGCTTTCCCAAAACAAGGCTACTAGAATTTCCTATAACTATGGAACTTGTAGAAATAACCAATTTTAGAAACTTTGCCTAGATAGAAACTATCCTTAGTACCCATTAAAAGAAAAACAATTGAGAGGGTTTGACGGGGGGGAGGGAAGAAAAAAAGGAAAAATATCAGAAATTAAACGAAAATAGGTCGATTTTGCAAGTCAATAGGGGATGAGAATGAGGAAAAGGAGGTGAATGATGATGATGATGATGATGATGATGATGAGGAGGAGGTGCATGATGATGATGATGACGACGATGACAACAGACGGCGCATTGAGCACTAACCAAAGCGAGTTATGCAATTAATTGAAGAACCACTCAGACCACTTACCCCACCTATTTCTATGCGATTCCTACTCACTCACTCACTCTCTCTCTCTCGCTGTCTTTGCAGGCCAAAATGATGGAGAATTCTCATGCCTGGATGGGTGCTACCGGATCCACGCTGGCAGGTTTGTATAGCCGGACTATATATATATATCCCAAATATATATATATATATATATATATTGTGCCTTATGAAATCAGAACTACATCTTTAAATTTCCTCTCGTTTGGTGTGCCGTGGGTTGTGTGTGTTTGTGTGTGTGCGTGTGTTCTTTTCTTTCCTTTCTTAAACCACTTTTCAGCAGATAGCTATCAATATCAATTGCAATCGATGTGGCAAAAATGCTGGAACACCAATCAAAATCTAATGCATCATATGCGTTTCCGTGAGCGTGGTCCATTGAAATCCTGGCGTCCCGAAACGATGGCCGAGGCCATCTTTAGTGTCCTCAAGGAGGGACTCTCTCTGTCGCAGGCGGCACGCAAATATGATATACCATATCCCACCTTTGTTCTATATGCGAATCGTGTCCATAATATGCTTGGACCATCCATCGATGGAGGTCCCGATCTGAGGCCCAAGGGCCGTGGCCGGCCACAGCGCATTCTGCTTGGCATTTGGCCGGATGAGCATATCAAGGGTGTGATCAAGACTGTGGTGTTCCGTGATGCCACCAAGGAATTGAAGGATGACTCCGCTTTGGGATTGGGTGGTCATATGCCGCCCTATGGTCGTCATTCGGTAGGTAACCCTCCCCAGCGGGGATATATCTTTTCTTTTCGTTTGTTGTTTTTGGTTTCGATGCTTTTCGGTTGATTTAACTTTGGCAATTTGTGACTAGCAACTAAGCATCCGAACGGGTTAGCCCGTATTTCCCTTGCAGGACATGAGCTTAAGCTATCCGGGAGCTGCTAGCGCCGCAGCTCTGGCTTGTTCCAATGGCATGGGTGGCGGCGGAGCTGGAGTTGGTGTGGGAGTGGGAGGCGGTCCGTCGGTTGTCGGCGGACCCGGGCCGGATCAGGGCCAAATGTCACAGGAGACGGCAGCTGCTGTCGCCGCTGTGGCCCACAATATACGCCAGCAGATGCAGATGGCCGCTGCAGTGCAGCAGCAGCATCAGCATGGGGAAGCGGGACCGCCACCAGGGCTCTTCAATTTGCCACCACATCTGGCTGGCAGTGGTCCGGTGTTGGGTAGAGGGAGCAGCATTTCGCCAGCACTGAGCAGTGGCTCGGGCCCCAGGCATGCGCCACCCTCATCGCCCTGCGGTCCCGCCGGTCTTATGCCGAATCTGCCGCCCAGCATGGCCGTTGCTCTGCATCGTGGCGATCCGGCAGCAGCCCAAGCTCTGATCAGTCACCAGCAACAGCAGCAACAGCAGCAGCAGCAGCAACAGCATCAGCATCATCTCCAGCAATTGCAGCAGCAGCATCATCAAGCCCTGCAGCAACAACAGCAACAGCAACAACAACAGCAGCAACAGCAACATCAACAAGCGGCAGCTCATCATGGGCTAACGCACAAATCGAGCGGTTTCGGTGCCAGTTCCATGCCAGCGGCCAATGTCGCCTCCTCCTCCTCCTCCCAGCAGCAACAGCAGCAGCAACAGTTTCACCAGCAACTGGACAAACCCAAGACCAAAGGTAGTCCCATGCGAAGTGAAACGCCTCGCCTCCATTCACCTCTAACCGACTTGGGTCTCGAGATGAGCAGCTACAAAAGGGATTATTCGCCCTCGCGTCTCTTTGCCGATGACCTGGCCGAGTTGGTTGGAGCTGGCGGCGGAGGGGCAGCAAGTGTTTCCTCTTCATCATCGGCCACCACCACGGCGGCAGCAGCAGCAGCAGCAGCGGCGGCGGCGGCAGCGGCAGCAGCAGCTGTGGCAGCTGCAACAAGTGGCACATCCGGATCCGGTGGCGATGCCAGCGGCATCAAGGTAGAACCCATAACCACCACCAGCGGCGAGTAAAATCAAAAAAAAAAAAAAATACAAACTAATGGAAAACAGAAAGAAACAAAACAAAACAAAAAACACTGGAAAATTGCCCACAGAAATGTGAAGAAATTTTCTTATCCGAATTTTCTCTAGTTTCAACTTCCACATAAATACAATTTTTTTTTTCAAACAATCAAAATAAATTTATACAAAACATAAAAATTAAAATAAAATAAAAATCAAAGTATTATTATGTTATAGTTTATAATTTTAACCAGAAAAAAATACATAGCGATCTCTTTAATTTTAAGAAAACCAAAAAAAAAAATCTAAAAAACTAAAAAAATATTTACTTAAAAATCCCAGAACATTCCAAATCCATAAAACCATGAAACTGAAATTAAGAAATTTGTGTGCCCTAATTTTATTTATTAAACGGAAAAAGTAATGAAAAAAAAAATTTTAATATGTACAAACATAATTTTTGGAATGTTTATTGCAAAAGAAAAACAAAAAAAAAGAAAAACAGAAAAAAATTAAAATGAAAAATTTAAAGTTTAGGTCTAAAAATGAGAAAACTTAAGAAAAGAAAAAAAAAAAACAAAATGCAACAACAAAAAACATTCACAAAAAATGCCTTTCGGAATTAAATTCAAAAAAATCAAAAACACAAAAAAAAACAAAAAAAGAAACGAAACGAAACAAAAAATGAAACTTAAATAAACAATTTAAGAATGAAATAAAGAGAAACTACAAAAATTTTTTAAACATATTTATACAAAATCGAAACAAAATTTTAGACAAAATTAAAAATTTAGAAGCGAAAATCTTCTCCCTTTTTTTTTTGATATAAACGAAAATTGTTGTAAAATTTAGTAAAAACAAAAAAAATAAACAAACTATGAATTAGGAAAGTGGAAATGAAAAAGCAAGGCTGATGTATATGTATGTACTTAATTTTTAAATTAGAAAGCAAACAAGAAACAAAAATCAAAATATTTTCAATTTAATTTAATTCTTTAGTGCTTATCTTAATCTTTATAGATCTTGTTATTGATTTCCCTTCTAAAGTGCCTTTTCTAGACTTAATTTTTAACTAACTAAACTAATTTTGAGTTTTTGCTTTTCACATTACCAATTACAATTCGAATTTCCTCTTACCCAGCCCAGCCAGGATCGGATTATATGGGAACGAAGTGATTTGGCCAAAAGGTTTCATTATGTTGAGTAGAAACTGATAAATTCTACTACTACAGCAAGTCCGAAGTTCTGAAAAAAAAAATTGGTTTACCCCCCCAAAAATATATATATGTATACATAGGTATATATAATCTTGTCCGATTTGTGTACGATTCGTAAATGGCTTGCTTATCCTTTAATCCTTTCCTGAGCCTCGAGATTAAAATTTGCAGCAACTTTCGTTTTGAAGAACAAACAAAAAGAAAGAAAACTTTTTGTGTAAAACTAAAATAAATAAAGAAGCAAACTTTTAGGCGTACTTTTCGGCAAAACAAAATTATAAAGCATTTTTTTTTTTTTTTTTTTAGAAGCGCACAAAATATAAAAAAATAATAATAATACATATATGAAATAATACACAAAAATAAAACTCATTAATTTACAGCAAACAATAGCCATAGCCCAACAACATACAGCAGCATACATAAATCACATATTATATATACATAAATTTATATATAAATATGTTTGTCTCCCCTCGCTCCCCCTACAACTCACACACACACAATTCAAGAAGAAAAAAAAAAACAAAAATAAAAAAAAAACAACATAAAAAATATAGAATTTGATGTTCCACATATATAAAAAAAAAAAACAAAAAAATCATTAATAAAACTAAAAAAAAAAAATGGAAAAATTGAAAGCAAACTTAACAAAATAAACAAGAATTTCTGGTATAGCATGTAAAATATAATATAAATGAGTTGGAAACTTTGTACGATTTTTTTTGGCATCAATCGAGAATGAAGATAACCAGCAACAAAAAAAAAAAAAAATAAAAAACAAAAAAAAATAAAAAAAACATACATATATAAATGTCCAAGAAAAAAAAACAACTCGAATTTTTTTTTTATCAAAACAAGAAAAAAAATGAAAAACAAGAAAAAAAAAAACACTCACTTTAGTGCAAAACTTTATGTTCAAATTAACTTTAAATGTCGAAATGAATGTTCTAATTAACCCAACAACAAAAACAACAACAACAACAAAAGAAATACAGAAACCAAAAAGAAAAACATAAAGTATTTTATAAAAACAATTGAAAAATAACCTAAAGAATTATGCAAATTTTTGTTTTTTTTTTCTAACTTGGTGGAAAAAAGGCAGAAAAAGTATTCAGAAAGGACAATTCAGTAAGTTTAAAGGATTCTGGCTTATATCTTATGTGATATTGGAATACATTGGGGAAACAAAGATTGTTTTTTCTATCTAATCTATATACATAGAGATACTTATACTTCAACTCTTTGGCCTATCGTCCAAAGGAAACTCTGTTCCGTCAAAGAGTCTATGAGAAATTCTTTTTTATAGCATTTTCCATTGGGTTTTCTCGATTTTCCAAAATATCGGCATCATTCAATGCCAATTTGAATGCTGATTTATTGTTGCTTAAATACTTTTAACTTAGATCACAAAATAAACAATTCAACATAAAGAAGCTGAATGGGCGCTTAGAGCAAGACAGGAGCAATCGGAATGGTCTCATTTGTGGGCGGTGGCGGTTGGTTAATCTCCTGATGGCGCTGCAATAGACTAAGGCATTGATGCAGGCACTGGGTGCTGGCGGTGGAGATGGCTTTGAGTAGCAGAAGATCGGGATCAGTGGGCGTAAAGGAAGCACATTCGATGTTCTCAATGGCACGGGCTAGCGATGCATTGCTGGAAAGTAACAAAACATGGCAAGAATTAAAACTGTCTATACATATGGAGAGGCAAACATTGAATGCCCACTAACCACTGCTCGGTTAGGAATAAAGCTTGGCGAGCCGAGACCATGGCATCGGAGGCAGCCAGCAATTCCCGCGGTGGCAATGGCGATGAGTTACTTATGTCCATGGCCTTGGTATGGCTCTCGACAACGGCACGGAGGCCATCGACCCATTCCTGGCGAGCACGAGCATCGTTTGCTCGCAATTTGACCGTATCCCCGGAAGCACAGGCTATGGAAAAAGTACGGGAATCCTCATCGCTGGGATAGACCACTGCGCCGGCCAGTTGGACTTGACCCCTTGGGGCACTGGCCAGTACATGAGGTGATGGGGCAATGTCATCGCCCACAGCAGCCGAATCGCACAGATAATAGCTAAGGAATCCCGTCTTGGGGTCCACAGTAAACCAGCGGTACTGCCATCCTATAAGATTAGACAGAGAGAGCGCATGAGAGGGCATTATGCAGCTGTGACGTCACTGATACTGATAAGTGTTTATCAAAAAGAACTTACCTTTCATTACATTTGTATATTTACTCAGCTGACCGCTCAATTGATGGCGTAGCGATTGGTTAATCATGCGATTTATCTCCATTATAATATTTGGTTTTGAGCTAGTTAAACTCGCTTTGTTAAATTATAGGAACCAACAGAAACATAAATAAAAATTCCAAGTTTTCTTTGATATTGGCAACTCTAAGCAGTGCTGCCACATCTATCGAAAAGCATGCCATGTTAATCGAATATTTTAGCTGGTAAAAAGCCAAATTTCTTATCGATAGTTTTGTACATTTTTTTTCGCAGCAAAAACAATATATATATTTATTGCACAGAAAACCTTTAAGCCAGTTCTTTTTAAAAATAAAATTCAATAAACACTTGAAAGCATTAAAAAATGTATTATATGGGAAACCCGTTATTTATCTCCCACTATTTGTTATCGATAAGTATGCGGTCTGCACACAGTGGCAGCACTAGCATGCTGCCAGTATTAGTGGAAAATCGATTTAGTTTCTGGCAACAATGATGGGATGCGAATGCGGAGTCGGAGTGAATATAGATATATACATATATAGATGCGAATTGTGAACAAGATGTGATTGTAATAAATGAAATTTTTTGAATATCAACAATTGTAAGAATATATTGAATGAATCAAACAAGTGAAATGCAAATGCATATATATATTGAGGCATATGACAAACGGCAAAATGCAAAATACAACAAGCAACAACAACAACAATACAATTTCCCATTTGTTTGGTTGCTCTACCAAAATGCATGAGTGTGTGTGTGTGTGTGTTAGTGTGTACATATATGTTTGTTGTGTGTTTTAAAAATAAAGAATAAGAGCATTTGTATGTATATACATATAATGCAGAAGATTTTTATGTTTTTATGCGGTTGAGTCGCGTGACGCTCCGACAGTTGATTTATGACACAACTCGTCCGCCTTCCCTTTGCTCCCTCCCTCGCCGACAATCACCATCCATCCTATTCCCAGTTCTACACCTATAATGGACACCCTCCCCTCCCGGCCTATCACTATGTGTGTCTCTCTGTCTATCTATCTCGCTTACGCTAGTTGGCTCATTCTCTCTCTCTCCGCATCGCCCACGCTCCAGAGATCCTGTCTTAGCCTGTGTCATGTGTGTTTGTGTGTGTGTGTGTTTAAGTGTGTGTGTGTTGAGGGTTGACTAACAGGAAAATAACAAAATAAAAAAAAAAGAAAGAAAAAGACAGAAAGAAAGAAATTCTATTACCAAAAAGATTATAAATTTTAATGCTCACCCCCGCGCGCACTTTGCTCTCACGCTATCCCTCTCTCTCACACACTCTCTCCCCTGTCTATGTCTTTTTCAATTTTGCTAATTTGTTTTATTTTTTCTCTTCTATCCATTTAACCATCCATTCATCCATTTATCCACCCACCCAAACACACACACAAACTCACATATATGTATTTATAGTGACCATGAAAATGCCAGCGAGAAATTTTCTGCGAAAATCAATGAAAACCTTTAATGCATGCAAAAGTGTAACAAAAACAACAACAACAAATATTATAGTACATTAAGTGAAATTTTTTATTGCAAGAGGAGCAAAAAAAGAAAAACAAAACAAAAACACGGTTTAAAAAAAAAGGAAAATAGAAAATATAAACAACAACAACAAACCAAAACAAAATTCATCCGTTATGCTGCACTGCTTTCTGCATAGTTAAGTGGTTTAGTCCAATCATCTCCATCTCCATCTGCCGAATCTGCATCTCCATTTGGCGATCAGCAGCAGCTCATCATCATTATCATCATCATCATCTGATTATAATCTGATCACCATTGGACACCAACCTCATCATCACAATGGATGGCCAACGGGCTAGAGATCTACTCACTTTGCTCCAGGAGCGGGTAGTCCTCTTGACTGGCGGCCGGGACAGGCGAGGCGGACCATTATTATGCTTTCCAGCCACACCGAAACGAGATCGATTAAAGCCCGAGGATTTGCGGCGTTTACTTATCTATTTGATAAGCATACCAAGGTAAGCATTTAATATCTAAGATATTTGATATGCTAGGAATCAGTATATATATTGAATTTTAGGAGGAAGAGCTCCCATTTATTTGAGTAATTCCAAATTGGATCAAAAATCAGTTGACTAAATAATTTAAAAATAGGAAAGTTGCTTTGTTTTTGTTTCCCCTCTTCTCTCTCGCTCTCTTAGTTGTATTTCTCTAAGTGATGCTGTCAAATTTGTTTAGATGTGGCCTTCATTTTTTTTTTTTGTTTTGAAAAATATATTTAAAAATGATTGCAAAAAATTTTCATTGCCAATCGATTGCACAGTGGGCTCAACATAAAAATTAACTTAAAATGCTTGAAAAATGAAATAAAACAATTCAAAAGTAAAGCAGTCTACTAAGCAAAGCATTCAAAAATAGGTGCTTAAATTTGTTAACATTTCAAGATACAAAAATTGTAAAGTTTTACATACCAAAATTCACACATAATAAATGCCGACATAATGGAATCGAAACGCAAGACCGAGAGATTGGAAAAGGCATTTCTGATAGATTATAGTAAACGAACATCTGGAAATCAAATTCAGTCATAGTGGATCATTATCTATTCGAAAAGTGTACTCTAATCTTCAACTAGGGTATATATAAGCCCATGGAGAAAATGTTTTGTTTTAGTATTTTTAGTCATATTTTGACCCACTGTGTTAATAAGAAAAGACTGCACCTAAAGGCGGCATAGAAGTAGCTGACGAAGTTTTGAGGGTGGGGCGGAAAGGGTGTAGTTCCTTGAGTGTTCAAAGTTCTTCAAGTAGTTGTTTCTCTGCGTCTCCCCAGTCCCAGTTCCACACACACACACACACAATGGCTGCTCATTGTGTGTCAGCTGACGTTGTTTGCGGCGCTTCGCAATATTTGCAATTTTGGCAGCATTTTCTGGCTGCGCCTGTGGTGTGGCTGTCCGTCCTTTCGTCCATCCGTCCGTCCGTCTCGTCACCCACCACCCGCACACGACTGCAGCAGCTGCTGCAGCGGCTGCAGCTGCATTGCATTCCACTTGATTTTCCTGTTATAGTCGTCATCATCATCGTCGCCGTCGTCGCCGACGTCGTCCGACTGCAGTCGCATATTTTATGAATCATCGCCAAGAGAGACGCGCACACACATTGACATTGAGAGCAAACTATGGCCAGATGAGGAGGTGGAGAAGGTGATGGTGGTGGGGTGGAGGGGAACGTCACACAATTGGCAAAGAAAAGAAACAGCAGAAAAGAAAAGAAGCAAAAAAAAAGAAGCAACAACGCGCTCTCCATAAAAGTAAACATTATTAAAAATAAAACTAGCAGCAGCAGCAGCAGAGAACAAAACTAAAAAAAGTTGCATAAATCTGTGCAACAAAAGAAAGCCAACTCAGGCCACATAACACTAAAAAAGAAGAGAAAGAGAGAGCGAGAGAGAGAGGCGAGAGAAGTGAGAGAATCGAATTCGGATTGGAATGAAATGGAAGCGCAAAAAACCGGCCCCGGCATCTCCAACATTCTGGGCTTTGGAGCATCATCATCATCATCATCAACAAGAAATTGAAGCTTCGAACGGGCTTGAAAAGAATGCGAAAGATTTTTAATGTGGCTGTGCGGCCAAGAGTCAAAACAACATAAAAGAAGAAAAAAAAAACAACAAAACAACAAAAAAACGAAATACAAAACTAATAATAATGTATAAAAGGCAAACTGAAAGAAAGCTATGGAAAGTATAACTAATTAAATATTAGCGAATTGAGAATACTCTTTGAAAGGAAAGCCCAGGAGAACATTAAGTCAACGAAATGGGGAACATCCTAGCGAAAAAAGGACCCTAAGTGAAAGTTGATATAGGAATCAAATCATGTATTAAATCATTCATTGAATAATGCATTAAAACTTACATTATTCAGGATAAACAAAGAACTAGTCAAGTAATACTATTTTCCATTTGAATTTCATTTAATAGCAAAAGGAATTCCAACACATAAAAGAGAATGTTCAAAATGTTTGACATTTATTATCTTTGGCATCAAGAATTTATTGCCATTTATTCATGCAGTCATTCATTCACTCAATCTGCACAAACATGAAGTGTATGTTCTGTACAAAGAAAAATATTTCTTTGGGCCAATGGCAACAAACTCCAAATGATAAAGATAATGTTGATGATGATGATGATGCTGATGCTGACCCGAAGATTGCGACACAAACCAAAAGGGAGCAACTCAAAAGAAGAAGACGAATCTACCCAATCATAAAAAGAACTCACTGAACTCATTGGGGGTAAATTACTTGGGCTAGAGAGGGGGGTAAATGGGGGGTCACCACAAACCACTCAACTCTATAGATAATTTGAATGCTAATGAGCCGCCGCGCAACGGTTAAACGTGAATCACAACCAAATATATAATACTAAAACGAAACATTGTTAAAGCCAAGGCGGGGGCGGGGCAGAGGAGGAGAAGGAGGAGGAGGCGGCGATTCCCGGCATTCCCACGCCAAACATGCTTATCAGCAAAGTAACAAGAAAAATTATTGTCATTGTCGCTATCTCGGTGGCCCATATACACACATGTGTATGCGTGTGTGCGTGTGTGTGTGTGTAGCCTAGACACCTTAGTGTGTTTGGTTGACTGATAACAAAACATCGACGACATCAACGGCATCGACAACATTGTCATTGCCCAAGTCCATTTCATACCCTTCTTGTCTTATCTCTCAACGACGTCAAAACCGAAAAAAGAACAAGAGAGTCAGTCTCTCCGCCTCTAGAGGAAGCCCGATTGCCCGGTACATTATTAACATTATCTTTGGACCTGGTAACTTGCTTTCCGTATACCCTGTAACCAGGTGGAGAAATTACTTCTTGTTTACACATCGTTTTGAGCCCCATATCGAATGCAATTAACATTCTTGGAAACGTAACGATCAAATGACAAATAAACTTTATATTCCAAATTGTTTATACCAGATCTAGATCGAAGAACTATATTCCTATAGAGTAAGAATGCCTTTTCTACGTGTCTCTTGATGATGGGCATCTTGAAGTCGTCGTCGCATCGAAAGTTAATGTATTTTTATTTATGCGAAACACTCTTTTTTTTTTTTGTTGTTGTTGTTACTTTTTAGTTTGTTGTTTCTTTCCTTTCTTGTGCGTTGTGTTTTTTGTTTATATCTTGGTTTTCTTTGTCTTGGTCTGGCGACTCCGCCAATTTGGTAAACTGAAGTCACTCGCGACGTCAATGCAAATTCTGTGAATTTTCGCTGTTGTGCTTCCTCGTCCGCCTTCTCCTCCTGGCAATTGGAGGAGCAGAAGAGAAACAAAAAGTTCTCAGCATTTTAGACACGTTCCTTTCTTTCCTCAGTTAAAGCCTCGGCGGATTCTCTGTTGTATGACTTGGGCTTGTTTAATTTTCAACAGATTTATGGGTTAAATAAACGATTTTTGATTATTGCTGTGTGTCTCTCGGGGTGTGTGCGTGTGCCTGTGTGTGTGTGTATATGGTGTGGCATGGCTTTTGTTTTGGTTTCGTTTCATTTCGATTCGAAATGCGGGCGACATATTTCCCTTTTTTCGTTTTGTTATTATTGTTCTTGTTATTTTTCCTTCTTTTCCCCTCCCACTCTCTCTCTCTCTCGTTTTCTCTTTGCTTTCTTTCCTTCACTTTACTTTTTTAAATAGCTTTGGCATAAACAAGAATCAAATGTATAAAATACTTTTCTTTTTCCCTTTAGCTTTTTTTTTTTTTTGATTAGTCATTGAAATATTTTTACGGAAATGCCATTCCAATAAAAGAGATTCCAATGGAATACTTTACGAGTTTTTAAAAGCGAAGATCATTTAATTGGAAAATTGTTTGATTAAGGGGAATTTTTAGTTGTATTATCATCTATTTTTACTTGACTCGGGTTGAGTTTTCATTCCTAAAGTAGAGGAGATTTAATTTTCTTTCCTCTTTTAATCTGTCAAGCAAACTCTCTTTCATTGTATTAAGAACTTCCTCTTTAAATTGTCGCAATTGAAATCGTTTTAGACGTGGTCGCCCTTAACCGATTTTCAGTTCAATTCTCACGATCTTTTTATCTTAAGAAACGTGCCAGAACTTTTGCATCCCTTTCAAGAACTAGCGGCAAATACCTACATATACAAAAACAGAAATAAAAATAAAGAATTAAATTAAAATGAGCGTGAAGATATATATTTTTTAATTCTATTATTTTTATAAAAGCTAATCGGGTGATTAGAATTCAAATGGAATGCAAATCAGAGCGGCGGACTAGAGGCACGAGCGAGCTAGACAAGCTCTAGCCTTAGCTAGCTAACTGGATATGATGATGATGATGAACCGAAATTGGTGTCAAAGCCATAGAAAATGTCATAATTTATGCAAGAGACGTAAACAGAGAGAGACAAACAGGGCCCAAGCCCAAGACCAAGCAGAGCAACGAACCAAAGTTAGTTAGAGACACTCTCACTCACGTACTAGGGCCACGACAAAGTCTCTCTCTTACTCGCTCTCTCTCTCTCTCTAAGCCATATTCTTCTACACTTGAAGAAATAAAATTGATTGAGACAAACTGATCACACTCCACTTAATTCCATCTAAAAATAGGAATTTATACATTTTAATCGAATGTTTATGGAGTTTATTTTAAGATGCAAAAACAAAAAAAAAGGGGTTCGAAATGGAAGAAGTTTATTTTTAACTTAATTGGGGCAAATATTTAATTTCAGTGTATAACAAGTTGTCTCTCTCTCTCTCTCCTTCTCTGTCGTTCTAACATTATGTCTAACGGTTCACCTTTCACTTCTAATTCTCTGATTTGTTTTTTTTTTTATTCTGTCTTTGGCAGCGATGTGGCCAAGAATCTTGGCTTCACAGTCATCATTGACATGCGAGGTAATGGCAACTGTTCGACGAATGTGAAGACCATATTAAAAGTGCTGCAGGAGCACTTTAGTGCAAATATCCATAATGTGGTGATCATAAAGCCGGATAATTTTTGGCAAAAGCAACGAGCCTCGATATCATCGCATAAATATAAATTCGAGACGACAACCATATCGATTGAGGCACTACACAAGATAGCCGAATCGCATCAATTGACAAGCGATTTTGAGGGACAGCAGCAATACGATCATCAGCAATGGACCGAGGCCCGCATGGCCATTGAGGATTTCTTCTGGCTAGCGGGTGATATGGCTGATCGCATTGACGATCTGCAAGAGGATCTCAATCGCAACGATTTTGCCGAGGATGTAACACAGGCTCGGCATGCCATCGATCATCACAACGAAATGCGTAAAAAGATTAATAAATTGCCCATTGGCGACTTGGATGTCCAATGTACAAAGCTTATGCCCAAAATAAATATGGTGGCTGGTGGTGGAGCATGTCCAACGGGACAGGTGAGTGTTAGCTGCCTCCGAATCTATACTAAAATAGTTTTCTAATTATTGCACTTGACTTTTACAGAATACAGCCACAGGATCGGCCACTGCCTCTTCCAATGATACAGCCAGTGTGGATTCAGGTACTTCATCGGCCGGACAGCAACGTGCTGCCAATCCGGATATGGCAGCGGCCATTAATAAGGCCTTGCGTCAAATTGACCTCATACACACGGGTCAGGAGAGCCTTCTGATGCTGTGGCAACACAAGAAGGCCAAGCTCGATCAGTGTTTCCAGTGGCGTCTGTTCGAGCAGGATTGCGAGAAAATGTTCGATTGGATTCTACACAATCGTGATGTGTTCCAGATGAGCTATGTGGAAATTGGTCACAATTACTCGGTGGCCAAGTCACTGCAGGATGAGCATCAGAAATTTGCTGTTGCCTCGATGAACGTTTCGGTGAATATCGATCGCATTTTGGCTGTGGCCTCCCGCCTTATCGAGAGTCAACATTATGCTGCCCAGCATATAAAGACATTGGCTCAACGCCTGGACAGAACCTGGAAGAATTTCGCAGCCGGGTTGGATGAGCGCACCGCTGTGCTGCAGTTGAGCGTACTCTTCCATCATAAGGCCGAACAATATTGCAATAGTGTGGTCAGTTGGGCAGCTGCCTGTCAGGCCTCACAGCCCCTACCCTCGGACATTCAGAGTTTGGAGACGGCCATACGAACGCATCAGTCGCTGTATGAGGCCATGTGTCAGGCCTACACCGAGGTCCATTCGACGAGTAAGAAATTGCTCTATCAATTGGATCATTTGGTGCAGGTCTGTAATCAGCCGCCGCCTCCCGGAGTGCCCGATCATCGTAAGAATAGTGCGAATTTCAATAAATACGAACGACAGAATCCTGCTGCCGACTACAGTGAGGGGGCAAGTCATGTTTTGGCTGTGATCCATCAGATTTTGGGTCATCATCGTACCCTGGAGGCCAAGTGGCATCAGGAGAAGATACGCTTGCATCAGACCCTGGCATTGCGTCTCTTTCAGGAGGATGTTAAGCAAGTGCTCGACTGGCTGAAGAATCATGGTGAGGTATTCTTGCGCAAGAACACGGGAATCGGACGCAATTTGCACAAGGCCCAAGTCTATCAGAATTCCCATGAGCATTTCGAGAATGTGGCCCAAAATACTTATAGCAATGCAGAGAAATTACTTTCCGCCGCCGAGGAATTGGCTCGCAGTGGCGAGGCAGACCCCAATGAGATATATTCGGTGGCCCGGGAACTCGAACTGCAGGTGGCCAGCTTTGCAGAGAGGGTGGAACAACGACGGCGTCGCCTCGAAATGGCTGTGATCTTCTATACGCACGAGAAGGAGGAATCGGCCTGGATCGATCAATTGCGTACGGATGTCAGTACGGATGAGACGCGTCTCTCGCAGGAGAATCTCGAGGGGATTGAACGTCTGTTGCAACAGTATAGGAATCAGCAAGAGAGCACTGTGAATCGTTGCATGACCACCATAGCTCAGGGTGAAGCCCTCCTCCAGGAGATGCGCTCACTGGAATATACCGATAATACAGGCTCATTGGCCGCCTTGGAGGCCACTCTGGAGAAGCTGAGCAAACAGAAAATCGAACTAGAGGAACTCTGGTCTGCCCGCAAATTTCGTGCTGATCTCATTTTGCGTTTGCGTTACTTTGAGCGCGATGCCATGGAACTGTCATCGCAGCTGGAAATCTGGTCGGAAGAACTGCAGCATGAGGTTCTATCGCGGGATTACCAAAAGGCCGAGTCCCTAATACGCTTGCACAACGAGTCCGTTACGGATATACAGAATGCCACCTATGAGGTGTTACAGCAGGGTCAGGATATCCTGCAGCTCTTCGAGAATGCCGGCTTCATTTCGATGGCCGATGCCACGCATACGGCCCAGGCTCGTATTGAATACCTTCTGGACTTTTTGCGTGAACGTGAAATCGACCTGGAGGAGCTGTCCGAGGCGAAGCGAGCCAAATTGGAGCAGGCAGTGCAATTGTGTCAGTTCCAGAATGATGCCAATCAGGTGATATCCTGGATACGTAATGGTGAGGCCATGCTGGTGGCAAGTTTCGTTACGCCCACAAGTCTGCAGGAGGCGGAACAATTGCGCAAGGGTCATGAACAGTTTCAGGTAAGTCCATTGCACGGGAGTGAGTGAGATGGCAGAAGTCTTATTTAATCTTCTTTCCACAGATTGCAATTGAGAAGACACACACATCGGCCGTGCAGGTGAAATATCGAGCAGATGCATTGATCAATGCCAATCATTATGATCCACAATCGATACGTGATATCAGCGATGATGTCACCAAGAAATGGCAACAGCTGGTAACCTATGCCGAGGAGCGGCACAAACTCGTCACGGCCTCAATGAATTTCTTCAAGACGGCGGAACAAGTCTGCTCCGTGCTGGACAGCCTGGAGCGAGAATACAAGCGGGAAGAGGATTGGTGCGGCGGCGGTGGCAGTGGCAGCGGCAGTGAGAAGGTCCAAACCAGTGTGATTCAGCATATGTCAAAGCATCAGGAGCAAAAGGAAGCCTTCCTCAAGGCTTGCACACTGGCTCGACGTACGGCGGAGACATTCCTCAAATATGCGAATCGATCGCAGCAATATTATCAATTTAAGGGCAATTGTGAGGCCCATGTGAAGAGCAAACTGGACAAATTGCTGACTCAGGAGAATCAGGTCCTCGACTATTGGACAATGCGCAAAAAGTGTCTGGATCAGTGCCAGCAATTTGTGCTGTTTGAGAAAAGTGCCAAAGAGGCCATCGAATGGATACACAATACGGGCGAGGGATATCTTCTCTCTCGCTCGAATCTGGTGGGCATCACCAAAGAGGAGACAGAAGGTCTGCTCAGAGAGCACAACGAATTTCGCAGCACGGCCAAGGAGACGCGAGAGCGGGTCAAATTGCTTATCCAATTGGCCGATACCCTGGTGGAGAAGGGTCATGCCCATGCCACAGATATTAAGCAATGGGTGGCATCGGTGGATCAGCGATACAAAGATTTCAGTAATCGCATGGACAGCTACTGTGAGCAGCTGGAGAAATCTTTGGGTATGAGTCAGCAGCAACTGCTGCTCGGATCATCCGATGCCAATAGTTCGATTAGCTCCACCTCGGGTAGCACCAACTCAGCGGATCGTCACTCGGATCCAACACTGGAGGCGAAACTAACTGGCGCTTCGGTTAAGTCAGCTGTCAGCAAGGAGATCAACGAAGAGAAACGCAAATCGGCCAGACGAAAAGAGTTCATTATGGCCGAGCTAATGCAAACGGAACGGACCTATGTCAATGATCTGGCCACTTGCATTAAATCGTTTGCCGAAGAGTTTCGCAACGGTCGCAATACCGTTCCAGCTGGTCTTGTTGGTCAGGAGAGTGTGATTTTCGGTAATATACGGGAAATTCATCATTTCCATCAGAAGATTTTCCTCAAAGAGCTAGAGAAATATGAGACAATGCCCGAGGATGTGGGCCATTGTTTTGTCACTTGGGCATCCAAGTTTGATATGTATGTGCATTATTGCAAAAACAAGACGACATCGAATAATCTTCTAGTGCAACATGCGGGCACCTATTTCGAGGAATTGCAACGCCGCCTCGAAGTGGAGCATCCATTGCCCGCCTATCTCATTAAGCCAGTGCAACGCATCACCAAATATCAGCTGCTGCTCAAGGATCTGCTATCGTGCTGCGAGGAGAGCCATGGCGAAATCAAAGAGGGTCTCGAGGTCATGCTCAATGTGCCGAAGAAGGCCAACGATGCCATGCATCTGTCTCTGCTCGAAAACTGTGATGTTTCGGTGGACAAACTGGGCGAAGTTGTGCTCCAGGATGCCTTCCAGGCTTGGGATACCAAGCAAATAATACGCAAGGGACGCGAACGTCGCGTCTTTCTATTCGAATTGTATATACTCTTTGCCAAGGAGGTCAAAGAATCGAATGCTGTCAAATATATATTTAAAAGTAAACTCCTTACCAACGATGTGGGCATAACCGAGCACATCGAGGGCGATGAGACGAAATTTGCCGTATGGACGGGTCGTTCGCCCATGCTCTCCGATTGCCGCATAGTCCTCAAGGCGAATAGTATGGAAACGAAACAGATTTGGGTTAAGAAACTGCGTGAAGTCATGCAGGAAACATTCTTCTCGGACACCTCGCTAACATTGCCAAAATCGCCGGCCAAACACTCGGGCTCATCGCAACGATCCTCAAGAGATCTGGATGAGCCGCTAACCGAGAACGATCACGATCGTTGCTCATTGGCCAGTTTCGGTTCAGGCAATACAACAGACAGTGATAATAAGGTGAGTCCTTGTTACATATTAATCCCTATATACATGTACATGTATTTCTTTATTTTTGCCCTTGGTCAAACGGTCTTTGGCGGGTTAAAAACCCTGTTAAGTTGCCAAACTGTTATAGCTTTCCGAGACTTTGAAAGCTCAGTGGAAAGCTCTCTCTGTTTTCATGCTGTCCTACCTCACGCTAAACAGTCTTATGCCAACGACTCTGTCCATTATCGCTCTCACTCTGTCTCTCTTTTTGGTGTAAAGGATGCTGGCACTGATGATGTTGGCCTGGCTATATATCCTGTTTGCTGTTCTACTATTGGCTGTTAGCCTGGAAACTAGTTTTGTCGGCTCGAATCGCTTTGCCTCGCTAACACTCGCTTGTGGCAAAAATATGTTTAAAATTCATAGCATGGCTTAATGAGATTTTCCTCGTTGCCGTTGCCGCTTTACCGAGTGCGTAACTTGGTCCTCTCGCACACATATTAGAGTGCGTCTCACTCACGCTCTCTCTCTCTCTCTCTCCTTCTTTGCGTATATCCTGGATTATATATGACTTGCTTTTAGCGTTTGTCTGACATTTGCTTAATGTAAATTTTATGTGACACTTTTTTATAGTTAACTTGTTCATCGTCCTCTCTGGTCTCTGGATAAAAAAAAAGCACAAATATTTTGTTCTCTGTTTGTTGTGTGAACAGATTTTATGGGTCACAGATTTGCAATGACTAGACTATGCGTGGGCGAAACAGAGAGTGAGAGAGAATGGGAGAGAGAAAGATGTAAGAGATTTCATAGAAATCATCTAAAATTCCTTTTAAGTAATATTTTCTATGATGATAAAACAAATTGCGCGCCTCTTTGCAAAAAATGCTTCCGGCACTTCAATCCCAAAAAACGAGAGAGAGAAAGAGAGAGTGAAAGCTTTTCGCTAATTGCCAGCTCCAATGCGGCTAGCTCTCTCTCTGTTTTTCTGGTGCTCTCTCTCTCTCTCTGTGTGTGTGTGAAAAGCTCCATATAGAGGCCCCCTCTACGGTTTTTCGCTGTTGCTGTTGTATTTTCTGGAGGGTTGGGGGATTGGTGGAAGGAATCTGTTTGAAGCACATGGGTTAAGCTATTTGTTGTTGGTCTTTTGGCTCTATGCGATGCGTCGTGGCTGTCGCTGTCGCTGTCGGCATTGCGTAGCCGCAACCGTTGCCGCTGCTCCAGTTGCTTCGTAGAGTTTAAGCCAAAAGGTTCTTCTGTCGCTGTCTCGTTGTCTCCGTCTCCGTGTCCGTCACCGTCTCCGGTCGTCGTCGTCGTCGTCTCCGCCGTACTGCTACCGTGCCGTGCCGTGGTGGTAGTCGTCGTCGTCGTCGTCGTCGTGGTCGGGCTCTGTCCTCTAGCTCTGTACTTCTTTCAACCTTCGTTTTGCTTGCTGTGACTCTGTTTCCTGCAGATGCCATCCGATTGCCGCCATCCGGTCAAACGTATCGCAACAGCAGCACCAGCAGCAACATTACCATCATCATCAACATCATCAGTACTAGCAACGGCAATGGCAAAGTCAACGTCAACGGCAGCAACATCATCTTAAAATCCAATCGTCGTCGTCTAACTAATTTTGAAGTGTGCTTCTGCAATTGCGCTGCACTCTTCAACTCTTGACTCCAACTGTCTGTCAGTTCTGTCCTCTTTCTCGTCTTCAAAGAAAACAAAAAATAAAAGAAAACAAAAACGAATTTCAAGTGCAAATATTCAACGCAGCCAAACACCACCAACAACAAAAACAACAACAACAACGCCGGGGCCAAAGAGTTAATTTGTATGAAATTTGTTGTGTTTTTTTTTTTTTTTTTTGCCGCTTAGCTCTCAAGTAGCTAGAAAATTGACTTTAATTAGCTGATAAGCAAATAAAAGATAACACACAGCCCAAGAAATAGATAGCGATACATACAAAATACATATATATATCAATCAAAAAATTAGAAAAATGCTACGCCAACTAAACGAATAAATATAAATATAAATAAAAAACGAGAAACGGAACCAAGATTACATAAAACTGGCAAAAAGGCACTTATGAAAATTACCCAAAAACAACGCCAGAAACAATAATAAAAACGGGGAAAAAAAGTTTAATAAATAAATGTAAATATATGATAAAAAGCTGCTCTGCCAATTTCCACATTTCTCGAGACTCGAAACGAAAAAAAGGACGTGGGGCATAAGTGGGAGAAAATCCTTTTTCAGCATTTTTCGCTTGCCAAGCAGCCAAAAAAAAAAAAGCAAGAATGTGAGGAAAAGCTAGCCAAAAAAAAAAGAAAGAAAGAAAAAAATGAAACAAAATTGTCTTTAACAGCTTCTTTTCCTCAGGCTGCCTTTGACCTTTTTCACGCCTTTCAGCCACTTGAATAGCAGTTTTATTTGCGGGTCATGTTCACCATGCCCATCTGCCCGCCCCCGCCTCAGGTTGCCCCTTAAACTAACCCCCCAACCTAGACCCCTGTCAAACTGCAAGACGATCGCAAATTGGAACCCCAAAAACCCAGAGAGACAGAAATACGAGACATGCTTTTCCACACACACACACACACACACACACACATACACACAATAAGTCAAACAAAGCTACCATTTTTATTTTTTGGTTTTCTGTGACATTTCTTATCAAAAAAACAAAAAAATAACATAAAGTATAAACAAATCCATTTATACTTGGCTTTATATACATACATAGGTATTTTTCCATTGTTATCCAGCAAGATAAAAACTATTCCATATCCATATATGGGTTTCGTTTGTGCGTGGGGTTCCCATTTTGGCCCAAATGGAATTGCATTAGCAATTTGTGCATTTATTTTGAATTTTCCTTTTTATTTATTACCCAACCTGCAGACATATGAATAGTTGATTTATTTATTTGGAAAATCATTTTATTTATACAAAACGAACACACAATTCATTGACTTTCGGATAGGAAAACTACATTTCCCCTAGAGACACAAGTGCCAAGTCGGGGGAGGAGGGTCGAAAAGTGCTTCAGCAATTATGTTAGTTAACCCTTTTATTTAGCCATCGTTGGCATATAAAGAAATACTTAATTAATAGTTTTATTTATTGATACCCAAAGGGCAAATTTAATTTCAAGAGCAAACTTCTTCAGACTCATTATCTACTCCTCTTTTTAAGAGAGAGGGGGATCATCATCAATTTAATCTTCCACCCTCCACCCACCAGCCACCACTCACCAGGCATCACCTTCAATTCCCACCCGTCCAAAAACTAATCCATTTTCATAGTTTAACACCCAGAAGAGAGACTTATTGAATTTACCGCTAGAAGGGTTTTCTCTCTACCTCCACCTCTCCCTCTCCCCCTTTTAATCTCATTTCATTTTCCGCAGAATTTTACTCAATTTTCCTTGTATTTGCCATAAAGTTAATGGTGTAGTTGTTGTTTTTGTTGTTATGGGCTCTATTACAATCTTACATACTTATCTTATTTTTATTGTGTCGATGGTTGTGTGTTGGGTTTGTTTATTTGTGTGTGTGTTTTTTTTTTTAATATTCAAAAAGCGTTTTGTGTTTTGTGTTAGCTTAGCTAATGCCACGGCACGACATGTTTTGGTCATTATAATTATAGAGAGATTGCATTTGCAATTTCTCCCACCCCCTTCCTTTTCAATTCCCCTGTGCTTATTAGAGAAAGAGAGCATACAATCAGTTTTTCTCTCTATCTCTCTCTCTTTCTATGGTCCAAACCACAAACCACAGGAGATAAACCTTATGAAAAATTTACACATTTAATTTAAACAAAACAAAAAGTTTGTTTGCTTTTTTTTTTTTTTATATATATTAGTTTAGTTTGGTTTTTGTTTTTAATCTGCTTTTGGGTACCTACTCAATTAATTTAGTTTTGAAATCTAAACCAACTTACGGTCGTTCCCTCCTTTATTCGCCCTCCCTACCGCCCCCTTCGTCTGCTACCTTCTCTCCCGCTTGTGTGTTTGTGTGCATTCATTTGCAAAAATTGAATTAAGTTGGCTTTTGAGTGAATGAAATGAAAGAGTATTAAGTTTTAGGAGAGCAGACGTTGTAGCCCGTTTGCGAGGGGATCTGGCAGCGGGACAGCTGATTTAGGTTCGTGGCGGCTTCGGGTGCGGCTGCGGGTGTTAGGGGTATTAGGAAAAGGGAATTTCTGGCATTTTGTCAACGCCACAAAATGTCAACGAGAAGCCAACAACGTAACGGCGGCGGGTATCATCATCATCATCATCGTAATCATCATCATTGTCATCGCCATCGTTGGTACGGCTCGTTCGCTGGTTCGTTCCAGTGTGGGTGTAAAACAAACTTTTAAATGCCAGTAACCAGTAAAAGACACACACAAACACACACACACACACAGACGGAAAAAAGAAAGAAAACATAATCCCCATCCCCTTGTTTCAGTTAGGGATGGGCCCAACGCCACTTAGCACCAAGCCAGCTGGCACACACACAGGAAGAGAGACACCCACACACACACGCACGAAAAACATTTCTAAATGGCCATTGCAAATTTCCACAAACATATGTAAATTTTCACGCGTACATGAGTACACTGAGAGAAATGTCCTAAAACCCCCAAAAACATCCCAAAACTAAATCAAACTGACAACGCTTCAAATACCATCGAGTTCATTAGCTTTAAGAAGGGGCATATCAGGTGATCTTTTCCTATCCAGGATATGCTATGTTCTTAAATACTCTTTGTTAAGTCTTAATATTGGTTCATTTTTCTCAGTGTAGAGCAAAAGATGTGTCGAAGTGCAAGTGAGCATATTATGTTAACTAAATTCTACGGCCTTAAAATTGAATATTTAGGAACGTTTTGTTAATGTTTCGATGTCTGTTGCTTTCTAATTTAGTGAAAACGATTTTTTGTCCGGTTTTCCACAATTTGCGATGCTCAAATATTTTGCCATTAAAAACTATTTTTGTAGGGCAACATTTAAGATTGTAATGAAGCAGGCTAAAAGGGTGGACGGGAGGGGAATATATATGTATATGTTTTTCATATATATTTTCTCACAAAATTTTTAATCGGCCAAGTGGCGGACGCTATGGCGCACCTGCCACAAAACTGTGAAAAACACAGCCTCTGCCCACCCCACCATCCCTCTGTTCGCTTTTAACCCCTTGATGGCCCACAATTCTGTTTGGCAGCAACCTGGCAACGAAATCGTCGTCAGCTGAGGCAACAACAACACTAAAGTGTAAAAATAACAAACATATAGGAAAGATAGTGATGGTAATTGGGAGGGCGGGGGATGGAGGCTTTGGAGTGGGACTAAAAAATATATGTGTATATGTGAACATATACATACATGCATATACATATATATATATATATATTTATAGGTAAATGTGTAAACAAAACGTGAGACTGGCAAAAATTCAAGATAAATTGTGGGTCCGGCAGCAGCTTTTTATCTGAAATGAAAACAAAAACTGAGCAAGAATAAAAACCAAAGAACAAAAATTAATAATAATTCACAATCAAAACAAAAAGAAAGCAAAAAAAGCAAAAAACCAATGAGCAAAATAGAAAAACTGTAAAATAAATATTGCATAAAAATTAAATATAAATATATGTATGTATGTATGTATTTTGTTTGGTTTTTATGCTTTTATTAAAATCATTATAATTTTTTTTGTTTTTTTTTTACTGTTCAAAAGAAAATTTAAAAGTAATTTAAAAGCAAAGAGATTACCTCCGGAACGGTGTTCAAATGAGGTGGAGGTGATGGCGCCTCTACCTAAAATCCCGTGTAAAATTCAATCAGCGTAAAAGTTTAAAAATAAAAACCAAAATCCCACCCCGTCGCCTCCCATTACCTGCCATATTGCTCCTCAACGGGTTTTGGGAATATTTTTTTTTTGTCTTTTTATTGATTTGTTCTTGTACTATGTGTGTGTGTGTGTGTGTGTGTGTGTGTGTGTGTGCCCGGCATAAGCCACAGACCCGAAATTGTTATAAAAATAAAAAAATAAATAAACAGAGTGTGAGGTAGAGAGAGGGGCTATAAGAAGTGCCCTTCCTCTAGAGCCAAACTTAACCACTCACTCACTTAACGCTTTCCTTCATCATCCCTTTTTGTTTTGTTGGGTTCTCGTCGCGCAGTATTGAAATGAATGACAAAATGAATTTAAAGTGAAATTAAAAATAACTAAAATATACAAAAAAAAAAACCGGGAAAAGATTAAATAAATAAAGAATAGAGGCAAGAAGTAAAAACAAATCCAACATAATGAAAAGTGTGAAAAAATTCTTAAACGAACGCATGAATAGCGTGGACTCAGCTGATGGAGGAGGTGGAGGCGGTGCCAGCGCTGGGGGCAAGAAAACCACATTGGATCGCCTGAAATGCTCCAGCGGAGATCAACATCAGAGCCTGGATCAGAATGCCGGATCTGATGCCAATCCATCGACGACAAGCGGCAGCGGAGCTGGCTATGTCTCACTTCCGAATACCCCACTGCCCCTAAGTGCTCCCATTGCTGTGGGAGATCCCTCGCCCTCACCCTCATTGGCGGATTCGGCACAGAATACACCGCTTTGCACGCTGGATGAAGATGACACTACATCGCCAAAACTACCAGCAACTGCTCCGGCTAACCAAGAGCAATCGCCCTTTACTTTCCCAACGGTGCAACAGCAGCAGCAGCCGCCACCGGCGCAGCAGCAGCAGCAGCAACCAGCTCAGCGTAAAAGTCGGCGTAAAATTTCGTTACCCTGGTTCCGACAGTCCAGTGTGAGCAGCTCACATGGAGTTCTGTCCCGGCAGCATACCATCGATACACCCAGCTCGTTTCGTTTCTTTCGCCAGCCCAGCAATAGCGGCTTTAAGGTAGGACGATATATGTATGTCCTTGATAAGGGTTGGGATAAGCCAAGGGACTCTCTGTCTGTCCGCCTACCACGTGTGATTATCAAATATTTATGTTGAAACGTCAAAGCGATTGACTTGACCTTAACAAAAAACTTATTTCTTATTGATGCGTGGCAAAAGTTTTGCCCACAAGCACCACCACCACAATCACCCCCACCCCTCTCTTATACATATATTCCCTCTGCCCAGTGGAAAGTGCAAAGTTCAATCTGTTTGTGGCAAACATTTCTCTTATTTCCTTTTCTTTTTTTTGTTTGTGATTATCATTATCATTTTGATTCTTGGATAATGACTTGACCTTTGATAAATGTGATTTGTAAGGCATTAGAAATGAGATTAACCGACCAAGAGACGAGAGAGAGAACAAAACGACAAAAGGAGAAGATTGTGAATGACGAAGCATCTTTGTCTGATGTTTGCATTCTCATTCTCGACTTTAACATCTTACTCCATTTGTTTTGATTAGTTGAGCTGTGTCTAAAATATTAATCATTTGCGATTTATACTTGATACTTGATATCTGTATCGTTTGTAGTCTTATTTTGTATCAGATTTTATATTTGCATTCATCATCTTTCCTGATGGAGTAAAGTGGATTAGAGTGGAATCAAAAGATCTTCTTCTGTTTTCAAGTAAATTGCTGTAAAATGGTTGTTGACTCAAGCACAGTTGAATAGGTTGTGAAGCATTGTGTATTCATTTTTGTTGCTATTTGGCCATTGTTCAAGTAACGCTTTCAATTATAAAAGCCTTTCTCTCTTCATTCTGTTCCCTACAATCAAGCAACAATTTTCACACATATGCCTCACGGGGTTACGAGGTGGTTGCGTTGGGTTGGGTTGTAGTTTCTTGCCTTTCTCACATAGCTTACCATTCATAATGTATTTATCACTTCATCAGGGCATGTAAAAGCTTATTATCAGCAGCAGCAACAGCAGTATCATCATCATTATCATCATCACCATCATCATCATTATCAGTATGCCGCACTGTGTGTTGGGCTGCTGCTGACCTTGCCTCTTCTTGGCCTGCCCAAGCAATGCCTTGCCTCTCCTCTACCGTTTACCATCTTCTCGGACTGACATCTTTTGTCAATTTAGTGTTTGAGTGATGTCTCAACTACGTCCGCTTCTTGTGGGTTCTGAATGCGAAAGAGGATGATGAAGATGAATATGAGGTGAGAGGGCAGGGCAGGGCAGGGCAGGCAGTAAGCTTCCTTGTCTTGCCCTTTCTAGTCAATTTACTATTAGACATTGTTGTGGTTCTAGCTATACAGAGAGGGTATGGGGGTGTGTGTGTGTGTGTATGTGCAGGGACAAAATTAAAGTTCATGCCTTTGACTTTTATGGAAAACGAAAAGCAATCTCTATACATATATGTACATTTTAATTTAGTGTCGCAAAAATATTTATGCGCTTGTTAAAGATATATATATATATATCACAAACAAAAACCAGCCTCTCTCGTACGTGTGTGTGTGTGTGTGTGGGTGGCATTCCTCTTGTTTCGCATCGTTCTGCATCTTATACTCTGTTTTCTGTCTTTCCTTCTTGCTTAATGCATCGTTGAGCTCGTTGCCTGAACCATAGAAACTTGCCTGAGTGGAATCTCTTTCTGACTGCCAACCAGCGGGATGATGGGGCGTATGCTTTATGCATTTTATTATAGCATACTTTTGCGCGCACAGGCAAAATAAATCCCCAGAACCAGCCAGCCAGAGCCATATGCGGAAAGCATCTCTCGAAAAGCAACAGCATCAGCATGAAAAACGAGTCTTTCCTCAAATCTCATGAAAAGGAAATTTTCCCAAAAAAAAAACACAGAATGTATGAAGATAGTAGTAAAAAACAAAAAAAAAAAAAAGAAAATATACCTCATGCTGCTGCTGTCAGTTGCAAGTTGCGGATTTTACATGCTTGTTGTCCTCACTTTCTCTCTCACTCTTCTGCCCCTCTCTCTCTCTCTCTCTCTATCTCTGGTTCTGTCTCTAAGTAAAACCGCAATGACAAACGCAACGACAACTGGCACAGTTGCCGACAACTTCCACAGCAATCTGAAACAGAATAGAACAATTGAAATTTACAGTCCAATCCTTTAAGCATATAAAACACACACACATATATAAAGAGACACAGACACAGAGACAAACAAAAGTGCAAACTGAAAAAGACAATTTCATGAAATGCTATATATACATATATACTATGTATAACCCACTTTTATTTTTATGAGAAAAGTGATTTACATTACGTTTAATTGGAACTGCTTGCAAAATATTTAAAATTGACAGACTCAAACTGTAAGATCTTACCAAAATTAAACCCATAAAGTCTTCAACTAACTTAAAAAAAAGGGAAACTTGAATAGAAAGATGCACTTGGAAGATTACTTGGAAAAGAGACTTCAGCTTTTTATGACATTTCATTCTTTAATATTGTTGGATTTTATCTGCTGTGAGTGTATCTATATACATATGTCTAGAGTCTAGACATTTTCCATATCTATTGGATTGCTGTGCAAGTCTTTCAATTTATTCTATTCATCTCGAATTTCATCTTGTTTGATGATGTCGATGATAATGATGGCACAGTTACACTTTCTAGCTAGAACTCTCTCGCTCTCTCTCTCTCACTCTCTTTCTGCTTGGCTTCCTCACTTGGAGATGCAATTCCAAGAGCACAATAAACAAAATCTCTCAAGGCAAAAAGGAAAAGATACTTCAGCAAGCATATAACTGCGGATTTTTCTGCTTTATTCACATTTTTGTGTAGTTGGTCTTACCTCTGTCTCCCTCTTTCTCTGTGTGTGTGTGTGTGGGTGTGTGTGTGTCAGCACTTGTCGTTGACAATGATATGCAAATTGCGCAAAAAGTGGGCGAGAGTGAAAGCAAAAAGGAAGGCCAAACAAAATTGTAACTAAATTGTTGGCTGGTAGCAACAGCAATAAAACTATGCAAGGGCAAGCACAAAAAACTTGAGCAAGATACAACATGGAAGATACAAATGTATCTTACAAAATATGCCCAGAAGCAGTGGCAAGCAGAGCTCCAGCTACAACGAACACAAGCAGCTTAAGCTTAAATGTCCGAGTTCAAGCAATCAAAATCATCATTTTATGCCTTTCATTCTGCCAACCAGCCATAAAATCAATAGCAGCATCAGCATCGGCAGCAGCAGCACCAGTTACGCCCACTATCAATAGGATGGACCGCACTTTTAAAACCACAGCAATTCACAATTGGTCCCTTGTTGACTTCTCCCATACTGCCCCACCCCCACCCTTCCCCACCCGAAGGCATACCCCATCAAATGAATGAAATGGCAATGGCATTGTGAATAGGTATGGGAATGGATATGGGTGGGAAAATCTTCTATATGCTCTCGCTCACACAGTTAGAGAAAAACCATTGAAACCATCCAACCATCCATCTATCATCTTCAGGCCCGTTGGCATTTTTCAGACGACATGTGTGAAGCTTTTTGGCACGCACAAATTGTTGTTGTTGCTGCTGTTCTCCCATATTGATTGTCCTCCTTCACAGTGTGTACTTCTCCTCCTGTTGTTACTCCTCCTCCTTCTTCTTCTTTAGCTGGGATGCTTTTCGGTCGGTGGTTCAACAACAACAACAACAAAATTGACATGGTGGCCAAAAACTCGTTCCTTTTCTGTTTTTTTCGTACCCCGCACGTTTTCAAAACATCATTTGGGCTGGTCAAGGCTCGAGGTCTTCAATTTGTTTGCTTTGTTAGCCGCCTTTTTCGAATTGCCATTGAGCTGGAAGAGGAAAAATATCTTGAATTAAGCTTTAAAATTGTCAAATCATACATTCAATCACTAGGCAAACTGCAAATAATAATATCTTTTATCCATTTTGCATAATCAAATTATGCCAACAAGGCAAAACAAAAAAAAAAAACACACATTTGATTTACATTTGAAATTCAGAATTACATATTTCATTTTGCATTTATGTCACTCTTTTTTCTTAGACAATTGTGATCCTAATTTCATTATGCCATAGAATAGGATGTCCTTCTGAATTGCTTCATCCTCGGGAAGACCATGTGGTTATGCCAGCTTGACTTTTTGGATATTTCAGCTAAACTATTTTGCAAATCTTTTCCTTTTGCTGCATGAGCAAGTTATTTTGGTATTTCACATCATTTTTGCTGGCAACACCATCTCATCTGAGCATCCCTCAAGTTGAGTAAACTATAAAACAGAAATTTCAACTATTTCAAGAGGAAAATAATCTGAAAAGCTAATTATCTCAACGTTTTCTTCAAATTGAATCCAAGTGTTCACTTTGAGAGTTGTTGAACTAATTTAAAAATTAGAAGTTGCGCTCAAGTTTATTAATCAAAGCCAAAGCAATGCAGATAATTCTGATTTCATTTTCCATTATGAACTTTCACTTCTTTTCGAATTAGTTGCCATTTTCCTTTTCGCCCTGCATCCTTTAAACTTTTCACTTCCCCCAGCCTCTCTCTTTCTCTCTATCTGGTTCTTTTTTCCTTCCGTTTTTATTTCACCCAGTGAACTTGTAGCTACAAATTAAGTCGCATGTTCATATTGCCAGCCATCCATCCGAGCGACCAGCCAACCAACGAACCCACCAACTCCCAAGTCTTTCATTAAAATAATGAAAGGATATATATATATATATATTTTTTTTTTCTGTGTGCAACTCACAGCAGAGGGTCAGCATGGCTAAAGACGTGCCACATGAACCGGAGTATGAGAATGAAGAAGAAAAAGGCTAAAGAGAAATTCGTATTTTACTCTTTCTCTCTGTGTGTGTGTGAATTTTTTAATTTTTGTTCTTGATGTTGCAAAATGCAATCAGCGCTCGCGCCTTGTTAAGCTTCCATCTCCATTTGCCCCTTTCACTTTAGTTTTCTTACTCTACCTCCCTGTAGGATCTAGGCCACATCTTTGCATAAAATAATTAACGTGGCTTACACTTGCCCCTTCTTGCCACTCTCACAGTAAGACATTTGCATATTTAATGGATAGGAGGGAAATTTTCTTGGTCAAAGCTCTAGCTAAAATTTAAATGAAATGAAAACTTTATTTATGCGTCAAGTTCATTTCTTTTCTGTTCTTCTTCTACATCTCATTCTGTGGCCTAGTAATAACATTTGAAATTCAATTGCAAATCAAACCAAAATCAAACCAACTCTAGAAATTTGCATATAGCCAAAGACACAAAGATTGTGAGAGATTGAGAAGAGGGTAGAGAAATAGAGTGAATGATGGGAAATTGAAAACCCAATAGAGCGAGTCTCTAACTAAGTAGATGCAATCGAAATTCAAAGTTAAAACTTGGCAGCAGCTTAAATTTCCATAGCCTTGAGAAGAGTAAAAAGTTGACGCCCTGATGTCGACTCGACTCTCGACTCGTTTCGTTTTGCGATGCGATGCGAGGCAAGGACAAAGTTTTTCCCAAAAAAAAAAAAAAAGGAGTACCGCCTTGTTCTCTTTCAGCCTCTGATTACAAGACGATAACAATAATAGAACAAAAGAAACTCACAAAGAACAAAACACACAAAAAAAAAGGCAAAAACCATGAAGGCAAAGGCAAAAAAGACCTCAACCTGAAAAATGCTTTTTATTATATATACCCTGCAATACATAAGAATGCACCCTTAGATTTATGCATAAAGGAAATTCATAAATTTCTTAAATCAAGTTCGACACAGCGAAAAATCTACCAACTTGAGTTGGACATTTCATTCTCAAAATACTGACATTATATATATCCCTATATAGATGCCCTCTGCAGGGTATCAGGTAGGTCGTCACAATGATTTTATCTAAAAAATTCGTTTCTTGAGAAAATTGTAAAGCGATTTCGCAAAATGTTAAGGTTATTATTGATGGCAAATAAAAACGAGGGGAGTGAGGCTTGACTGCGGAATGGACCGAGGGATGGGGTGGAGGCGAAGCTAAGCTTATGTCTTTGCCCTGTTTTTTATGAGTGAGAAAGCATCGTAAAAACCCAATTGCTGGCAAGAAGAAAAAAAAAAAAAACTTTGACGAAAAACTCCATCAATTGTTAAGTCATTAAAATGAAAAAGCCAAAAGCAAAAAGCTCCCCAGAGGGAGGGAAGGAAGAGTGCAGAGTTTTCGGTTGATGGCTGTCAAGTGAAATTACAAACATCATTTAACTGATTCGAATTATAGCCAAGATTTTACAACAAGTGGAGAGTCGTGTGCTCTCTCACTTTCGCTCTTGCTCTCAAGAGAATTTGCTTAAACATTGAGAAAAAACAATACAAAAAAAAAAAAGGAAAAAAAACGAAAATGTTGATAAAATTTCATTTTATACATTTTTTGTTTTTGTTTTATTTGTGCTTACAATTTGCCAAATAGCCTCATGGGACACATAAATCATTTGTAGATAGGACAAATTTATATATATATATGTAACTCTGTGTGTGTGTGTGTGTGTGTGTGAGAGTACTACACATGTGTATTGCCTAGATACATAAAACATAAACGTCTATTATTCAATTAACTTGCACAGTGGTGGGTGCAGTTACTCCCAGCGGAGAGGGGGGTTAGGCATCCAGTGTGGTGGGAAGGTTTCGACATCAATTACGTTGTAACCAACACAGTCAACAACATGATAAACAATAAACAGGCAGGGCCAACCGATGAAGCGAACAACGGGAGCAGCAGCAGCAATTGAGGGGAAAAAGAAAGAGGAGGTCGCTGGGCTCCCTTTACCATTCTCATTGGTCTTTCGCCCTCTCTCTTTGCCTCTCCGAGTCTCTTTGTGGTGTGGTAATTGTGCGACAACATGTTAACACCAAAAGCGACCACATTTGTGGGTCCCTACAATCTACCCCCTCGCTAGCTCATTCAATGCCCTAGACCACCAACACCAACACCACCACCAGATAGGCTCATTGTATGAATGTGAATGCCATGGGTGAAATACTGACTGAGGCAAGCGAGTGAAACAGGGATACAAGAGAAAGAGAGAGAGAGGGAGTGCTAAATGAAAGTCATTTTGAGTGCAAATCGAATAATATTCTAAATCAATTACGTGCAACTATGACACGATAGATAAAATGCTAAAGACCTTCATGATGCCTCTTGCCTCATGTCTATGGAGTTCAGCAGCAGTTGGTTGCACTTGGCTAATACAAATAAAAGACCAAGAACTTAATCTCAATACCAATTGAGAGTAATTTGTTGCATATACCAAATAAATGCTCGTTTAACTCTACTTAAAAGCATAAGTAAATTGTGTGCCTTGGGCATTGATCTTTTAAGAGTTGTGTAAACTAAAGTTCAGAGAAAAATGTGTCTGCATAATCCTTCAGTAAACTGTTAGGACGATTAGCAACGAAGAAAAGTAACTAAGGGAAGTCAAATTAATTGAACATTTAGTTTAATTGATATTCTAAACAGGTAGCAAATAATACAACTCTTCACAATATATAAAAAGTTTTGCATTAATTTTGAAGTTTATAAAACTATTGATTGGCAAATTGATTTCAAAAGTTGCAAACTGTTTCACTTTGTTTCGAAAGTTATCTTCAACTTGGACTAAAGTTGCAAAACAATGACATGAGTGAAATATTATTAAAAATAGTTTTCTGATGTAAGTAAAGAAAAGTAAACCGCAAAATGATTGTCAAAAGTCAGAAGGGAATTATTTATAAAAGTTGTGAATGGGTTTTTTTCATTTTAAAGCCATTTCATGAGATTTCAAGAGCTTTTCCATCCGTTAGTTACATACTGTGGCTGCTGTTCCATTTACTTAACCACACACACACACACACACTATTAACTATTAGATGTATATATTTATATATATAGTGCTCTACTTTATCCTTCTCTACTCAGTGTATTCCCACTTGCCATTAAGCAATTTCCAATGCACACACTTCAAAAATCATCAACATCAGCAGGCAGCCCAACAGCAGCAGCAGCAGCAGCAGCACTAAGAGTAGAAAGTGCGCATACGCCATGTTGCCTTCTGATGACAGCTTATTAGTGTATGACTATGTGTGTGTTTGCTGGTTGAAGTGTGCGTGACTGCAGCAATTTGCACCATACACTAAATGGCAGCGACAAATGATAATCATGATGACGATGTTGATGTTGGCTCACATTGCGTATACGTAATTTGCCATGATGCATCCTCTTTATACTGCCTCTTTGCCAGCTATTAGGAAAGTTATGCACAACTCAAAAATCAGGCATTTGTCAGAGTTGACATAACATTTATACTTTTGCGATTTATCTATATATATTTCTGACAAATTATACAGAGACTATGAGAATTAGAGATAGCTAGAGACAGAGAGAGAGCTAGACAGAGCGAGTGTGGGAGATAAATGGTATTTCTTTTGGGATGGACGGGAATGTGGGGACGGAAGTTTTTAATAGCTTTCGTTTTGTTGCAGACAAGCGCTAGAGAAACAAAATACACTGTATATATAGGTATATATAGAAAGTAGAGTACAGCAGCAGCAGCAAAAATAATATCCCCTGAGGGGCCACATCTTGTCTTACACAAACTGGCATAAAAGTTCGCTCTGTGCTCTGTGTTTGGAACTTTTGCTGAGCAAAAAACTTTTCAACTAATTGCATTACAAGCGGAAACGTGCAACATACTTATACACATACCAAAAAACACATACACATAGACACACATGTACACAAACACACACATAAACACAAGCGCGGCACGTTTCCGTGTCAGTGAAGCTTAATTAACAGAGCTTACCGCTGCCTCCCGCCACTTGCCTACTCCTCGCTTCTATCGTCACAAAAAAAAAAAAAAAGGAAGCTGGCCAACTTTGCCTCTCAAAGCGGGTAAAACACAGGCAGACACCGATAGAGAGAGAGAGAGAGCGTAAGTGAAAGACACGGAATATAGGCAGCCAGGCGTCCATAATACACTAAGCTGCTGTTGCTGTTGCTTTTACTCTTGCTCTGCTCCTGCTCCTTCCTGTGCCCGCTGATGAAGTTGATTTAATTGCGCTTATGAGCGGCCTTTGCCTCCTTCCATGCCATGCTCCTTTTCCTACGCCTCACACGCCTTGCCCTGGCTTGCCCTGCCCTGCCTCACACACGTCTTTGGTGACATGGTTTTTGCCAGTTGCCAGGGCCAGGTGTTTATATTGCGGCCTGAGAGCTCTCACACATGTGTGCACGCGCGCGCTTTGCCCGCCCCCATCGGTTTTTATGGCCCAAGCGACTCTATATAAATATTGTATATAAAATAAATATTATAAACTCGCAGGCCATTGAAAACGCAGCCACAGCTGACGATGTGATGAGAGAGGGCAGCACTATGACAAAAACGACACAACAACGGCAACAAAAACTGAAAAAAGGCAAAAAATGAGAACAGAAAACCTTAATTATAACATGTTGGGGTTTTGGGTTTGGGTTTATTTGTTGTGCTTTTTTAAACTGGATCAACACGGGGCTTTTAATATCTGATTATTAAGTTGAATTTTATATTATCTCCAACACACAGTGAAAAACAGAAATCAATATGTCAATGAAAAGAAAAAACGAAAATCAAAATAATTAACTATTGAAAACTGCAAACGAAATGATTGGATTAATTACAATATTTGAAATATTCTTTAGATTAACTTGTTGGCAAATCGTTTTCGAAGGTAAAACCTTTCTATTTTCAAATTGGAAAAGGAAATTTAAATATCTTTGAGGTGCACCTAACAAGCCAACAATTTTTAAACTTAACTGAGCAAGCAAATTGATTAGGAAACGAATGCGAAAAAATACTTTAATTTCGCTTACTTTAAACTTATGCAAATGAAATGAAATCTAAAAATATTTAAAGAGACTCTATAAAAGTCAATTTATATATATGTATGTATATTGCAAATTCTCGTTTCTGTCAGCACTAAAATCGAGTAAAAATAGGGTTTAAACAAATTTTTATTATCGTTCTTTGTATTTAAAAATATATCAAAATGGTCAGTAAAAAGTTGGAAAATAAAAGTGTAGAATAATGTTATGATTCGTTTTGGTTTCTCATATTATTGTCAGATTAAGTACGAGGTAAAAGTCAATAATAATCGTAATTTTCAATTCAATTTCAGAAAGTTTCTATAAATGATTTCATAGAAAAGCCTTTTGTTGCGGTGAAGATCCTTTTATTACTTTCATCATTTAGGCACTCGATTGGCTTTCCTTTCTCTTCATTGTGTGGGTGTGTGAGAGTATTTTGTGGTTTTCTTTCATGGTGTGGCAATTAGGCATATTACACACACACACACAGAAGAAGAGAGTGTGCGTGTGTGTGTGTGTGTGGGTTATATGTAAATTAATAAACTTATACATTATTAATGCACATAACGTTGCTTGGCTGCCTTTGGTTGGTTGGTTAGCTTGTTGATTGGCCGTTGAAAGGCTTAAGGCGGCAGCTTCTCCTCCTTCTTCGTTCATCTCCCTTTTTGCTTTGTTTCTTCTGCTTCCAGTGGTAACTTTTGCATATTTAATGAGACAATAGGCGTCTTGTATGGGACTTGAATAGCTTTCTAATTAGTTAGTGTTCATATTTGCCAATGAGGTGTGTATGTATGGATGTGGATGTGGATGTGGGTATGAGTGTGGATATGAGTGTGGATATGAGTATGGTTGGGCATTCAAGGCCAAGTGATGGATTCATAGAGTCCTTGTCGAGGGTCTCGGTCAATCAATAAAAACCACTCGACCACTTGTGCTGCATTCTATAATCATTTGCCTCCTCCTCATCATGAGCTTAGTTTTTCTCTTTCTCGCTTATACCTCTATAATTTTTGCATCTATTTATCTCTTTTTGCAGCTCGGCAATCAGGAAGCCACCTGGGTGGTTGCCGACTACACAGCCAGCTCGGGCAGCAATGAGCTAAGTGTTAGTAAGGGACAGCAAGTGGAAATTATTGAATTGCCCACAGCCAGTGAGCCGCACTTTTGTCTGGTACGTCTCAATCTCCAGCATGACGATGCAGCCGTGCAGGAAGGACTTGTGCCTGTTGCAGTGCTCAAACCGCCGCCAGGCTCACACAAGCCAGCAAGTTCATCGTCGTCAGCCGTCGGGGCGGCAGCTCAGAAGGCCAACGATAGCATGCAGCAGGATCAGGGTAAGTTTCCCAAGTCAATTGATCACTCCTAGACTCCATACATAGTCTTTAATTTACCTTCATTTGTTTAACTAAATTCTTTATTTTGTTTTTGAAATTCCAACAGGCAATCGCAGCGGCAAAGCGGATGCTCTCTCCTCATCCACCAAACGTCGTGGCTTTAGTGGGTAAGTTTTAGTTTTACTCTTACCTCAAATAAGTGAAACTCAAAATAATATGCAGTGTACAACAAATTGCTCAAAGATAAGACTTTAACAACTCTTCAGTTTCCAATTTGTAAAATTATGAACCCAAAAGCCGCACCCTCTTGTGACCTCTCCTAAGTAGGGAACCACATTTGTTTGTTATCAGCAATTCCCCGCATTCCCTGCCCTGCCCTGCCTTGCCACTTCCATGGGAAGGGATGGAAAGCGTGTCATACAATTTATCAGACATTCACACCGCCAACAGGCCAAACCGCACCACTGCACCACTGTATTCGTACTTTGTATTCGTCATGGGGTTTTTGTTTTTGTTTTGGTGTGTTGTTTTTTACTACAACAACATTAAATTATCCGCTACCATGTCCTACCGAGATAAAGTCGTATGCAATATATATACGTATATTCAAAGACTTAATTTACAACTTATCAAAGGAATGAACAATTGCCTCATGATACGCTGCTTATCCTCCTCAACTTGCGTCATCTGACGATTAGATTTAGACTCCGAATTACTCATACTACCAAAAATTATGCAATATAGATGAATAGATCTTTAAAATAGATTAGGCTAGACCATAAAACGATGAAAGATTAACTAACTAACTAGTTTAAGCATTGGCTGTCTGAGATTTCTTCTTCAGTTTATTATTGGTCATTTGTTTCTCATTTTTATTTATTTTAAATATATTAAACTTAGTTAACAAATTCATTTCAATTGATTTGAAATGGATTTCCTTAAACAATTTGCCTTCTATAGTTTATGTTTTCCTGTTTGCTTGTGTACTAATGTTTTTCGCTTCGGCCTGTAATCGCGTGCTTCACCCAACTCAGGTCGGGCACAAGCCATAAAGATATAAACCTATTACAATAACAACTACTACTACTGGTCGGTTAGTAAAAAAAAAAAGAACTCAAAACACAATTTGCTGCGAGAGAGAGAGAGAGAAAAACGCAAATTGTAAATATAAGAATAAATGCTCAGCTCTTACCATTTGCCTTGCCTGTTTTTTTCGTACTCAGTTGAGTTGGTTGAGTCGAGTTGAGTTTCGTTTGAGTAAAATTTTTATACTCTTCTTCTGTTGATTCTCCAGAAATCGAAAGCCGCCTACAAAAACGGAAAGAAAAGAAAAACACACAGACATATACACTCGCAGAGTAGAAAGAGAATAATAATAATAATAATATTGTATATATCAGAAGGCAGAACAGTTTCATTTTGTCCGCCAGCTAGCTCAGTTTATGGTTTAACGCGTATACGCAACGTTGGTCGTCGTCGTCGTTGTCGCGGTTTCACGCTAATCGGACTTTGGGCAGTCAATTTTTTTCCGTTGAAGTTGAAGTTTTTTACCTTTGTCGTCGTCGTCGCTGTTGTCGTAGTTGGTTGTTATTTAGCTTTGACTGGGCTTATCTGCAATGTGCAATAACAACAACAGCTCAGCGGTAGATAAGTATACCGAAAATGGTTTTCATTTTGAAAAAAGTGCCGCAGTTGCCGCCGCAGTTAATAACGATAATAGTAATGATAACAACAATGTGACTTTTAATTCAAATTCGTTAAATTCACAAAAAATCAAACGTCGCTCGGCCCCAGCAGCAGCTCATCAACAGCGTCATCGTCATCATCATCATCCCCATCCTCTTCAGCATCAGCAGGCTAGTGAGGATGTACTGGGGGATAAGGAGTTGGAAAATTGTATAAAGACCACACCGCAATTGGTCAAATCGATATCATTGAATTGGCATGATAATGGCAAACAGCGTACAACACTTCATCATCCGCATATTGTTGTCCCCGATGCCCAGCAATTTGCCTGCTTCTGTTGTCGGCCAAGTGATGAACAGACAACGGCCGAAGAGAAGCGTAAAACTTGGTAAATAAACAGTTATCCGACAATGGTTTAGCTTTGTGCCTGTATCTTCTCACCTATATACACCTATATGTATATGTAGCAATTAGCTGAAAGAGTATTCATACATACATAATTTCTAAATAGAAGTGACTTTGTTTCTTTACCAATCCCCCTCCACCTCTCCGCTGTTCTCATAGTTGTGACTAATTTTTTATTTCCACTTGACAATTGAGAGAAAATGAAATTTTATTTATTTGCCACTCGGTTTTTCGAGATGCAGATTGATTATGCAGCCAATTTTCTGTCCCTCCTCCATCTGCTACCCCTCTTCGTCTCTCTCTTTCTCTATAACATGTATAAAATTTTTGAATTTCCAGTTCGATTGTGGAAATTAGACAGACACGTTTCACATTTGATTGTTTGTTTGCTCTTGCTGTTGTTCTAGCTTATTTATCTAACCTATCCAGCTCGCCACATATTCCCCCCCTTTTCCCCTTTGTGGCGTTTGGCATCAATTTAACTTTTGGTTTTTGAATGCTAGAGAACTTTTTGTTTTTTGCTTTGTTGAAGATAAAATACCAGAGATAAATGAGTGAATTTAAACCAGAGAAGTAAGAAAAAAACGGGGAAAAACTATTAAACAAAATCCAACTTATTTAGATGAGATTTATTGAAATTAAATTGTCTTTTCTTTCGGTATTTTTGGGCCTTTTATCGTTGGGAATGCCCCAATAAGAGTGAGAAATGTTTCGAATGCAATTAAAACCAGTCTATGCATTAATTAAACGAACTGACTGTGTAATACCCTTTAGAAAATAATAAAAAGTCCTTTTGGAACTCTATAAATTGTCTAATATTTCCATAAACTTCATTACCAAGTGGACAACATGATAACAAACAAATGAAAATTTCAGAGTCATCTATCTTTATTGAAGGGTATGAAATGTTTTGGGTAATCCCATACCCCACCCCCGTCCCGTCACCCGCTTCCTGTGTTACTCACATAAATTAAGTCATGCCAAAAACCGGTTACAGACTTTTCCCCGCTTAACTAATCAAATGTTCTCTCAAATAATCATTGAAAACAAAAGCAACAAAACCTGTTGTATGAGATCTACAATAATTATATATAATTTGTTATTGTTTATCAATAATAGTATGTGCTTATTGTTCAAAAGTCTTTCCCCTATATACAAAGAATCAGCTGATCGATAAATTCATTTTGGCATTAGTCAAAAATAATACTCAAGATGTTTTTGACTAATATTTAGTAGTTTTGTTTATTAGTTGTAAAGTTTGTTTTACACAAATTGCAGGAAACTCTAGAGATCTGCAAGGAAGTTGATAAGAGTCAGATTTTTACACTTCCTGCTAAAGCGACTTTATCCGACTTTATTGTTCTGTTTCGGTTTTCGAGGCTTTGTTTAATAATATTCTCAAATGAATGTCTCAAAATTTCTTTAGAATTAGACGACTTATCTACAAAGAATTGTATATGAAATACGTGCGAATGCAGAGAGAGAGACTCGATTTATGTTGGCTCTTATTACATTTTGTTATTACATGCATTTTACAAAAAAAAAAAACAATAATAAACATTGCTTATTGTTCAATACTTAAGGATTAGTCAGCAGCCTAGAAGACCTGTAAGTGACTTCGTCATTAGTTGATAAGAACAAAAAAGAAAATGAAACCAATAAAAAAAAAGGAAGGAAAGTGATAAAAGGCCTCTGCGAATGGTTGGGTATTAATCATGCCAAGCCTAGAAGTATCGAGGGGTTTTGAGGGGGGTGGCAGGGTGTCGGTGCCGAACCAAGAGATAGGGCAAATGAAGCATAAATAAATTGATGGACAACAATTCCATAATTTTGTGACTCGGTAATTGCAATTTCGAATGAAATTCAAAGCCGTCCCCCAATACTTTTTTGTTTTGTTTTTTTTTTATCAATATTCTTATCAAGGTAAAAGCTTTTCTACTAGTTTCTTGCAAATTCGTTTGCTACCGTTTAGCATAGTTGGACATAAATTGCACACACAGACATTGACATTGTATCTATGTACATATATATCTACCAACCTATATAAGATATATATGTACCTATATTGTATACAATACTTTCAATATTTGCACACTAATTGGGCTCACTTGGGTGAGCATTAAGGCAGAGCGAGCAACATGAATATAGATTATTGTCTCTGTGTAGATTTGCCCATCAGCCAGCCCACACACACACACACACCCCAACACACAAACACAGACACACACACTTACACTCATTTGGTCTCTCTTCATTCTTTGTCTCAAGCATTGTGTCAATATGCGCGTGTGTTTGTTCGGGATATATGTATAATAGTGAGTGCAGAGATCGGGTGATAAAGTGTGGGGTGAGGAGGGTAGGGGAAGAGAAATGATAGGCGGGGCAGCGCGTGCCGCCGCCTCCTCATAGCCAAGTCCAATGAACTAAAAGGAACCGAAGAGGAAACTGCAAACTTGCCAGCCTTTGCTGCATACTTTGCGGCGACCTCATTAACACACATACACAAACACACACACACATACACACACTCGTGGCTGAAGTGTGAGAGTAAATGAGACAGCGAAAGTGAGAGTATTACAGAGGAAGAGAGAGAGAGAGAGAGGGAAAGAAGGAGAATGAGTGGGTAGAAAGGAGAGTTTGCTTATTTGCCTAAAACATTACATCAGCCAAATGAATTTTGAGGCGACCGCATAATAAATTAAATACTATTCCAGGAACTGGAACTGAACTAAACCGGACAGGACTGACAATGACTCCCTCTCTCTGCCTCACACACACACACACACACACACACACACACACACATACACCTGTTTCTAACAAACTGGCCATGTTTTCACTTTCCTCTGCCGCCTGGTTGTCCTTTGTCTATGTCAATGTTTATTTTTACTTTGAATTATGTTACAAGCCATTGAGTATTATAGTCATCCCATATTCACGATGACTTTTATTTTAATTTAAATGTGTTTCGTGTTGTTGTTTCGTTTTCGTTGTATATTTTTGTTCATTAATTAAGCTTTAATTTATAAACTTTATCAATTTGTTGTTGCATTACATTTGTTTGTTGTGGTTTTGCCCACACACACACACACACACACAAAAGAGAAAGGAACAAAAATTGCACTAGCAGAAGACAGAGAGAGAAGAGGGAGAGAGAGAGAGAGAAAGGAAGCTGAGTTGAATGGGGTTATTAATTTAAACTTTTTACTAAAATGTTGCAATCATTCTACCATCTCTCTACCTCTCTCTCTCTCTCTCTCTCTCTCTCACTCTCTCTTTCGTCCCATGAGAGAAATGAAAAATGAATCCTTTTCAATTATTATTCGCAACACCATTTTCGCAGTTCATCAATTTTGGGGATTGTAGACCAAGTGATAAATGAGATTTTCTTCATGAATGAAAAGCGCTAAAGAAAGTCAAAAATTCTCTCGACCCTTTTTTGAAGCAGCTTTTACAACTTTCGTATTAATCAAAATACGTGAAGGATATTTTTACGGTGTGCCAAAAAGTTGCAGCATAAAAACTGAGAACAAATGTACAATAAACATGAATATACATATATTCTCTTCTCAAAATCATAAAACCAATTGCCATGAATTATATGACCGAGAATTCTCTTTTCCCAGTTTTATTTAGCTTTTATTTTATATTTTTTTTATTCAGCCACAAACCATGACTTTGATGAGAGAGAAAAGAAGAGAGAGGAGCATAAAATTTTTGGCCATTTGCCATTTTCGTGGTGCGGTTCTTCGGTGGGGGTTAGGGGCAAGAGGGGTCACCATGAACTTGGCCCCACTGTGCAATGGCGCCGGCGACAATGAAGCAGCTGCGGGTGGGCAGAGCAGCGTGCCAAGTGGCAGGCCAAGTGGCTGGCGACAGTCTCATGTTGGCCACCCAGCTGGACAGCCAATTTTCCCAAGAGTTTTTTAATATTTCGTTCGTTTATATCGCATTTTTCTTCTTTCTTTTTTTTTTTTGGGTATTGTTCCCCCCTCTTCGTATATATATAGTATATATATATTTAACTACTTGATTTTTTGTCGTTTCGGGTTTGGTTTTATTTTCTTTTTTGTTTTTTATTTTGGCCATGCCAAAAGAACGCGAGAGAGCATGAAATGGAAGAATTTGTTCAGCACACAGCATCCATACGAGTATTTCTGTATGATTTGAAGACAAGGATATTAATTTCCTTAAATTAATGAATTTGAAACTCATCTTATCTTCTTCTAATCTCCTTCGTTTTGTTTATGTTACAGGCGCAAATGGCTACCGCCACCGTTGAGGAAACTATCACAGAGCAAAGTGGAGAAGCCGCCAAATGACAAATCGCTCATCAAGAAGCCCTCGGAGAAGAATTTGCGAGTGAGTATACATACCGTGTATATACCATCTTAGTCTATGATATACGTCGAATATTTTATGTTCGTTTATTTATAAAATTAATTTTATATATGTATATTTAAATGTGGACATACATACATGTATATATATTAATACTTGTGGTATATATGTATATTTATATATAATGGGTACAATAACAATTTTACCTCTTTTAGACACCGCAAAAGCATGTCGAGGAGCAACAACAGCAACAGCAGCTGGTCGAGGGTGGAGGAGCCACTGGAACGCCAGTCAATTTGTCATCAACTCCACAGTACACAACGCCGCAGCAGCAGCAGCAGCAGCAGACTCAGCATCAAGCGGACTTTGAGCCCGATGAGGAGGCCGGTCTGGAAATGCCGCCGCCAATGAAGCCAATACAGGAGCCACATTTAATTGCCAATGGACCGCCCGCATATACAAAGGATCTCAAGGAGCCAGCCAATTTGGTAAGTCAACACACCGCACAGATCAACCAGATGCTCCCTTAAGTTGCTTAGATCAACTTACATTTATTCAATTATTAACTAAGCACAGTTTTGGTGTTTACTTACCTTGAGAGAGAGAGATATTATCGTCCATTAACCATTTGACAACCCAAATGCCAAGATGTAAGCTGGTTTTCTTTTTTTTTTTATGGTATAAATTATAGCTAAAGAAGCTTTTCCCAATCACTTTATTTCACTTTCATCTCATACGAGAAAAGAAGTCGAATAATACCTGCCCAACCCAGTCGATTCCTCAATCCAATCCAATTCAGTTCACTGTATGCCAACTCAACACAACTCATTGCTATTTGTTTATTTGTTTGACGGTTTCTGTTTTTGTTTGTTTTTAACGCAACCTTCTTCTCTCTAATATGTGTGTGTTTCCCACACACAAATCAAAACAGTTTATTGTAACTTTGCTCTGGGCATCATCATCATCATCATCATCGTCGTTGTCTCTGTTGGCGGCGGCGGCGGCAACGGCGTCATCCCATCCTCCACGTCATTGCCAATCCGAGCACGAGCTTTGCCTCAATTAGAAGAAAGCATAGCAAATAAAGCAGACGAGAAAGAAAGCAAACGTAAGAGAGATGAGAAGAGACAGAGAGAGAGAAAAAAAAGGCACAGGAAAATCTACCACAAGTCCATCCATCTATCCATCCATCCATCCATCCATCCGTCTGGCCGTTCGTCCGTTCTATGCCTAAGTAAGAGCACAAAAAATATCGTGGAGGAGAGGTGGCTAGGTGGGATCACGGAGAAGAAAGGGCAGCCACCTTTGGCCATAAATGCGCCACTTTATTTTTTGTTTACACACAGCCAAAGCAAAAGAAGAAGACCAAGTAGAAAAAGGGAAGAACACTTGTGAATGAGTGGGTGGAATGGATGTGATGTTTCTGGTGGTCAGACAGAATAGCCACCACACGCATCACACACAAACACACGCACACACTGTCTCCGCCTCCTCCTCCCTGTCTCAGAACGCATAAATTTTCGTAGTCAAATTAGCCGTAGACAAGAGGAGATGCTGCTTCTGTTTTTTTTTTCTCTCTTCGTATTTCTTGTGGATTTGTGGGTTGTGGAATGAATAAGTATGTACTTGGTCCGTCCGATCCGTCCGTCTGACTGTCAGTCGAGTGAATTTGCTTGTGAATTGTGATGGGGTGTACATTTTCTTTTGTTTGCTGCCGAGATTGGTACTTTTTTCTTTCTTTTGCTTTCTTTTTTTGCTCCCTCTCTCATTTTTTTTTGATATAGTGAATCAGTGAAAGGAATTTTTGAAAAGAATGTCGAGCAATCATTTACTGAGAATACGGGAAATTTATAAAGCAATTTAGTTTAGAAAAAAGAAAACCCAAGAAACAACATCCTTAGTAACAAAAAGTTATAAATTATATGCTCAATTTGTTCTAGTTAAGATGAAGCCAGGTTTGGGTTTCAGTTTCAGTTTTGAGACCCGATAAAATATTCCATCTACTCTCCTCACACGAACAAACAAAGAAACTCTTTCATATGGATACATTTGTGTTTGATAATTTGATTGTTAGTTCTTTTGCTAGTTAACTTAAATGCCGCCATATTGTCTTTCGATGCCATTAGCTTTTGGTCCCCCACAACTCACTCCAATCACTCCTAGTCCTGGTGGTCCGTTGGCTTTGTTTCCTTCCTTCCTTCCTTCCTTCCGTCCGTCCTGCCTTCCTTCCTCTGGCCAATGTCTTTTTGGATATGACGCCAAAGTGACGCCAACTGTCGGTTGCCTTCATTTCCATCAATAAATTTAATGCTGTCTCGTCTCGTTTTGCCACCTCTCTTCCATCCTCTTTGTGTGTATCTTCCACCTATTTGCCAACCTCTTCTTTCCCCCTCCCCCCCAAATCGTTTGTTTCGTCTTTTCTATTTTGATGATGGCTTATTAGTTGAATTTAATGTAAATTTTTGTTTTCTGCCTTGTAAAAGTTTTTCATCTGTTGCCTTGGGTTTTTATTATATTCATTTTTGTTTCGTTTTCCTGTTTTGTCAGTTTTGTTTTATTTTTATTTTTACTTTTTTGCATTTTGTTTACTTGGTAGGTGCAAAAGTTTTTAACCCAGTTAGGTCTATCTCTGTTGTATTTTTTTTTTTTTTGTTTATGTTATTCTTGTTAACTTTTTGGCACAATTGCCATTGGGGTCTCGACCCGTTTAACTTACCTTTGTTTAGGTTCCTTCATTTCGGTTTCGTTTCGCTTTTTTGTTGTTCTTTTTCTTTTTTTTTTGTTTTGTATTTGCATTGTCATTAAATTTTAATAGTTCTCCTTGTGCGAATTTTCGCGCCCTGTAGTGTGTGTGTGTGTGTGTGTGACATCAACAGCGACTACTCCGACCATTCCACCTTCACCTGCACTCCACCTCCTCCTTCTTGGCATCCGTCATCCACTCCACTCCCTGTCGAGCAACCTAATTAAATGTCACACCATGTCAGTCAGTCAGTCAGTCAGTTAGTCAGTTTGTGTGTGAGTTGCCAGCAGGCGGCACTTGGTTTCCAATGTAAAATTTTGCAAGGTCTGCTAATGCTTTGCCCGCTGATATCAGAAACCCAACAAGTAAATCACCACAACAACAATAAAATATATATATGTATATAAGGAATAAATCATAGGAATTAGCTAGAATTCTTTAGCATATTATTAGATCCAATAACTCAGCTTATCGACAATTTATGCATTGCCTGGAAGCAAATTTCCTTTTGCAAAAGGAAATTGCTCACTTGCAATTATTCAATTATGAACTTTAGTATTCAGCGACATTTATAGAGGCAAAATGAATAAGTTTCAAAAATTAATTGCATTTAAAGTTTAAAACTAAAAAGATTTAAAACTAAATTTTTAGATCAATTTCAGAAAATAGAATTTAGATCATTCACTTGGAATAATTATCACAATCAATTGATTGATTGATCTATTTGCTTTAATTGTCATAAAGGGCATTTGCTGCTCTTTGTCTTAATTGCATATCGTTGCGGCGGGGAGGGGAACGAAAAACAAAATAAAATTCACACATTTATTTGTTTAGCTTGGTGGCGTTTTTGTGATATTTCGATAAATTTATATGCATTGTTGTAGCCGCAAAATGCGAATTAATTTATGTATTTAAGAATTTTATACACAATGCCAACTGCTCTCTCTACTCTGGTTCTCAGACAACCACCCACCCACCCACCCACTCTTCCTCCCCCTCTCTCTGTCTGCTTGGTTGCCCTCTCTTCTTACTCAATTTTCCTCAAGTGACGAAGGCGACACAAAACGAAATGTTGTTAGCGAAGCGTTGATTGAGAGTTTCTTTTTGATTATTCTATAGTGTGAGTGTGTGTGTGTGTGTGTGTGGGCGGGTAAATTGGTGAATGAGGTGTCTTCCCGCCTCCTTCCCATTCCCACAATTTTCCACACACACACACATATGCCTATATGTATATAGAATACATATGTAAAACATGCTGGGCAACAGGCAAACTATTAGGCCGTGCCACTCCGAGTCAGTTCTGTTCAGTCAGTTGCTCAGCGTTCGCTCAGTCAGTCGTCGTCGTCGTCGACGTCTCAGGAATTTCTATATACAATATAGATTCGTATAATTTGTATATTTCGTTTTTCGTTTTCGTTTTTATTTTATTTCAAAATGCGTCGTCGTCGTCGTCGTGAAATAGCAAACATCCTTATAAAGATCACAAACAGCAACAATAAATGCAACAACAACAACGACAGCAGCAGCAGATTTTAATCACTTCGCTCTCTTGAATGACTGCTTAAACAAAAACAATAACAATAACAACAAATTTAGCAACCAAAAAAGAGATAAACAAACACACACACACCCTCTGCTGTGTGTGTGTGTGTGTGTGCTGTGCTGAGCATTTTAAACAATCCATCCACGTGCCATTATGAGCTGTTTTTTTCGTTTATTTGTAAGCTAAAAAACAAAATGAATTAATATTAAATTGCATTCAATGTTGTAATAAAACACAAAGCAACCATTTTTGTGATTGTCAAAAGTGTGAGAGAGATAGAGTGCGAGAAAGAGAGAGAGAGAGCGAACAGAAAGACTCAATGAATAAAACGCCACAGCTGACTCGATGCGATTCAAATCGACTCGTGAGCAAAATCTTATCACAAAGTATACAAAAAAGGAATTAGAAAATCAAAGAAAAACAATCCAAACAACACTTTTTATACATATGTGTCTGTGTGTGTGTGTGTGTGTGTGTGTGTGTGTGTGTGTGTTATCTATCGATATCTTGCTATACACTTGCAAGTCTACCCCTATCCCCCCTTTTCTACCGCATATAATAGTCATTTGATTTGGAAAAGAACTCTTCCCAAAAACGATCTTCAATTGCTTAAACTCGATATGCAAAATGATTTATTTTAGTTTAATTTCTGCAATGTCCTCTTAAGATCAACTAAAATTTAAGCGACTGTGATTTGCAAATGGGTAGAAACATTTGAAAGAACCTTCTACTCATGCTTCAAAATGAATCTAATCTTTTGTTTTTGGCAAAGAAAATAAATGTTGACTAGTTTACACAATTTTATCTTTAGTTGGCAAGTTTGCTGACTTTCATTTTGGTTATAAATTTAGAGTTGGCTTCAACCTAGGAAAAGAAAGAAGAAAATGCCAAGCAAAATATCCATACAAGGTCCCGTGTGCTAACCACCAACGAACCCCTCCTGAACGCCGCCCCATATCCATATACTCTTCATATTTGCCTCTTACGTGTTATGGGGTTGTCTGTATATTTGTGTTTTTTTTTTTTTTTTTTTTTTTGATTTTGTTTGCTTATTTATGCAAACGGCAACGAAAATAACTGAAATTAATTAGGGCTTTATGTGCGTGTGTGTGTGTGTGTGTTATCGGCCAAATAACCGTGTGTTACGAATGCTCAAACTACAAATTATTTACCATTAAAGCAAAAGAGGAGAATGGACTTCAAAGTGTTGAAAGTCGCAACATTGTCATTACTAAAAGAAAAAAAAAATGTCCTGAAATTGTTACAAGATCAAGTGTGAGCAAGAAGTCAACAATTTGAGACTAAATACTCTCATTTATTATTTCAAAATTAAGAAATTGCAATCAAAAAAAATTCTGTTTACATTCTCTGTCAGAAACGAATCACTGTGCGTGGTCAATATAGAAGGAAGAGTATTTGTACACAGTGTACAGAAATAAACAAATGATTCAATTGAATGTGAAACATGGCATCGAATTGTGTGTGGTTTACCTACTTAATATAGACTAAGGTTGTTCTATTTATTGTTTGATTTCTTTTTTAAATCATCCCTCCACGAAATTTTGCAGTAAAAAGTGGGTAAACTCTCTCTCTCTCTCTCTCTCTGGGACACAACATGTTGGGGGCTACTCCTCATTTTGTTTGAAAAGTTTTTCAATTAGTTGGCGAGAGAAAACTTTCCTTTAACCTATTTGGCTTTTTCCTTTAATCCATTTGCAGGCCAGCGCTGGCAAATTTGATGAAATCGAACAAATTGTCCGAGAGAGAACGGTAAGTGCTTATGAGTCTAAATCGAATACGATAGACAGACTATCTTTAAACACAATGATTTGAACATTTTGCAGGAGCAACATGAGTCCAATAGTCGTGTGGATGGCAGCGGTGGAAGTAGCACAGCAGGTGGAGGAGGAGGAGGAGCAGGCGGAGGTGGAGGAGTTGGTGCTGGTGGTGAGAATGCCAATACCAATGGCCATGGACGTTCACATGCCGGCGATAACAATGAGGAGGTAAGCATAGATACATAGATAGAAGGATACAAAACAATTTGAAATTGAATTGCAATTTTACCTATGCAACAGAATCACACTTCAGCCATGGATAGCAAAGAAGCGGCTCAAAGGAAACGCCAGCATGTGCTTAAAGAGTTGGTAACCACAGAGGAGACTTATGTCTCAGATCTAAATGAAATTGTCAATGGGTAAGCACACACACACACACACACACACACACAAGCAATAAACCTATTGAAATTGCTAAATCTTCTCATTTATTTCAGTTATATGGCCGAAGTGTATAATAGCAGCAGTGATATACCCATGCCCGATGATCTAAAGGGCGGTAAAATACGTTTGGTATTTAACAATATCAAGGACATTCACGATTGGCATAAAGAGTGAGTAGTAATTGAGAGGAAAGTCAACTAAATTAATCTCATCATACTTTCATTTTGTTTTTAGATCATTTGTGCGGGCTTTGCGCCATTGCCAGAAGACGCCCTCTGAGTTGGGTCCATTGATAAAACGTTCGACACCAAAATTCGCCATGTATTATTATTATTGCAGCAACAAACCCTTGTCCGAATTCATAGTGAGTGCCCATTATGATTATTTTGATTGTATACGTCAGAAATTGGGACATCGCATGGATGTAAGTTGAGAAAACAGCTCAGAAATCCGGATTAGATTAGATAGATTAACTCTTGTCTCCTTTTTTTGTTGTTTGTTTGCAGTTGCGCAATTTGATTATTAAGCCAGTGCAACGCATTACCAAATATGAGCTATTGATCAAGGATCTAATCAAGGCCACTGAGGGGGCTGGCCTACACAAAGAGGTGGCCATACTGCAGGAGGCCTATCAACAGATGAAGGTGGTCGTTAATACAGTCAACGATATGATGATGATATTGCGCAGCCTGCAGGACTTTGATGGCGAGATAACGGCCCAAGGCAATCTGCTAATGCAGGGTCCATTGAATTGTGTCACCGAAGCGGCCAAGCAGCGTGAATTGCAAGTGTTTCTATTCCAGCAGATTATCATTTTTGCCGACATTGAGAAGGCTAAAACACAATTCTGCGATCCCACCTTCAAATATCGCTCACACATACAGGTAAAGCGGAGAGATTTGGTTAGCTTACATTTCAGTCAATTCATTTCTCTCTCTCTCTGTCAGCTAAATCACATGCAAATCAAGGAGCTGGGCGATTGTCGTTTCCAAATAAAATCAACGGATCCAAATAAACCGGAAGTGGTTATGATTTGTCAGGCTTCGTCAAAGGAACGCTATGCCGAATGGTGGGGCATGTTGGAGAAGATACTTGAGCAGCAGAACGAGTTAATCAACATACTCTCCAATCCCATTCAATATCATCGCTAATGTCCATTAAGAACAACAAAGCAACAACAAAAACAAAAATGAGCAGTGATCCCAAATTGAGCCACTAATTAAATTAAATAATGCGTTTAGTTAAGTGAAATTATGTAAAAACGTTGATCACACACACACACACACATACACATAAATATTTCCATCATGATGTTGATGAAAATGATTATGATCATGATGATGATGATGATGATATTGTAAAGTGTTTTGGGCAAAGTTTTTCCTCGCACTTGTATTTTGTCTATTACACACATACAAAGAAACACACACACACACACACACATACTCAAGTCGTAATTGTAATTTATTTATTTAGTTTCCTATGTGTTTTTTTTTTTTGTGTTTTGTAATATTTTTCCATTTGTTTTTGTGTGTCGTTTCATTGCTCTCCCATCGATGTTCAGCAAACCTTTTTTCTGTCTAGTTTGTCTAGTTTTGTTTTAGTTTCTATTTCGTTTTTGAAATTTAGTGTTTCTTTTTTTATGTTAATCGAAAGCAAAACGAGAAAAAAAGTATTATATGCTCAAGTATATATTTGTTTTTAAATTACATATTTTTTAACTGTGCATTTCTCTATGACTAAACTAATTTAAACTTTATCTATGATTTAATTTTGTTGAACGACAAAACAAATTGAGTACACGGAAATCAAAAGCAATTTACATTAAACAAAAACAAAAAACAAAAAAAAAAAGAATGAAAGTAAAAGATAAAAACAAAAGAAAGAAAGAAACATGCAGCACACAAAGTAAAACTTATATACCTTACTTTAAAGTCTAGTTATTAATTTAAAATCTATGTGAGATTTGTTTTTTTTTTTTTTTGTTTCTCTGTTTAATTTAGGTTCTAAAATTTTAATTGCTAATTAAGTATAATTCTAATTTATATATATATATATATATTTATATACTTATGTATGTATCTGTATGCTTATGTTTTATACAAAAAAAAAAAGAAACAAAAAGAAATGAAATGAAAAACAAATTATGTTAGCTTTAACAATTTAAGAAATCAAATCAAAACAAAATGAATGAAACATAGAGAAAGATGGAAAAGAAAGCATGAGCACGCAGAAGAGTAAATGTCAATCAGTTTTAAGTATATATATATATAAATATATATACATGGATATATATTCCGTTTTATTAAGTTAAACAATTTTAGTAATAAAAAGCCCAAACCAATCGACATATGAAACACAAAATGTTTCATTATATACATATATATGTATGTATATATTAATATATATATATATATATATATATATGTTTACCAATATATATTATTTATAATGTAAACAATTTATTTATTATACAATAATTTCTCTTGTCCAAGTTGAATGGCATCAAAGTGTACAGTTTCAGTATCAATCAGTCAACCAGGTCAACTCTCTCTTTCACACACACACACACACACACACACACACACACACCGAGAAACTACAAATTTAATGGACCAGGATTTGATGAAAATGTTTAATAACTAACTTAAACATTCAGTAAATGGAGATTAACTAAACGTTACTAAGCGCTGGTTGTTGTTCACATAGAAAATTTGATCAGATTTTCAAACTCTACACTCTATCTATCTCTGTCGCTCTATCTATGTATCTCCAACTTTTTTGCACGCAAATCGGCAGAAAAATGTGTGTTTTTTTTATATATATATATATCACAATTTTAAAAAAGAAAGAAGAAAAAACAAAAACAATAATCATTTAGCATAGCTAAATGTTAGAAGATGAGAAAATATTGAGGAGCAACAAATGATGATGATGAAATAAAATATGAAATGTATTTTTTTACACACACACACACACACAGACACACTGACACGAGTGCATATACACAGACACACACAAAGAAACAAACAAACATACATATATGTAACATTGTGAAACGAACCGCCGGCATAATGAATATTTAAATGAAGAATGAGAATGAGAATGAACAAAAACAAAAAACAAGATTAAAACCTAATAAAAACAATGAAAAGCTAAAGGAACAGGAAAAGCGAAAAACCACAATGCAAATGTGGAAATACAACTTTCAACATTTTTTCTACATTTTTTGCACCACAAAATGAAAAAAAACAAAAAGTCAAATATGGAATAAAGAAACAAAAAATGGCAATTGATATCTCTAAAAATTAATAATGAAAAAAAAACAAAACAAACAAAGAACAAAAACTCGATATAGATATATACATAAATATATGTACAATATTCGAACAATTTTTTTTTTTGTGGTCCCGAAATTATCGTACTTATATATACATACAAAACATACACACCCACACCCACACCCACACACACACACACACATATATGTATACATCTATTATGGAACTAAACTAAACTAATTGTTGTACTTTAAACAAAAGAAAAACAAAAAAGGCAAAAAAAATTAAGCAAAAATCAACCAAAAACCTGTTACCAGCTGAGCAAATGAGCGCGGAGGGCAAAGTAAAAAGATATTCTAGATAATTGTGTGGTAAATTTATCTGTGTGTGGTACTATATATATATATATATATATTTTTTTTTTTTTAGTTTATCTAATTAATATACATAAATCGATATATACATATATATATATATGCATCTATAACAAATATATATATATATATATATATATATACAAATATGCATACAAATAAACGTGTTAATCTGTGTTTTAGCCGAGTAAGTAAAAGAGCTAGAAAAAAAAAGAATGACGATGGCGATGATGATGAAAGAATCAAGCGAATCGTTTACTTGGAGAGCTCCAAGGAGATCCAGAAAACAAAAAAAAAACAACATCTAAGGCATAATATGCATTATGAATATATGTACCCAAATACAAAACAAAACAAAAAAAAAAAACAAAGAAGAAAAACAAAAACTAGAACAAAAACAAAGTAAAACAAAAACCAACAAGAACAAAAAGCATGTAATCTGAATTTAACAATTTTCAAAGTGAATAATAAATGCAAAACAAAAAAAAACAATTGATTGAAATGAGAAGCCCGCCCAAAAGTAGGCAACATAAGAATGATCTCTCAACGACAACTCAACCGCCATGAATGAGGCTTTTCTTTGGTTTTGTTTTTGTATCAAAATGGTAATTATTTATTTGTTTAATTTTACTTCCTTTTGGTTTTTTTTATTCGTATTGTTTATAACTAATTTTTGTAAAAAATTCTATTGTGTTTTGTTTCTTTTTTTATTTTTGTAGGTGTGTGTGTGTATATATTTGAGCAAAACCTTTAATTTTAAAATGGAAAATCTACTCGGAACTGCATGCCAATTAAACTATTTTCATCTGTGAGCACAACATAATTTATTATGGAATCTGTCTCTGTTTTGGAGGAACTTCATCATTGTTAGCCTTATCGTTAGCTCCCACTCCAACGCCGCCGCCACCGCCACCGCCTCCTCCTGCTGCAATAGTTTGCTGATGCAATTGTTTGATTTCATTGTATAGTCTAACGGCTAATTGCATATTTGGCGCCTGACGACGACCTGGCACTTGTTGATCCTTGGCTGGATCAATGCACATCTTGATTAACTTCTGCAGCGGACGTGCCAAACGCACACCGCTCAATAGACCCGGCTGAAAGGTGCCACTGCCCAGAAGAATGTGTTCGCAGAATATTTGAAAATTATTATTCTGCTGAATGTTCGTGCAGGCCTGACGCTCCTCATCGCACAGGCCGCGACACGAATGGAAGTTGCAGTCTTGATGCCGATGGCAGCGTACTCCCCGGGACATTCGTTTATCCAGTTGACTCTCCACATAGACATGCTCGGCCGATTGGTATTTGAGACGATGTTCCGGCGTTAGGCCAAAGCGGTTCACTTGCATTTTGCACATCTTCAGGGGTTCCGGTTTCATTTCGTCCAGTCGGAATAGAAACTCCATGATATTGAGAGCGTGCTTAAGCCGCTGCTGGCGATTGGAAGCTCTGAGTAAAAAAAAACAACAACAACACAAGTAATTGTAATTGTGTTGACCACAAAACAACAGCGACGAAAACTGCTTACAAATATTGCATAATGCTGGGATTCGATTGAACAATTTGCAATCCTTCGGTGGCATAATATGGACCACAGGATCCCAGCACAGATGGAAATATGGACTCTTCATCGAATAGTTTGCCCATCATATAGTTGTTATCCTTGAACAGACGCCAAAAGCTAACCATTTGCTGGGAATTATTATCCGATATCTCTTGATTGACCAAAGCGCGAATCTACATTGAGGAACCAACACGCATTTAATAACCACATAATACTCAACCTTTCTCGATGCTCACCATATTATCATCTAGAGTGACATTATAGGCCAATATAATGTGAAGCTTGACAATCTCATGGAATTCCTCGATTTTGGGGTAAATTGCTTCACCCTTGCTGTTCTTCCAGCTCAGTTCATCATCATTGTGCCTAGCCAACTGGAATGTAGACAAAGAATTAGGAAAGGACAACATCATGAACCCTTTCCCACCCACCTTCACGGCATACACATCGCCATTCTTTTCGGCCGTAAACAAAATGGTCTTCATATCGTTCAAAGGGCATTGGAAATTATCAAAGTTTGTCTGCGAAGCACAAAGTTCCTCGCACAGGGATCCACTATATTCATGCTGTTCAAATTTCTGGCACTGATCGGGCAAGTGTATATAGAGTTATTATGTGTATATTTTAAAATAGACTCCCTTGGAGAACTCACCATCAGATTGAGGCTTCTGTGGGACATGAGCTTGAAACAGAACTTCAAATTGAGAAAGGCATAACTGAAAAGGCCCACCGCCAGGAGGACTGCAATAAGTACCGTTCGCTGCATTCCTAAACGAAATTTTCGTGGTAGGGCCGTCAACATGCTTCACTCTATTTAATATCAGTTGTCATTTTTAATGGCCCTTATTATATTTCTTAATTATAATATTGTTTCCTCTTAAGGTGGTATACACTCTGCAAATGATTTGACATAAGAACTGCTCATGCGCATTAAGACGCCGCAGGAGCTACGACAGAGCGACGCCAATTGTGGCAGGACCGAAGCATAATTCATATTTATCGATAAAAACATTTAACCATGTTGCATATGGTTTCTTTTTCAAATTTTTATTGAAATTTGTTCTGTTGACATATACGTTTTTGTAATCGGTTAAAAACTGCCGGAGTTGTAGATTGTTATAGTTAAATATCGACTTGTTATTTTCTCCAAGTCCCCCCAAATTGAACCAAGCGGCCAAAAAACTGGGCAAATACCATAAAATCCTTGATATCTCAGTTCTCCGCGGGACTATCGAGATGTCCTTTGCGCCAAATATAGTCCTTGATAATTGGAATTTTTTGACACCACTTTCATCAGAATCCTTTAAAGAACTCGCGAGATATTTGCTATTTTATCATAAATAAAATAGTCCTTGTATCTCAGTTTCTTAAAGGATATTCTAGGATTTGGTAATGTCAGTTAAAGCGGGTTATCAAGGACTACAACCTGTCAAAAGGACAACCTGATTGTCCTTGAAATGACCGAGTTATAAGGTCATTTATATTTTTTTCCGACTTTTTGGCCATTTTTCTGACTCACCCCCTTACAAAAATTCGAGTGATATTTGAAAAAGGATATTGAACATCCTGGAATGCAGACCAATAGTCCTGATTCTGAAGGACCGGAAAAGGTATGTCCTGGCGCGATCGATCAATGTCCTGCATAGATATGGCCGAAGCCAAGCGGAAAAAATTATCCTAATTTCGTTTTTTAGCTTTAAAATCCACAAATCCTGGACATTATTCTCCGCTTTAGTAAGGACATTCCAGGATCTGGTAACCTCTGTCGATGCGGACGAAAAGGGAGTTTCATCTGGCCAAAGGACATCCCGATTATCCTTAAAATAGCCGAGTTATAAACAGTTTTCTGTCTTTTAGACTTGTAATTTTTAGTTTAGGTGGAAAATTTTTGTTGCATAATAAAAATTTTAAAAACGCGTTGCATACTTATTGGGTGTAAAGTATTTCAAGTGCCTTTTCCTGTAAGGAGTAGGATTTTCTGTTTTTTAGATTTCGTTGCATACTTTGAGGCGTGTGGGCTTATTTAAAACCATCTAAAAAATAGTGTTGCATACTTTAAGGCGGTTGAGCATGTAGGGTAGAAAAATAAATTTTCATTGCATACTTTTAGGCGGTTGAGCGTGTGGGGTAGAAAAATAAATTTTCATTGCATACTTTAAGGCGTTTAAGCTTGTGGCGGACCGCACAAGGTGAAACGCCTAAAAGTATGCAACAAATTTTAATTTTGGTACCCTACAAGCCCGTCCGCCTAAAAGTATGCAGCAAATTTTAATTTCGGTACCCTAAAAGCCCGGCCGCCTAAAAGTATGCAATAGAAATTTAATTTTTCTACCCCACACGTTCAACCGCCTTAAAGTATGCAATGAAAATTTATTTTTCTACTCCACACGCTCAACCGCCTAAAAGTATGCAACACAAATTTTTCAAGGATCTTAAATAAGCCCAGGACGCCTCAATGTATGCAACAAATTCAGCAAAAGATAAAATCTTTCATATCTCAGGTCTTTGCAGGATTATCTGGATGTTCTTTTTCACAGATTATTGTCCTTGATGAATGGATTCGTTTGAAACCACTTTCGTCCAGATCCTTCTAAGGATTTTCTTTTATTTTTCCCTCTAATTTTACACCCAATAAGTATGCAACGCTTTTTTAAAAATTTGTATTATTAACCCTCAAATTTTCCACTTAAACTAAAAATTACAAGTCTAAAAAACAGAAAACTGTTTATAACTCGGCTATTTTAAGGATAATCGGGATGTCTTTTGGCCAGATGAAACTGATTTTTTATCCGCATCGGCTGAGGTCACCAGGTCCTGGAATGTCCTTACCAAAGCGGAGAATAATGTTCTTTTCCATCAATTTCATGACCTGCATTCCTAGACGACCCCATTTTTTTTTATGGCAAACTGTGGAGATCACCAAGGACATCATAGGAAACCATGTCCTTTCGTCCTGCGGCCGTATATGTGGATTTTAGAGCTAAAAAACGAAATAAGGATAATATATCGAAGCCATATCTATGCAGGACATTGATCGATCGCGCCAGGACATACCTTTTCCGGTCCTTCAGAATCAGGACTATTGATCTGCATTCCAGGATGTTCAATATTCTTTTCAAATATCACTCGAATTTTTGTAAGGGGGTGAGTCAGAAAAATGGCCAAAAAGTCGGAAAAAAATATAAATGACCTTATAACTCGGTCATTTCAAGGACAATCAGGATGTCCTTTTGACAGGTTGTAGTCCTTGATAACCCGCTTCAACTGACATTACCAGATCCTGGAATATCTTTTGAGAAACTGAGATACAAGGACTGTTTTGTTTATGATAAAATAGCAAATATCTCGCGAGTCCTTCGAAGGATCAGGACGAAAAAGGTGTCAAAATATTCCAATTATCAATTACCATATTTGGTGCAAAGGACACCTCGATGGTCCTGCGGAGAACTGAGATATCAAGGATTTTATGGTTTTTGCCCAGTTTTTTGGCCATTTGGTTGAATTGGGGACTTGGAAAAAATTGCAAGTCTAAAAAATAGAAATATGCTCTTATCGCGATCATTTGAAGGGAAGAGAATTGAAATGTTCCTTAGCGTGATAGAAGTTCTTATCCATTACCGTGGATTGACATAGCCATGCCCTGGAATTTTATTCGGAAGGCTAAGGCGAAACATTCCTCTCAGAAGCTATTTAGTGGTACGTATTCGGATATTCGAAATCTAAAGGCAGTTGCTTTTGTTTGTTATTAATATAATTTATTTTTTTCAGCTATCCGTAGGCCCTTCCAGGACCCTATAGTACCAGTTGATGTCGTCGAGCAAGGACTACAATCTGGTCTTCCCAATGGCGCTTGCAACCTTATCAAAGCTGAAATGTAATTATTTTATTATAATTTAACTTAAGAAATAAACGTTAATTTTAATGTAAAATTGTTTATTTGGGTTAAAGTCAATAAATTCACGTCAACTTTCTTATTTTGGTTTTTACTTCTTCATGTAACTGACAGCGGTAACCCACAAGTTATCGATAACGATAACTAATAGGATTTTGTGTTTAACAGCACGCTGTAAAGTATTATTTATCGACATGTTTGCGCACTGTTAAGAATTCAAAGTCTACCATTTTTGATGATTTTGAATTGATTACTCACTTTTCGTTACAATTTGTCGAAGTTCGCTGTAATCCTGCAAGGAGACAAATGATACATAAATTTAGCCAAATAAATAAATGCGTTTATCTATTTTGTTTTCTTACAGAAAATCAATTTGTCTTTTATTGATTCAGAAAGAGTTCAGTTTGTTTTTTTTTTTTTGGGTTTTTTTCTTTTTTGTTTTTTGCTTGTTTTTTTTTTGTTGGTTTTTTTTTTTTTGGATGACAGCATTTGTTGCTCTTTAGTTTTGTTTTTTTTTTTTTTTTTTGTTCAAAGAGACCTTTTTTGGTTGTTGTTATTATTTTTCATTCATTTGTTGTTTTGTTTTATTTATGTTTTTGCTATGTTTTCTCTGGTTTTACTGCTTCCATATTCATTTACGGGGCAGAAGAAGAGAGTATTCTATATTCTTGCCTCCATTTCCACTTCTTCTTGATTTTCTTCTATCTCTCTGATGTTTCAGTTACTTAGAATTAAGATTTAATGTTTTATTTATTTGGTTTCTGTTTGGTTTTTTCTTTTCATTTATTTTTTTTTTTTTTTCAACTAGTCTTACTTTTTTCTTAAGCGAAATAAGCACAAAAGCTGCAAAATGTTTTTTGCTTAAACTATATCTTTTTGTTTTCCTTTCATTTTTCTTTACTTTCATTTTTTGTTTTCATTTGTTTAAACTTTATCTCCTTGGCTCCAAATTTTGGGTTTGTTAGGTGTTTTATTTTTAAGATTTTCGATTTTTAATGTATGATTTTTTGCATTAAAGTTGAGAGGGCACAAAACGTACGCGTATAAATTTGAAAGTTGTAGCAAAGTTTATGCATTTTTTTTCATCTTGTGTTTTATGTGGTTGTTCTTGTCTTTTTTTGTTTTTCATTTGGGTTTGTATTGTTTTGTTTTGTTTTTTTTTTTTTGTGAATTTTTTCTTTTTTTGTTTGTTAGCTTTTTACTAGAGTTTTAGTTGTTAATACAAAAATGCTTAAAAGCTTCACATTGATGCAAAAAATAATACCTTAAAAAATACACAGAGAAGTGGAAAATGTTTTTTTTTTTCTTTTCTTTTTTTTTTGCTTGGAGAGTTACAAAGAGAGATATAGTTTTTTTTTTTTTTGTTTGTTTTGGTTTTTCTTTTCGAATTTGTTATAGGTTCGTGTGTTTATTCATCAGTTATCAGTCATGATATAAAGACAGTGGCTTCTACATATAGGGAAAGATTTCTGCATAGAGTATTAACTTGAATCAATTTCTTTCGCCTGTTTCTCGAGGTGAAAGATTCTCCTCGGATTATCGCAGATCGAAAATGGGTAATCAAATTGGTTTCAAAAGTTACATTCTGGTATTGTCAATGAGACATTACCAATTTAATACCATTTATGTTTTCGTTTTGTTCTCTTCGCTCTTCGATCTCAAACACATTTGGCCTAAAGACAGATGAAATCAATTTCAATTTCCCAAAGCTTGGAATTTTCAAAGAAGGAAAGGCCTTAAGCCGAGGGATTGCCCCCCGATTGGACCCTTTTTAGAAAGAATATTGAGTTTGACATGGTCTTATCCCAAAACTAATCTCAGCCACTGTCTTTGCACGATGATCATTACCGTTTCATTTCGTTTCGTTTCATAAGACAAAAAATGAATTAAGTTCTTTAAAAGACTTTGATTTTAAAACTTAAAAATAGCAACAAGCAAAATTTACATTATTCTTCATTTAAGATTTTTCGGTTTTTGTTTTTCCTTTTTTTTTTTCTCTAAGTTAAATTAGCTGCTTGTCATTTTGTTTTTATTTCACTTAAATTTAGTTTTTTTTTCTGTATTTTTGTTTTTATTGTTTGTTTTTTTTGGTTTTTTTTTTTGTTTTGTCGTCGTTAAATTTAATGAGCTTTGTTTTTCCATTTACCATTTTTAAATTATTATTTTATTTTCTCTTCTTTTTTTTGTTGATTTTCTTAGCGTCGTCTGCTTCTTCGCTCCTTGTTTTTGTTTTTGTCTCTTTTCTTCTTTTTCTCTTTTGACTTTTTTTTATGTTTCATATTTTAGGTTCTTTCTCTTGGGTTTACTTTCTTTCATTTTGTTTTTTTTTGTCATCAAAAAAGTTGTCAAAAAAATATATATATTCATCATTTGGTTTTTGTGTGTTTTCTTTTTTGTTTTTTACCTTGTCTTAATTAAAAAAATGTTTCTCCTCTGCCTTCCTTTAGCCCATCTTCTTCTTATTCTTCTTCTTCATCAGCTGCTGCTGTTGCTTGCTTAATCCTTTCTTTATCCTTTATTATTATTCAATTATTTTGCGACGACTCATTTTCAATTTCTTTTTGAAACACAAAATAACCAACAAAAAATCAAGAAAAAATTCCAACAGAAATTCTTTAACAAGGGGGCGTGGCTTTTTTGAATGAGGAGTGAAGGGTGTGGTGTTTGGGGTCATTTAAGCACACAATTTCAACTACAAATAGGGACACACAAGGGTTAACAAATAAAATATAAAAAATGAAAAACAATATTAATTATAAAAACAATAAAAACGAAAAATGTAAAAAAAAAATTTGCATTTTCTTTTACATTTTTTCTTTTGTAATTATTTTTAGTTTCTTTTTTTTTTTGGTGATATTTTTTTGTTTCTTTTGTTTTTTTTTTTTTTGGTAAATTTTTATTCAAAATTTTCTTAGATTTTTCAAATTTATTTTACGCTCTAAGGACATAAAAATTACTTCATTTGAAATTTTCTTTTCCATTTTCTTTGCCAAAAAAAAATCAATTATATACATACATATATATACTATATGTATATATATATTTCAAACTTATGCAGAAATCTTAGCAAAGATTTGCTTTTATTTTATAATTCATTTTTTTTTTTTGTGGTTTTGTTTTATTTAGTTTGCTTTGTTTTGTAAATAAATTAACTACTTAAAATTAGTTAAAAAACTAAAGGTAAAACGTTTGCTTTTTCTTTTCTTTTTTTCATCTTCTCCTGCTTCATCTTCATGCTTTAGCTTCATCTAATTTTAACTTTTAAATTATTAAAAAAAAAAACAAATTACAAAGAAAAAAAAAGTACAAAACAAAAATAAATTGCATAATCAGAACGAACAAAAAAAAAAATATAAGAAAAACATAATATTTAATACATTATATAAACCTAAGAAGCTCCAGTGGAAGGAAACAAAAAATAAACTCTGCAAAACCGTTTACCAACACTGATTTTTCCTGCTCTCGCGACTCGACACTCTCATTGGCTTCTATTTTTATCCTTTATCCTTTCCATCATCATCACTCTAACTACACAAAAATCGTCTAAACTTGCTAATCCACTAACTTTTTCTCGTGTATTTCCAAAAAAAAAAAAAAAAAAAAAAAAAAAAAACAAGAAGAGAAACACTAATTTTTAACGCGTTTTGTTTTTGTTTTTGTTTTGTTTTGTTTTCCTAGGCATTAGCTTAATTGTTTACTTGTTTTGTTTTCTTGTTTTTTTGTTGTATTTCTACCAAACTAAAACTACTTCATTACTTCTGCTCCATATCTTAATCTTGATTTTCTTCTTCTTCTGGTTTTTCAACAATGTTTTTATGTTTCTGCTAGATACTTGACATCCATCTTCCATCTCTTTTCTTCTTCTCAGACACAATTCATTTTGAAGACTATCGAGAGACCAAAAGTCCTTTTTTTCTCGCCACTTGTGATTCCTTTTTGCTAATCATCCTTTTTTTTTGCTGGCTTTTTGCTCTCTTTTGTCTCTTGCCACTTCATTTCCTTTCTGCATTTAGCACTTTCTTGCTTTCTGTTTTTTTGTTTCTTACTTAGATTTACTAAACTTACTTGACTAAAGCTTTGATCTTATTAACTAGTTTCTCTCCTTCTTATCGTCATTCTTCTCCTCCTACGACTTTACTAAGTTCCTTCTTCATCTTTTTCCATTACTATTCAATTTTGCTTTACGCAAAACTTTCTCTCTCTGTCTCTCGCTCGATCTTTACTAAACTTCTTTCTCCTTTCTTCTCCTTTATAAATTACTTAGATAAGAGAATATTATTCTTCATCTTCAACAAAAGAAAAACATTTCATAAATTTCGAAAAACGTACAAAAGGAAGAAGAAAAAATTGCACATTGTGTGAGATTTGTTTCAAAAATCAAAAATTAGGCAAAGGAAAATATGTTGTTAATGTTTTCATGTTATTTGTTTTGTTCTTGTTGTTGTTTGTTGTATTTGTGATTTCTCATGTTTCTACTTTTCTCTTGGAATGTGGGCAAACAGTTTTCATTCTCTATTCATTCTCCCCGGGAAAATCGATTAAGAAAGGGACAGAAATAGCTTAGGTTGGAGTTTCCCTCTCTAAGGGTTTTCCTGTCTTTCCTTTTCCCCCTTTGAACTGTTTTCCTTAGCTGTCAGTCTGAAGCAATCAAATTTGTTTCTTTTGGTTTTTTTGATAGGAAAATGAACTAAACTAAAGAAAAACTTTTATCATCTCATTTTTATGTTGTTTTTTTGTGTTTTTGTTTATAAATTTATCAATTTAGTTTTGGTTTTTTTGTTTTGTTTTCGTTTTTTTTTTTTTTAGAGGCTTAGGAAGACTTTTGGCTTTGCTTTTGTGTGTGTGTGTGTGTTTGTGTTTGTGTGTATGTATTTGAGAGTGTGTGTGTGTTAATTTCATTTTATTTAAGTAATATATTTATATATATATCTGTGTTCAAATTCAAAATCAAGGAATGTTCTTCTACTACTTCTTCGTTCATCTTCGTCGTTCGATTAGAGATTCACACGTTCTTTCTTTCTTTCTATCATTCTTCTTTCTTTTCTTTTCTTTTTTTTTTTTTGATGATGATAAAACAAATTTAAAATCACAAATACAATAAGTGTGAGTGTGTGTGTGTGTGTGTGTGTGTAAAGTACAATTAACAAAATAAGCAATAAATATTTGTTTTTTTAGTAAAGAAATCGCCTTTTTCCTTTTCTTTCATTCTCTAGCTCTTTTTTGTTTCTTTCTTCTGCTTTCTTTCTTTCACTTTATGCTAATTTCTATTTCTTTTTTACCTTCACTTTCTTTTTCTATCCTCCACACACCTTTGCCTTATTCTTTGTCTAAATCTAATTCTTTTGCCTCTTCCTCTTTCCTATCATTCTCTTCTCTTCTGCCATCCTTGAGACTTACAGGACTAAAAAGAAAATGTGTTGTTTTTTTATGTTTTTTTTTTTTTGGTTGCTTTTGCTGGGCAACTTCTCTTGTCCTTCTGCTTTCCTTTCTTCCTCATCATCATCTCTTATGGTCTAGGAAAAAAAAACATTACTAATCTTAGATTTTTTTGTTTTTTTTTTGTTTATCTTCTTTGTTTTTGTTTTCTGTTTTTCATTAAATTTAACATTAAATTTTCTTTGCAACAACAACAACTCTAAATTTTTCTTTGTGTTGCTGCTTTACTTTTTCTTACTTCTTTGTTGTTGGATTTTGTTTTGTTTTGTTTCTGCTACTTTCTCCTCTATTTTCCTTGCATTTTTTGCTTTCGCTTTCTGTTTTTTTAAAAAAAATTCTTATTATTTTGCTTTGCTGTTTGTTTTACCTTTATCATGTCTACTTTACTACTCTCTTATGTTGTTGTTGTTGTTTTTATTTTCTGGCTACAAGTTTTTCTTTCATTTTGTTTTTTGTTTTTTTGACTACTTTTTTGCTTTTTCTATTTGTTATGGGGGGGGAGGAGGAGGAGGAGGGTGCAAGGGGCGGGGCCTTTTGTTTTATGTTTTTTACTCCACTCTCATCTTCTTTCTTTTATAAAGTGTTTTCGTTTGCCTCTTCCGTTTTACACGGACTTTCTGCTTTGTGTTTTGTTTTCTCTTTCGTTTCTTAGGTCTAGCAAAAAAAAAAAAAATAGACGTACAGTTAAACGTAAAAAACTGTAGACAGCTACAAAAAATTCATTAAATCGACTGATGAGCACAAAAAATATGCTAAAAACTAGTACAAGATTTTCCTTTACTTCTTGTCTACTACCATTTTCTCATCTTCTTTTCTCATCCTCTTCTACTGCGCTTCTTCTTCTTCGCTTTTCTGCTACTTTTCTATCTTTTGTTTTTATTCTTCTGCTGCATTTGCATCTTATCGTCTCTCTTTATTTTATGTCTGTTTTTATTTCCTACTACTAAATCTTCTGTTTTTCTTAATTTCTTTTATTTTATGTTTTGTTTTTTGTTTTTACTAAGATCTTATATATAAATTATTTTTTTTTTTTTATTTTTTTGAAGTTTCTTTCATTCTTCCCTACACATTTGAATTCTTTCTTTCTGTTTCTTCTTCTGTTGTTCATTTTAGAGTTCTTTGAAGTTGACAAAATGAATATTAGTTAAAAGTTTTTTTTTTTTTTTTTTGTTTTTCTTATTTTGTTTTTTGTTTTAGAACAGAGAAACAATTTTAATGTTATTTTGTTGTTGTTGTTTGTTTTTGTTTTTTTTAGTTGCTTTTTACAAAACAATTTATTTTCTTTCCGCCTTTTTGCTTTATATCTTTCTTCTCCTTTTTTCCGCATGCTTTCCATTTTGTTTTTCTAACTACATTTCCGTTTTTCTTTTTTATCTTACGTTTTTTTCTCTTTGTTTTTGTTTTATTTGTTTGTTTTGTTTTCTGCTAAGCTTTTTGTGCTTACATTTCCTCTTTTCACTTTCCATTCTCAAACTGAAAATGAAAATCTTTGTTTTTTCCTCTAAGGTAAAAAAGTTTGCTTGATCATTTTCCTTTCCCATGTTTGCCTTTGTTTCTTTTCCTTTCCTTCTTTTGTTTTTTTTTCACTTATTTTAAGGATTTACTTTTCAAAAATGTTGTTGTTCTTCTTCTTCTTGTTTGTTGTTGGCTTTTCCTTTTTACGTTTCCCTTTGCTAAGCTTTTTTCTTCTGTGACACAAAGTTTTTCTTATATATATTTTGCCTATCAAGAATTTTTTTCTTTCCCTTTTGCTTGTGTTTCATCTTCATCTACTTATAGTTCTCCTACTCTTCACTCTCCTTCCGCTTTGCTTAACTTCCTTTCACTTTCACTTTACTTTCTCCTAGCAGTTGCAGCAGAGTTTTGTGTAAATATTTTCTACTGCTTTTTCAACTTTTTCCTGCTCTAATCTGGTTGGTTTCTTCCTTTCTCTGATCTTTCGCTATGGTTTTTCTTTCTATTTATTTTCTTTAATCTTTCTGTGGTTTCTTTTTCTTTCTTGTTTATGTTGTTGTTTTCCTCTTTTTCGTTTTTGTTTTGTTTTAATCTTTATTTAGGTGTATAAACTATTTTCTATTATTTTAAGTTTAGTCTTTGCTTTTCTTCACTTTTTTACGCTCATGTTCTTAACTCTTTTTTTATCCACCTCGCGTGTCTTCTCCTCTCTACACATGCGTCGTCCCCTCTCTCTCTCTCTCTTTCTCTCTCTATCTCTAACTTTCTCTCACTATCTATCTCTCGATCCTAGCTCTTACATTTTAGTTATGTATTCTTCTTTCTCATTTCTTTTGCTTAATTTTATACATATTTACTCCTTCATCTTTACTTTCACATTTCATTTCGTTTCTCTCATTTTGTTTTATTTTATCTTCTTAAACTTGTATTAGTGAACAGCATTGTCTTGTTGTTGTTATTGCTGCTGCTCCTTCTGCGCTCCTCGCTTGATTGGCTGCTTAATTTAATCATCATCATCATCTCCTCTCTTTCTTTCATTCATTCATCGCATTATCCGCTCTCTTGCTGTTCTCCGTTCTCCAATTTATCCATAGTTCATTCGCGCTCGATCGCTCGCTTTGCTCATTCCTTTTTCTCCATTCTCTCCCAATCGCTTTCATCTCTCGCTCTTCGTCATCTCAGCGTGTCTTATATAGTACTCAAATCGGGTACTAATACATTATATCTGCAAGAATCGAAAGTCAGTATAAAAATGTTCTCAAACTGAAGTTTAGAGTTTTCTCCCAAAGGGCATTCAATTCAAAATATGATTTCATGATTTGTGTGTTTAGATATTTACCTAGTATGGTATTACCAGTGGTGTTTTTGACTGCTTAGTAACTATACTAAGTATGAGAAATGTTGTTGTTGTTGTTGTTGTTGGTGTTGTTTTTGTTGTTGTAGATGGTTGGTTGGTTGGTTGGTTGGTTGTTGGTTTTGGCACAAGCATTCAACAAGAAAGAGAAAGTTGAAAGTAAACGATAAGTTTGATTTATTATGTTAAGATTTTTCTTTTTATGTTTTACGTTGGAAAATTAAAAGACAAAACAAAAAAAAAGTGTAGAAAAGAAAATTGTCTTTAATAATGAACAGATTTTTTTTTCGTTTTTTGTTTTTTTATAGCAAACAGGCAAGCAAGCAACAACAAAGCAGCACACAAAAACCACAAAAACCAAGATGAATAACAAAATCATGGGAAAGGTTTTTAACTACTATAAAAGGGGATGGAAGCAGGAAGCGGTTGATCAGGACTACTTTATGAACATAGATCCCCCCACTAGAACACTTTAGTTTATGGTCAAATATTAGTTTTATCCTTTCTATGTTTTGTATTTTCTTACTTCTGATTATAATTTGAGTCGAAATTTATCTAAAGATGATACATAGATCATAGATCAAAGATAACTCATTAGAATAGTAATTGCAATATATTTTAATCTGGTTCGATATGATTTGACTAAAAATTGAATCTTAAAAAGTTATTGAATACATTTTTGATATTTCATTGGTTAAATATATGTACATATATAAATTAGTTATAGAAATTTCCCCAGTTAATTGTATCAAGTGCTCTAAACCATTCTCTGATCTTTTTTATTATTGTAATTAGAAGTCATAAAAGTGTTGAGTAGAGTGAGTGGGTGAGTAAGTGAGTCAGTAAGTAATGATGATGAGTAGGCAAAGAGATCATTGAGAAAAACAAAGAAAATTGGCAAATGAATCAAATGTGAGGCGAGTGACAAACAGAGAGAGAAAGAGTGAAAATAGTGTGATGAATAGTTTTAGTGATGAAAACAGAGTTTTCCTTTTTTAAAAACTTATTAGCAGCAAAACACAGCGCACATGCAGAATAAAGCAGTGTTGGAAAATGTCTCTTTGTTAAGTTGAATTGTGTAAGTGTGCAAAAATAACAAAAAAAAAAACAAAAAAAAGAAAGGCAAATAGGAAACGGAAATGGAAAAAGCAACATTCATTCTCCTCTCATACTAAAGAGAGAGAGATGAGATAGAGATTGAGAGAGTGGAGAGAAAGCAAAGGCAAAGAGGTAGAGAAATAGAGTGAAATAGATGATGAAACAGACAGAGACAGACAGAGAAACAGAGTGTGAGAAAGAGAGAGAGAGAGAGAGAGAGAGAGAGAGAGAGTGACAAAGAGATCATCGAGAGCATTTCACTCACCTCGCGAAGAAGACCTATTTGGGAGCGGCTTGATGTGGATACTGTGTGTATGCCTCGTCGGGTGATGCAGCTGTGCTAGCCTGTTCGGAATCTGTCATTGGCATTGTTGGTATAATAGTTGGTGGTGGTGCATAATATGGATAAGTTGGACTAATATACTGTAACGATGGAGAAAAGTTCTATAAAAGAAAACGAAATGAAACGAAAAACCCAAGAAACAAAAGAAAACAAAAAACAAGAAAGGAACAAAAAAAAAAATACGAAAACAAAAAACGAGAAAACAAAAAAAAAATATTGTCAACAAAACAAAAGTTTACCAAAAATAAAGAGGTTCAAATTGTATATATATATATATCACAAAGAGAGAAAGAGAGAGAGAAAGAAAGAAAGAGAGAGAGAGAATGGAGAGGAAAAAGGATAAGAAGAGATTTACAATTTATATACGGAGATTTTTGCTTTTTTTTTTGTTGTTGTTTGACGTCAATCGATCTCATACCCCCCTCCGTCACCCTTTGGAGTTGGTTGGTTGGGTGGAGGGGGGCAGGGCAAGAGATCGGTATCAGCAATTTCAGTTCTCTTATCTTTCTTAGAATTTACTCGTTTTGTTTTTTTCGTTTTTTCTTTCAGTTTGCGGGGTTACTAAAGTTCTGTCTCTATACTACATATACATTTTTTTTATATACATAATATATAATAGAATATATATAGGTATATATGTACATATATTGTAGAAGTATTAGCTAAAAAGTTATCATCGATTTGCTTACAGAGTTGCCGATTTGCAGAGTGGCCAACTGGGGCATCATTGTTCCATATGGCACACCTGTATCGCCACTGACCATCATTGAAATGCCACGTGGTTGCACCTGATTAACAGCCTCCGGTTTGTATGAGGTGACGCCCAATTGTGGAGCTGCCATTTGCATGTACTAAATGAAGAAGAATGAGGAGAAAAACAAGTTTAGCATTGAACATTTTGATCGATCAATTAACAACTCACCTGATCATCTACCTGAGTGATCGGTTGGGTCATCATATAGCCGGGAATCCATTGAGAACCAGCCACTGGATAACCACCCACCGGGGGTGCACTGAATCTAGAATATGGCACTCCAATTGGTGTGCCCACATTCACACTGACACCATTCTGCTGCAATGTGGGATCATAGGCAACGGGTATACCCTCGGCGGATACATCACGCCACGCACGCGTATTCGGATCGGGAGTCTTGAAGAGATTCTTCTTTTTTGGTCCACCATCGGCGAATTTCACCAATAATGGATCTTTGGCACCCGGTATTGTGTTACCATTGAACATCTGAATGATTTGTTCGCATTTCTCGCGGCTCTCCATGCGGGCAAAGCCAACGCCTAAACAAAACCACAAAAATATCAATTAGATTCACAATGGATTCGATCCGAGGATTAACTTTTATCAATTTAAATGGTTTAGTTATGGGTTGAAAAGACTTTTCGATACGTTCAGTTTGAAATTATGCAAATGACACGTATACAAAAGGCGACGACCTTCTACTTCGATCATATATTTTAACTATCTTGCATCCTTCTCTCACTTTTACTTACCCTTTGAATTCATTTGCTGATCACGCAATATTCTGGTCGAAACAACTTGTCCATATTTCGATAGCATTGCCTCCAGATCAGTTTCCTTGAAATGTGGCGGCAAATTTGCAATATACAAATTTGTGGGATCCTGTTCCTGTTGCTGTGTAGTTTGGGGGTAGCAGGAGTTGATTGGTAGGTAGGTAGGTGGGTGGATTGGGTAGGATTGGGTTGGTAGTTTCGTTGTGTTTTGTGGGAGTTGTTGTTGTTGTTGGTTGGGTGTGGGAAGGTGGAGAGTACGACAGATTTGTTTTTGTTGGTCAGATTTGTTTGTTTGTATTTGTTGTATTTTGATTGGTTTTCACATTCGTTTTTTGGTTAAACAAAATGTTTGGTTGGTTACACAAACAAAAGCATTTTTGGCGATAAGCACAAATTGGTTGGTTGTTTGGTTGGTGTGTGTTTGGTGTGTGTGATGCATGGATGGGTGGTTTAGTGGGTGGTTGTTGTGGAGTGCGTTTTGGGTGAGGCGAGCAACATATAGACGACGACAACGACGACACAACGACGAGAGCAGCGATAAGTAGTAGTTGAGTTGAGTTGAGTTTGGTTTATTTTTTTTCGTTTTTGTTTTCGTAAAAGGAGGAGAATATAAAAAATGTAGAAAAATTTTGTCATTAGTAAAAAAATTTCAGTTAATAAAACATTCCGCAAAATTGGTTTTTGTGTTCTCCTTTTCTTTTATAAAAAAATTTGTTCTTGTATTTCTTGATGGTTCGTGTATTGGTGTTTGTGGTGTGTTAGTGTGCGTGTGTATGAGTTTAGATGTGTGTGTGTATGTGTATATAAGTGTGCCTGGCTCTATGATCAATGTTCAAGTGTAAGAGTGTATTGTGTGTGTGTGTGTGTGTGTGTGTGAAATAGCCTTAAGACTTAATTTTCATTTTTTTCAATAATATTTTCAAGACCTAAATATATATATATGTATATGACTATATATATATATAGGTGGTTAAAGTTAAATACTTAACCCTACTTAATGGGATTGTTTGAAACTCAAATTTGCCAGCGAAAACTTGTTTTTAAAATTAAAAAACACTTTCCAAAAGCAAGTCTAATGGAAAATTATTTTTAGAGTTGAGAGTTTATTTCAATCTCAGATTTCGAGGGTGTTTGAATCAATTCCCTTTTCATCGGGTTTCAGTTTAGAGTGTTAAAAATTTGTTTTCAATATAAATCGAGAATGGCAAATTGGTTTAAACAATTCCCTTCTAAAACGCATGATCCCCGCCCCATATTAAGCCTCCTGACTTCGTTTTGTTTATTTGTGTAATTGATTTGTGATAATGTTTCTCAATTTTATCTAGCACTTAATTTAATACCCAAACAAAACTTAGAGACTAAAGACAGTTTATTATTTTGTTGTTGTTGTTTTTATACTTAGATTATAGTTTGCTTTGGTTAGGTTTTTTGGCCGGCACAGGTAGCATTGTAGCATTTTTTTGCGTACTCAAAAGGAATTACAAACTGTTTTGTTTGGTGGAGATTGATTGATTGATTGATTGATTATACGCTGGCTATAACTTCAAAATACAGTTTATACAGAGTTTTTGTTGACGAAATATATATATATATATGTATATATTCTATTCTATTTTGCCTACACTAGAGAGATTATTATTATTATTGTAATTATTAATTTGTTAACTAACTTTTATGATTTGGGATTTTGTACAAGCTAAAACAAAACAAAAACAAAATTGTACACAAACCAACAACAGAAATGATAACAAAATCTTTTTTGTCTTTTAATGACTCATTTAATGCTATCGGATTATAACGATGAATAACTAGATAACAGGAGAGATAATGAGAGGAGAGCGAGGGGGGAGATGGGCGAGTGGGAGCTCGAATGGATGGATGGATGGATGGTGGGGTAAAGGGACTAAAAAGTTACTAAGCCGCTCAAAATGTTTGTTGTTTGATTTGGATTTTATTTTTTTTTTTATTTTTTTTGGTGTAGAATTTTGCTGGCTTCATTTTATTATTATTTTTTTTGTTGGTCAACTATTAATCCATGGTACAAGGATTTATGATTTAAGCCTCTTGTCGATAGCTCTAGCTAATTAAAAATTGCTCCTTTTTTTTAAATACAAAAATATATACTCTAAAAATGTATAAACTTAATAAAGAGAAGGGGAGAAAGAGAGAGAGCGATAGAGCAATATATTTATATTTATATATAGAGAGGATCACGCATATAATCAAATAATCAGTTTAACTAAATTTACGCCCAATAACCCTTGGTTTTATATATTTTTTTAAACTAAACTACAAACTAATTGTAAGTTACTTATAAAGTTATATGAATACGATTTACAATTTAGGTTTAGATTTGAATTATATATATTTAATTTCAATTTATGTGTCTACTAATAGAAAAGAAAATCTCATAACTCTTAAAGCAATGAGGATATAATCAAATGATGGCAACTCTATGTTCAAGATGCCTAAAAGTAGGCAAGAAAAATTTGTATTCCTTCAAGTTGTGAATTTTTGAGACATTTCGCTTCGGACTTTGCAAAATCGTGTCAATGGATTAGAAATCTAAAACTTCGTACAACAGTTTTGTTATAATAAAATTAAATCGTTAGAGTTTGAATAAAAAATAGGAAATTTTTTATATTTTTGCAGAGGATTCACATAGAAAGAGACAGCCTAACAGGCAAATTCAATTTCATTCTTCAAAAAAAGAAGTAATTGATTAAGGATATTTCAAACTCGGCCATGTCTTGTTAAATTGAACACTAATTTACACTAAATGAAAAATCAAAAATGATGTTTTCAAAATCAGAATCTAGTTTATACATATTTATATGTAGGAGGTGTGTATATATATTTAGTTTAAGTATATAGGTTCGCTTAAAATTAAGTTCTTAGTTACTTTAAAGATACAACTGAAATGTTCTATTGAAATAAATAAAATCTCTTTCATTTCATGATGATGATAAATTTGAAACTAGAATGGATCTTTTGTACCTACTATATATGGATATTGATATCGATTCGTTACGAATGGTTTTCTATAACTATATAACTATATTAATTGTGTCCTGACGACGACTAATTGGACTATGGCTATGGCTATGGCTTTTGGTTTCAATGGTTTTTTTTCGCAATTATATTACCAACACAAAATCCGCTAGATAGTCTTTTACATAATTCAGATATATATATTGTATATATATATGTATATTGGGAGATTAAAGAGAGAAGGATTAACACACTTTTGTTTCAATAAATACATATGCATGTATATATAAAAGATATATAAATGTTAACTAATCGGAAATGTCATTAACAAAAATTTCGAATGTATTTCACTATTTTATTATATTTAATTCAAATTGTTTTTTGTTTTACTAAATTAATATATATATGTATATATGTATATCGAGCTACGGTTTTTGTTTAAGTTTAATCTACGCCAAGTGAAAATATTATAGATGATGATGAAGAGGATGATGTATTTCAATATATATGCATATATATATATATCTATATATGTATGCGTATATAACGATTTATGTGTGTGAGGTTCTTTTTGGTATTTACGAGTAGTACAAACGGTTATACAAGAAAGACTACAGTCTAAAAGAGGGGGGTAGGTAGAGTAGCGGAGAGGTTTGGCTGGGGAGCTGTGTGGAAGGTTTGGGTTGGATTTAACTTTGGTTTTTGGGCTCCAAATTTAAAACAAGGCAAAAAAAAAAAACAAACGCACTTACACGCAGAGGAGGAACGGCAATAAAAATGGTTGAAATCTTTATTTATCCACGCGTAGGTGTTAAGGAGTAGAGGTTGAAAGAGAATTGCGTGGGTGGAGGAGGGGGCGGATAAAGTTCAGTCAGCCGAGCAAATCAAATAAATTTTCGTTTTCTGCTGCTGTTTTCGTTCCTTCTTCTTGGCGTTTTGACAGAGTGAAACATTTGCCAAATGTTTAAAGGATACAAACAGGGAAATTGAGAGCGAATGAGATTGCTTATGGTTTTTTTTCTTTCTTATACTTTTCAAGTGTATGAGATACATATAACGAATATTTCTTGAAAACGTCTACAAAGAAATAAAAGAATATGGCTAAAAGTGTTGGAACTTAAGCTTGAAAATCTTTAGAGTATTTTAGCTTAGCAATGGCAATGCCGAAGTTTGAATACTCTTAAGGTTAAATGAGAATTTTCAGTCGAAATTTTCTACTTCTTAAAAAGGAAAGTTCTCAAAGTTTGGAAAGTTTTTCAACTTTAAAATATTTAATCCAATTTACTCAATCGAGTTTACAAGTTAAACCTGATACGTACAATCAATGAAAAGAGGCGTAGATTTTGGAAATCATCTCAAAAATTATTGGAATTTTGTCATAAATTGGTTGTTGGGACGAAAAGGAGGTAACAAATCAAAAAGGATACAAAAGGAAGTACCTAATCAAGCGTAAATGTACTACTTATATGTTTTTAAAAAGAAACCTTGAAATTAAAATATATTTTATATAGATAATCGATTGCTTAAAGCTGTTAAACTAAAATATATGTGTAACTTAATTTGAAAAAAGAAACATAAATAAAAGAAACTTAAGAGGCAGATCTAAAGAGTAAACGATATGAATAAATGATAAAAGGAGACACCACTAAAGAAAAGGAACTTGGGATTACTTAGTTTTTGGTTGAGAGAGAGAGAGAGAGAGATGGAGATAGAGATACATAGGTAGTTTGGTTTTTTGGTTAAGGGATTTTGGATGGCTGGGGGCTGGGAGTGGGTTGGGGTTGGGGGGGAGAGATTCTTTTGCGGTTGTGTGTGAGGGGGTGAGTATTACTTGCATGCAAACAAACGTACAATGGCCGGCCTATGAAGCACCCAGATACCCACTTTGGCCATCTGAGCTTGAACGCCCTTCGCCTGCAGTCCCTTGACGGCGTTCTCCGCGTATGCTGGCTGCTCGAAGTCGACGAAGCCATAACCTGTAACAAAATATATTTTGTTTTTGTTTTTTGGTTTTGTTTTTTTGGTTTTTTGTTTTATTTGTTTTGTGTGAAGGGAGGATTTTTTTTTTTTTTTTAATTTCATTTATAAATATATATATATATATATATAAAAAGTAAGAGAGAGAGAGAGAGATATATAGAGATTGTAAACAAATTTTGTTTTTTTTATCACACACATTGAAAAATTGAAAAGAAAACCAAAATAACGTAAGAGAAACGAAAATTTCAATCAAATTTTTGTTTGTTTCATTCCAAAAAAAGGAGCCAGAGAGAGAGAGAAAAAAAAAAGGAAAACCAAAAACAAAATATATAATTTTTTTTTTTTGCCAATGCAGAGAAAAAGAAAAAAACAAGAGAGAGAGAGAAAAAAGGAATGAGAAGTGAAAATTTAATTAATAAAAATACAAACATACGAAAACATCTATCAAGACACACACGCAGACACATACAACAGACACACACACACAATTTTCTTTTTACATCTCTGATTTAGAGTTATCATAAGTATATATGTATATATATTTATAGATTTCATTAATATCACAAAGAGATAGAGAAATATTTATATATATAGAGAGATAGAGGGAGAGAGAGTTAGAGATATCAAGTGCAATATTCGAGAGTACAAAAGGAGAAAGAAAGAGACAGTCTCTCTGCCTCTTTCTCCTTTAGCCTCATACACACACTAGTGTGAATGCATTAAAAATGGGATGAGTTGCGATTGTGAAATGAAAATTGGAAATAAACAAAACAAATAAAAAAAAAAAATAAAGGAAAATCGAAACTGAATAAAGAAAAACTATAAACATATTTAGATATATATCCATATATATGATATACATATACATACATATATACTTTCAGAATAATACACACACAATTATACAGAACTAACGAGCAATAAGATTTATAGCACACAAAAACTAAACATTAAAAAAGTTTCAATCAAAATTCATAGGAAAATCAGTAAAAAAAAAAAAAAACAGACAACAGGAAAAGAAGGAAAAGAATGTACTTGAATCATGCCAAAGTTTCCATTCTCTCTCTTTGCTTTGTTCAAAGAATTTTAAAAGAAGAAAGAGTATACGGACTTTGGCATTATTTTGTACTTTTGATTCTTCTTAATAACAAAAGGAAATTTAATCAAATAAAAAACCATACAAATAAAAATTTATTTTATAAATAACAAATAAATACAAGTTGAAAGTTTTCAATTTAATTTTCCAGTAATTTGTTGTCCATGTTTTTCGCATTTTTGTTTGTTTTGTTTTTGGATATTTTTTTTTTGTTTTTTTTTTTTTTGGTACAGAAAAGACACCGAAACTAATTATACATTAATACAGATAAAATACAGAAGAAACACAACACACATAATATAATAAAAATAATGATGAGAAATGGTGAAGAAAAAAATACCTTTACATTTGTTTGTTGTTTTGTCTAAGATAGCCTTGGTTGATATTATGGTTCCATATCTGTAAAAGAATAATAGAGAAGAGAGAGAGAGAGAGAGAGAAAGAGAGAAACAGTGGGTTAGTAGTGTGGGACAAAAAGATAAGAGTCAAATTGAATATATTCCATATGTATGATGGGGAGGGGGGGGGGGGGGGGGGCACACGTGTGTGTGTGAGTGTGTGTGTGTGTGTGTGTGAGATTGGAACATAATCTGATTATGTCCTGCTCTTTTTTATATCCCCCTCCTCTATATATACCCTGTATAGGAAGCACAGTTCGGGCATATTTCTACTTAGTCTACTTGTTATATACCTTCTATAGTTATAATTTCCACATTAATGTTCAGAGTTAATTATAGAGTACCAAAAAAAGTCGGCATGTTCGTTTGTTTTTGTGTCACATATATGCCAATTAAAGTCTCATTAAAATTACATTTTTTTTCTATTTGCCTTTTGCACTTTTTGATTTCTTTCCGTGAGCCCTGAAAAGTAGGCAACGGTAAATGGAGTGACAGACAGAGAGCGAGAGAGAGGTAGATTGAGAGAAAGAGATGGGAGGAAAAAAATGTCATAAGCGAGCATTTAAATGGCTCATAATTGACTTAGTCTGCACCCCCCTCACACCACAAGCCTGTGCTCCTATACCCCTCCTCCTGTCCTCTATCTGCCCCTCGATGTCCTGGGGGCAAAATTAAATCAATATCATTATAGTTACTGGTAGAGTGCCAGCCCAAGGCTTGGTCTACAGGGGAGGGGAATGGCTGTTGGAGGGCATGGGGAGGAGAAAGAGAGATGAGGTTACGTTTCATGTTATAGTTATAATAACATTAAATCCGCTTATTTTGATTGCCTTCGAAAGAGGGATCACGACGTTGGTGGCTGGACGGAAGGGGACGGACCGCCGAGGGGAGGGAGAGAGAGAGAGAGAGAGAGAGCAACAACAAATTAACCTTCAATTTAATTACTTGGCTTGACTTTCCATTCGCAGTTCGCCCTCTGTCACTGCTAGTACCCCATGCCCCTTGCCCCTTGTCCCCGCTAATTGTATTTAGTTTCATTTCTATTAACATTTCTATATCGTATTATTATTTTTTATGTTCATGGAGTGTGACCAACTAATAACTTATTTCTCTCGTGTTTTCTGTGTTTCGTTTCTGTTTGTTTTGTTGTTGTTTTTCTTTTCTATTTTTTTTAATGCATTTTGTTTGCTCTTTTGGCTATGATATAATGAAGTGGCTAACATGGCGTATGCGTAATATACACATAATAACTAAGAATAATTCAGTTTTAGTTCTACCCCGCCGCTTCACGCAATCTACCCCACGCACCATTCCGCTCACCGCTTTCAGCTACTACTGCTATTCACTCACTAATTAGTGGTGGAATTTTGTACGTTTATGTTTAGTTTGCAGAAACTTGATTACGATGGAGATGGGGGTTTTGGGGCGTTCAGGGGGAGAGGGAAGGATGGGGTTGCGCGTATGGCTAAATTGGGGTAGGGGGTTTATTTTTTTAGGGGTTGGCTTTTTGTTTAGTAGAAACTCAACCAAGCGTAAACGGACTTAGGCCTGCTGCCTCATTAGCAGCAGCAGCAACAGCAACAGAAAGCAAACGATTTGGGGTTGACCCACAGAAACCGAGTAAGAAAACGAGTATGAGAGCGAGAGAGAGAAGGGTGGGGGGAGCAAGCATTGGGTGGGACTATATATGCGAGATAAATGTGGTCCATCAGTAGTCTGGCGAGCAGCAGCAGAGAAGTAAATTAGAAGGAGGCAAATCGATATGCTTCCACACACACTAAATATTCATTTCGGATTAGTTTGGTTTGGTTTACTTTTTCCCCTTATTTGGTTGCTTTTTTTGATTTTGCTCTCTCTCGTTTTTTTTTTTTTTGCCTGGAGGAGTGGAAAGGATAAAACGTGCGCTCATTTATAAGAATCTCTGGGTTGATCCCATTAAAAATTTAACCAAATTAAGGATTTCACCCTCCCACACCGCCCGTTTTACTAAATGGATGAAATCCGAAACGAATTTAACTTCATGTTTTTAGCTCCTCATCAAAAAGTAAGCAATACATTTCATCATTTTGTTTAAAATAGTCAAATGAAAGCATTTAGAGTCCTGGGAGTTTCTAAACTTGATTTGAAATAATTTAAAATCTATTCCTAGTATTGGGTTTCGAAGACAAACATCTTTTAAATTATCGATTGTATCAATTCCTTCATTGTCTATGTCTAAATTATAAACTATTCCTTGAATGAAACCCTCAACTTCACTTCAAGAATTTGGCCATTATAGAAATTCGTTTAAATTATCGATAAATTTGGCAGTAATTAAAAATTTTGCTCTTTATTTTATGTCTTATGTTAGTTCGATAAAGACTATAAATTTCCTAAAGGCATTCTGTTTTGGGGATTTTTGGGGTCTCCCATATTCTGAACTTTGATATAATCTATATGAATTTCGATAAATTGATCGACAAAATAAGATAGATTTGCGATTTGGGGTTACTTACTGTGCACACATATTAACTAGATCCTTGTCAGTTGTGCCTTGCTGGAGTCCGCGTATATAGAGATTTGTCTTTGACAATTGCTCACCGCCGCCGCCCTGTTGATTTTGATTCTGTGCGGTGCCGTTGGGACCCATGTTGGTATTTGTATTTGTTGTATGGCTCAAACTGGTGCTCAATGTGCCGCTCTGTGAACCGGTATTCGATGAGCTGCTCGAGTTGGTGTTGCTTGGTGAGGCAGCAGTTGGTACACGCTGGCCGTACTGCAAGTAGAGAAAAGAGGGGGACAAGAGAGGTTAGCTTAAATTTTGCAAGGCTTGTGGCTTGATGGTGTGAAAATATTTCTATGGAGAAATAAAAGTAAAATATGTGTGTATGTGTGTGTGTATGGCATAATATTAAGCGATTATCGGTTTGCTGCTGATTCTTTCTGCTGCCTTGTGCGCTCTCTCTTGCGAAAAGTATTTTTATTGCAAATTCCAATTCAAATAGCTTTGGCGAGAGACAACACTCACATTCGAGAAGTTATTGAATGGGCATAAGGTAAAGGACACACGGGACGATAACACAATGCGAGAGAGAGAGAAAGCCAACGAAATGCTATGGCATGCTGACGTTTTTCACTTTGCAGGATATTTTCCATCTTCTTTTTGTACGTTTTGGCAGGCGTTGAAAATCCATAAAACTTGTATGCAACAAACAAATGCTCACACGTCCGCACACAGACACACACACACACACACTCACACACACATACACTCAGGGAGACAGAGAGATTGCAAATGTTTTTCTGTTGAAAATTTGCCAAAAAAGAAATGTGAAAAGGAAAATTTAAGCTCTAGAAACAAAAACAAGAAACAATACCCAAAAGAGAAAGGGGTGAGGGAGAGAGGGGTAGGGAGAGAGAGAGAGACCCAGCCAAACTTTCAAACCAGAAAAATCAAGCGACACATTTTTTAGTAGGTCTTGTCCTCATGTTCTTTTTTCGAATTTTGTTTCAGTTTTTTTCATTTTATGCAGGAAAAAACCACAAATTCATTTGCATAGCTTTAGGAGCAAACGTTACTCTCGACGGCTTAAAGGTCAATCGCTCTTTAAATCACAAGTTTTAGATGGCAATTACTTGACTGTTATACGACTGTTATATGTTTGACTTGTCGGTTCACAATCAAAAAGTTAACTCATATGACTAAAGGATATGTGCTATAGAAACTTTCAGTGGGTTATTCAAGGTGATTCTGCATATATTTCAGTTCAGTCAACCAAAAATGATATTGAGGAAAATTTGTCATTTTATCCTCTATCCACTCACCGCCGACTTGTTCTCTCGTTTCTCTTCATAAATTATGCAAATTAAATCCACACACAAACAAACAAACACACACACACATACACACACGCACGCACATACATAAACAAATTGAAGAATGGAAAAATAGCCAAAGGCATTTTGGTGAAACAACAGTTTCTATACAATTTCATTGAAACACAGAAACACACACATACATATGCATATTTGTACATACAAAATACATGCATTTATGTGTGTATTTGTATTTATTATTTTAATAATGACAAAAACAGAATAAAGTAACAACAACAACAACAAAAACAAACATTTTCCGTGTATATCATCAAAATAAACTTGCAACATGTGCAAAAAAAAAAAGCAACTACTACCACAACAACAGCTACAGCCGAATTAAAAATGAAAAACACAAATTTTAATTGCTGGAAAAAAATTATGATTTTCATTTTATATTATTTATTTTCGTTTTTGTTATAATTTCATAGGCAATTGAGCTAAATAATAAATAGAGAATACTTAATAAAAAATCAGAATATAAAAACTAAACAAGCCGATAGTTGGACACCCTTGCGTATACATAATCTAATTAATTTTTTAAAAGATTTTAGTAAAGTATAGAATCAGAGGAGAATCCTCAAGGGAAGACATGAGACACAGTAAGAGAATATACTCTATAGTCATCATCTCTTATGTATCTAATCATATATAATCTTTTCTTCATCCCCACACACACTCCCACATCTCTCTCTCTCTGTTCATTTACCTTTGGGATATAACCAATGATGATGATTATTACATATATATTTCCTCAATATTTTTGCAATCTCATCTTTAGGTCACGTGCCAGAAATATGTATTTATATATGTTCGTAGAACGAACTATGTGATTTATGATATGAATTTGTCGTAGACCGCCCCCGGACTATATAATTCATTTAAAGTCATCTTTGTCGTTGTGGTCATCGTCTTTGTCGGCCTCATCATCATCATCTCTTTGGAGAGATTCTAATGTCTCTAACAAATAAATCAAAACAAAAGCAAATGGAATAGTCTACATTCAAGTCTCCGTCTGTCGTTTGTCTTTACCTTCCTTTGTCTACTTTTTATTCCTTTTGACCATTTCATAAATCCACTCAATCACGATTAGTGACAGTTATTATTATTTGTCCAACTGTACTTAAAGTGCCAACTGTCAGAATTTCAAGAAAAATCAAGCTAAAAGGCGGATGAATTTTATTTTATGACTTTCCAAAAAGCACAAATATAATAATAATAATAATAAAGGAGCAAAAAGGGGGTAGACGAGCAAAAGCCGAAAATCCATATCCAAAATCCGGTCATGTACATATAAAAAGAAATTCACCTCACGTGACTTATATAAATTAAATGCGTATGAGAGGTGTGAGGTGAGCATGAGGAAGTCAGTCAGTCAGTAAGTCTGTCTGGTTGGGCAAAAACGTTGACAGTCAGATAACCGTCAAGACGCAAACCGGGAAAAAGGAAAAGGACACAAGTCATGTGCAAATCGGAATGAAATGGAGAGGTAGAGACATAAGCGTGGGGTACGAAATATTTACCAGATTAAGAGGAAAAAACATTTGTTGGTACTTATACTTATACTTATGCTTATAAAGACAACAACTCCAGATCAAATATCTTAGGCAAAAGAGGAGAAAAAAACTTCAATTATCGGTTTTAAAGGTTGTTCAGATGATCTATATTCTGTTAGGGAAAGATTTCTCTAATCCTTGCCCTGCTTTTCCTTTATAATTTTGGTTGCATTCGTCTGCTTTTTTTTATGGTCAATTATACTTTCACTCTTTGTGATAATGAAAAAGTTTAAAAGAGTTCATTAAACTTGACCTTGAGGCAAAAGTTGCCAGATTATTATTTTCTTTTTTTTTTTTGTTGATGGTTATTGTAAAATTCAAATTTATGAGCCCAACTTCAAGGGAAAGAGAGAGATGGAGTGAGGGAGGGTGATAAGAAAGTGTTTAATTTATATGATTTTCTTTTGTTTTACTCTTGTTGCTGCTCTCTTGTTTTTGTTGTTTGATTTTGGTTTATTAAACGATATCTAATCGTAATTCGACTTGCATTTTGTGTTTAATAATAATTATAATCGTTTTGGAGTTCCAACTTTTCCATGTGTTGGTTGTATTCGTTGTGTTTGTTGCGTGTTGTTTTGTCATTGCCATTAAAAATGGCATTTTTATTTCCATTATGATTATCCATATACATATATATATATATAAATATTTTTTTTTTTGGTCTATGCCATAAATATGTAAACAACTAAAGGTTAACACACATAAACTTTAAGCCATAGAGAAAGATAGAGAAATAGATAGATAGATTGAGAGTGAGAGAGAAAGCCGGAGAAGAAATTGTGGCTTTCGTTTTTGCGCTTAAAGAAAAACGCATGAAATTTTTTGCAAATGACGCAATTTTGCAAATAAAACGGCAAAAAGCAAAAGGCAAAAGCCAAAGAATTAAACAAAAAGAAAACGAGAAACAAAAAAAAAAAAAAAGAAAAGAGAAAAGAAGAAAAAATCAGCCAGTCAGCCAGCCAGCCAGCCAAGTTGTCGTTTGCCCATTTTGGCTTTGGCATGACACACATTAAGAACACGAGTTTGCCTCGCTCCCTCTCTCTCTCTCTGTTTCCCTCTATCTCTCTATGTGTCTCTATGTGTGTCTCTACCCGCTGTCTATGTGATCTTTTCGCTCCCCTTTCACCCCTCTTTCACTTTGAGTTGTAGTTTATGCCATTGTCGTGGTCGTTTTCGTTGCTGTGCGCATAAAATTATTAGAACGATATAATTTCATTATCAGACGACAAGCCAAAAGCAAAAACCAGCAGGCAGCAACAGCAACAGCAACAACAACAACAACAACAACAACAACAACAATAGCCAGGCAGGCAGAAACATAGCGAAATGGCATAAAGTTCATTGGCATATGGGGCGTATGAGTATGCGTTGCCTTCCATTTTTGCTTTCAAGTATTTTTCATCTTTCTCTTTGCGCTCATGTCCCTCATGCTCCCTCCTCCTATTCTTTATGCTTGCTTTTGGTTCTCTGGATATTTATTAAAATACAAAACCGGAAGGTCGCCGCCGTTGTTTCCATATTTATCATCACTTTTCACTTTAAACGTACTCCAAAAGTCGAATGAAATTTCGCAACAATTCGTTTCACACTTCATAATAAATAGAAGTTTATTTAAAGTCAATAAAGTCTCTTAACTAAAGTTCTAAATTTTAATTAATCTCGATATTAGGTGATTTAGAATGATTTTATATCATTGATTCATGCAGATGTCTTCAAGGCTGATTTTGAGTCTGAAAATTCATTAACAAATTCAATTTGAAGACCCCATTGATTAAAACAAGCTTAAAACTAAATTTCGCGAGTCTCCAACACGTAATATAAGTAAGGTAGAGGAGGAGTCTGGAGAAAACGACGTTGAAATGTATCATCAAAAGTGACCAAATTTAACTTGGTTGTCCATTCACCTTTAGCTCCAAGTTACAATTACACAATGAACCCAAAAACCTTACACACACACACACATTGAAGGTCTTGCAGAAACAATGTTTCATTTTGTATTTTAGGTTCATCATGTTTCTTAGTAAAAAGTGTTAAATGCCAAAAGTTTAATCTCTTGTTGGTCAATTAGCTACTTGAAATTCCCAAAACTTATCACAAATTCGATAAAGACTAACATTTTAAACATTGATGTTCATTTTGTTTGTGCTGCATCTTATGGTCACTTGCAATATTGAGTTTATTCCAATGTTTTTCCTTTTCAACCTTCTTTGTGCTTAATTCAATCAAATGTTCTTTAATCTTTTCACTTGCCGCCGCCCAGCTCAGCAGCATCCCCCCCACTCTCACTTCCTTTTCCCCACCTACCGTGTTATACTTGGATGCGAAATTGCTCTCTCGAGTAAAATTTGCACTTGGAATTTATTATTTAATTATTTTCTGCATGTGAGCGAGAAGGGAACCAAAAATTGTATGTAAGTATCTTTGAGATACTAAAGTATCTACATTTTTCTCTCTCTCTGTGTGTGTGTGTGTGTGTGTGTGTGTGTGTGTGTGTGTGTGTGTGTGTGTGTGTGTGTGTGTGTGTGTGTGTGTGTGTGTGTGTGTGTGTGTGTGTGTGTGTGTGTGTGTGTGTGTGTGTGTGTGTGTGTGTGTGTGTGTGTGTGTGTGTGTGTGTGTGTGTGTGTGTGTGTGTGTGTGTGTGTTGTGTCTGCTCAAGCGTTTATATCTTCTTGTCGTTTCATGTGTTTATATATATATATACATTCAAAATATTTTATCAGCATTTCAATGTTTACTCTTTACATTTACTCGAACAAAATTTCCTAAGCCAAATTCAACAACAACAGGGTGGATGAAGGGGAAAGGGGAGGGCGCTTCTTGTCATTGGCCATGATGTGTATGAAAAAGACAAGATAGAAAAAGTAGAGAAACACTCTACACCCCACTCCCTGACCCTCTACACTCCTATTGGAGATTGTTGAAGCAGGCGCCAATCAAATCTTCCCATTTCTCCCACACTTCCTCACTAAAAACCAAAAGCACAATCGTTTTGATAGATTATTTGAAATGCCCAGATGAATATATGAAATGTTTGTAATATTCCCAAGACCATTCCCATTCTCGTCATCATTTCGCGTGTTCGATATCACCAGCTCATCTCGAACCCGCTTAGCCTTATACGCCAGAGAGACTAAAAAAGCTACAAAGAAAACCTCTTCGAGTTCTTTAAAAGCGGCAAAAATGAAAATATTATTCCCCCTGCTCCTCTTTCTAAACTTTTTGGTAAAGAAGAATTTTCGTCAAATTAGTACCAAAAAAAAAAAAAAACCCCATTATTAAACAGTTTAAATTGTATCTAAAAATAGCCACAACAAAATATTATAAAAATTCACTATAGTAATTTTTGTATTTTTATTTTTTGCTTATCACTTTTGTTTTTTTGTGGTCGCATCCGCAACAAAAACGAATAAAACAAAAAAACTCTCTCACACACACACAATGGCGAATAAAACAAAAATATCAAATAATCTCTTTAAAAAAAAAAAAAAGTTTCGTGTGTGAAAAATAATAATTAAATAAGTACATTCAAGTTTTGTTATAGGCCACACACACACACAAACAACACAAAAGATGAAGAGAAACCTCAAACACAAACTGAACAATTTTAATCATTAAATTCCAGAATAAAATTTCAACCTCAGTCATGGTGAAGGGAGGGGAATGGACAGCAATTAAACAAGAGAATCCATTTACTATCAATGAAGGGCAAATTACACAAAAAAAAATATAAATATCGTGTCTAATTTTGAGAATTTCTCAAAGTTCTATATTTCCCTCTCCATTAAGCATTTCGATTCCTTCTACCTTCTTTATTTATTTTCTTTTTAGGGTTATGCAATTGTAGACAAATTTTCCATTATTATTTTTGAATAGCTTTTTCCCAATTTATACGTAAGCCAAAAGAAAATAACTGATCAATAAAAAGTAAAATATATCTTCCATCTCATTCCTTCCTTAGCTCTTTCCGTATGCCAAATTTGAAACAAAACACAACTCTTTCGAAAAGTATTTTGGCTTCTTCTGTGTGTGTAGCAGATTATGTAAATCTAATTGTTAGTTCAACTTTTGTAATTCAAAACTGATGTAAGAGCTGTTTTAATGCTTATCTTGTTTGTATACACATATGATGACATATCTCAAAGTAAATGACTCATAAGTCTGACTGATTAGGATGATATATGTATGTTTGCATGTACATACATATTTATCTATTTACATATATGTATATATAAACGACGCATCGCATCTGCTGTTTATGTGCTAACATTCGATTGCAAAAATGTTTCATGCCGTTTGGGTTTATCTTTAACCACCACCACCCACCAAACCACCACCCACCAACCAATCCACTTAACCCATTCGATTTCTAGTAAATATTTGCATTTAAATGAGCTTCAAATTGACAACTTTTGTGCGCTTACTCCATATATACGTGTTCCCTTTAACCTGCCTCCTCTCCCCCTCCCACTGTAACTGCAAAATTATCTCATATATAGACACAATCACAATCAGAATCGGAATCACACAATAACAATAATGATGTTGATGATGACGATGATGATGATAACACGAGCCAACCACAAAATGTGAGCTACGCACAACCAACCCAATACACACACACACTCACTCATTCCACTAACCTGTACTCATCCCCCCACCCACTATCCTCCCACATTTTGCAACTGTTTTTTTTTTTTTAAAGCCACAATCCAAAGTAACCGCAACAATTTGTACACATAAACAGACACAGTGGGGAAGGAGGAGGGAGGGAAGTAGGTAGAAGAAGAGACAGGAACTCAATATGTATCTATGAGTTTTGATATTGAAAATAAGCAAAATAAGAGGAGAAAAAGATAGGGAAAAAAAATTTTCAAAGAGGTAAAACAAAAATAACAATGCAAGGCCGAGGACAAGGGCGGAGGCGGGGCGTGTCAAGGGTATGGAAGGGTATATATTCAATGGCATTTAAAAAACGATGTAAGCCGAGCTATATACATTTTCATGTCAATTGAAAATACTGGATACAAAGATACACAAAACGAGAAGAAGAAACAGATTGAGATACAAATAATAATGCGGAAACTGAGTACTTGAAGACAGAATAAATAGCGGAGTAGAGCAGAGGGAGAAGCGAAAGGGAGACCAAAATAAAATGCTATACGTTTTTTTTATTAAATTAAGCAAAAGAGATAACTCAATTGAGTGGGCGTATGAGATCTTTATTTTTTTTTTTTTTTTCATTTATTTTGTCTGCTGCAAATGAGCGAAAAGAAAATCCCATGATTCTGCCGCCCCCTCCACCCAAACTCTCTCGCTGTCGCTCTGCTTCTTTCACAGCTCCTCCTCCTTTCCCCTTCCCCTTGCCCTCCCCCTTCGATTTTTCTCTTTTTTTCTAGCTATTATTGCTTATCATTTTGTGCGTCACTAAACATATTTTTTCCGGCACCAGAAAAGAGAAGAGAAGAGATAAGAGAATTATTTCATTTTTTTTTTTTTTAGGTTTTTTCGCTGTTGTGATAAAAGAAAAACACGAACTACAATAACAATAAATCAGTCCAAACACTAAAAACATTTTAGTGCAAATTAATGGAAATTATTTGGAGTGAAGATTCACAACCAATCAATTTGAAGGATCGATCTCTGTATATCTGGCTACAAGGATATTATTTATAAATTTCTAAAAATGCAACAAGTCACAGAGAATTCCTCCTCTCTCTCTCTCTCTCTCTCTCTCTCAAGCTATTTGCTGTGTTTCTCTCTCTCTCTCTATCTGTGTCTTTTATGTTGGTTATTTGGTATCCGTAAATTTCCCCATTAATTGATGATGATGACCCATACAAAAGAGCAGGCTATGAAGTGGGAGGGCAGAAATGGGTGGAAAACACTCTAATCGAACTGCAAGTAAATAAGATTTTAATTGAAACCTTTTAGCAGGAAATGGAATATTAATAGAACTTTCTGCTGTTGCTGCTGCTTTCTCCATTATGATGATGATGATGACGATAATAATTTAGTTTTTGAATGATGAAATATTATTCCATTCTAGGTATAAATTTCCATCAATCGTTTTGGCAACTAATTTTCCAGACATTTTACTCTTCCATCTTCCACATTTCTTCTTTCTGTCCCTTCTGTTTCTCTGTCTTTCTTTATGTGCCTGATTGGCATCTTGGTAAATGGCATTTGGCATTTTTGCCAGAGACTGACGAGCGGGGAGGAACGGGAAGAAACATTGGCAGGTATAATGTGACCAAATTAGTTAGTTATGTCAATCAAAATGTTTCGGCTAATTCAATTGGGAGGGAAAATAGTCAGCATATTGTAAGATATATTGGGCATAAAATATTCCAGAGGCGTAAAATGGGGGAAAATCAATTTTCGTTCTCAAATGGAAAACGGAAAAGGCAACAACAACAACAACAACAAAACAACATTACTCTAATTGGCATTTAATTAAGATGAAACTTGCTTTTATTGGACTATTTTTGGATCAAATGGAAATTCATTTAATATATCGTATGATGTTGTTTCTCTTCCGCTTCTCCCCGATTTTTTGCTGTTGTTTTGTGCCTTTCTCTTTTCTTTCGAGACTTTAATCTGTGAAATATTTTTTATCTATTTTTTGTTCTGTTTTCAAATTCTAGATCTTTTGCATTATTTTGTTTACTTTGTTTTTGGCTCTCATTCTCTATGATTCTCTGCGTTGCTTTCTCATTTTTTCGATCATTTTTTTTTTTACCAGTTTTTTGTTTTTCTGGGCATTTTGTTGGAATTATTAATTTAATTTGATTTTCTTAATATTTGATGACATTTTTTTTTTGGGGTTTTTTTCTTTTTTTTTTTTGCCTTGAACAATTCAATTAAAATCGATAAAATGAAAGAGTGAGTGAGTGACTGAAAGGGGGGGACAGTTAGAGGAAGGGGAAAAGTAGGTAAAATGCTTTTAACCCAAAGGTTAAAACCTCTTCTAATGCTGAGTAATTCGTCGCAAGAGGTAGAGGAGGGAAATCAAGGGACGTGGGGAGGGGGCGTGAGTCCCAGTGAACCCAAGCTTCCCCCCTTTCTCTCCGTTCCTCATCATCACATCTTCAGGGTTAAAGTTGAACATACTATCTAAGTTGGCCATTCCTCAACTGGCCCTACCTCTCCCCTCCCCGTGGCCAACTAACATCACAAACTTATATTCTTTCCTCTAGCTAGCTCTCTCTCACTCTCTCGCTCTAAAGAAAGAAAAACCACTTAGAGGAGAGCCAGCAGCATTTTAGGTTTTGTGCTTGACTTGACTTGCTTTTCAACTAAGTTTTCCTTTTTACCCATATGGTTGGGTTGCTGCTGCTGCTGCTGCTGCTTGCTTGACTGAGTGCCAACCAAACAGGGACGGCGGACGACTGACTCTCATAAAGGGGGTGAGGGAGGGGTAGGAGGAGTAAAAGCTATGGAAGTGGGCACACTTCCTGTCTGACACATACTCAAGCCACGCACGCAGGCAATACATGAGGATGGTGATGATGAGGAGGAGGAGGATGAGGAGAATGGGGAGGCGGGGCATGGAGTTGGGTGGAGATGTCAAGAAACCGCTTTGCTTTCTTTTTTGTCAGCTTGCAAATTAAATTTAAATACCCGCATAGAGCAAAAGAGAGAGAGACACACACACGCACACACAAAGAGTATAAAAGACAATTGTGCGAAAGAGATAGGGCGAGATTTAAGAGGCTACTGTTTAACATTTTTCGTGTTTCTGTGTGTGTGTGCGTGTGTGTGATTGACACTTGTGTGTGTCTATGTGCTGAGTGGTTGTCCGCCACCATCCTCTTCCCTATACCCCTCTAACTCAATCGCTCTCCCTCTTCCTCTCTCATGCTCTTGTTCTGGCTCTCTTTGGCCCTCTTCACTTTGAGTTGGTCGTGTGTTTGAGTTAAGTGTTACTTCCGCTATACACACGCAGCTACCTCCACCTCCTCCCAATCTCTCCCTACTACCATTTCCTCTCCTTCAACCCTCCCACCAAAGCTGTCTTTTTTTTTCCTTCCATTGTTTTGGCATTCCTTCCATTCATTTTGTTCTTCTTTTTGTATAAATTATTTTTTTTTTTATTGTTGTTATTGTTTTTAATAAACTTAAAGCATAATTAAATTTGAATCTTTGTTTAATTTGCAACAAGAAACCACTTTGGCTTCTGCTTCACCTCCATCCCCCCTCCCCCTCCCTACACACAGAGCTCCCCTTACAATGCACTTGCCATTCCCCGCCGCCGTTGCGACGCGTCGTTCTCCCCTTTCTTCTATGTATATGCTCAATCTTCACACATAGTTTGCCGCCGACTTGGTTTCCGATCACGTTCAGCAGCTTTAGTTGATTTATATCTTTCTCCTCTCTCTCTCTCTCCCTCCAACCCCTTTTCCACCTATTAGTACTACACTTGACCAACCTTTCCCTGGTTCGCTTTTTCGTCTTCTTCTTCTCATGTGTTTGGGTCGAGTTTTGCACGTTGTCACATAAATTATTTCATTCGGTGTGTTATGTTTTTCTTTTTTTTCCCCCGTCCCCCCTTCGTTCTTCTTCCTCTTTATTTTCTATGCTGTTTTTGGTGCAGCAAAAAAAAAATATCATGTGATTAGTGGTCAGTGCTAATGTGGCAATGCTGTTAAATATCACGCACCATATATCATCATGTAATAAATACCAAACGCAAGCACCACACACCACAGCAGACCAGACCACGGCACACACACACACACACACGCCATTACATTCCATTCCCCTCCCCCATTCTCCTCCTCCTCCCAATCAGCTCATGCATGGTCAGTGTGAAATTAGTTGGTTGGTGAGGTGATTATTTTCCTCGGAGAGGGAAAACAACTATTCTTTAAGCCATTCTTACTTTGGATATCATTTGGGGGGCCACCAAATGGTCCTAGTCCCATTAAAAACTGTTTGTAATACCAAAGAAACACTTTGAATTCCGTAAAATAGTTTCCAGAACTAACTAGTTCAGTAACTACTGATAGAAATGCCGTGGACTTTGCTTAAGGCTTTGTTGGAATGAGTCAAATTCTTAAGAACAAATTAAGCAAAACATCTGGCAATTGCGATTGGAGAACAGATATGTGAAACTGAAATAATAATATTAGAAATACCAAAAAATTCCAAATCTCATTAAGAGTTTTCTTCCACTACATAAGTTAATATACCGCTATAGCAAAAGAGGAAGAAGAATAAGCTCATAGATGAACTCTTGTAACAATTTTTGCATAGAAACCGACAAACTGTTTTAAAGGGTTTAAAAAAAAAACAAAAACTTTCAAGTTCACTTAAAATGGATTAACCTAGTTAGTTGGTTAGTTAGTTAGTTAGTCTAATACAGACATTGCGTGGTGAAATTCCAACAGGGAAACCTTTAGATTAGATTGGATTGAACTAACTCTCTGGGCAAAGCATTTTGACAATTAGGGAAATGTAAATGGGCATTTCTCTCTTGTCTCTGTCTCCATTTCTTTGTCATCTCACTCAGCCGCAATAACCTGACCCAACACACACCACACATACACACAAACACACAAATGGAACACATGGAAAGAGGGAAAACACTCTAGAAAATCAACAAAACGCTAAATGCAACTGCTGCTTGCTCGCCGGAGGAGATTGGGAAGATTGCTTAGGTCTACTTCTACTTTGGTGTTAGTTCTGCGGACGATTAATGTGTGTGTGTATGTGTGTGTGAGTGTGTGTGAGGGTGAAAAAAAGGATGGAATTCGGGGTGAAGAGGGGCCGTTTGTAGACAGGTAAAGTACACACACACAAACACACAAAATTGTTTATCACTCATACGCCACATGGACTGCAGAGAGTGAGTGAGTGAGAGAGGGAGAGAAGAAGGCAGATGGCGTTGCCACGAGACAAATGTGTCCCCTGAGCAACGATGTTGCCGGCGAGTGCAAACAAAACGCCTACGTTAATTATACTAAACAACAACAAACAGCAACAACAATAACAAATGAAACTTAACAACTATGGCAAACTAAAGCCGCAAGCTTAATCTGTATACATATAGAGTGTGTATGTGTGTGTGTGTGTGTGTGTGTGTGTGTGTGTTTATGTGTGCCTGAGTTTGAATGGAAAATGAGTCATTTGAATACAACCAAACTGAATGCAAAACGCAAACGAAATTGACCTTTAGAATTTGTTGTTGTTCTTCTTCTGTTTTTTGTTGTTTTTTTGGATTTTTGTTTTAACAACAAAGAGAAATAGAAAGAGTAGGAGAGGCAGAGAGAGAAAAAGAGAGAGAAAAAGGGGGAGTAGGAGATGACGATGATGATGGAAACTCTATCATAATTCAATAAACAACGAGAGATTGAGAGAGAGTTAGGCAAAATATTTGCATAAATTTCAACAACATTTCCACAAAACAAAAAGTAAACATAGACAAAGAGAAAACCATTCTAAATACCCTCTCTCTCTCTCACTCTCTCCCTCTCTTTGCACGCCTATTTTGCAGGGTATACATGAAGAAATCTTTGCTTTCCTTTAGTCATCTCTGTCAACTAAATTGTGCAATTTGAGTTAGCTTGAGGTATTTCAGGCACTTCAAAAAAAAACTGCTTTATCGCGGGTCACTGGACTGACTGCAGCAGGTGGAATACACTACTTTCTTTTCAATTTCAACCATTTGCTGGCAATCAGAATTAGAACTTGAAAATGAGAAATCAAATTGATTGTGAGTCACAGCAGTGTACTCCTCCTACCACCCCCCTCCTCCATCCCTTAGCATATTGTATGCCGGGTGTTTGGTCACGTCACTTGATCGCCGATCCGAACCGGATTCATTCAGTGATACAAGAAGACGAAGAGCAGGAGGGGGGAGGAGTAAGTAAAAGGGTTGGTTGGTTGGTCGGTTGGTTAGTTGTCGATTCAAGTTGACATAATATTTTTTTCTGTATTTTTTTTTCTTTTCTTTTGGTTTTTTTTTTTTGCTGTCAGCTGATAAAACTTGTTCGTCGCTTATCGGGAGGGGGAAATATGAACGTGCCTTGTGGGTCTATGGTTTGGCGGCTACTGACACCACCTTCTGTCCCTGCCCCATCTAATAGTGTGCCCCTTGCTCTAAAGAGTGGAGCAGTGATTACACCTTTCTCGATATCACTCTCTCTCTGTCTCTGTGAATTCTGGGAATTTGAACATTTTGAACAATTCTATTTTGTTTTCTATATATTTACAGGTAAATTTGTGAGCAAATCAATTATATCTACAATAATACAATGGAAATGCATTATGAACTAGTTCCAATGAATTTTGTGTGACGTGAAACACATTAAATGCTGTTCAAACTGGATATATATCTTGAATTTCTGAGAATAAAGCTTATCCAGATTTTTTTGCAATGAAAAAGTTTATCATTTTCGCTCAAGACTAATTTTAAACTGCATCAATAAAAGATAAAATGTATAACATTTAATTTAAGTGCAGATCAAAGTGGATAATAATGATTATTTTTTTTATTAACCATACAAAAAACCTAGAAAAAATCGATTGCTAAAGAAAAATTAAGGAAATTTGAGACTCAAGGGTCAACTAACTAAACCTTTTTAGTTAAAAAAGAACATAAACATTACAATCAATAACTAAAATTTGATACTTTTTTCGTTTTAAAAACGAAATAAAATATTTTACCAAAGAAAAAAAAAAGATACAATTACACTTAAAAAAATAACCGAAAGAAAATGCGAGACTTTTTAGCTCTTTGTTTATATATATTTTTTTTGTATATTTTATTTCACATATGTGGGTGTATGTGTGTGCCTGCCTGTGTGTGTTTATTTTTATTATTCTTTTTTTTCTGTTAGCTTGGCGATTTTTCTTCTTTTTTTTTGTGGCAAAAAATATGTAAATCCAAAGGCATAAAGCAGGAGAAAATTTCTGACTCAAAAAATGCTAAAAAGATGAAGATGAGAGAGACAAAAAACCAAGATGGAAAACGAGGAAAATCAGGGGCAGGGGCAGGGCGGGGGTAGGGAAAACCGTGTGAGAGGTGAGGTGGCGGTTCACATTTACGGTTTTTTATATCTTTTACAACTTTTACTTTGTTACAGAAATAAAACAAAGACTCAGCAGAAGTGGCAGAAGAACAAGAAGGAGAAGAAGAGACAAGCAGTCAGAAGGAAGAAAGTGAAGAGGGGGAGGAGAGACAGAGAGAGAGAGAGAGAGAGAAAGGCATAAACCCCTGAGGGTTTTTCGCCAGGTTAACGATGTGGAGTGTTGAGGGCGTTGGGGTGAGTGCAGAAGGTAAAAGGTGGGTGAATGGCAGTGGGGTGGTTCCCGATTCTCTGCCAGAGAGACAGAGATATATATGGAGAAAGAGAGAGAGACAGACAGAGAGCGAGAGAACCAAGTCGAGAGGGTGCAATGACTTTGTTGCCCAGAGAAAGTTTTACACTTTGTGTAAAGAAATTTTCATTGTTGCCCATTTCTTCTCCTGTATTTTTTTTTTTTTTTGTCTTCTTGGGGTTGATTGCCAGACAAAAGGCCCCCCCTCCACCCCCTTCTCCTGTTTCTCAGAAAAGAAAGGGTGCAACAATAACCAACAAATTTCTCAACGTCAAAAAATAAGTTGCCCTCTTTTTTTTTTACCGTGCAGCAGAAAATGAAAAGCAAAGGCTTAACCTTGGACTTCACATTTAACGCCAAAAAGTGCACTGGCCATGGGCGTGGAGTGGATTGGTTTGATGGGGGGTGCGGGGTGGGTATGGTAGTGTGTGGGGTGGGCGAGCGGGGTCCTAATCAGTTGTTGTTCTGTCACGCGTCCCGGCATCGGCGGCATGGCATCTGTTATTTCTGTTGCGGGGGTGTACATAAAATGCGATCCAGAGAACACAAATGAACAGACTTCGCATATAATCAGTTCTCTTTTCGTACTAGGCACGGCACTGCCCGTCGCTAACTCATACACACAGACACACACACACACTCACACTCATACAAACTCATATGCAATCTGGCAACTGACTCATGATACCATGTTTTATTTTTTTACCCAACAACCAAAAAAAAAAAAAAAAAAAATGTACCCCAATGCTCTCTCTCTCTCTCTGTCTGATAAGCTTCTCGTTTTACTTTTGGTTTTTTTGTGTTTTTTTTGGCAAATAATAAAAAACCTACAAAAACGGTTAAACCCCAAAAATAGAATACTACTTTCCTTCATGTATTAGTGTGGCTAACTTAAAATTTAGAATTAAAAATGAATAACAATATTCCAAAACTATAAATCAGAAAATGGATATCCCCCAATTGTTAGCTTCATTAGAAAAATTATCCAATTCTTTCATTATGAATCTATGTTCAGCAATTATTTCATTGCTCTGGCAAACCTAGAATAGTAGTGATTGACCGCAAACTAACATTAAAGCAGTGCACAATGCTTTATTCAGCTCGTTTATAGGGTAGATTTTAGATGTAGGGTATTAAAATTGGTATTAAGACAGACTAAATCGTTTCGTTCATTCAAAAGGTTGAAAATATTATTCCGAATTCGGCAAAGTCAAGATTTTTAAGCGCAATCTCAATTGAAAATTTGTAACATTTGTTTTTTTTTTTTTTGGTCTATTGTTTATTGCATTATTTGTTGTATTTTTTTACTAACCTCAATGGTGCTGAGCTGATTAACCCACTGGTAAGCCTAAAAACAAACAAAATGACAGAAAAAAGTCGAAACATGTGAGTTGGTTGACAAAATTTTTCGGTTTAAAGGTTAGCTAAACTAACCAAACAAACAAACAAACAACATAACAAAAACGCTAATAAAACAACAGAAAAGCAACGACAAAGAGTATGAACAAAAAAAAAAAAAATAATAATAGAGTACCGGCCAAAACTAAATTTCATTTGACAAAGTTTACATACTCTTAAAGCTGGAAAAAATGTTTTAGAACTTTGCTTAAAAATAAAAAATTTCTATTGAAATGATGGCACTTTTTCTGCTTTAAAGTTTAAAAAAAAAATATTAGGAAAATATTTGGTTTTAGTTTCCGTTTGGGTACCGGGAATAGACTTTGTCCCAAAGGGTATAAAAAATCGAACATTTAAAAGCAATTAAGCAAATGGATGATGACTCCTCGTAGAGAGAAAGAGAGATAAGGAAACAATAGCAATTAGCGGTACTTTCCAGCTGTAAAAGAAATCAGCTGATGATTAGCTCTTTAACAAACACACACACACATATCTCTGCCCCCCAATCGCCACCACCCCTTCCACCTTTATACTATATTTTAAACATTCATTCTCTCTCTTTCTCTCTTCTACTTCTCACATTTATTTACTCTTTAGACTTTTTTTTTGCGTTTTGTTGTTGCGGCGGCTAAAAAGCTTGAAATTTAACAAAATTTTTAGTAAACTTTTTTTTTTTTTTTCTTTTTGTCTATATAAAATGATGCTTTGGCATTTTGTCATTTTTATTTTATTTCTTTGTGGCCCCCGCCGAAAAGTGGCTAACCTTTAAATGTCTGAAGAAGCAAACAAACGCAAAAATGAAAATTCAACAAAAATTTTAACCAGACATACAATACACATACATCACACACACACACACACATCAAAATTGACTTTCAGATACCCAGCACAGACTGTATTCCAAGAAAACTCTAATAATTAAATATTAAGTTACCCAAAATCGAAAATATTTTATCGGTCTATCTCCTTCAAAAAAACATCATCAGGTGGAATCTATATAGATAACTAATTCATAATTGTATACTTTTCATAATGCTGTTCAAAATTAAGTATACCCTTTCTTTTCCAAGGTATTTAAGGCAAATTAAGATATAAATTTGCATACATACATATATTAAATGCGCTAAGAATACTGAATTGATATAATTCTTCTCTACAGACATTGAACTTTTCTATATGGGCGTATGTAGGCGAAAGATAAGAGAAGAAAGTGTGGGAGAGAGAGAGAGAAGAGAATTTTAAATTTTCCATTTTTCCTTTTGCATTCTTTCAAAAATTTATTACAAATATTTTCTTAATTATAAATATATGTACATATATATTTTAAATTATATTCGTTTTTATTTACTTTTTGCTTGATGTTTGACAGCTGCTAGAGTAGAGGCTCTTCTACTGCTGTTGCTTATTCTTCTTCTTGCCTTATTCAGTTGGTTCTTCAGTTGGCGGTGTTTCACTCACTCACTCACTCACATATATGTATGCAGCACAGAGAGACAGTGTGAATAACGGCCGAGGTGGGTGGCGGGAGGGGGGAAGGTAACACTCACAGGCACAGAGACACACACAACACACACATAGAAAGCTTTTGGGCTGTTTACAAACTTTTGCGACGTTTTCAAGTGCGACGCTAGCGGCGACTGAGATGTCTCTAATAGAGAGAGTAAGAGAGCGGCGACTGCGACTGAGACAGCGACTGCGAAAACAGCGGCGAGAAGCTTTAACTATTTTTTCTCTATGGTGGTGTTGGTGATGTTGTTGTTGTTGCTTTAATAACTTTCTATTGCTATATTTATACAATAATTTTTTTTCTATACACACACAAATGTTGCAATAATGTGTGTAAGTGTGTTGCTTCTTTTTTTTTTTTTAAATAAATTTATATGATTTTTTTCTCTTTTATTTTTTGTGTAATTTTGTTGATGACGACAGCTTTAAGCTTACTCACACATGCATAAAGACAGGACACACACAGACACACGCGCGGCGCAGCACACAGGCGGAAAGAGAGACGGAGAGAGAGGGAGACAGTTTGACAACAATTACAGTTAGAAACTTCAGCTGATCTCTCTTTAACAAGAACAAACAAAAAAAAATAATACCAATTCTATCTATATAATTTATATATAAATAATATAAATTTCTATTAAATTTTTACTTTTTGCTACACTTTTTTCTTCTTTCGTTTTTTTTTTCTTTCTGCCTATTTAATTTCTTTTGCCGCTTACGAACTTTGAAAAACGCAAACAACCGACGTACGTCCGCTCACTTCGAAATCCAAAAAAAAACTGCGCGCAAAAAAAACCAAAATGTATTAAAGAGAATAGAAAAATATTCTGTTAACTGTCTGTTAGCGCAACTAACAGCGTACTCACAACGATGGCGTTAACTAACAGGGAATGTTAGTAAAGGCGGCCGGCAGAAGTATTCGCTCTTTCCCTCTCTATCTCAAGCTATTGGCATGCGCAGAGAGCGCGTTTGCAAAATGAATGAATGGGCGGCTGCCGAAACAGAGAGAGAGGGGGCGAGAGCAACAGAGAGGGGGCGGCAGTATTAGAAAAAGCGCCGGCTCTCTCTTTCTCTTCCGTTTAGAACAGAGACCGGAAAAACCAAAAAGGCTGAAGGGCGGGGGCGATAAATACATATACATGTACATACATACATATATAAATGTATTATTTTTTTTATTAATTTTATAGCGAACAGAGAGACAGAGAGCGAGTCGGCTGACTCAGTCGCTGAGCAAGCGCCACCACCCAAAAATGAAGGAAAAAGAAAAAAAAACATGCACGCACACAAACATAATTTGCACAGTGGTTCGTAAACCATTCGTCACAAGGCGGCCATTCATCAATGTTTCTCTCGCTTGCTCATACTTTCCCTCTCCCTCTTAACCATTCTCTCTCTTTCCCTTCGCGTTCGGCAAAAAACAAGTGGTTTTTATTTTGTTTTTAATTTAAAATTTTGCAACTTTTTTTTTGTTTTTGTTATTTTTTTGTCTTTGTGTTTTTACAATATTCGCCGTCTGGCATATCCACCGTGAGAAACAATTTTTGCATCTCTCTCGCTCTCTCTTTCTTACTCGCCATCTTCATTGACGACGACAACGCTTTTCTCATCTTCTTGGCCTCATCAGCTGAGCCGCTTGGCCGGTTTTTTTATTTTATTTAAGCCAATTTTTCGCTTCTTTTTTCATTTTATTTTTCTTTCTTTTTAACCATTCTGTTGTGCTATTCGGTTGTCGTTGTTGTTGTTGTTGTAGTTCGTGTGAAATTTTTGTTGCAAGCTCGTAAAAATAAATCATAAATATGTTGTTGCCTCATCTCTCTCCCTGCATCATCACTGGCAGAAAAAAAAGAAAGAAAAACCACCCACCTGACGACTGACCACCTGCCTGTCTGTTTGCTAGTCCCCCCCCCCACACACTCACACACACACGAACACCCCTCTCTCCCATCATCTCCTTTACTCACACCTTTTCAAATTTTATGGGCGTTGAGAGATGGGGAAGGAGCGGCTGGTTGGTATCCATTTGATAGCATTGATTGTGTGTGTGTGTGTGTGTGTGCGTGGAAACTTTGAAATGTAAAATACAAAGAATAGAAGAAAACGCCACAGAAGAAGAAAAAACTGTCAAAAAGGAAGCGGAAGACGAAGAAACTGACGAAGAAGAAAGCGAAGAAACCGAGAAGGAAGATGAATTACACACAAAAGGACTTTTGTTAAGCAAAAGCGAATAAGACGTAAAAAGATGACAATAAATCAAAGAAAACATACAATGAAGAATAGAACTACAAAGAAGAATTTAAAGTTAAAGTTTATAAAAAAATACAAGAATCAACAAATTAAGCTCAATCTTAAAGTCAAAGTATTAGATTTTTAATTTCTGGAACACAAAAAAGAATTCCCATAAAGTTTTTAAATTAAGTTTATTTTAAAAGTATTTAACACTTTTAGGGGAGTTCCCAACCAAATTACTACATCTATGTATGTAATCGTCTTTTATTCCTATACATATAACAAAATGTATGATAATATCGATACTAAGTAGAGACTAGAATGTAATTAATGAATTTCGTTACCAGTCAATTAAAGAACCCTCAATTAATTATTTTCCTACTTATGACATTTTCTGTTGAATTGCATTGTTGTTAGGCATTATAGAAATATTGCATAACTCACCTTTTAAGTTTTTTATATACATATTTTTTTAATTTTCAAACTTTAAAAGTCTTAACCCACTTCTCTATTGCGGATGTTTCTGCTGACGTACTTGGAACTCAGTATACCCTATAATTAGACACTCGACAGAGCATATTAAGAAGGGACAAATTGGAAACCAACAACTGAGAGGCGATTCTCCCAATAGACCTATGAGAATAACGTTTTCTAACCGATGGAGAGAAGCGAAATGTGAATGAAAATGTGAATTAAGCGGCCACTCCCACAAACCCAGACACACTTGGCCACTAAAGAGTCACTCAAAGTCGGCTCAAAGCACGGTGTTCGGCAATAATAGAAGTAAAACCTGTTCAGATGGTTTTTAATGCCAACACCAACTGGAATTTCCCATAAATCATAAAAAAAAAAATAAAAACAAAACAGTTTAGAGTTCAGTTCAGGCAAAAAATGATTTCTAAACAAACAAAAAATTTATGTGTTTAATTTTGCGGTGCCTAATTGATTGATTGATTGATTTTTTAATTAGTAATTAATATTTGATAAAAAGATTCTTACACCATAATAGAGGGAGTTACCCGAAAAAGCAAATAAACTATAGAATTGTTGATAAGGAAAGAAATTTTAGAAAATTTCAATTGAAGAAAAATGGGCAAAAAATAAATCTATATAATATGAAAGAAATTTCTATGGCTTACATTTTATCTCGTAAAAGACAGGGAGAGAGAGGAGTGAGAGAGCGAGCCAGCCATATAATCAGCTGATAAAAACAAGAATCACATGTGAGTATGTGTGAGTGTGTGGGTGTGCGACAGCGAGCGAGCGAGAGAAAGGCGGAATTTTTCAATTGAAAATGAATGCGTATAAATGCGCCCATATGGAAAATACATAACAACAGCAAGAACACCACAAAGCAAAAAAAAAAAAAAAAATGGGAGAATGAGATGTGATGGTAGCAGAAAGAAAGAAAAGCAGTCGGCAGGGCGGTAACGGCGGGCAGAGAGATGAGGGTAAAAGAAAATTGCGACTTTTTATCGAGTTTTTGCGGCATCTCATCATCTGCATTTACAATATGCGGGAGATAGGGCAGCAGTCAGGCTGTCAGGGGGCAGGGGGAATCACTAGCTGGCAGCTGGCTAGGGGCGGGGTGTGAATGAGACGGCAGCAGCAGCAACAGAAGAAGAAGCAAAATAAAGACGATGACGCATTTTAAATGCCTTCGTTGCCCGATTAAATTGTACTCTATGTGTACCTAGATTTAGATGGAAAAGATTTGCCTAGATCAATGTGAAAAAAATATCTGAGAAATTCTTCTTAATCTATCGCACCCATATGCATACCCTCTTCTCCAAAATTTTTTTTTGGCAAGGGTATTGGAAAAATATTATCAGTAAACCAAGTCAGAGTCTCTGTCATTGCGATTACAGTAATAGGCAGAGCAGTCGGCACTGACTGCGGCAGCAGTAACGTGAACGTCAGAGCAGAGCCACCCTCGCTCTCTTATTCCCGCAATCTTTTGGCTCTCGCTCTCCCACATTCTTGGGCATATTCTGTGACGTATGCAGTTAGAGCAGCGACGCAGCATCTTTTGCTTACGGTGTTTGTTCAACTGTTAAACGGAATGGTCGTTGAATCGTTGCGTGGGTGGGTGGAGGTCGTACGACAAAGAGTGAGGGGTGGAGTATAGCAGAGATGTAGTAAAAGGCGAGACTGTTGCTTGACCATTACCCCCCCAACATGCCCTGTGTGTGTATGTGTGTGCATGTACTTTCTTGTTCTTTTTTTTTTGCCCCATTTCATTCCATTTTCATTTGGTTTGCAAGAAATTAAATGCTCATTATTAACGTTTATTTTCCTCTTCTGTCTCTTTTGCTGCTCAGTGTTCTTACGTTTTTCTTATCAGTCTAACTACTTTTTGCCGTCTCTCTTTCCCTCTCTCTCTCTCTCTCTCTGTCACTTGCCTTCTTTCCCTTAGGCTCTCTGTCTCTCTCGCTTTGTCACTCATCAATTTGTGAGGCATTGTGTGCAAAACCATCACCCCCATCCTCTATTCCCCCCCTCTCTTTGTTTTCTCTTTAGCGTTGACCCGCAGCAGCCCACATGTGAAACATTTTTATTGCATGTCACCCTGTCAATCGGCAATTGTTGTTGTTGTTGTTGTCAACGCCATCGAAAATTATCGACAGAGCAACAGGGAGAGAGAGAATGGGGGAGAGCGAGAGCGAGAGAGAGAGCGAGGGGGAGAATAAATATATATAAATGTGTATCCAAATAAATAAGCAAGAGAGAGCCAGCCAATCACATAGAAGTAGGGAGGAGAGGGGACGGCAGAGGAAAAATGTGTGTGAGTGCGATTTTTTTTTCTGTTTCTTTTTTGTGGGCGGTGTGTGGAGTTAAAAGATAAAACTGTAACTGTTAATGACAACACACACTTTTCGTGATTTGTATACACTTCCCATATTCCAGCCGTTGTCCTTTGGGTATATCGACAACTCCAAAAAGTATGCAACACTTAATCAGTTAAGATCATAAAGGGAAATAGTATGTAGCTGTCTGCAGCTGATAAACTTTATCAACCCTTTGCTCTTAGTTTATATCCTAACGTTCTATTTCTTAGGATATCCAGAAGTCGTTGTTTTACTGAACGATTTGGCCATATCTTTTTTTTTTTTGCGCAAACATTAAACAGAATGAGAGTGAGTAAAAAAACAACGAGGGGAGGATGTAATAAATTGGTTTATAATATGACCGCACGGAAACTGATTCATATGTGAGCTATATATGTATAAATGATGACCATAAATACAATGATTATTGATAGGCACATTCCTACACACACATATGTACGCACATATGTATGTACATATGTATAAACATGTCTAGGGGAGCGATTAAGCCAACAAAAATAAGTTACCTATACTTTCTCTATAATCATATAAGCGCAATCTGAATGAATTCGATATGATATTGGGTTTAGAATTTTCATTACTTGTTTTTATGTATATGCGTAATTAACGTAGAAAATATCTTTTAAAGTATGACTTTTCTTTATTTCTTTTCCAACAACCCTCATTAAAGCTAGTTAATCAAAGGAAGTATTAGCAGTTTCGACAGAGATTTACATATACCAAAATGGTGTAGGTACATTTGTTAATTTTTCTTGATTCAATTTATACATGAATCTCTCATGCAAAAGGTGGTAAAGGGGAGGTAACCAACTGACTGGCTGGCTGACTGACTGACTGAATGACTGACAGGCTAACTAATTCTTCCCACCTGACGTCAGTCAGTGTACCGGGGGCGACGATGTCAACATTTGCATTAAATGCGAAACAAAAATCGTCTAAAAATAAATACACGTAAGTCGTTATCATGCACGAGTCTCTAGAGCAAACAGAACACACACACACACACACACACAAAAGAAGAAATGAAAAAAGGTTAGAGTAAAAAAAAGAAGCAAACGATGGATAAAAAAGACACAGAAAAATACAAAACAAAAACAATATGGAAATCGGAGACATCATATAGATGAGTAATTTGTGTTCGACTTTGATATGTGGGGTGTGGAATGGCAGGCAAAGGAAAAGCAACACATTTTTGATGTAAAAAATAACAAAAAAAAAAAAAAAAAAAGAAGAAATATGCATAAAAATAAACCGTCAAATTTGAGGGGCGAACAGCTTATCAATCTTTTGGCTTTAGCTGCGTTGTGATAAACAAAAAATACCACGAAATTTGAATAGATAAGACCTGTTATTCATATATTTATGTATGTCTATACATACATATATGTATGTACATATATGTATGTATGTTTCGTTCTTTTCGTTACGATTTCATCTGTAACTTTTCTATTCAATCTAGTTTGGTTCAAATGGAAGTGAAACAGTTCGTTAAAAACTTAAAATTTGTTAATAAATGTAGGAACAATATTTTTAGGAGTAAACCTCACGAAAATTCAATTCAAGGAAAATACCAAAAATGTTGAGCCAAGTAATGTAGTAAACGGAATTGCATTAAATGCATCCGCCAAGGACAAGAAGAAAATAAAGGGCGTGGTGACCCTGGTTTGCGGTTGAGAGAGAAGACTAAAATCTAGGCTTAGGGGCAGTAGTTTGGCATTAGCTTCGCCTGACTTTTGTCGTTCACACACGATTATATTAATGAGCATTAGAAATCTGTTCGCTCATCTGTGTTATCCTTGTGTGCGTTGTGTGTGTGTGTGTGTGGAGTAAAATCCAATAAATAGAAATGAGGGAGAAGGAGGAAGCAAGCCACAACTCCTCCCTAGATTGGAGTGAAGTCGGAGGAGTTGTAGGTAGGGGCAACGGCATCGAAGTCGGCATACAATTCGTGTTAAATTAGGCATTTCTATCTATCTGTGACCGTCGTGTTTTACTCTCTTGTCCAGCTCTTCCTACCTCCCCCCAACCCCCTCATTCCATCACAACGGACATGTGTAGAATAATGGTATATAATTTTCTATACCAAATTGTGGGCATGCATAAAATTGATAACTTAACAGAAGGATGGAGGAGGGTGGAGCGAGAGGTAAAAGGACGGAAGAAGCGTATAGACGATTGAGATTATGGTTGGACATTGGGGTCAGTTGGGTTAAACTTGTGCGTGTTTGGTTTCAAATTTTGAGAGTTAATTTTAATTGCCATATAGTAGCACTACGAATAGTAATTGAGAATGGTAATGGTTATTGAAGAAAAGGACAAGAAATAAATGTAAGCATTATCTTTCAAAAACGAGAGCCTTATTTAACTAGGGATGTAAAACTGTAATGGAAAATCATCTTTATCTTGTTTATTTGCCATAATTTATGTGAAATGGACCAAAAATTAACATAATAATCGAACTGACATGCAGAAAATGATAAAGTAAGGTTTAATTTGCAAGTGTCACCCAAAAGTATACTATAAAATAGTCAGGCCACTGATATAAGACTTTATAGTAAAAAAAACTCATTTTTGTCCTAATATGATTTTAATTGATTATAAATGGTTATGATAAGAAGCTTATACATATATGAACATATCATATAATGATTTCCATAGAAATCTTTAAATTCCCTGCAACTTTAATCTCATTAAAATTGGTTTGGTTTGGTTTCGTTTCTCAAAAGTCAAACCTCTGCGACATATCAGATCATAAATCATTTTCCTGTATTTTCCATAAATTTAATGAACATTAAGTGTGGCCCAGCCAAGCAAGCAACCAACTCCCCATCATAAGCCACCCACCGTGCGATAGAGTAGAGAATAAGAAGAAACAATTGCTACCATCTGGACAGAGAGGAGGCGTAGGCGAGAGGAGAGAAGAGAGAGAGCGAGGCGTGGCCTGGAGGTGAGGCATGTGGAGGCGATGCCCAAGCAAGTGGCGAATTCAATACTCAGTCATCAGTCAAGCGTAATTCAATGTAAAGCGATACTGGCCACATACACACACACACACACTCCTTCCCACCACATGTGTGTGTGCGTGTGTGTGTGTGTGTAAACAGGGTGCGATGAGGCGCAACTTGAGGCCAGGCGAGGCAAGGGACTGTCTGACTGGCTGTGTGTGTGTGTGTTTTGGGGCCCAGTTTCGGTTGACAGCAAATCTGAATTTGATCACACACCAAGCAAACATTAAAAAGCGCAATTTAAAAAAGAAAGATAGATAGAGAGTGAGAGAGAGAGAGAGAGGGGAGGGGGAGAGAAAAAAATCACACAAAAGTGATTTATGAACGTCCGCTGTGACCATATCTTCCTCCATTGCCACTGCCCCAGCCCTAGCCCCCCCTGCTTTATCCACAACGACGACCGCTCCTACTCTCTCGGTATGTGTGGCATGTTTAATTTTTGCCTAGCTAAAATTACACGATAAACCATATGAGTGTGTGTGTGTGTGTGTTTCGAGGAAGATATGCAGACAAAGAGGGCAGATGAGACCAAACCAGACCAGAGACTAAAGGCAAACTGCTCTGGCTTATTGACTTTTTGTACCCTGTTACTAAGCCAGATAGGGGCATATTAAAACCTATACAATTTGTTAAACAAAGCGTTGAAAATTGAAAATTGAATATTAGGTATCAAGTGAAGCCCGAGCCACTGCAGCCTATAGATAAAAAGTTGATTAAGCTGAGTTCTTCAAAATCCTTCAAGCGACATGGCTATAAGTACTGGGCCTTTGCAATATTCGCAGAGTAAAGTCTTGACAAAAGGACCATACTTCATTGGGATTACCAATTTCAGGTACAGTAATTAAGGCCTGCAAGAAAGTATAGATAACGATGGAAAAGACAAAGAGTCAAGTAGAAGTTGAAGAAAATCTTTTGCTAGCCATTAAAATTTAAGAGAAATAAATACTCGTTAGTTAACTGAACTTTTATCACATGACTTTTTTTGCAGGGTATCCGCTAACGAAAACGGGGTAAAAAAACGCACCTTTATCAACAGTTAAATTGGCCAAATCGTCCCTAACATCATAGATCGAAAGAAAAGTTTGTCGATGCCGAGAGAAGGATGGAAGAGACATGAGATTGAGGATGGAGAAGAGCTGGCGGCGGCTGGCTGCTGGTTGCTGCCTTTTGTTTGGCTTTTGACTAACAGGAATACCACTTAACGGATCTGCCACTTCAACAAGCGCCTTCTCCTCCATCTCCTTCATGTCTTCTAGCTACCCACCCGCTTTCTCTTCCTCCTCACAACTTTTCTTTCGTTGAGTTGGTTCTTTTTTTTTTTCAAATTTTTTTCGGGTTAAGCCCTCGACAAATTTTTCGTTTCTTTTTTTTTTTGTCTTTTTTTTTCTCAACTTGTTAAAAGTGTCAATTTTCGCTTTACGAGAAAAAGAGATGCAGAGACACACAGAGTGAGAGAGGGAGTAAAAAATGCGACAAGCGACAACAGCACGCGTGGGTGATCTGCCTCCACCTCCAGCATCGTCCACATCCTCATTCACTCCCACGCTCTGGCGTTGTTTCTTTATGGCAGAAGGATGACTGGGATGAATGGAGGAAGGGGGTAGAAGCAGCAGCAGCAGCAGCAGCCCAGCTGGGACATGTCGCGGCTTATTGTGTTACACAGGAGCCTGGCTCCTGTCTCCTGGTTGACTCCTGCCTCGCCTGCCTCGTGCCTGCCTGCCTGATGCTGCTGCTGCTGCCTGTCAGCCTTCTTTTTCTCTGTAGACGAAAATTGCCAATTAAAATGTGCGACGACAACGAGGGCGAACGACCAAAGCGGAGAGCCAGCAGGATGTGAAGGACTCGTTTGCCTCTGTTAACTGTGCTTTTTAGTTAACTTTGAGCCGATTATTTTGGCTGCCGCATTAAGTGCTAGGCAAACAAAGTGATTTACTTTACGCTGGGTGTAGAGGTGTAAACCTGTCCCATCCTTTGTTCAATTCTAAAACGCAACCTAGTTCCTTTCCCCTTTTCCCTGACGTTTACATCTTTCCCACATTTTTTTCTTCGTTTTTTTCTGTTTTGTGTTACCTCCTTTCCTTTTTTATGTTTTTATTTTTCGTTTTAGTTAATAATTAAACAGAAAATTGCAACGACTTACCCTTGGGTTATTCTTTATCTTGTGTTTTTTGTTATTTGAGTTTGTTATTTTGAGTTTAGGATTATCAAACTTACCTGCAAAGAGAAAGAAAAAGGTAAAAGTAGATGGTGTTTAGAGATTAGTTTTAAGTGCTTATTGGTCAAGTTTATATGTCAAAGGGGACACAGAGAAAAAGAGAGAGACAGAAAAATGGAGTAAATGGTTACCCAAGGGATTTTTCGTATGTGACCAGAGTGAAAGTGGCAAGTTTTTCCCTTTGCTTGGTAAAGAGTTTACAGCAAATGAACTCCCTTAAACAGGCAGAAAGTTTTCTGCCTCTCTGAGTGTGTGTGTGTGTGTGTGTGGTAACTTTGGACTTGATCTATCCCAGGTGTATTCAAAAGTGTTAATAATTGGATTATTAGTAAATTGAGATGTTTGTCAGACAGTAAAAACAAGAAAACTGACCAGCAACTAAGCAAACAGCTGTAGATTCTTTAATCTATCGGAAAACTTTCTACATGGCATCTAGTTTTAATTCCCAGCTATATTGGCATATCTTAAATTTATTAATTTAATTACTTCTGCATTCTCTCTTCGTCAGTCTTTAATGCTGAACGTGACTGTTAGATATTTCGCTGATTGAAATGAAAGGAGAAAAGCCTTGAAAAGTTAGAAGATGCATTCCTTAAAACATAATTTCCATCAACCATTTGCGCGCTTTTGCGATTTTCAAAATATTTCTCAAGTTTTTGTGTCTGTTATTGAACTGTCTTGGTACGAGAAGGAGAATGTCGATGATGATGATGATGATGTTGTTGTTGTTGTTGTGTTCATGATTCTCTTACCCCATCACCAACAGCCATCAGCGTTATCATATACACGTACTTTCATTTCATTTCCATGCCATCATTATTATTATATAGTTCAGAATCAGCTGCCACTGCATTTGCTCCTGCCCCTGGTCCCTGGTCCCTGGTGCATGCCTCGGCACGACATCCGGCAACTCTCTTCTCTAAATATCTCTCTGACTTTAGGAACATCTCAATCATACGTCTCGTTTTCAATTTTCTGCAAATTCCCAATCGACTCGCTTTAGCTACGGAAAATTCCCCCATTGAGAATGGTTTGTGCAGAGGGGGGCGGGCGGCGAGTGAGGGGCGCAGAAGGATGATAGGAGCTTGGGCACGAGAAGATTTAGCAATAGAAATTCAAAACTTGAGAGTAAGCGTTAGATAGAAAGACTCTAAGAGAGAGAGATAGAGAGGAAGAGAGAGAAAAGAAAGCGAGAAAGCGATAGAGAAAAGGAAGACATATTCAATTATGCCAGAAGCAGGAGTCGAAAAGGATGAACAAGGGGGTTCTGTGGCGGCGGGGTAGAGCTTGAAGAGGTGAAGGAGCATCAGGCAGCAGCCCAGAGCGAACACTTCATCAAACGAAGTGTCAACAAAGTTAAACGAGAAACTGCAGAAAAATAAAAAGCAAAAAATAGAAGGAACAAGGAAAAAAAAACGGAACGAAGGAAATGTTAAAACCCCTGGCACACGCAATCCCAACTTCTGCCAGTTGAGAAAAACGAACAACGACAAAAAAAAAAAAAATAAAAACAACACACACACACATAATTCCAAAACAAATATGAATGTCAAACGTGACTGGAGAAATGCAAGTGGAGAACAAAAGGCAAGGAAGGAAACATGGGGGTAGTGTCTCTATCATCTGTCCATTCCATCCAGTCATCCAATCATCCATCCAATAGGCAAAAGTTTCAATTTCAGGTTCACAGATCTTTCTTTCTCTCTTCTCTCATCTCACATCTTTTTCATTTTTTTTTCTTCTGCTTTTTGCGTGTTTGTCTTGCATTTAACACACTATTGTGTTTAGGATGAGGACCTGGATGCATCATAGTCCCATGATTGTATGCAACGCGTTGCTTGCAATATTCACACAATTTTTTCTTGTTGGGGCCCACCTTTTGTCCAGTTTCGTTCCAGTTGGTCTCGCCTCGTTCTCGTTCTCGTTAGCTCTCCAGCCTATTTATGCATCCACGCACTTGCCCATTGTTTGCTTTGATTTGGTTTTATTCAGAAGCTGCTGACATTGTATTGCTAGGATGAGAGGGAGTAGATGAAGGAGAGGCGGCTGGCGGGTGGTGGTGGTGGAATGTTTTGGTAGGTGGAGCATTGTCACCTCCGATTTGTAGCTTCATTAATATTCCATGACTTTTTGCGTGAGAAAGCAGAAGCTAAGGTTGTTTTGCATACCCTACATTTACCCATTGAATGTCTGAGAGAGTATATTAGTTCCTTTAATATATATTCTTGTTCAATCAAAGTGATTTAAGTAATCATTAGACATTTTACCATTAAAATGTAATAGGTTGATACCATTAAAATTATGGTCAAAGTCCTCAAAATATATATATTTTTTGAGTTTTTAATGACTTCCACATATTATTGTATAGGGTATTTAAAGAATCAAATGGTATTTCTACAATGTGAACGTATGTACGTCGGCGAAATTGTTGGTTTTTGCACATTTTCTCTTCTAGTCATCGAAAAGTCTTTGGCCCGAAACTTGTGCGTCATGAATTGTTAATATTTATGTGACACTATCAATCATTGAATCTTCATTTCTCTACCTCTATATCTCTAGAGTTCTTCACCCTCTCTCTCCCTCTCTCTTACTCTGCGTCACCCATCTCTCATATCATTGGAGCTGCCTCTTGTGCCTTAGTTTGTGGTCGACATCAATCAATATTTTTGCATTTTCTAGTCATCTCGATGCCCATTCACGTATTTGCTCTGATTCTTCTTGTTTTGTTTTCCTTTCTCTTTTGTTCTTACTTTTCAACGCCTTTAACTCTGAGATTTTTTGGGGGATTTTTGTTTTTTCGATATTTCTTTTTACCCATTTTGACAAATTGTCGTTTTGGAAAGTGACTGAAATGTATGAACTTGTCATTTGATCTTAGAAAGCAAATCAAGATAGATGATAGAGGGGGAATACATATATGTATTTATGTTATATATGTATGTAGTATTGTAGCGGGAATTTATTCTGTTTGTATATGCTTATTAATATGGAATGATGAGGCTGGGATGGGCTGGGCTGGCTTGGGTCATCAAATTGGAATAGTTGAAAACTTGAAGAAAACTTTTGAAACTTTAACAAAACCAAGAGATTACCAAAGTGACGATGGAATAACTTTTGATGACTTCTTCGGTAATTTTTTCATGGATTAAGCAATGGGTTAAAGAAATATCAAAAGTAAATGGCATAAAATAGAAACAAATTGATTGTATATAAAAATGGTATTAAATGAAATCCTGAATTTAAAAAAAATCGAACAAAGTCTTGCCATGACTAAGATTAAATACCCTTGCAAATAATCAGTATCAGTTTTTGTTTTTATTTTTAATAAAGTGTGACCTCCAAATATGAATTCAAGTTCAGCTCAAAAGATATTGAAGTCTTTGCTCTCAAAATAGTTTTTGTTTTTGAAAGAGCAGAAAAAAACTTTATTCAAGTTTCTGTTTTTACAAACTTAAAAGAGTTTCCATTACGAAAATTTGCTTTAATGCTTAATTTATGCATATTTTCTTATTAATGTTTCTTTTTTTTTGCTTGCCATCTAATCAAGTTGTCAAACAAAATTTTTTCAAAACTCAAGGAGAGCCAACAAAAAAGATTTAAAAAAAAAAAAAATCACAAGAAAGAAGAGAGAAAGAAAGGTAAAAGAAAAACTGAAGTTGATTGCCAAACTTTATGTCTTAGAGACAGCTTTTCTTGTCTGTCTTCTCACAGTCGGTCTATCTGGCTCCTAGAGCTCTCTCTTCATTTCTTCCTGTCTGTCTCCCCAGTCTTGTTTTTTTTGGTGCCATGTTTTACTATCTCTATTTTTTTTTTTGTCCATTGCTTCATTAACTTCACTCTAATAACTCACACGTTCGTTTACCTACAATCCGGCTGGCCCCAAACACCAACTCATCCTCCCCCCCCCACCAGCCACTCCATCCCTCCGGCCAGGCTCATTAAAACTCAGCGAAGCGCAAATTTTCGTTTGGAGAAGTTCATCGCGCGGATGTTTCTATACCCTCTTTCTGTTTGTCTCTTCTAATATCTCAAGGCTATGAAAATAAAGTTTCAGAGGCAAAAGGAAGTTGCTTCATACATCTATATGTGTATATAGATATTCCTGATCACCATCTACCATGTTGTTCTTGTGAGCAAAGCTCTCTTTAGATTTGTTTTAGAGTATTCTACATTCGATGTGCTGTTTTAACGTACGTTACTCTATAGTTTCGCCAATTTTTAATGTTATTTCTATTTTAATTGCAAATACTCCTACTCTATTTCGCGCGCTCTCCCTCTCTCTCCCTCTCTCTCTCTCTCTCTCTCTGTCTTTCGCTAGCTATCGTTTATCTCTTTCTCTTTGGGCTCTGAACTTAACTTTCGTAGAGTTTTTCTTTGCTTTTTTGTTTTTTTAGATATATAATTAAACTGCCATTTGGCACGTACGCGAAGAACTTAATGATATTTACAACAAAAAAAGAAAAAAAAAAAAAAGGCAGCAGCAAAAAGAAGGAGAGAAAAAAAAGAAAGGCACGAAGCTGCTGACACGTCCTGCACGAGAACGATGGCGAGGACAAGAAAAGGTCCTGACTGTCTGTCTATCTGGGCATTAGCCTCCATCTCTCCGTCTCTTTCTGTCGAGTTCACAAAGTCATTTTTTGTCTTTAAAAAACAGAAGTAGATTTGAGGAAGGGAGGAAAAAGCAAAAAGGACGCAAGAGGCCTTACCTAAAATTAAGAAATTCCTTAAGGATAATTGCTTGGCGTGTGCCTGGCATACGAGGAGTACATGTTGCTCGGTCGGTTGCTTGGTTAGCCAGTACAACTATGTCTGTTAGTCCTGTGCTCTGGTGGCCTCCAGCTTAGCCACCCCTATCACCCATTACCCTCAGCTGTGCTGAGCCTGTGTGCCTTCATTTTCATGATTCCTGGCAAATATTTCTCCCTACTAATATTCGAGTTGCGTGCTCCTTTTTCAGGGAAGAAGAAAGAGGCAAACTTTAACTTCCAACTTCAACTTGAAGTTTTCTCCAAGTTGCTTCCTCCCCTCTCCTCTCAGAGTGTGTGTGTGTAGCAGGTGTAAAAACATCCTGAGGCTCCTTTTGGTTTAGGTTCTATTTTTTTTTTTTGTTTTTTTGTTTTTTTAGGGTTCGCTTGGCTGAGTTGTTGGCACCACATGCCCTGCTGCTGCTGGTGCTGCTCCAGAGTTGCCAACTTTTCCACATGTGTGTGGCATGATGGAAGAAGGGTCGGTTAGCGGTGGCGAAAGGGAAAAGGGGTAAGGGAGTTGTGTTGCGGTTCGCTTCTGAACACGATTTTTGAATTAATGCATAAACTGCAAGTTGCTGTCGCTTTTTTTCTTTCTCCCGTCTTCTTCTTCGTCTGTCTCCCTCTCTCTCTTCTTGTTTGTTGCTGCATTTGCGTTTTAGGCCAAATTGAAATTAAATGTTTTTTGGTATGCACCCAAAAACAACCCGGCCAAGAGAGAAAGAGAGCGAGCTAGCTACTGCAAAATTGTCAAGAAGTTTGGCAGTGGAAAACTTTCGCAAATAGTTATAGAGAGCAGGGAGAGAAGGCAAATGTATTAGTGAGTTTATTTACTTTTGCCTAAAGCGAGAGAGAAGAGAAGAGAAGTTTTGCCGACGACTTAATTTTCATGCATTTAGTCGATAGTTTTCAAACCTAATCACCACCACTGTAGTATAGTACACAAAATCATTATTCTGGTAAAAGGTAGTTATAATTAATTTCATTTTAATTACAATTACTTTTTCAAATACTATGCCCATCCTGCACTATGTTCACTTAGAGCTTCCTGTCGCTTTTAAAAGTTTCTAAACTATTCTCAAAGTGGTATTATTTTGTCCTAGTTAGTTTAACTTGTTTAGCAAAAGCAGCAAATAAAAAAAAAGGCAAAGGGAGAAGCGCTTAAGTAATGATGGCACCTCATATAAAATACTGTAGCGAGTAGGGACATACACTTGGCACCTTCACACACAGATGGCTCTGAGGCAGCCCGCCTGCCCTCTTTACACCCTCCTTGTCCTACTACTACTACTACTACTCCTGCATGTCCTCCTACACTTTGTCTGCTGGAGCTCCACTTCCGGCAAGAATATGCAATTTGCGTAAACATTTATTACGCACTCAAAAAGTGGGAGAAAAGATGAAACTTTTGTCTGCCGGCAATAGGGGTAAACGGGGTAAGTGAGTGGGGGAGTGGGGGGATGAGGGGCGGACAGCATCCTGTGGCAGGCAGCTAAAGGAGAGAAGAATATTTTGTTGCAACTTTTTTCTTTCTACCCTGCGCCACCCCCACCCCCCAACCATACTTGAGGTGAAGTATGCGGATGGGTTGAATTGGGGGGGCTGATACTCTGCATAATTTTATGATGATAATTAATTTGATGTTTCCAGCGTTTGAATGAGTTCTGCAAATGATGATCTCCTACCTACCAGACCCCCATCCAACCATCTATCCACTCCACTCCACTCCACTCCACTTCACCTTCTTTTGCGTCGTCTCCTCTCACTTAATATGCTTCACCCATTTTTGAATGTCTTAATCATTTGCGGAAATTTGTGCAAATTACTTTTGAAAAGTAAGAACTTGCAAACAAATGGAAAGAAAGAAGACAAAAACTACAGTCACGCCCATTTTTCTTTCCTTTTTTTTTTGGTTTTTTTGTTTTCCCCCGGCTCAGGGGGATTGCCATTTGGCATCTGAAACTTCTCCTGCGAAGTTTTTTAGCCCTTTCATACACAATGGCAACAAGGACTTTCGACCCTGTGTACCCTGTAAACCTTTTTAACAGATGATTGTGCTATTCTTTTAAAGAATTAACACCAACTTACTTTTGTGTATTTCCACGGCAAAGAATTAAGTTGATCATCTAGGCAGCAACGCTTCATTTAATCTCTTTTTCTCTCTTTGATAGCTTATAGAGAATAAACTTAAACACAATCACATACACGAGACGAATTAACACTCTGAATGAAGCTGGCTCTGACTGAATAATTATAGAAAACAAATTTCAAATGCCTTTTGATTACATTCACATTGCCAACTGTGATGTGATTTCTCATACTTATTTAGTGACTTCAGATCACAGAATTGATTGTGAGTGAGAATCAAACTTGTCAGTTTAGATTAAGTAACGTGAGAGAAGAAGATGAAGAAGAAGAAGGTTAAAAAAAAGAGTCCTTTCAATTTTTGTCAGGGTATTTACAGGGTAAAGTTGAAAGCGTTTTCCAAAAAAAAATTACATAACCTTCTTTTGTCTATTCTCCTCACTTTTTGCTCCCCATGGAGTTTTTCCTCTTGCTTTCCATTTTTATCGCTCAATGCTCATTATTTGTGTGAGTTTTGTTCTTCTTGGTTTTTGTTTTTTGTTCGTTTTTTTTTTTTTTGTTTTTTGAGCTTTGTTGCAACTATTTGCAAAGTAATTTCATGAGTTTTTGGTTGTTCGATTCCCTTTTCATTTTTGTTGTTTTTTTTGTTTCTTCTCACTGTTTTTTGATTCCCTTTGCCCTTATTATTGGTTATTTCTTGAGCATTTTACTGGAGCGAGTTGTGTCCCTGCTTTTTGGCAATTTTTATTGTTATGGTTATTGTGTTTGAAGTTTTCTTGTCTTTTGCCTCTTTGCCGTTTGCCGTTTGCCGTTTGCCTTTTGCGGTTTGCCATTTTCTTTCCCTTTTTCGAGAAAATGGCATTATAATGTGGAGAAGGAGAAGAAAACCCCAAACAGAGACAGAGACAGAGGGAGGGAGGAATTTTATTTTTTCTTTTCTCTAATTATAAATGATTTCGATTTCTGCTTTAACCACAGCAGAAACTTGTGGTTAGATTGAGAATTCTCTGTGGTCAAGCGTATAGATCAAAAGGCAAAGAAAATGCTTGTAAATGAAAAATAAACTACCAATGAAAGCAAAAAGTTTTCCTTGGAATATATCAGGAGTTTTGCTATAAAAGAAAACATCTTTTGTCTGACAGTCTGGCCACCTTATGGACTTTTGCCTTGATGTGGCAACCTTTTAACGTAAATAAAACTTGATAATAGCCTCAAATTGTTACTGCAATTTGAAAATCGATGTATTTATCTACCAAAAGTAATGCTTGTTTGATCTGGCAACTTTCTAGTCTGGTATAACCTCAAACACTTTTGCATTAGAGTGTATATAACTTACCGGCAATGAATTTTTAAAAGATAGTATAGGTTTGGCACTTACCTAAAAGAAATAAGAAAAGAATTCAATTATTAAAAGTCAGTCAACTAAATTAGAGTTTAAATATGGTAAGAAGTCAATCGATATGTTAAACAAAAGCAATAAGCTATTCGAAATACAGCTCAATATGGATGATCCTCACAGGAGAAATTAAATTAATTTAAATTATGTATAAATTCTAGCAACACATGTCTATATAGAATTCCAAATATATATGTATTTCTTGGGATACAATTTCCTTTGTTTGCCGAAAGAGAATCATTTGATTTAACTAAATATGTTTCTTGCTATTTTTAGATGTAGCGGAAGTAAATGTTAAACAACAAATGACAATAATCTACGCAGTCAAGACACGCCCACATATAGCCTTCAATCAGGCTGGATGCTGGTTTGCTGGTAAAATAGCTAAACAGCTGTTATTGTCGTCGTCTGTGCCATTAAGCCAAGGCTCAATCAACTCTTACCCTTCAGAAATGACAACACACACATATGGCAAATGTATCTATCTATTGGCAAAAACAACAACAACAACAACAATTGTCGTGTCCATTCTGTCAACGCTTTAAAAAATTACAAACAATCATCTATCAGGAGGAAGAGGTAGGGGAAAAAAAAATGCCGAGCCGAGGAGCGTAGATTGAAATGAAAAATAAATAACAATCACACAAAAATCAATATTGACAAAAACGACAGACCAACCAACCGACCGACCGACCAGTTGAAAGGATAAGCCGGCATTGGTTATGGAATCGGTGGGTGGCATTGAAGGTGTGGCCATATGTTGCCTATGAATGAAGAAAAAAAAAACAAAAAAGAAAAAAAACTTACCGAAACGAAACTTTTTTAATCAAGTGTCAAGCTTCAACAAAAAAAAAAAAAAAAAAAAAATGCAAAATACAGAAACAACAACAAGTATAAAATCACTCAAAAAAACAACAAAATTTGTTTAATGACAACTTTCCGTTTTATTTTCTTGGCCAAAAAGGCAAACAGCTGTTACACAGACACACACAGAGACTTACACACACACACACACGCAAGCTGCCGGTAGAATGTTCGCTGGTGGGTGGAATGATTGCGATATGTTTCGGTTTTTCTTTTTGTTTTTTTCTTTTTTTTTGCAATTGGATTGCTCTTCTTTCTTTCTACTTATTGTTTCTGGTAACACGCACACGCAGCAGTACACTAACAGCACATTATGCTCGAAACGTTGTCCGATGCTGACTGAAACAGAACAGGAAACATGGCGAAACACATTCATCGGCCTTGCAACGTCGCTGCCACTGCGTCAGCCTCAGCACACACACACACACACACACACACACACACAGGACGAAGGACGAACACACACCGATAGAGAGCTATACAAAAAAATAGAAAGGAAATACGGCAAAGCAGAGGAAATTGGTAGTGAGATGAGAAAGAAGAAACACAACCACGAAGCGTTGCCATGATTGAAAAGCGGCCGAGAACAGCAGCAGCAGCAGCAGCAACAAGAACAAGAACAACAACAGGCAAATTGTGTGGAAGGAGAATTTTGTTGGTATTAGATGGAAGGATGTTTGGGTAAAAAAGGTAGGTGGGAGGTTCTATTTGCTGGCCAGTCGTTGTCTCTGCAACCTGTTGAATAAGGAGAATTCCTTCAGTTTAAGAGCTTGCTGTTGGCCCTGACAATGTCATTGAAAAAGGACTTTGCCTTTTTTGTTGTTTTGGGATAGCCACTACCGACCGCTAGAGGGAGCCATCATTCGTTTTTTTTTTTTTTTTACTAATATTACTACTACTTTTACAGCCTACAATCTACGAGTTTGCCATTTGCCATTATAATTTTTTATTTTGCGTAGGCGGCTGCTTCTCTGTTTCCAATGTGCGTCATGGTTTCCTGGCGTGGGTTGATTCAAGTGGATTTCAGCTTTGGCTTTCTGCCTCAACCTAATTAACATTGCTAGGCGTATGAAAGAAAAGTTTGTTATGCAAAAAAAAAAAAAAAAAATATTAGGAAAAAAGGAAAAAGGCGAAAGGCAAAGCAGTAAAAAAAAGAAGAAAATGGCCTACAAGTGAGTTGGCATTTAAAATAAAAAGGAATTTATTTCCTCTTTCATATAATAATCCGAGAACGAGGCAAGAGGCATCAGTTGTGCATATTAAGTAGATTTTTTCTTCTTCTTTTTTTTGTTTTCTCCCATTTTTAGCATCAACAGGAACAGCATCAGGTGCAGGTGGTGGCGTCTCTGGGATTGGGATTGAAAATTGCTTTTGATGGATGACGAGTAAAGTTCAAGCAGTTTTAAAAATAGAATCTGATTCCCCTTTTTTTTAATAATTTTTTCCTTTTTTCTGAAAGATGATGGATGGTTGGTTCATTACGTTCACAATACCTTTAAAACAGAGGTGAAACTATTGGAAACACTTTAAATGAATAACAGAGATTGAATAAATGATTGCAGATTTTAAGTTGTTAACTAACATCTTCTCTAGTAGTTTAGTTCTTGGGATTCTATTCAAATTTTTCTGTTTATTCTAGTCTAGTCACTAAACTGGTAATCAAATTAAAATAATTGGTTTAAAAACAAATTACAAACTCTTTTCAAACTAATTAAAGCATTAGGTAAATTGACTAAACTATCAAACGGTTTCCACTTTAATGAATAAATGTAAAACTTGCAAACTATTTTAAAACAAAATGCTTCAAGAAGTATGTATCTGTAAAATTTATAGCAGAAATTTCCAAGTACTTTCAATTACCTACAAAGAATTAATATGTAAATTCCAATTCAACTAACTGCAATTAGAGTAAAGATGGCCTTTGTCAAATTATTTAACAATTTTAGGCAAAATTATGTTGTGGCCTTTTCAATAATTGAATATAAACCAATTTGGCAGCAGCTTTCAAAGTTCCAGCATGTCACATTCATCATTTTGGAGCTTAATTTTGCTACATTTGTCACACATTTTAATCTAATTAGGGTCTCTAGATCCCAAAATCTCTCTCACTCACACTCACACACACACACACCTCCATTTCCACGAACTCCACCTCTCGGGCCTATTCACTCTATTTCGCATACCCCTAGGCGACCATTATCATTAGCTCACAGACATACACACACACACACACACACGCACACACTCTGACAATGAGGGGCGGAACGGGGAGGGAAGGTAGAAAACAAACTATTCCCAAAACATATGCCAAAATAATAAAATAAAAACCAATCAGCAACAGCTGCGACGCATTAACAGAACAAAAAACAACAAAATAGTGAATTAGAGAGATAGAGAAAATGGTGGCAAGTGAGAAAGAGAGAGAGTAAGACAGGGCGAAAAAGTGAGAAAACAACAACAAGAAGAAGTAGGGGAAAATGCAAAATTAGTTTGTACCAAAATGAGCAAAATCAAATTCCGTTTCTAGCCGCAAGAAATGTAACCACTGTGCTAGTGCATGAATAAGGAGGAGACGAAGAAGAAGACGAAGGCAGTGGAAGAGAAGGAGGAACAGGAGTGGTAGTGGGGGGCGAACAAATGAAGCTACATAACTAGAAAATCTCTAACCACTTCTCCCCTAAAGGCATTTTACGCTCTTGCCAAATAAAGTTCTCTGCTCTCTTTTAGTTTGGGTTTTCTTTTTTTTTTTTTCGTTTTGGTGTGCTTAGCGTGGGTGAATCTCCTACTCTTGGTCGACCCCTCTGGGAAGATAGCCGCGCTAGAGGTGGAGGAGGGAGTGCAGAGGGAAAACATTTTTGTCACCACAGAAAGAGCGAGAAAATACCGCAAAAAACGAAGTGTTCTCGTTCACATCGTTGTTGTCGTCCCACTCAAATTCACTTCCGGTTGGACGCACGGAGGAGCCAACAACGAGAATTGCACGACAACGTCGACGACGCCGGAGACGAAGCATTTGCCTTCTTGTTTTTGTTGTTTTTCTTTTCCTTTTTTGCTAAATGTCAAGGATACAACAATTTTCAACAGCAGTAGCAAGGACAACAACAACGCTTTCGTTGTTGGCGCTGCCATTGAGAATGCTGTAATTAATTATTTTGCAGCATACATTGCGGCGTTGAGAAGAATACAAAATGGCTACTTTGTTGACAGGACGAACGGGCACAGTATGTTGGGCTTCTTAGGAGGGCGAACTAACTAAGGATGGTGACGGGGAGAGGAAAGGCAGACAAAAGAAGTACGAGAACATGCGGACAGCTAAGTGCAAATACACTTAAATATTCGATTCCGGTACAAAATAAATGTGACAACTTTTCATATAACTAACCAAGAGGAGAGAAATAAAGTCCTTACCATTGACTAGAAAATACTCTGCAAATGTCACTCCACATATGGCACACACTTGCCATCTCGCTCATTCTTATGACCACAAAGCGCTCCTAGTTTAATCAAAATCAAACTCAATTACCATAAAGTATACAGAAAAATGTTGGAACAACGATTTGCATTCTATCTACTTACAGATTTAATGCTGTCTTAAAAGAAGAAGTTGAGTACATTGAGACCATGATTATTTAATTTGTTTTATCATTACTCGCTGAGAAAATATCGAATGAAAATCAAATTTCAGAGCTTTAACTTCTTTGAAATACTTTTCTTACTGAATCTACAAATAATCCTCCCAGCATCGCTTTTTTTTGGAGCCCATCAGGCAAAACATTCAACATTAAATGACCAACAACTGAGTAATAATTTAAATAGTTTAACAATTTTGAAAAGGATTTCTAAGAGAGAGTAAGGAGACTTGAATATGACGAGCTAAATACTTTATATTCGATTAAAAATTTAACTTAAACCAACAAAGGGACATTTAAAATTGTATAATTAAGCTGGTAGAAGAAAGACCAAGAACCCTCTTGAAAAATGTTTGAAAACCTTGGAAGAAAATGTGGAAACTGAGAAGATAATAAAAGTGCTGAAGTCGAAAAGGATTAAATACCGCATAATGACAACGAGTAATTTAAGAATAAGTTGAATGAATTTTCAAATATTTTAGCAGTTAAGAAGGAGTTTTTTTTTTTAGATATATGTACGGGCGAAGAATGTTTGAAATGTTTTGATATAAAATGAATTTTATCATGTTCTTAAGTTGTTCTTATTCAAATTGTATGAGGTACTACAAAAACAATTTCCGTGTCATAATTTAGCCTAGAACTTTGCTTTTTTTTATAGGTTTTCTTTTTGATTATTATATAAGAAGCGAGTGATGGTTTCTTTTTTTTCTTTCTGCATATAATAAAGCACTTTAAGTGCCGCGTCACGAGTGTTTTGCGTGTGGGTGTATGGGTGGATAAAGCTAAAAGCCTTTTCACCTCCCACACACACACATACACACAGAGAGACTTTTCTTCATTCCCTTCTTTCTTATTCCTGGATATGTCAGAAAGAATAAGAGAGTGTGGGTGCGGAACAACTTTATGACTTTGCCCATATAAACTTAAACTACAAGGAATTCAATTAACTCAAAGCTGCTGCTATGCTCAGAGAGACATACAGAAACAGAGAGAGAAAGAACAAGAGCCAGAGAGAAAGAAAAAGAGAGAGAGAGAGAGATAGAGAGTGAATGCTCAACCCTGGCCCCATGGACCAAGTATAGCATACAACTGTGGTTTTCAGGATGTGACAACTTAAGCAGACCCACACACACACTCACATACACAGACACATTTATATATATGTATATACTTATGTCCTGCACTCTCTGGTGTGTGTGTGTGTGTGTGCTCCTCTCGCTGCTCTGCTGGCTTAATGAGCAACGCCTGCTGTCAGATTTCCTTCTTCTTTTTTACTTTTTTTGCTCCTTTCTCCTGACTTTAGTTTAACTTTTCCTTCAGTTGGAGTGGCGGCAAAGATGCTTAACGAAACGTACCGAACCGAAACGTAACATAACGTAACGAAACGAAATGAAATATGAAAAAAAAATGGAAGGAGTAAGAGTAATAGAAGACGAAAAACTTTGCCGCCTACATGAGTTCAAAATTGTTGCCACTGCCACATGTTGCCCATTCGTGGCAACATATCGAAAAGTTACTTTGAAAACAAGCTAAGCCCACTACCAGTTTGACTTCTTTAGTACGAAACAACTATGAGATACCCTTTAATTAGTAGAAGGTGAGTAATTTAAGTCCATATGAAGTGTAGCATACATTTGGGAGTCTTAAATGCTTAGTTGGTTGGTTTAAATGTCTGTGCTTAGCCTTTTTTGCAGGGTCAGAGTGAAAATCTGAATTCTTAAAGTTTCAGTAACTACCAAATACCCTTTACAAGTCTATGTTTACCATAGCATACTTTTTTGGAGCCTGGCAAAAAAAGTCTGTCTGCTTACTTCTTGGGGTGTTGAATGTAAAAACTAAGAATTTAATTTAATCTATTTAAATGAAGAACAGCAAAAGAAGTCCTTGTCAGACCAGACAACTGAACGAGTCACACCCCCCGCCCCGCTCATTTGCCACCACACGGTTTTTTCCGACTTTCTTCCCCTTGTTGTTGTCATGCAATTCGTTAAGGGTTTCCCTTCTATTTAGTTTTTATAGGTATTTGCATTTACCCCCCTTCCCCCCACATTTCTCACTCTATTTCAGATTCCAGTTTTCTTTTTTCCCCTTTGTTTTGTGCCTTTTTTTTGGAAGGTTTGATTGATGGCATTTTGGCTTCACGCAGCGAATGTCGGGCGTTTGTCATTTATAAATAGAATAAAAACAAAAAAAAATAACGACGAAAAGTAAAATAAATAAAATAAAGGAATTCCGACAGTCACCCGCCCCCCACGTCCTATTTACACACACCCCACCCCGCCCTCGAAATATGAGTTAACGATTACACGAAAAAGTGGAAAGGAATTAGAGGAATTTTTTTTTTTTCGTTTTTTTCGTCCTTATGGCTGTGGTGGTGCTTGCCTTTGTCCTCATTGTCGGTGTCTCAACCTTTCACCCGCTGTGAATGAGTAAGGCCAAAGGATTCCTTCGGCTAGATTATCTATGACTTTTACTTTCCTTTTTCTCTTAGTTTTAGATGTAAATTACTCTAGAAGGTTTAAGTCGAATGGCAGAAATATGTTAAGTTTGGTTATGTTCAATTTTTTTTCTCCTAGTTCACTTCTTTTTCGAAATTTATCGTAAGACAGTTTATTGGGAAGTGGCAAGTAGTGTGTTTTGAAGTGTATCTTCAAAATTATAGAGTATCCTATAGTTGGTGTAATACACTGGGTTTTCTCTAGCTTTTTCCGCATTCCCTTTGTTCACAAAAGTTGACAGCTTTCAAAAACCAAGCAGGAGGGGAAAAAAAAGTAGATGTTTTTGCTCAAGTCTCTCGTGTGAGTGGGAGAGTATTTACTGTCGGAGGAACTTTCTTTCAGTTTTTCTTCTTTTTTTTTTTTGGAGTATTTGCTATTTCAGTTGCCGCTTGTTATGACTGCATATGACTTATATGTGAGAGTAGACACTTCCGTTCAAGAGTCGAGCGACTGTTGACTGCACCTCCTGCTCATGCTTCTCGTTTTCCTGTTCTCATAGAACAACTTAATACCACTTTAAATTACTTTCATTTCCGTTTTTGTTATTCCAAGCGCATCGTCGCCATCGTTGTAGTTCGTCGTCATCGTTGTTCTTGTTGTTGCTGTTGTTGTTGTTCGCTCGCACTTTATTGCCAACCCATCCCATCCTCTCTGTGACCCACCACCACCACCACCATCACCCGCACCAGCAGTGGAGATGTTGTCTTCTTTAGTTAGTGCCTTTTCCTCATAGTATGTACACTCTTTACATCTACACGTCGGCTGTGGCATTTTCATTTTGTGTTTTTGAAGCGTTTGCTTATTCTTAATTAAGTTGCGCGCCAGCGAAAAATATCCACACACACACACATACATACATACATACACATATATATTTTTCTTCACGATAAGGTGGCACTTGAGGGTAGCAGCAATTTGTATGCACTGAGAGAAAAAACAAAAAAAACTCGCATAACCACAATGGATAAACTTGAGTTGGTTTTAGTTAGTTTTAGTTCTGAAATGTTTTCTGTTGAGTGTAAGTTGCTTTTGGCTCTTCATTTGTTTCACCCCCCAAATGTAGGCTTTAAAAAATGCATAAGTTTAAAATGTAAAGAAGAGAAAAGATACATAGATAAGACCAGATAGCCGGAAGCAACTCATTTGGCTAGCATAACATTGGCTGGTTGTTCCATACTTTTCTCTCTCTCTCTCTCTCTTTCTCTGTCTCTGTCTTCTCTTGCTTTCCATCATAGTTAATTTAATTATAAAATTAATGGCACTTAATTAAATTATAATATCTATGTTTCTTTCCATTTGCTTAGCGCGTTCTTGTCGCTACGCCCTTTGTCCCTTGCATTCGCTTTGGCCTATCGTTGTTGGAGTAGTCGAGGCCAACTTGATACCTAGCAGAAACAGCAAGAAACATTTCGAGGTTAACATTGTGCCGGCAATTAACTTTTGGTGCGGACCGCGGGAGGAAAACTCAATTTACGCAAAAGTCGAGTAACAGATTGGCAGATTGCATTTTAAATCCGCTTAACCGAGAGACCGTGAGCGCAGGGCATTAAGGTGTTAAGCGAGGGCGGTTGGTTTGGTAAAGGTAAATCTATATTCTTCTCGGTGGCGGTCAGCCAATTAAAAAAAATATATACATATTTTTGTCTCTGAACTTTCCAATATGTATATTTTTTTTATCTTTTTCAATTGTTTTTGGGGCAGTGTAAGCTCAGCTGAACTAGTAAGTGTGAGCAGGGCTTGGAAGGCACATTAAGAAATAAATATTTAATCGACTTGTTTATAAGTTTTACTTAAATAAAGTGTTTCTTTCAATTTACAGTCTGGCAACTCTTTAAATCAAAAAAATTTGCCCATTTGGTTAGTTTGACAACCCTACAAATTCAAATATTTAAGCTTTATCCTAAGAATTACTTCTTAGCCGAAAGCGAAACAAAAATAAACTCACTTGAAACAACTAATATTGAGCGGTGCAGAGTTGCCAGACACCTGATCTTTTTGTACTGCATTCAAATGCAATGTTTTGGTATAGATTTATTTATTTTTGTTCTCTTTTGGTTTGCCGTTTTCTTTTTCTTTTTTGTTTTTTTTAGAGTAAGCATAAATACTTTTAGATATTTGAATGCCTTTGGGGGATTTGTTTTGCTGTTATATGTAGATTTCCTTATTGGACAAGAGTTTCGAATTACCAGACGTAATTGAAAACTTTTGCTAGACTGTCATGTCTTTATCCTCAGTGCCCCTCTCCCTCACCCTCTGTGATACTGTGCACTCTGCGTGTGGTATTCTCCTCTATTTTAGAATTTATATGCATGTATATATAATATAGATAAATAGTTAGATATAAAACAATTGTCTAGGCAAGTTAAAGTTTGCATTTGACCAAGTTTAAGTTGACAACAAACAGGAAGAATCGCAAAGGCCGGCCAAAAGGGATGGAAAGGGGAAAAGTGAGGTTAGTTCAAGGAAGGAATTTAGTTTCTTTGATGATGGTATGATATGAAATTTATAGTTTTGGTTTTGCAGCAAGTTTCCTCTGGCATTTTGAATTTGCATTGCAGCATGAAGCAGCAGAAGAAGAGGACCACAACCACCACATGAAAAGGGGAAGGATAGTACTATATATAAATATATATATGTGTATATATATGTATATGAATTGCTAAGCGATTTGCTTGGTTGCACTAAGATTTTAGTTTGTCAATGTGATACACAAGACAAAGTAAAGTTAAGAGAGAAATACTATCAAAAACTTTTGCACAGATTAGAGACAAATAAAACTACAGCTATACATATATAGGGGGGGGAGTGAAAAAAAAAGACATTCACGATTATTTTATTCATATCTGTTGAAGCTTACCGATTTTTGAAAGGAATTATTTATGGAATATGGCACAAAGCTTACCTAAAATGAAAAGAAATAAAAGAAAATTGATATTAAATGTATTCAAGTTATATGCAAATATTGTTATATATGTATATGTATGTATGTATGTATACAATATGTATGAATTATGGGTCATTAGTCTCTGATTTTTAATTGCATTTTGGTTTTAAGTCTTATTGTAAAATATTTTCATATAAATGTGCATATATAAATTTCCATTTAAAATATTGTCACAGGAATGATGAGGAAAATTCATCATATGCAGCATTAAACTTTTGCCCATCAGTCACTCACTCACTGAGTCGCTTATTCATTCATTCAGTCATCCATTCATTCATACAGTCAGTCAGTCAGTCATGCATATGACGATGCATTCAATACAAATATATACAAACACACACATGTGGGTGGGCAAACGGAATCCATTCATTTTTGTTCGCTTTGGCCTGCCATTTTATGTGCATTCACAAGGAAATGAACATCAGGACGCGAGAAAAGAGAGCGAAAATTATAGAAAAATTGCAGAAACGACAACGCCAACGACGACGACGATGATGATGAGGAGGAGAACATGCAACCAGAGACAGGACACATAGCAGGATGGACTGTGTTGAGTTGGGCCATTGTTATAGTAAACAAAAAAAAAAAAAAAAAAACAGAACGAAGGATGCCAAAAGGATGGTGCAAAATAATGCCACACTGAAAATTAATTTCCGTTAATATGACAGACGGAAGTGAAAATTTCTTAATTGCCATAGCAGCGGTTATCCATCCATCCATCCATTTCCCTCGCTCTCTCTCTCTCTCTCTCTCTCTCTTACTTTCTCTATGTCTCTTCTTACATATATATACATATATATATGTGAAAAGATTTTTAGCTTACCTCGGGCAACTATTTTATTATGCAAATTGGAATCGAAATCTCTAGTTTTTCGTAGTTGTTTTTTTTTCGCTCTTTAACTCCCATGCCCTCTCTACTTTCCAATTATTCAATATCCATTAGAATCTCTGGCACCAAACTTCACACAATTCCCCATTGAATACTTCCATTTTCATGGCAACATTGTATCTACATACATACATATGTATCTCACCTACCTACTAGTAGTGAATATTCACTTCCCATTCATATTCACATCACCAAAACCAATTTGCCTGCTCATTGGGGAGCACACACAAAATTTCATGGCATTTGAATTAGGAGGAACAAATATAAAAAGAATAGAAAACCAGAGACCGGTGAGGGGGGAGCCAGCCAGTTGGCCGGAAAAAAAAGAACCAACAGAAAAACAAAAAAGTCGAGCTAACAAACCAGAAAATCCGTGATTATTTATTAATTTGGCAAATTATTCATGCGACGCGCCATCACAAATCTGCTTAGTTGGGTGTTAGTTAGAGATAGCAGCAGCGTGACAATGAGAGGGGGATACAAAGAGCGAGGAGGATAGACAGAGAGAGAGAGACAGAGGCAGTGATGGTTGGTGGACTGATGAGGACGCAGAACATGGCTTTTGGGGTCCCATTGCCCCAATGTTTTTGGGTGAAAATCCATCCAGCATTGTTCCTGTGGCTTCTGCCAAAGTTTTCTGAATATGAAATGTATGTATGGGCACAGTGGATCTACCTCATTATCGAAATAATGAAAATGCAAATGAAATTTTGCTAATGAATTGCTTTTATCTAAATAAAGTTTGTCCTTGCGACAACTTTCCGCTCTTATAACCATGTTAAGAGACTTTCTAAGAACAGGCTAAATGCTCAAAATGAAATCAGGCAACATTTTCTTACTTTTCTCTCAATATCATGGACCACTGTGCAATTTGATGCATTGCAAAATTTTAAATAGACAAATGTAGCGTTCAAAAAAGTTATGATTTTTGTGAGTTTTTCGTTTTCATATATGCAAGTTGTAGATTTGCAAGAGTGGCGAAAGGGGGAGCAGCGTTGAGAGCAGGGCGGGGCACTTGGTCTGGGAAAAGTTTTTATTTGCAACTTGATTGTTGTCAGTGATTTATCACAACGGCTTTAATTTACTACAAACAAAGCACAACAAAATGACAACAATAAGCGACCGAAAAAACACAAAATAAAATGAGATAAATAATATGTACATATATGTATACCCAATATTGATGTATGAAAATCACATTAAATATATACATACATATATAATCTATAAATGTTAAGCTCACGTATGAAATGAGGCAATTAAAATAAATGAGCTTAATTAATTTACACATCCATGAAAAGTATGAATGAAGCAAAAGAAGAAAAGACACAAACTTTTAAATACACTTTTAATTTGCAAAAAGGGAAAATATTTTTTTATTTCGATTTGTTATGTAATCATCTCATTATTTTCTCTTTGCGGGACGAATTAAAAGTTAAACATCAAGAGCATAGAATATGTAAAATGGCATGAGAATTCAATGTGGAAAATGTTCTCTTCATTTATCCAAACACACACACACGCGCGCACACACGTACACATTTTATGCCATTATGCATTTGGGTGTGCATTTTTTCAAGTAGATTATAATATTTGCTAATCTGATTTAATTGCGACACTAATTAAATAAAATTTCTATAAGTGGTTAACACACATACCGCACACACACACACACAAACATACACACACTAACAAGCATGCATGCATGTATGCACATATACACATAAATGGGCAAATATTTGTAAACTATTTTACAATTTGCAGTTTTTCGCAAATTGTAACTTGTAAATAAATAGACCGAAATGCAATTTGGCATAATTTGCATGCTAGAATGCTAATGTTAAGTTCCATCTCCCTTTTACTCTCTCACTGCCATCAGTTATTTCTATCTCTGTCTCTGAGTGAGTGTGCTAACTTGGTTGTTTGGGTTATTAAAATAAAATTTTTGGTATGATTTTCTAAGCCAATTTTCAGAGTTTTGGCCATTAATATGCATTTTACACATAAATCAATAAGCAGTCCAAGAGAGCATAAGCGAGCGAGGCTGCTCAGCAATTAAATTGTTGCATAGCTTCAGGCGCAACCACCACACGCCGTCGCCGCCTTCTCGTGCGCCTTTTCAGTAGAGCATAAATCAAATTTAACAGCTGCCAGAGAGCTAAAGAAGGAGCCACGTGGTAGGCGGTGGGCTGAAAGTGGAGGTTAGATAGTAGTCGCTGTATTGCCTTGGGGCCAACAAGAGAGCAAGAGAGAGAGAGAGAGAGAGAGAAGGGGGATTGGTAGCTCGGGGGGTTCTAGGATTGTTCAAATACCAAAATCCAAAACTAAATTCTCCTTCCTTCCATTGTGGCTGATGTTATTGCTGTTGTTGTTTTCCATTTACATACATGAATTTCATTTCGTAACTGTTTTCAGTTGTTGCAAGCTTCTTCAAACCCGCACGCTTTAACGCCCACTCGCCCCACTCTCCCGCCTACCATCATCACAACCTCATCTTGGCATCACTCTGAAAATTTCCATAAGCTTGGAGAATTTTAGGTTATCATTTTGTGCATGCTGATTATACGAATATATAAATGGGATTTAGTTTTGCATCCCATTCTAATTTGCTCTTAAAATAGACACGACAAACACACAAGCCGACAATGCAGAGAAGAATTAAGGCTAAAAGCAGTAGCCCTAAATACAATATTTAGAAAAGAAAGAAATTTCCTATATACTAAGAAGATTTCATCAGCATTTCAATGAGCTTAACTAATTAGTTACTTCCAAGTAACTTTCTTATGGAATGATATACAATTTTTTGTACAATTTTCCATCAACAATTACTTTGATCCAAAACGATGGTTACAAACAGACATTTTTAGGCAGAAAATTGTACTCTTTAAAGGGATCTGTCTATGTATGTAAGTGTGCTCAAAAACTTGAAAAGCATATAAAAGACATCTGTTGTTAGTTGCTTTATGAAATGAATTGGGATATCTTTGAAAGATATTTTTAATCCATGGCCAAACTATCTTATTTTCTATCACTTTCGCATAAATGAGTTGCCTTAACCATGTTCAAAGTCCAAGTCCTTCAAAAGAAACAACAGTTTAAAAGCATAAAGCCATAAAGTTCTAAAGATGAGTCCCCAATCTTTGAAAGACAACAAAAAAAAAACATATTAAATTGCTATCATTTACTATTTAGTTGAATGCAGCTGCAAAACGATTGCCTAATCTATTAGAAGCAAACGTTTAAAATGCATTTTGAAATCATTGCAATTTGATTCTAAGAGAAAGCTGCAATTTCTTAACCACATGCTACCACATCCGCATATCCACATAACCGCACACATGGCAACCATCAGTTGTTCCCTCTCTCTCTCTCTCTCTCTCTCTCTCTCTATCTCTCTCCTTCCCTGTCTGTAGCGCTTTCCATTATATTGTTCGTTATCTGGATGTGCCGAATCCAATATAAGGCATTTATATTTGCCCTGGTTGGGTTCGGGTTTTTTTTTTACGTTTTACTTTTCTTTTTTAATTTTTAATCGAATGCCAAGAGCAACAGCGGTAGTGATGGCAACAGCCGGTTTCGGCTGTGGGTGCAGTTCCTACCCAACTTACCGTCTATCCATTCGTCCCTCTGTTCGTCCGTCCGTCCGTCAGTCCCTCCGTCTGTGCGAACGTTAGTCCGACTGTCCAGGGCCACGTTGGCTCCGTCTGCTGTTGTTATAAATTGTCTGAAAGTCGCTTTACAGGGTTTTTTCGGTATCATATTTTATTATTACGCGGTTTTTTGTTCCCTAGGATAGTCCCGGATGTGAAAACAAGACAGAGGGATGGCAGTCGAAGGGGTCGCTCTCGGTGCTCTTGGACATCGATGCGTTTGCGTTAATAACCAACAACAAAAGCAACAGCAACCAGAAGAACAATATTTTATGAGTGCTTGCAGATTTTCCACGAGCAATTTTTGCCTTTGCCATGGCTTTTCCCCCCATCAACCACCCTAATGCTTGCTGCTTTCACTTCACTTTCTGCGTTCACCCGCTTTGGCCAAGAGTTATTACAAAAGTTTCGTTTGCAAAAGAACCCAACAACAACAGAACACAAAAAAAAAAAAAAAAAAAAGAAAAAGCAGAAAAGAAGTTTGCCATCAGTTCGCGTTTCTTATATTAAATTTTCTTTTTTAAATAGTTTTTATAATCAAAATTAAATCTTGACCATTGAAAGTGAGCTCTCAAAGAGGCGAAACCAACTAAGTAAGTAAGTAACCTCAAAACAGGATTCTCTCTCTTTGGTTACTAATTAAGTTAGATAGATCTTTGTTGCATTACCACCTACACAAACCGAATCAAGTGTGTTACCTTACCGCAAAGTGTAAAGCCTTTTATCTCTTCCACTATCTCTCTCTCTCTCACCCTCTTCATGTGTGTGCTTATGTGTGTGTGTGTGGGATGTCGGGGTCACCTTTTGTATAACATTAATTATTGGCCTCCATTTCAACTGGAGCTTTAATTGCCAGACAAGACAGAGACAGAACAGAGGAGCGACGACCATCTAACAAACAATTGTATAGACGAAGCATAAATCAGTTGACTCTCAACACCTGGTGGAGAGTGAGAGAAAGCCAGAAAGAGAAGAGAAGGGAAGAGAGGGTGGTTGGGTGACCAACTGGTCAGTTTCAAGGGTAGTTTCTGTTGGTACAGTCTCGGGTCTTTCGAGCTCCATCTTCTTCTCTCCCTCTCCCTCTCCCTCTTCCTCTCTCTCTCCCTTTTCGCCGGAATGTCTGTTTGTTGTGGTCATTTGTGGCATTGGCCTGCAATTTGCATGAACACTGCTTGTGGGTCCTTATGCCATTTGGAAGGATTCACCCCTCTTTGGTGTACTGTGTGTATTTATCTCTCTATCTCTCTCTCTTTGTGTGTATGTGTATTGTAATGAGTGAAAATTGTCTGGCCTTTGACAGGTCGTTCTACAAAATAGACATTCTTTTTTCTTTTTTTTTTCTATTTTTGGTATGGCAAACAATTGGCGTATGGGGCGTATGCGTAATATTGGCAAAATGGAGTTTTCCCTCCTGCCACCTGCCACACCACACAACAGGCAAATCATTTCAGCTATGCAAATTGCTTTTTCATCAGAATCGTTGGGTAATTGATAAAAATGTTCAACCAATTTATAGCAATTTTCTACTTAGCATAGACTGAAAGAGATAGAGGGGGAGAGAGACGGAGAGATACAGGGTTGAAAGAACTTTGATTACAAATTGTCTAATAACAGGGTCAAGCATTAGGAAAACTTTGTAATTTGCGTTGAGAAAATCACCATAAGCTAACTGGAAATTTTGTAAAATTTTCTGCTGCATAAACAAATTAACTCCCACATACATTTAGTGCAAAGAAAGTGCTAGTCATTGAGCTAAAGTTAGTCAGTCGGGCTATTGATCGATTGATCGTTTAAACCTTCTTACTTTTACCTCTTAAATTCAGTTAATTTAAGATTCCTTTTTAGCCATGTGTGTGGATATATTCTTAAAAATTGTACAGACGACATTGTTGTTAGCCTATCTGCGGCAACTGTGTGGTGGGAGTTTGTGGTCTTGTCAAGATTTGTATGCCATGGCGAAATGCATCCATTGCAATCAAATTTATTGCGCTTCGAAATGCTGCCAACAGCAAAAAGCAGAAAAAAGAAAACAACCTCGAAAGAAAAAAAAAAGTATGAAAAACAACTGAAGAGTTGCTGGTGCAGCAGCCACAACAATCGACGAACGAATCAGCTGAGGAACAGAGCGGAAGTAAAGACCCAACAGCAGGCAGGCACCAGCAACAGGAAGACTAAAGTGGATAATATTACACACACACACACACACACACACACACACACAGACATAACATGAGAAGGATGCTGCTTCTGCTGTTGTTGCTGCTGATGATGATGACGATGATGATGATGAGTGGGTAGCTGATGCTGCTGGCTAAGCATTCGGGTCAGGAGGCGGTAAAGGCAGTGGCAAAGGCAAAGGCACTAGCAGAGGCAAGGAGAAAAGGAAATGTTGGCCTGGCCATGTCCATGTCCGGGCATTCCGCCATTGTGGCCTGCATTTTTATTGAAATATGAGCAAGCTGCTGTTGCTGCTGTCGTTGCTGTTGTTGCTGCACTTTGAACTTCAGATGATATGGCCCCACTGGATTCTACTGCATCCTCAACATCCGTCTATGCCCCTCAATTCTCCTATATAGTTCTCTCCTTTTCTCTCTTTCCCTCCCTGTGTATCTCTCTACTGTGTGCTGTATGTGCTATGTCTGTGGGAGTGGGCAAATGTCAAGTGTCAGGACATTGGCCAGTTTTTGCGGCCTGCCACCAAATGTCAGCATTGCGTAGAACCAGCCACGCGCCGCCAACGCGTCACTTGCAGTTATAATTCATAATTTGCCATACTCACACACAAAGAGAGAGATAGAGACAGAGACAAAGAGACAGGGAGAGAGAGAGAGGATTGGAGTGGGGGGGACACACTGCGTGGGAGTAGAGTAAACCAAATTAATTCTCTTTAAACCATTAATGACAGCTGCAGACCAGCTTTTGGGTTTAAAGCGAAAATTTTGCCAAAGTTCTTAACTTTGTGGAGTGAAAATCCATTCAATAATCTGTAAATAATTTTGTCCATCGATTTATGACCTAATATCATTAAGTATAAACTGATTTTCAATCGATATTGGGCAAAGGTTTAATAGACATACATGTTTACAGCAGAGAAAGCACGGACATTGTACTAAGACTTGGCTTTAATATGAATTCTTAGACAATTTTCAAAACGTTATGTTAACATTTCAATTTTATGATATTATTGTGTATAATTGAATAATTCAGTAATATTGTTTATAAACTATTTTAAACTTTTGGCTATCGCGTTTTTGAAAACCGATTACAGTTGCTATCGAAAACGTTAAAGGTAATCGAAATGAAAAGAATTTGCAATACTGTTTTCTTTTCGAGTATATTAAATTTCATTTTAATGCGCAACAAATCGATTGCATTACATTTATTTTCCGCTTTATATTGCGAGTTTAATTTTAGTAAAATATTTCAAACCCCAAGAGAATGTACAGAGATAATTGCTATAGATTTATTTACTATAGTATCTTAACTATCGGCATTTGGCAATTTAGAGTGGTGACAAGTCGTCATGTTCACCCTTCTTCAAGGACCGATCATCGTCATTATGGGCATGGTTTAAAAAATTCACAAACTCCTCCCAAAGCACAACCTCGAATTTTGGGAGGCGATGAGGTGGCTGGTCGCGAATATTTTCCATATCACGTCTCCATACAGGTGTCAGAGATGCATTTATGTGGCGGTGCCATAGTGGATAAACGTTGGATCCTAACTGCGGCACATTGTGTCATGCAAGAGGGTTTCACAATCCTGGCCGGCACTCACAATTTGGGCGATCGGAAACAGGCTATCTATTTTACGCCCCAAGAGGTGATTGTTCATTGCAATTATGATAATCCAGAATTTACAAATGATATTGCTTTGGTGCGAACCGCTGAGAAAATTAATCTATCGAGTGTACTAAAGGCCCTGCCACTGGGTACGAGATATCCCCATTCAAATGGCAAATTAATTCTAACGGGTTGGGGTTCAATTAAAAATGGTGACACTGTCTATGATGAGGTATTTCCCGAGTTGCTGCATACGTTAACATTTCAGGCTGTTAGCAACAAGCAATGCAATGATGCCTGGGAAAAATCAGGAGGCATTGATATGGGTAATGCCTGCGCCTACAACGATATTGGCAAAGGCGCTTGCAGTGGCGATTCGGGCAGTCCATTGGTTTTTCATGGCAAATTGGTTGGCATAGCCAGTTATGTTATGGCCTGTGCTCGAGGTTTACCGGTAAGTAAAGAATGAGTTTCTTATAATAACTTCATGATCCTCTCTCCTTTCTCTCTCTCTCTCTCTATGATTCAATTTCTAGGATGTCTTTTCTAGGTAAGTGTTGATTAAATTTCTCATCTAAATTATGTCAATTAATTGATCCAATCATTTCGTTTATAATAGTGTTCCATTTTATTTGGATTTCTTACGTACTACAATGCGAGAATGCGAAGAGAGAGTACCAGAAAAAAGTATTTTCCTAAATATAAATCTGAAATAATTAATAAAAATTTCTCTGTCCTAGCAAGCAAACATCAAAGGAATAAAATTCATAGGACAACGATTCGAAATCGTAAAGATTTCGATATTGTCACAAATCGTGCCTGGCGTACACAACCCAAGAAAATGCATGTAGGCAGATATCGACGTGATGTTTCATGGGGTCAAAGGATACGTTGATAGAATATAAAATACTCAAATCGTTGTGACTAACTAAATAAAATGCATCAAAAAAATAAATAAAAGTTTATATTCAATAACATAGAATGAACTAAAATCTAATATTAGGAGTTAAAAAGAACTGGCAAGAGAGGTGCTAAGAGATTAAGTCTACGGGTTGAGGTAAAATTTTAATTAGTTTCTCGGTTGAAGAAAAAAGTTAATTGGCCAACTGGAATTTGGGTTATTAAATACTTTACGTCCTTTTGAGTGTTACCATTTCTGTAATGACTTGTCAATGGAAACAAGTTGGTTATCTCACAGTAATTTATGTACTGTTGGGCCACTAAAAACTCTTTACTGTTAGTTGCAGTGATTTCGCCTTTAATGGCTAAGACACTTTAGTATATTGCGTTTGCGTCTAAAACGCATGTTTCTCTGCTTTCTTTTTTTTTTTTTTGGTTTTCATTCTCATCTGATGTGGGCAACTGCATTGTGTTGTAAAACGTTTCAGAGCGCTTAAATGTCGCACATAAAGTGCGATAGGTTTTAAGTAGGTTCACAGTATGCCAATAACGTTTTCATACACCCAGCTTTTTGGAAGTTTTCCCGACTACCTTCCCCTCTCTCTCTCTTTCCTTTACTCGACTGTGTGTTTCGGCACTCATTTGGTCATTTTGGCGGTCCTTTTCCTTGTCATTCTGGTACGCGAACCAACCAAAGAGAGGACAACCCACAGCTTTTTCCTTTGTATGTGTGTGTGTGTGTGTGTGTGTGTAGGACAGCGAGTGTGTGAATGAATGTTTTCACTCTTGTTGCTGGTGTTGAGTGTTTATTTACATTGTGTTCGCGTCTGCCACAAACACACACACTCACACACATACAGAGGGAGAGAGTGACACACACACTTTGTCACTTTTGTTTTTACGCTCACGCTTTATTGAGTTAATCGCTTTATGTCCTGTTTTTCACCCTCTGCTCTTTGTTCTTCTCCCTTACCCTTACCTTTTCTTTTTTTTTTTGGCTCTTTTTGGCTCGCCTTACTCTACCCTCATTCCCCCGTTCTACCATATTTGCCTTTTTGCACTTTTGCCAGCTCAACACTTTTAATTAATCTGCGATAGTTTTTTTTTTTCGTTTCTTGTCTTTTCTTTTTTTTTTTTCTTTTTTGTTATCGTTTTTACGTTTTTCTCGTTTTTTTTTTGGTTTTTATGCTACCTGCATTTGCTTGTGCAGCTGCTTCCACTTAATTTTTGTGTGATTTTTTCGTGTTGCCGTTGTCGTTGTTGTTCCCTTTAAGCAAATAAAGTTTAATGTATTTTTATTGATTCTTTCGCCCGCATACCGACACCGCCATCTTCCATCTCTCTCTACTTGGCATCACGGATCCTCTACTCACTTCACTCTCTGTTCTACTCTACTTTACTCTCTACTCCACTTCACTACTCTCTCTCCCTCTTCCACCTCAGTTCGCGTTTGTTCTTCTTTCCGTTTTTGCTCTGCTCACAGTTGGAATTTTGATTGAGCATGCTTGTTGATTTATTGCATGCACCAGTTGTGGAATTTATGTGCGGTCATTGTGAAAATGCAGTACAATAACAACAACAACATCATCACAAAAAAGGGAAATAAAATTATTATTATTATTATTATTGCAAAAACAACAACAACACAAGCAACGAAAGCAGCAAAATAAACAGCTTGGAATTTAATATGCACAAGCGGAAATATTTTTAATTTTATATTATAAAATATATGGCAAATCCATTGGCAAACGATTGGCAAAAAAAATGGGATGGAGTTGAACAACGCCCGCATAAGTATGCTATAGTTTTTTTTTCTTCCGCTTTCTGTTGGTTTTTTGTGTTCCAAAGGCTCTTTTTGTACTCATAACTTTGGGTCGGTTTGCATTTCATTTAATTGGGTTTGCGTATGTGTGTGTGTGTGTGTGTGTCATCTTGCCTCTTCTTTTATAAGTACTTTGTTAAATTCCATTTCGTTTAGCGGAAATTTATGACAAACCATTTATTTGCATTTAATTAAATATTTATTCATTTCATTTTCCAGGTGACATTTCTGAGTTGGGTGTTTGTTTTTTTCACTGCATTTGATTTCATTGCATATCTCTTGTATGAGTATGTGAGTAAATGTTTGTTTGAAACATTCGCAATTCATCACGATTTCATTAGAATTTAATTTCATCAAATTGTTTCTTCTCTTCGGGCATTATTTTTAGTTCATTGCAGCACATTATATAGATTTTTCATTTCATTTTACATTTTCTCATTTCATTTAATCTCTATTCATTTCATATTGTTATATTGTACCTTTTCCATTTCATTTCGTGCTAAATTTCATAATTTCTTTCTACCAAGCATGAAGAATAATATACATATACTTATATAAGTATGTATGTATTATGTATTTATATTCTCCTTCATTTCCCCAAAGAGAATTTGTTTCACAAAATTTTCAAGCTTCATTTAAATTTCATAACTCTCTCGCTCTCTAGATATATGTATATACCCTTCTTGCTCTGTTGCTGTTGCACTTAGTTAAGGATTCTCCAGAGTTGAGGCCACATTAAGTTGCATTATCTGGCAAAATGCATTTGCATAACACTCATACGCCCCATGAGCATTGCTAGGGAGTAGAGTGAGAGCGAAGAGCAGGAGAAGAAAAGAGCGAGACGATGAGATAGAGAAAGGATATGGTAGATATGCAGACCAGCTAAATATGTAAATAATATTTCAACAATAATTGCTTTTGAAACTCCATGACCGTCGACTCATTCACCTCTCTTTCTCTGTCTCTGTTTATCACCCACTCAATTCGCGCCGCCCCAAGAGCATTCACTCTATACAAATTCAATTTTCTCATGAGAGGGAAAGAGAAAAGGAGAAATGATGTGGGAGTCGAGAACTGGCAGTGGAAGCATGAAGATGAAGAACTTTGCCTTCGCCTTTTGCTTAAGAGAGGAGAACAAAAAATAATTAAAATTTAAAACAGAAATAAAATGCACAAGAATAACATTTACATTTATGCGTTTTGTCTGCCCTCCTTCTCTACTCTGCTCTACTCTGCTCTTGTCACTGTCACAATCTAGATTTCATGCTCTCTCCTTCGTCATGTTTTTTTGTGCGTTTTTCCTTTCCATTTTATCATTATTATAAATTCAAATTCATTCAACAAGTTGAGGCAGAAACCAAAGAGAAAAAGAAAGAAGTCAACTGTGAAAATAAACTTATTTAAAATTAAACTAATGTTTCTAGTTTTATAAGGAAAGGACAGAAACTAAACCAACTGACAAGTGGTAGAAGGAATTGTTGTTTTCCAGGGAAAATGTTATTGCACATTCGAATTGCAATGAATGTTGATGACGATTGAAATTGTCACACAGGAAATGGACAAGAAGCCGACAACGCTGACGATGAAGATGATGACAAAGACGACGATGATGTCAGGAGAACCAGTTGATGATTATATCTGTTCACTCCTAATGGAATAGTCAAAGTTGTGGGCGTGGCCAACAAAGGGGTGTCAAGTGAAGAAAGCAATACAGCAGAGCTAGCAAGCGAGCGAGGGAGAAAGAGAAAGATTGAGAAAAAGAGAAGGGGAAAGCAAAGCGAGAACATAGCCTAGAGACAATTGGAATTGGATTTTGTTCTCATGGCGAAGACGAAGACGTCGACGACGATGACGATGACGATGGCGATGACGACAATGATGATGATGATGATTTGCTTGATGCTATGTACAACCCAAAAATGAATTTTGTATATTTCTATTTAATGTTTGTCTAAGATATTGGTTTTGTGTACTACGGAGGTGGCTGTGGGCAGTATAAAAGGGGTGTGGCATAAATGGGAAAACTTGCTGACCCTTTGGCTAGTAATTAAATATGAATCACATTTACTGGTTAGACTTAGTATATATACTATGAAACACTTTATGTTTCATCTAAAATATATATGAAAATGGAATTAAGTAAACGAAGGGTGTGAATAAATCGAATATCGAACTTTAATCGTAGTTACAATGAGCTTTACTTTAAGTGAAATGGATTGAGAAAGACAAAAACTAAATATTCCTAAATATCTCAAACTTATATTTATATATGGAAAAGTTTCAAAATTAACAAAAGTACAAGAAATAGATTATTAAAAATAACAAAAAAAACTCTGAGAAAACTTTGGTAATGAATATAACCTAAGAGTATGAATCAGTTTTTTTGATATTTGAATGTAATGAGATATCGTAAAGTTGATTAAGAATCTGTATATATAGATTGGCATTATCTAAGGAAATGCCCTCGTGCATTAACAAGCACTTTGGCAAGAAATTGACAACTTTTTTTGTATAGAGCTTTCAAGATTTTCACCATTCAGTGGTCGTTTTTTTGAAGAGTTCAAGAGGGTTTGGGGTGAGGAGGAGGCCCCCAGCAACTGCTAACCTCGATACTTGAAATCCCAAAAAGCCATAATCTATGACCCCACCAAATAGAGAACATCAGAAGCATAGGAAGGATATTTTTTGTGTGTCCTGTTTTCATAAATGGAATCAGAAGGAGAATAAAAAAAAAATTTGTAAGTGGCCAGGACATTCAGCAGGCACTTTTAATGGCCAACAAAGTGTAGAGATAGAAAGAAAAAAAGGGGGAAAAAAACTGAAGCAAGAAGGAATGTCAAGACGACGCCCACAAAAATACATTTTCGATGAATGAATGAATGAATGAATGAAAATGGAAATGGCTAAAATGGGGGAGGACGAAAGGGAATAAAAAGGAAGAGAAGTCAGAAAAAAAGAAGAGAAGAAATGGGGAGAAAAAAATGACAAGAAAAAGGCACCTTGAGGGCACCACACGAAAACCACGAAAAATGCAAAAGAAATTGAACAAAGAAGATTCCAAGGAGAAGGAGAAGAAGATAAAACAGCCTTAGGACACTCCAACTCTCTCTCTCTCTCTCTCTTTTCTCGCTCTTCAAGTCATTTTCCCTTCTTATTTCTATATCTGCTTGTTTGTCCTTTATCTTACTTTTGGTTGGCGGGTTTTTTTTTTGTGGGGTTTTGTGGGTTTGGTGAAGAAAATTTTGAATTAAAGTTGTCAGCAGCAGGAAAAATCATTTGGAGCATGGAAATCATTTACCACCAAATCATTCGTCATGATGCTGATTCCAATCGGAGAAAATTTGTCGGTCTCCTCTACGCTCTCTCTTTCTGTCTATCTCTCTCGCTGTCTGTGTGTGTGTGTTGGAAAAGTTTTCTTAATTGTTGTGTTATTAATGATGCTGCCTGCCGTTTGCCAACTGCCAACGACTTTTCAAATTGAAAATGACAACAAGAGTCGAAAGTCAAAGCTGAAAGCCCTTGGCTTCAACTGACTTTGATGGACTGTCTGTGTTGGTTGCTTCGGGTCGGTTCAGATTGGGGGTACAAGCAAAACGACAGAAAAAAAATAAAAGGGAAAAAAGCCGAGGAGTAGTAGGGAGAACCACAAAACAGACTAATTGATTGTCTATCCATCCTGCTGCCACCCTCTACTACTACTACTACCACCACTTCTAAAAGCAAGTCACTCAAGTCAATTCAAGGCAAATTAATTTCAGCACTTTTCACGCCAATCAAACAGGGCCAGCAGAAGCAGAAGAAGAAGAAGACAAAGTACCACAACCAAAAAGAGTCAAAGTTAGAGAGCCTTGTCCTATAAATAAAATTGCTGCTTCAGCTTCTTTTCAATCAAATGGCCATAATACATACATATACATACAATTTTTTTCACTCTTGTGTGTGTGCTTTTGATTTTACTTTCGAATTTGATTTCGTGCCATCATAAATTCATAGATTTACAAATTGATGAAAAGTACAGTTTGGCAAGCCCCCAAAAGTATGCTAGGAAAATTAATGATCCACCAACATCTCTTAAATGAGAAAGTATTTCTAGGCAAATGAGAAAAGTTGCTAAAGTCAATATAATATTGAATAATGTCCTAGAGAGTTCAGATCTTTGGCATAACAAACCAAGCGAAATGCTTTATTTATTGAGATAAATGAAGACCAGAATTGCTATATACAAAATCAGTTTCAACTATTCTCATCATAGACAAATTCAATGTGAGAACTTTAAATAAGTAATCTTTAAGCTTTAGTTCCAAATTTTCAGAAATATTCTTTATAATTTGCTTGCAAATTCATATCTTATCTTAACTTAAATGCGCCCACTAACATATTAATGCAATTTAATTAAATGGTAGAAATTTGATTGAAATTCAATGCTAGAATGTCAAAGTGACAGATTTAAAAAGTAAAAGCAACAGCAGGCAACGTAACGAAACTTGATATTGAAGGTAATTGTGTTGCAGGTGCTAGGTAAATTGCAGGTGGCAGGTGTGGCAGCAAATACAGAATCATTGCGGCTTAATTTTGTCTCACAACGAAACACTATGGAGAGGCAATCAATTTAAAATGATGATTGCATCATCGAGTGATTCGGTTTCGTTTTATTAGAAACGATTTGTGTGGCTTATGAGAGAGTGAGAGCGAGTGAGTTTTAGCCCGTTAGCGTTAAAATCTATATGAAAATTTAATTGAAATGCACTTAACATTGGTTATCAATTTTTTTTGTTGTTTTTTTTTTGTAATAAAATTTGCAATGCAAATTTTCTAAACTAAAAATGCAAGAAAGAAAAAAACCAACGAAACCAAAAACATATACTGTGATGGGAATGAGTGTTAGTTAGTTTGTTAGTTAGTTAGTTAATATGTAACTAGTGCATATTCGTATATACATATGTATGTGATGGGGTGTTGGTGTTGGTTGGGGGTGGGGGTGGGGGTGGGGGTGGGGAAGAAGAAGACTCACCGTGGTTGTGGCCGGTGTGGTGGCCGTATGCGGTGTATAGGCCGCATATGCTGGCTGTGGCAATGGGGCCGTATAGCGATAAGCGGCTGCCTGTTGGGCAACCGCAGCAGCGGCAGCAGCAGCTGCCGGGGCATAGCCCTGCGGAGTCCAACTGGTTGCACCACGATATGGGGCACCGGCAGCCAAAGCGGCACCAGCAGCAGCAGCAGCTGGACTAGTCATGGCTGGTGGACGTTGTTGTTGCTGGTGGTGGTGGTGGTGTTGCTGTTGTTGCTGTTGCAGCGATGCAGACGACGACGACGACGACGATGAACCTTTTAGGGCAACGGCTGAAGCGGTTAATGGAGCAACGGGAAATGCGCTGCGCGGTGTTGGTGGAGCGGCGGTAACAGCAGAGGCTGCAGCGGCACTAGATGAACTGCCCTGTTAAGCGATACACAGAGATAGATAGATACATAGAGTGAGAGAGAAGAACAGAGAGATAGATTTTGATAGGATGAAAGAGAGACATAGAGTTGGGATAGAGAAATAGAAAGAGAAAGGGAGAAAAAAAAAGAGAAAGAGAGAGAGAGAGGATGAGAATCGAATAAATAAATGAAAACCGCAAAAAAGCGTCAGCTGTAAACTATTTTTCGTTTGTTTGTTGCCTGCCTGGATAAAACCGCCATGACATCCGGTTTTTAGAACCAACACATACAAACACACACACATACATACACAATACAAAAACAACAAAATAAATCACATATTCACCTACACACAACTGTACCTATTTCGCGCGCCCCCTTCCCTATTTTTCTTGTTTTTCTATTTTCTATTTTTCATTATTTTTTTTTTATCATTCTTTCTTTTTGGTGGTTTTTACGGGTTTTTTTTTTTGTCGAGTGCGAGCATGGCATAAATAAATTCTCCTTTTTTCGGGGTCTACCGAGATGCAACAGTCGTCGGTATCGTTTCCTGTTCCACTTTATAAAACTTTTCTACCTTTCGTATGAGAAGATTATCAGGGGTATATACATTTGGCCTAACAATCTCAGCTTGTAGATTCGTTCATTTGTCCAAAAAGGCAGCTCACAAAGTTTGCAAAGTTTTGCGATTCTGTTTAGTTTAAAATCCAAATCAGAATTACTCTCGTTCAATTCATTTGGGGGAGGAAAACCAAGAATTTTCCAATACTGTTTCGGTTTTAAAGAGTTTAAATGCTACGAATAAAAATCAAGCCACATAAAACCTAATAAAGATGAGTAACTATTTCTTGGTAGCACAAACTAATAAGATCGAAATCGTGAGGCAGAGACAAGGTGCAAAGTTTTATCCAATGTGATCCATCGGTTTACTATGCTGAGAGTTTTATTGCATGATTTTGCTTATGTATTTCTCGAGTTACCCTCGGGCTAACCATAACACCTAGAAGCCTTTGCGTTTTTTGGGCATAGGGTATACATACACATAGAAACTTCAGAGCGGCATTTGTTGTAGGGCCCCGCATTTCGTGGGTTTCGTTTCATATTTTTTATGCTTTTTTCTTTTTTCTCCCTAAAGCCTAAAGGTGCAAAAAAGTTTTCGTGCCTTAGTTGGATTTTTTTTTTGCTTTTTGTTGGTTTGTTTGCTAGGTAGAAATTTTCGGGCATTTTTATTTGTGAGTTACTCATGCATTTGCGTGTCGTTTGTTTGAATTTTATTTTTGGAATTGCCAAAGCGGAATATGGCAGGCAAATATTTGATTTGTGTGTTGCGTTTCGCCGTTTTCGTCGCCCTTTTTTTTCATTCAGATTTTGTTTTTCTCTTTTTAAGATCCGTTTTTTTTGTTGCTTTGCTTTTTGGTGGTTTCACATTGCTAGTTAATTTTTATGTGCATGCAACTTTTTTTTTTTTTTGCCCTTTTTTTCAGTGGGTAAGAGGAAGGATTTGGTTCTGTAATTTGGCAGGCAAATGGCTTCCAATTTGGTGGAGCAAAACGAACTGAATCAAGTTGAGAGAATGGGTGACTGTGTGTGTGTGCACTTTATGGCAATGAAATTATGTGTGCGTGTGTATGGGTGTGGGTGTGTGTGTGTGTGTAGGGAGAATATTAGTGAAGCAGTCGTCAGTCAACAAAACGAGTTTCAATGACGGGCAAATAAATTTTTTATTTGATAATGTTGTAATTCCCAACTGGTTCCCCAAATTCTTCCATCCCCCCCCCCGTTTTATAACAGGGTAATAAGATTTAAATCCAGTTTGAAATCATTACCAAGTTAATTTTGATTGATGCAGATAAAAAAAAAATAAAAAAAAAAGTTTTTACAATAATGTGGCAAAAATTACTTTGTATTTGGGCATAAAAATTGTTAATAAAATCCGTTATGAAAACCCGTTTTCTTTACTGCAAATTTCGTTAATAAATAAAGAGATTTTCCCACTTCAACAGCCATTTTACAATTTGTTTAAAGTTCAAAAGTTTTCAGTTAGGTATTTTGTTTTGCAATTGCAAAAATTCATTTCAAATTTCATGGCTAAGAATAACTTAATTATGTGTCTTTGTTTTTTTTGGCAATTTTCAGTTAACTTTATGTCTTTAATTTGCGAATTTTTTGGGCACATTTCGTGGAGACTTTATTTAAATTTTTCCGAAAATGGAATTTCGACAATTTTCGATGGATCAACATAAAAATTATACCAACTCACGTAGTCAAATGTCTCCGCCTTCAGTTTTACTGATTCTCTTGCTACTCCCACTCACATTCCTTTGACAAAATCGAATTTTGCACATAAATTTTCAACAACAACAACAACAACAACAACGAAAAATGTGACATAGACTGAAGGCAATAACAACAACAACAACAATAACAACAGCAGCAGCAACAAACACGTTTGGCAAAAGTTCCGCTAATCGCTAAACGTTTATCGGTGCGGTGCGCGGTGGCATTCGATGAAGCCCTCAAGGGATGGCATTTTCACCATTCACCGTACCCTAATCTAACCTTCCAGAATGCTGCCACCCACTCGACACACACACACACACACACAGCAACTCACAGGCACACACACACACACACACATTCACCTGTCAGTTGATAATAAATTATTATCATTAATATTTTGCGCTTGATTTTGCCACCACCAAACGGACCCAAAAAACCAAAAACAAAAAATGCCAGACAGTCGGATGGACGTATAGACAGGAAGAGACAGAGACAAGGTAGGTGGCATGAGGAGCGAGGGGGTGGAGAAGGAGGAGAAAAACGTTCTTTGCATAAAAAGTGGCCAGAAATAATGTAATAGAATATAGAACAAAAGCGTCAAACAATATTACTAGAAGAAGTAAAAGGACATTCTCTCACACTCTCTCTCTCTCTCTTTCTCTCTCTTTATTTCTCTATGTGCGTGAGGCACAAAAAAACTTTACAACACCCACACGAAAACTGCACGCGATAATGGCTCCCAATTTGGTAATTAATCACGTCCTCGTTCTCTTTCAGGCCACAGCTGCCCTGCAGGCCACACACACACACACACAGTTAGAGAAAGGGGAATAGCAGGAGGGGGTGGGGGGTCGCTTCATATTTTCCATTAGCGTTACGTTACGTTATATGTTTTGTGGTCCTGGGGCCTTTTTTGGCGTTCATTGCCATTGTCGTCCTCGTCGTAGTCGTCGTCGTCGTCGTCGTTGGGAAATTAAGCGAATTTGAAGCGAACGATAAAATAATTACCTTTATGATTATTTTTCGCCTAGAACGACGCGCCTGAATACTGTGCCGATTTGGGCGGCAGTGTGGGCGTGGTTCTAACAATTGTGTATGTGTTTGTGTGTGTGTGTGTGTGTGCGAGTGTTTGCCTCAATGTGCCAAACGTGTCTAATTTAGCGGCTTAAATTTATAGCAGTTTGTGCAGCTTAAAATGTTTGCCTATTCGTTTTTATGACCACCTCCTTCTTCTTCTCTCCTCCTCCACCTCCTCATCATCCTCCATCGCCTTCATAGCCGACTTCGTTGTATATCTCATCCTCCTTGCACACTCATACCTTTTCAAAAACCTGCCAAGAATTCCTATAGACTAGAGTATATACTTATCTGAGGTAAATAGGTTGAAACATAAATTAGACTTTTGGGAATTTTACTTCACAATGAATATTGCTATACATATTAGAAAATCCGTTTTTGTTTTAATTTAGTCAATAGAATAGAGAATGTATAGGCATATATGTACATTCAAGCCAGTATTTGGAAGATTTTTTCATGCTCTTCTGTTGAATGAAAAATGATTATTTTATTCGATTCCAAAGGACTCTAGCATATGTTCTAACCTGATATATTTATTTAAAACAAAAGAACAAAAAGTAAGGCTAAGAAAAGACTCTAAAACGAGTCGAATGTGATTAAAAGAAGGCTCATCGAAGGCAGGATGCAATTTTCTCCCGACAAAGGACTCATTTATGATCAGAAATTGCTATTTGAAACAGAAATGGGATTCAAAAATCAATCCCAGATGAGTTTAAATTTTATAAAATGTTTTGAGGGATATTTATTCAAGGCATCTCAATTGATATTTATAAAAGAGTTGATTTCAAGTCTAAAATGTCTTTTGCTGATAGAAAGATTAACGGTTTAGTTTAAATACTTCCTCTACAGGTTACAGGGTATGCAAAATAGTTTTAAAGACTTTTGTTCTGTTTTGGGCGGGTCTTCTCTACTTTTTTTGTTGTTTTGCTTTGTTTGTTATGCTGGCTGAATGCGGGGATTCGTTAGTTTATTTTTCTCACATGACAGAATCTTTTTCCACTTAAAAAAATTCAAATTACTTAATGCAAAAAAACACAACAACAACAAACTAGAGGGGGCTAAAGAGAAAGAAAACTAGGACTGACTGCAAGCAAAGTTGCTGAGTTTTTTTTCTTTCTCTGTTTCTCACTTGGCCATGCAAAGCCGCCCAAAACAACAATAAAGAAAGCACAAAAAAAAGCAAAAAACAAAAAAAAAAAAAAAGTAGAAAGCAAAATATTTGCATTTGCCTTAAGAACTGTCTGAACACACACACACACCCGCACACCCACACACATACATATACATATACACTTCGAGAGACTTTACTCAGCCTTTTGTATAATTCATATTTTCCAACCACTTATTGTTTAAACTAAATAAAGCAAAAAACTTTTTCCATAATTAAAACCGACAGCGCAGCGTCCTTTTGGGACAGGGATGGACCTGAGGGGGGTTTGGTGGGGCTAAGGGTTTGGGGCGCATTGCGGGGGCATAGTACGGTTGACGTTTGGCGTAACGACGACACACATACACACACACACACACACAACACACACACACATACACATAAAGAGTAAGCCAAGCCATGCCAAGGCAAGGCGCAAGAGCAGAAAACAAAAGTTTATTTTTTTTGTTTTATTCCGGTTTTCCCTTCCTCTCGTAATTCTATGCGGTAAATTAAATTTTTCCAGTATTGTCCTTGCATTTGGACAACAACAACAACAACGACAATAATTTTCACGAGTGAAAACATCCGCGCGGCCTAAAAATAGCAGCAACAAAACAACAAAAATCGGCAGAACAAAAGACAAAAAATAATCAGAGGCACACAAAACTAAAGACTTCATCTTGGCGGATTTTTCTATACTCTATACATTAAATGATCGTGTTACCAACTTAAGCGAAGCATCTAAACTTAATTCAAATTATTTTCTGTCTTCAACATTCTATCAACAAATCATTAGAGAGGATAACATTTTCCCGGTGTCTGCTAAAAAAAGAAAAACCTTTGCACATACTTTTCCCATCAGAAGAGTATCTATATACGGCTAAAGAAAAACGAAAATGAGACACAAACTGAATAGTGAGTGTTGCGAAAAGCGAGGTTGGGAGAATGCTTTATGAAAATTCATATGTGAAAGATGAAATGGACTTTATTCATTTTGTATTTTTTGCTGCCTGCCTATTTTGCATATTTTTTTGTATGGTGACATTTTTTTTTTGCTTTTTGTTTTGCATTTCCCTTTCATGCCTAGCGGCTGTTGGAGCAAAAGAGAAAGCAGTTGCTATTATTTCATTTATATATATTTAAAATATATATAGCATAAATATTTCTAGGTATATGTTATATTTATATATTCTAGTTGTTTTTGTTGTTGTTGTTGTTACTGCTGCTGTTGGCAGTTAAAATTGAAGAATTTATATGGAATTTATATGTCGTTAGAACGTCAAATTTAATTAATTGAATTTCTAAAGCCCTTTGCAACACTTATTTGATCTCTTTGTTTTGCTTTTGACACTTCAAATAGAACTAGTTCTTTTATTGAGTAACAAAATTGTCTACTTTTAGGCACTAAAATTTAGTTAAAGAATTGAAAATTCATCTGATACTAATTTTAGTGGTTAAATATGTGACTAACTCATCAATTACTGGATCCTAATCTCTAGTAGTTTGTGTCCTTATTGACTGAAACATCTGCTTTATATGATGATAAAACACATTTTATGTCCTCACAGAGGTTGGTGGTTTGGAGGTCGAATTTCTGTATAATTTGTATATAAGTTTATATCGTAATTTGCTTCTTGATTTTATATTTCTGCCAGGCCTCATTTTTCCCTAAAATAAAAAAAAACGAGCAACAAACATAAATAACTGAAACATCTGTTTTTAGTTTTCGCACTGAAATCACTTAGCAAGCCAAAAGTTTTTCTTTTCGCATTCTTTAGCCAGCCCACCCCACCACCGCCCGCCACCCTCTTTCGTCGTCCACTTACCCAACCCATCGCTTTTTTTTCAGCGAAGGCGTTAAAGGCTTACTACCGTAACGTTCACGTCCCGCTTTTGCCGCGTTCCATTCCAAACATCAACTGAAATCGCACCACCTTCGTCTCCTCACCACAAACCCAAAGTCCCTTCGTACCGTTAGAAATGTAATTTTGTCGTAAATGTCATTTTTTATGTTTTTCTTTTCTTATTTTTTTTTGTTTCGGCTGTCGTCTGCAATTGTTATTGTTGTTATGTGTTACCAAAAAAATACACGAAAAGAAAACGAGAGAAAAAGAAAAATGTCTTCAAATCACAAAACGTAAGCCCTACTCCCTTTCCCTTCAGCTCCCCCTTCCCACCTCATCCCATCATATTCACCCTTTCCTTCTCATTGTGGAGCGCGTCATTTTTTCTTGCTCACAACTCGTTCATTTTATTGGATTTTCTGTATTACTTTCCTCTTTCTGTGTTCTTCTTCTTCATCATCTTGTGTTGCCTTTTTTTTCTCTTATTCTTTAGCTGTTTTGGTTGTTAGATTTAATGAAAATTTGTTGAATGTTCTGACAGGCAGGCAAAGAAAAGGCGTGCAAAATTTTAAATTGATTATTGTGAAACAGCAACAAGAAATATTTCGCACATTCGAGTCGTAAATAGCGACGACTATAAGATACCCTACTACAAAATGACAGACAGAAGGAAGAAATTGAAAGGCGTAGTTAAATATCCTTAAAGTATCTAGCTAAATTCCAAAATTGCGATAAGTTTAATGGTTAAATGTTAATCATAATCGATTATGTTTTGAAAAACCTCTAATTAATATTCAATTCGATTTTTATTGCAAATATCAATAGGAAAGTTGTTTTTGATTAGGAACAAATAGATTAGGCAGGTCTGTAATAGCTTTTTAAGCTTCTTATCTTTGTTTTATTCAAGGACATACTTTCTAGACCCCTTCTCGCAACCAAGCTGGCGAACCTTTGAACCTTGACTCATGCATAACTCTAGTTAATAGACTCTTATGACCCCTAAATGAAGGGTATATACAAAAAAAAAAAAGAAAGAAAGAGAAAGAAAAAAGGCTTATGTTTTGTTGAAGATGTCCTGTAGTTCTTCTTTTTGTTGTTAAGCAAATGTTTTGCTATTGCTTTTGTTGCTCTTGCTGTTGTTGTTGTTGTTGTTGTGTTCATTCTGTGTAATATATTAACGTTTATGATGAAAACATAAAACTTGCACGCGTCGTTTGCTGCTGCTGCTATGTTTTGGTGGCGCGCTCAGCTTACTTTTAGGTGCGTGTGTTGGATTTGGTTTTGAGTCCTGGCACTGCCAGGACCATCCACTTTTATGCCTCACTTGGTTTTAACAGCACAAGCGAGGAGTAGTAGGTGGAGATGGTCCTGATGGTGCTCTGATGGTGGCGATGGTGGTGGTGGGGGGCAACAAAAACGTCCTCATAAAATAAATAAACGGCAGCCAACACACAAAACGAAACGAAACAAACGAGTCGTCCTGGAGAGAGATGGATTGCAGCAAAATCAGGCAATCTTTTTTGCTTGCCTTTTATCTTTATCTTTTTGCATAATGGAAATGGTTGGAATCATTTTTTCACCCACACTCCGCCACCACCACCCCCAATCATCTTGGCTCTTTGCTCCTTATTCTTGGCTCCATTGAGCCCTTTTTTATAGTCATTTTTAGTTCGGTTAGGTAGTCGCATTTTTTATTGCTATGCATTTTCCGAAATGAATTATGTTATTGGATTTGGCGTGTGTTTTAAATGGGGCTTACAAATTAATGAGTAAAGCAACTGAAGCACAAATTATTTGATTTAAGAACGTCATGTACTAAATTTATATACATACATACATATACATATATATATATATAGGTATTTTAATACTACATAAAACAGAAAAATGGCTGCAGCGGCCATTAAAATTGTTGGTCTTTATGTTGGGCAAAATTTTATGTTTATGACCACGAAGAGAGAGATTGGTAAAGTTGCTTACTTTTAACGGAATCAGTTCCAAAAGAACCTTTATAATTAGATTTGAGCACACAAATTTGAATTGGATATTGGATAAGCTGGTTTAAATTTTGATTTCATTTAAGTTTTCATTTGTTCATTTCTCCATGTTAACATTAGATCTAAAGTTGGGCAATTAAATAATAGTCTACTATTATGTATTACCATCACAATGTTGCAAAACAATTGAAAATCATGATACAAGAATTGCTTTTAAATAATACAATTTCATGACCATTAAAATTTGAATCCATTTTCTACCTTTTTGCAGCTTAGCTGAAACATTTTCCGGCAATTACCTTCCATAAATGAGATAATTTTTGCCCTAGCTCTAGTTCTATGCAATAAATTTTCATGCTAACCCGAAAAAGAAAAAACCAACAACAAGCATGTAATAAAAATATACAGAGAAGGAAAATCCAATTGCAAAAACCAAGCAAGCCAACAAAAATAAAAAAAAAAAAACGTAAAAAACAAAAAGAAAAACAAGAAAAATGGCTAAGGAATGGGAAAACCATTGTACAAGTGAAAAGGGGTGGGTGGGGGCAAACCAAAGAACCAGAGAGTCAGAGCTAGAACCAGAACCAGAAAATTATAATTAAATTTTGCGTTTTGTATTAGCCTCGAGATGGGCCGCTAAGCTGGCCCCAACTAACCTCTGCCACCCTGTTCTTCGACTACTACCGCACCGCACCCACTCCTCTCTCTCGTTCTTCTTGTCTTCAGCTACTCGTCAGTTATCTGCGGCCTGCTGCACCCTCACATCTTTCTGTCTGCGGTTTGAATGTTGAGCTATGGAAAGACAAAAGACCAACCAAGCCAAAAACAAAAAAAAAAAAGAAAGAAAAAACAGCAAAGAAGAAAATACTGGGAAACAACAACAACAACAGCAAATGGGCTAAAGAAAAGCTTGCAGCTGGTTTCCGTTTGCCGAGCGAAGATTTATTGCCTTGCATGGAGGGATTATATTGTATACACATACATATATAAGAAGCAAAGGGAGAGGGAGGAGCTTGAAAAGGGACAGCAGTAGCAGCAGCAGCAGCACGACGAACAAAAAAAGCAACCGATGGATCTCTTCTTAGTTACCATAAAGCCGCTTAAAGATTTTAATTTAAGAACCGCAACGAAAAATAATTATTTTACCCTCTCGTTTCCCTGCCATCTTCCCACCAGATCAACATTATTTCTATCTTCTGTCTCTATCCCTCCCTCTTAGCTCTTGGCATTGCCATCGACATCGACATCGGCTCATTCATGCGCTGCTCATCATCAATGCGAGGACACGAAAGTCGGCGGTCTGAATCTGATTTAATTTGTTCTACTCATTAATTTATTTAGTTAGTGGCTCACTCTCACTCTTTCTGCCCCTCTCGGTCTGCCTCTCTCTCTCTCTTTCTCTGGTTCTACCAATAATTATCATTTAATTGTTGTCCATAAAATTTCATTGCCTACTTTTTTGGGCTGTTTCGGTGGAAAATTCGTTTTTGTAATTTTCATTAAAAATTCAATAAAAATTTCAGAGCAAGAGCACAAAAATTTTTCATTAAAACTAAAATTGCACATTTTGGCGAGAAAGAGACAGAGAAAGAGAGAGAGAGAGAGAGAGAGAGAGAGAGGAGAAGCTGCAAGTAGTCGAGGTACCAGTTGGCGTGTGACAGAGGGTGGGGAACAGAATTTATGATGCCAGCACGTGACCCAGGCAACACTTAAATGATGGCTTAAATGAGTCCGTGACGGGCCCATGTAACAGAAGTTGCACTTTGCAGTTGCATTTGAATTTATTAACAGTCGAAAAGAACAATAACAAAAAACAAAAGCAAAAAAAACCACACACACACACTCACACTCACAATTTTTAAACAATTTGGCAAACGAATTTAAATTTTATTTTACATTGCCCGAGGGCATATACATAAAATAAATACGCAGCATATAAATAACTTTCATTTAAATGATATTAAAATGGCAGACAATAAGAGAAGACAGATAGAGAGAGAGAGAAAGGTGGCGAGAGAGAAAGGTGGCGAGAGAACAACAACAGTTGAATTGAGAACAAAAAATAGTCGTTAAACGGTTTTTGATGACAATTATGCTAGTCTTTATTTAGCAATTTCATATGAAAATTAATGGAAATTATAAACGTAAAAAAAAGAAGCTAAATTAAATTCAAATAAATAAGCATCAATATATTTGCATTAAAAAACCATATAAAATTTATTGAAAAGAAATAATACAAACATTTGCACTTTTTCTAAAATGATTAAAACTTTAAAGAATTTTATAAAAAAATATTCCATTTACCTTAAAGGAAAAAAAATTGAACTCTAGTTCTTTCTTATTAACAATTTAAAAAAAATGCTAATCAAACTCTGATAAAGAGGAAATAAACATACTTAAAAAGAAGTGAAATTGATTCAACGTAAATTAAAGAAATATTTTTTCATCTTGTTCTAGTTTTAACAATATTTTTTGCTAATATTTGAAATCCATGAAAGCATAAAGAAAAAAATTATAAAACAAATTTTAATTTTAGGTTTGAAATACATTTTATATAGAATTTTTCATTAACACCAAACAAAGAGCACTTTTTTCTAAAAGAATTCTTTAAAGTGACTTTGATTTGACTGATCAGGCAGAACAGAACAATATACAACAATGTAATCTAATAAGGTTATTTTTGGCATATGTAACAAATCTATATTATGGATTTGAAGGTGGTTGAGGAGAAGGAGACGATGATGACGATTTGGCAATGGCGAAAGGTGGGGGATATCATACACACATAGTCGATAACAAAATCCCCATGTTCTGAAAGGTTGCATGTTATTTGGTTAATGCCTCCGCCGTTTCGGTTCGGTACGTTTTGTTACGTTTCTTTTCTTTCCGTTACTGTAGGATTTGTAGTAGAATTCCAGACACGTTTGACGTATGTATACTATATCGTATATATGGTATGGATTTTCTATGTATTTGATGAAACTCGAACTGGAAGTGGGGCGCAGACGGCACACGGCAGTTTGTAGGTTGGTTTATTGGTGGTGGTGGCAACAGCGGGGGCGGTGGTGGTGATGGCTGATGATGGTAACAGTCTAAACAAATGGTTTCCGTTTAATGTAAATAAATCGATGTAGAAATCGAAGAAGAGTTTCGTGTTTGTTTTTGCCATCATCAAATTTAATACAGCCAGAGCATGGAAAAATCAGGCTATATTTGTATTTCAGATGATGAGTCAAATGAATCAGATTTCATCAGAGAGACTTAACGGGTAGAAAAAAAAAACAAAAATGAAACCAGCAAAAAAAAAAAAAAAAAAAAGAGTTTTCTTGTTTGTTTCTTCGTTTCGTTTTTGTCCTCAACAACTTACGGTCTGCTGAACGAAATCAAAGCAAACCAAGAAGAGGCTTGTGAATACCAGGAAAAAAAGAGGAGGTCAAAGAGGAAGACGGCCGCAAGATAGAGAGAGAGAGAGAGGAAGGGAAAGATGACGAGTAGAAAAAGCCTCTAGTACAAGTTGAAAATTTTCTTAGTTTTCCGCTTATTTTTGTCGAGTTTTGTGTTCATTTTTCTTTCATTTTTTTGTATTTTGTTTATATTTATTCTTTTGGTTTTTATGTTTGCCTTAATTCCGTGTCAATTTTGTTTTAATTAAAAATAATCGAGTTTTCGTTTTGTTTTTTTTTTTTTCTGTTCTCATTTTTTTTGTTTTTGTATTTTTGTGCAAATTGCAACAAAATGAGTTGGCTGAAAACAAACTTTTGTGCCGCTGCCTCCACTTTCTGTCTCACCGACCCTTCGAATCCTACATCTGACTCTTTCTGTCATTTTGTAACATGTCCTTGTGTGTGTGTGTATTTGTGTGTTTGTGTGTGTTAGTCAACAAAATGAAAATGTCATTGCACATAAAGGCAGGAAGGAGCGTACGTGACTCGCATTGCCGGAAATTAAGTGGTGTCCCAACACGTCCAAAGCGCACGAAGACGGAAAAAGCCACAGACAAGTAAGGTGGAAGCAAGAGGGGCGACAGAAAGGGATAGAGAGGTGAATAAGGTGGTAGCAGTCAGGCAGCGACAATATGCGGTGCACACACACTCGAGAGAGCGACACACACATGTGTATGTGAAACATACGTGTGTGCCAGAAGCTAGCCAGGATTCCAGAACGACAATCAAAGCCGCACAATTTCGCTTGTTTGTCAATAACAATGAAAATTGCACAAATCCCCCGTCTGCCACCACACACTTCTCTTATTCCTCTTCCCATCGTTCCCCGATCCCCAAAGACTGAAAACTGCACAAAAATGTATGTATGTATGTCGATGTACATATATGTATGTATGTGTGTGTCCAAGGCATACAGGTAAAAGATACATACATTTACACACAGAGGCAGACAGCGAGAGAAACGGTAAAGGGTAAGGGATATCAAATTGATAGGCATCGACAGCTTTCTAATGGGTATCTCGCACACGTTGAAGGAACACAGCAGCAGTGTAAAGCTTTCCATCACAGTTTACAGATTACTAACCGAAAATATGCAGTCATCGAACCCAAATTGAATTCAATCTATGTGCAATATATATAGTAGAAACGATATTAACCAAAACGAGACCTATTGAACTTTGATTATTGTGATAAACTGTTATACTAATATTGACTTACTGCTATCTAATGGATGTAAAGACTTACGAACTGTTGAAGAGTATTTTACATAACTGTTATACAACTGTTATAATGATTTTATTGCTATCGTTTTCCAATTCCAATTTGGAATTGCAATTTCCATTATAAACTGCTGGAAAACTGTTAGAACGGTTTTAGTAAGTCTAAAATCATTAGAACTATGCTACAAGACTGTTATAAAATTGCCAAACAACAGTTATCAAAGTTCTATGTATTAACTGTTATACAGTAGCTTACATAGGCATTATAATTATGTTACAAAACTGTTATACAACTGTTATAAAGCCAAATGTCCGACATAATGCTTAACTTCATTCTTTAATATGAAATCGTTTACTAATTAACATTTCAGTCTACATATCTGAAATAAACAAAAATATCATGATTCATCCAACTAGGAATCGTTTCCCGTTTTCCGTTGGCATTCTTTTGACTATTATTTGATGGAAGCCTTCTCACTGTAAGTTGCCTCCTCTCAATGTTTTATATACATATATTTTGAATGCGAATCTGAAGGGTAGCAGCAGTTACCACAAAGATTTTAACATCATATGCATTTTTGAATAAGTTTGGCATTCCGTTCAAATTCTGATTTAATACCATTTACCCTATTCAACATTAAGGTATACATTATTCATTGTAGAACACAAAGTCACCGAGTAGGTAAGGAGATAGAGAGAGAGAGAGAGACAGAGCGAGGAGGTAAGCACACACGGCATGCCATGGAGAATGCATCCATCTCTTCTCTTTCCTCGCGTCGTCGTCGTCAAACAATTTTGTGAAAACTATGCAAAGTGTTTAACACTCATTTGCCGAAATGTAAACCAAAAAAGCATGCCAGACCGACCAGTCAGACAGTTCCACCGTTCCACCGACCCACCATGGAGCTAACCAACCAGCTTCAGAGTGTGGTTTCGTCTGCTTTTGTTGTGTGTTTTGCCTGTCATGTTGTCTGTCTCCTGACACATGGTCACGACCTCTCCCTTCCCCTCCCTTGCCATCTTGGTATTCTCCACTGCAACGCTAACCACCACCGCCAACCACCGTTCATTCTTCCCCACTCTTTTCATCTAAAGCAGCAGCAGCAGCAACACAAGCAGCCACAAAACGTCAGTGGCAGTAAAAATGTTGTTTTCTTTTTGTTGGCAATTAGCAAATAACTCACATTATGTTCGCGCATCGTTGTTGCAACCAAATCCTGCCCATGAAAACGCATTGGTAATGGTAAGGGGAAATGGAAATTCGAGTGGCACAACAAGAAAGAGGAGGTGGAGGAGGAGAAGGAGGGGACTACGGTTACAGAAGCGGAGCCGGCGGGTAAGTCATGTCGCCATTGCTCCTGCTGCTGGGGCTGCCAAAGCTGCTGTCCAAATTGATTGGTTTGGCGTTGCTGATGATCGCCCATGGCATGAAAATTGAAATGCCATCGCTGTAATGACAAGCGACGCAAACGCTCATGTACGACGTCATTGAAATCCATGCAAGTAGAATCAGTTGTATATGGCATTATATGTCAATGTACACACACACATAGACACACACTCTTTCAGTGATTTCGCCAAGTTATGTCCACGTCAGCCAATTGTAAACTGACTTTTCAATTCTCAATATATGTATGCAGCGAGGGAATTCATAAACATAGAGTCAAAGTAATGAAAGTGCAAAATAGGATGAAATATGAGATCAATTTATTGATCTTCTAGGGATTTTTTGTTTTACTTTAGCTAATCAGAAAATCTTAATCAAATATTTATTTAGCAAATGATGAGTTAACAAAATTAGCTTTTAAGATTGTTTTGTAGAAATTTGACACAAATATGTACATACAATATTCTATTCAAGTCAATTGATTTACCGATATGCAACTCTTATCCTAGTTTATAATAGGGTTTAAAAAAAAAAACAACTCTCTTATCATAATTTACAAGCCAAAGCTTTCTTTATTTTTTAGTGCCAAATAAAACCAAATACTATAGTTTAAAGTATATATATATAGGATATATCCTTTACATAAGCATTTTCTGTTAATAGAAACGATCGGTTGTGAAATTTCTTGTTGTTTTTCGAGATATTCATATAATTACCTGAACTTTCAAAATGCGAAAGCTAGAAAAATATGCAATTTTCCAAAAACGCACAAAAATAGAAGAGAAGAGACAATCTTCTATTACATTTAAGCATTTATATTAGTATATATGACGTATATTTATTCTAATATAACTGACAAGTATAATAGAAATGAAATACACTTTGTTTTTTTTTTTTCTCCAACATTTGTGATATTTTCGGTTTTACTGTTTGATGCAAATAATTGTATTAATTCAAAGCATATTTCATTTTTGCATATTTTATGCTTACCAACCAAAAACCCAAAACCGACAGAGACAGACTGATACAGTCTGAACGAGAGAGCTAGAGAGAGAGGGCGAGATGGCTACGAAATGTTGCCCTTTCTTTTCGCATGTGCATAATATAATAAATGTATATAATGTATGTATGGGTAGGTTGGATTGCGTTTGGATTTCACTGGGTCGGGTTTAGGGGTCGACAGTGGTGGGCCAAAGGGAAGGACTTAAAAAGCACTTAACCAACCATAATTCATGCGCATTTATTTTTTGTCCACCCCAAAACTAATTTAGATTTATACACACACACACACACACACACACACGCGCAGGCACACATACACACAAAATATTTCTATATATATAGAATAAATTTGTGCTCCATTCCTTAGTGCAAAAATTTTTGATAAAGAAGTATTATTTAAAGTGAATCAAAAATAGGTATAAATCTCATCAAATGTTCCCAGAAAATGTCGCTTTTTTTGTGTGTGTGTTTTTTTCCCCGAGTGTAATCAAAAAGTGGGCAATTATTTAGGCTTTTAACATGTCAGCCACGTGGCAGCTACAGCAACAACAAGAATCAACCATAAACGGAAACGGAAAAAGAGAGCCAGAGCCAGAACGGAACACACCCACATAGACATACACACACACACACAGATAGTATATGTACATACATATATGAATTGAATTTTGATTTGGGTTCTAAAGTTGTCCAGGCAAAATGTTTTCAGGCTTCATTTAAAGGGTACATATGTTCGAGAGCCAACCAAACCGAAAAAAAAGGTCTCTTTTATCGTTTTGTATTTTTAGCCAATGGATAAAAGGCAGGAAATTGTCAAGGTAAGTGACACACAGAACTGAATAACATGTCTTTTTCCCAAAAAGATATCACATAAGAAAGAAGTCTTGAAAAGAAAACTAAACTCTTAATTCTCGCCATGGAAAATCGGTAATGGCTAAAGTTTAAGTGTAAGAGACAAACAGTGAAGTAATTTTTATGACAATCAATTTGGAATAGAAGTAAAACAAACATTAAACTACTTACTATGTGTTAAATACAGTAAACTTGAGGAAAATACTGAATAAGACAATACACAAAATCATTCTCGACTTTCCATTCTATATTAAGTACATTTCTGTTTTAATTTTGCAAATCTCAGCATCTATTTTCGTTTCAGTCATCTTCTAGGGACCCTTAATTTCAGCTTTGGTTGTGTTAAATATTTAGAAAATCAATGAAAATGCTTCTCTCTATTTTTGTTTGCTTTGTTCATTATACACCTTAATTTGCTAAAAATTGAAGTCAAAAGCTATTGCTGCTGCTGTTGGCTTTTGTTTCTCTGATGTACACTCAAAGTTAATTATCATAATGAAGCTAATTTAGTTAAGAGGGCCAAAAAGGAAAACCACAAATTAGTCCAAGAACAAACAAAAAGGACATTTCACAGAAGAACACAGGACACAGAAAGCGCGAAATAGCAACTTTTCGGTTCATGGAGATGGAGAGCGAGAGAGAGAGCAAGAGGAAAGGATGCTTGCTTGGAGGCTAACTTATCTCAATTTGAGACGCATTTTTCAACGTAGTTCTTCTTCTGGTCTTTGTCAACAGCAAATAGACAAAGATGGTGAAAGTAAATGATGAGAAGAGAGAGAGAGAGAGGGAGAGAAAGAGAGGGGGGCAGCGGCAACGGTAAAGGGGAAAAATGAGCCGAGTTTTTGCGGTCAACTAAAAATAATTTATAGCAAAAGGTTTTCCCTCCACTTTAGATTTAATTAGTGCGTGCGGTTTTTGAGAGTTAAATGCCACGCCCACATAACATTTCACTTCTGCCTTGTCCCCCACCAACACCTCCATCAACATTCTGACTACTTGATATATTTTACTTTCTCTCGCTCTCTCCGTCTCTATACATTTTTCTTGTGCGTGAGAGGAAAAGTTATTAACTGCCACTAATTACACATTTTTTCAAGCGATATTTATATTCATGCCCAGTAACTGTTTTTCCTTTTCTTCTTCGTCTTCTGCCCATTTTTTGTATTTCTGCGCTGTTTTTTTTTTGTATTCTGCCAAGATGAGGCAAGAAAGGCAAGGAAGCGAGAAGTCCTACCGTACGATACGACGAAAACGTAAAAGCTCTCCTGTTAATTATTATAGCCACCGTTACCGCTGCCATTCGTCGACTCCTTCTCTCTCTTTCTCTCCTTCGCTGACTCTTTGGCTCTCGTCTTAATTACACTGGATTATAAATATTAAAAACAGAAGCAGTTGCCAGTAGTAATCAGGACATCAGACAGAAATAAAAGTGGAGAAATAAAATATAAAAAAATTATGCTAGAGGAAGCCATTTTGTTCGGTTCCGTTTCGTTTCGTTTCGTTTTTTTTTTCCTTTTTTAATAGTACAGAAGTTGATAAAATACTAAAGCTTCATAAATGCCAAAAAGCATAAATGAAAAATGCAAACGCACACATACATAAATTGGTAAGATTAAAAGATCTTTCGCTTTTTGTTTTTGAGCTATTTTTGATTATTGATACAGAATACATAAGTGTGGAAGAGTCCTTTTATGTACAATAATTAGCTTATAGGCTTTTTTCTTTGGGTCTCATACTTTTATCTTGAATTGTAAGCAGCAAGGAGAGAGAGAGAGAGATAGACGTCTATCTGGGCGGTTTATAATTCGCAACTGAGGAGCCCTTGAACTTCTCGAGATTTAAAGCTTAGTCTCTCCCTGAATAGACGAGTATGTGCATATGTCGATCGTGAACATATATAAATATGTCAAGTTCTTCTTTACCGCCACCTAAAAACAATTTGGATAAATTTTGTGTCTTTTAACATAATGTTAGACAAAGTTTAAGCAAAATATCAATTTAATTTGAATTACTTTTATTTTTTTCTTGTTTTTTTGGGTTATAAAACTCATAAATTTGCCATCCATAGTATGTTTTTTGTTTTTTTTTTTTTTTGTTTGAAGCGAATGGGATGTTTCAAGGGAAAAGTTTCTCTTCCTTTAGTTGATGGCCCACATTACATCTCAACTTCTAACCGATTCAACACACAACATATGGCGAGTGAGCGAACGTCAAGCGTTTACATCAAAATCTCATGTTGCCAAATAGAAAACCATTTTCCGCCACCCTCAAATCCCACAACCCCCATCAGGACACGTAACAGCTGCTGTGTTCGAGAAAGAAATTTCACACCAGGCTGAACTGGGAGCTACTACTTGGGTTTGGGCTTTGGCTTCGGCTTGGGCTCTCTCCATTTGTGACCCTCTTATGTGAAGTGGAGAAAGAAAGAAAACTACAGCCAAATGCAATATAAAAATCAAGTTCTAAAAATAACAAGATATATTAAGTATAAGGAAGTAAGTACAACTACTAACACTACAAGTGCAAGTACAATAGTAAAAGCGTGAACACAATGCGGCGTATACGTAATGTGAGCAACTTGAAATGTAAGAGGGAGAGAGAGAGAGAGGAAGAGGAGTGGTGTAACAAAAGGACAATACGAGGCAAAAGGAATGTGTTGAATGGAGCCAAGAAATGCATTGTTGAGGTCACTTGCGGCGCAGGCACAGCTTGATGATTGAGAAATAAAATAATAATAATGCATGACAATAAAAAACGGAAACGGAATAGACCAGACCAGACCAGATGAGAACTGGAATCCGACCAGGTGTACATATAAAGCAGCAGGAGCAACATGCAAACAAAATAACTTGGCAATGGACATGAAGGACTAACATAACATGGAATACGAATGACTATTCCATATCTTTTACATAAGTCTAATATACCCATTTGAGGTTGTAGAAGAAAAGAAAGGAATTTTGCTGAGCATGTTCTTTAAGGGTGGACATGATGGCCGTCTGTGTGAGTGTGTTTTCCGGGAAAATGATTTATGGACAAGCAGTAGCAGCAGCAGCTGTCAATGACAAAAACTCCTCTTGAAGCAATGGCCCATTGACAGCGTCGTCTATTAAAATGATACGAATGAACTCAACTGAACTGAACTGAGTGGAGCTGAGGAACTTTTTACCTCCAACTCCAATCAACTCCTTCCTGTCTGTCTATCTCTCTCTCTTTCCTTATATACATATAATCAAAATCCTTCATGCTACTTCCATCCTTCATCTCATGATACATAACTGATTTTCAATTTGTTTAAAGTGAAGAGACCAACAACAAGAACATCGATATGCTTTTCCTTTAGGCCAAATTGGCTATTGCAAGAGAGCGTGAGAGAGCAGGGTGAGGGAGGCAGAGTGAAAGCATCCATGGCGAGAAGTAGCAAGTGGCAATGTGTAAAAGAGGAAATGGAAGTAGAAGTATGTGGTAGTCTTTTGCCTTGGCTCACGTCTCTCATATTGCCACAAGACGTTGCACATACTCACACGCTGACATTAATGTCCGCAAAATGTTACTCGAGCTGTCGCACAACCATCCACCCACACCTGTGTGTGTATGGGTGTGTGTGTGTGTGTGTGTCTGCCCACCCTCTTGTCCTGCTGACGCCCCCTATTCATTGGTCGTATTTGTCTTATGAACTGTCAAACTGACATTCATTGACGCTTGACATGTAATAAACGAAACGAAATGTTACGAAATGAAAATGTGAATGTGCATGTGAGTATGAGTAAGTGTATGAGTATGAGCATGAGTATGAGTATGAGTGAGCGAGTGTAAATGTGAATGCGAATCCTGCACGAAAATCAAACAATTTCTCGTCCTTCTATTTTTAGTGGGCATCGGAAATATGATTTTTTCGAGCCATTTATTTCTTCTCTTTTCGGTTTTTTTTTCCTTTTTTGTTTGATATAAATTGATTGCATTTATTAAAGGGCGTTAATTTAATTTACCAGAGGGAGTAAAATTCCGCACCCTCTAAAATAAAAGATGAAAAAAAGAAAAAAAAAAGAGGCCAACAAAAAAGGAAAATCAAAATAGCCCAGCCGGAATATATAATTCAATCAATTTTCTGTTGAATTGTTGTTAAGAGGATGCGCTGAAAATAAAAGGAGATTAAAAAACAAAAAGAGAAAGTTCAACAGAAACTGTAAAATGGCTCTCTCTCCCGCTTTAAACAAATTATTTTTTTTGGAATCAGGTAATATATAATAAGTTTTAAGTCACAGAACAAGTATTACTGATATTTTTGGCAGTTGCTTCAACATATAACAGTTTGGCCTACAGTTTCTCAAGCGTATAACAGTTTCTAATCTCAGATTAAACCTACTGACTTTGTGGTTAAATGTAAGAGAAAAATCTTAGCAGCAATTTGTCAATTTCGTTTATTTTTTTTCTTTCATCTGCCATTTCAGCTTTATTTTCAATAACTCAATCAGTAAGAATGAAAATACCATTAGAATATCATTAGGAAATCCTAAGGATATACACACATACATATATAGCAAACAACTGACAAGAAGAATGCTTTGTTGTAGTTTTTTTTTCTTGGTTTTTCCTTTTTGTTTTTTCTGCTATTTTCCAGGTGCCAAGGTTCCAAATGCCAAAAAAAAAGAAGAAAATTCCACAATGCAAACATAATGAGTTTGGGGAAATGCAAATAATTCGCAATGGAAATCATTATTGAGCACTGAACCAGACAGGATGACAGGCTCTCAGCCTCTGATAGAGAGTGGAATGGGGACAGGGAGAAGAAGAGAAATACCAGTAAGACCAAGGGATGAATGGAGATGCATTTGCTCCAACAACACAATTCACAATGGTCATCATGATGGTTGTTTGGCTCTTGGTGTAAGCCAAAAAATTCATGGCCAAAAATTGTATTTTGCTGCCCAGCGGCAAATGCCAACGGCAACGGGCAATGCCAGCGGTCCCCGAGAGGTCCGAAACGAAAATCACACGAAAATCAAGGCGGGGCCGGGACCGATAATCGTTAAGCGATTTCTTCTTCGTTTTCTCTCTCTCTCTCTCTCTCTCCCTTTACGAATTCTCGGCATCTTTCTCCAACCACTCTTGTTGTTAAATGAAGTGTTTAAAATTTACGATTTCGAAGGCAAAATTTATAGCTTAAGCTTGAGGATGGTTAAGCGAACACGAAAAGCCAAAGAAAAAAAAAATGAAACTAGAGAGAGTGGGTGGGGCACAGGGAATGGAGGGCTGAGAATCAACCCTCGAAACAACGAAAATTCCTTTTGATGGCAGCTAAGGGAATCAATCTCACATGTGACTGGGAAAACTGGGCAAAACTCTGATCCTGTTGATTGGATGACACCGAAATAAAAACGGAACAAAATTGTTAATGGAATGAACGAATGAAGAGTACGTACTGCAATAGCAGTAGTCACTAAGCCAATTACACGGATAAGAGTACAGTACAGTACAGTACAAAACAGAGTAAGCTAGAGTGAGAGAGAAAGAAGAAAACAAAAAAAAAAAAATACCAAAAGTACAATAAAGGGAATGCTCGTAAAAGTCACTGAAATCAGCTTAGCTAAGCAGAGAGAAAAAAAAAATAGAGAATGACAGAGGGAGAGAGAGAGAGGGAGATAGAAAGCAAAGTCCGTCCAGGTTCTAGAGAGTAGAGCGTTTCAGGTTTTCAATAAACCAACCACAACAAAAACGCTTTGCATACTTTTCTGCGTTCAGTCAAGTGGCAAACTCCGTACAGGAGAGGACGACTATGACAACGACAACGACAACGACAACAACGAGGAGTGCTCACTTGATGAGCTTTCCAATTACATTTAGCTTGCTCGCTTCATCTCTTCCACACTCTCAGTCTCCTTTTTTATTTTGTCTCAGTCTTCTCTCAGTGTCTGAGAGAAATTAACTGCTGCCTCGTAAAAGCCTCAACCATCAACATCATTTTCATAGCTAGTTTGAGCTTTGGCTCTTTAGTTTCATCGTCTGCCCACATAAAAATTATCATAAATGAAATTTTTTTCCCCGTCTTCCTTTCTTTTTCTTCATTCATTTGCTGGTGGTTCTTCAGTTCAGTTTCAGTTCAGTTCAGTTCAGTTGAACTGAACTCAGTTCAGGTTAAGTTCCATGGCAATTTGTGTAATGAAAGTGAGTGCTACTACTACAACTAGTGTTTACTATATATCTAGGTATGAGGGTGTGTGTGTGTGTGTGTGTGTGTGTGTGTTTGCGGCAAGCGGCACGTAATATACAATGAGTTGCCCTCCAAAACCCCGCAACCATCATGTTCATGTTGCCTGTCAAGAGCAGAACACGGCCATGCCAGGTGCAGGCTATAGTCAGTCGCTGCTTAGTAATAAAAATTCGTCTACTTTGGTTGTGGTTAATGAAATGCTTTATAAATTAAAAACAATGTGTGATATAGCTAATGAAAAGCAGATGTGTGTGTGGTACACTCAAGTGCTGATTGCAACAATCGTTTCTAGTTACAAGTGGACAAAAGTAATTTAAAAATGCGTAAGAATTATGTAAATCATCAACAGTTTAGTTTACTCTGATCGGCTGAGATCTATATATACACAGTGGTGGATCTATGAGTAGATTTCTAGGGCTGATAACAGGCATTTTAGTTAGGAAAAGAAATTGGTCTTGAAAATCACAATTTTAACAATTTAAGTGATGAAATATCTTTTCTGGAATGACTTGATTCATTCTATAGAGAGGCACGCTTAGAACCACTTTGAGCAATTGGTCAAAAACCACCTAGTAATTATCTATGTATATATATGTCATAGATGTTTTAGTTAATGGGCTATTGAGACTCTCTATTGCAGATGAACCAATCTTCACCCATTTATTCATCTGCTTCTTTTTGAAAACTGAGAATTTCTACCCAAGAAATAAAAAAATATTGATTCCCAAGGGATTAGAAAAGAGTAGATACATTTGGGACTTAATTATATTTTTAAGTATATACACAATATAAAATATATTTAATGCTAAAAAAATGAAAAGTCATTGATTTTTTCACTTTCGACTTGAAATCTCAGCAAGCTGTGCCTAACTTCGAATCAACCTTAAGGTTTTATTTCATATACTCTCAGTTCTTCTTGATGTGTTGTTGAAAGTGTTGCTGAAACTGTCTACGTAAAATTTATTTAGAATAAACATTTTTTTTGGTATTTTTTTTTTTTTGTATATAAATTGAAAAGTTGAAAAGAATTAGAAACACAAAAATGTCCACATTTCGTGTAAAACGCTCAAAAGGTGGTTCCTGTTGCTGTCCAGAAAGTCAGAATGCGGATTTCTCGCAAGGAGCTGTTGGAGCTCAAGGACCTGATCCACAGTAAGTAAAAGAGAAGAAGAAAAGTCTAACTTTACTCTTCTCTCCAATTTTTTCCTCTTTTCATTTAGGGATGTGCCTCGCCAGACTTGCAATGATCCTTGCTCACCAGAAAATTGCAAGATTTATGGTGGCCTCGATGAACCCTATAACAACAATACGGGCACTTTCGATCCCAAAGAATGTTTGCGTTCACGTCGTGGTAATGTTGATAAGTCACTGGGATTTCCCATTGGCATTATGGCAGGCAGCAAGCCAGTTCAGAGTGGTGTACCCAATGTGGAGAGCATACGTTTCGCTGGGAATTTAAAGGGATTCGCTCATAGTTATTATACAAGACGCGATGAATGGTCACCAGAGACAATTGACATGTTGGTTGTGGAGGGACAAGTACTGTTTAGTGATTCGGAAAATATGAATCCACCCAATCATAATATTTATCCCGAAATCTATGATGAGAATGAACAAAAGGTGACGCGACACTTCAAGCTGAACGATATTGAATTCGCTATGGAATTGGAGACCCCCTTTGAAATAAACGGATATCCAAATATTATACGGAATATTCGTCGCGTGTTAAAGGAGTTTTTTAAAAAATCTCAATATGGTGTATTCTGGACACCCGATTGGTATCTCCTCATTTGGAAAGAGAAGGGCATTTGGATGGTGCTGGATCTAAATGGCCGTGATAAGGAGACATTGAAATCGAATCATGAAAGTGGCTATCCCATGATGTTGGCCCTCAAATCAATGGACAATGTCGTCTGGCTGATTAAGAACGAAAGTAATTTGGAGAAAACTGATCCGTTTTCGTTAAGAGAGATTTTGGTTGTCAGAATGGTTACACCAGGACCCGAGGGTCAGAGTTATGAAAGGGAATTTGGTATGCGTTTAAGTCAATTTGATGTCATTGCCTCGGACTATGCATATTTGAAATCGAATTTACATCTAACCTTAAATCCCAAGGATGCTCTACGCAATCGTAGTGCCTTGCCTGTGGCTGTGGCCACGGCATTGGCCACGAAAATTGATCATCCGGCCACATGGGATGAGAAAATGTACGATAAGGTTATGTGCTACGGTGTCAATATGTGTAAGAACTGTTGGGAGCCATGCATTGATATTAATCAACCCATGGATTTGGATACGTTTCCACGACAAATTCGTATGGGACAATTTGTAGCTGAAGTTCTGCTGACCCCGAATGTCTTTGAGGGATGGTGGAAATGTGTGCCAATGTATAAATTCAATGATTTTCATTTAATGCTGGAGAAGGCGCTGAATGAGAGTGATTATGTCATCTTTCAGATCAATAATCAAATGTATTCACTATGGAAGAAGGGTGAATTTATCTATCTGATGGATCCATATCGTCATCATATTGTCGGACGTATATTGGAGGAGGGTGAAGATCCAAAAAGTGCCACAGTTCGAATGTTTGGCAATATCGATCGTTTGTTGAGCGTCTTTCATCAGATATTGCTAGAATCGAATCGTTCGGCCATTTTTCATATACATACACTGAAGATACGCAATATTACGGAATGCCCACCGGGTACGGCTCCGGCTCTATTGCCACCCGACGAAGACATTGAGGTTCGTTCACTCAACGAGAATATACGCTTCGATGAGAACTATGACAAGTGTCTGGAGGAATTGGGTGAGATAAGTGATTATGAAGAGGATTTGGCTTCCGAAATTGAGCCCATCGAGGAGGTTAGCTCATCCGAAGAGATGGTCGAAGAGGAAGAAGGTGGCGAAGCAGGACCAGCTGAGGGCGGCGATGAAGAAGATGAGGAAGATTAAATCCCCACACGAAATGATGATTTTTTTTTGAATTTTTGGATTTTTAGTGTAACAAAATTAAAGGGCGTGTAGTGTTGTGTATTTACGTATTCTTAAATCCTACAAAATATTAACACGAATAAGCATTGTTGTTTCTCCTGAACTTTTTTGCTTTTTTACCTCATTCCAAGCCATTAGCCAACAATTACGGGGCACAAGGAACGGACCCATTCATCTCTATTTAAAGCATCATTCTTCTACGACACATCCTCCTAACCAGTTTTGGGGGGGGCCTCTCTTTTGTGGTTTCATATTCATTTTTCTTCGTCAGGTTTTATATATTTTTGTTGTTAGTTAACAAGGTGGGAAGGGAGGGAAATGCAACACCCATTTTGAATTAAATGTCACGTTATTCTCGTGTAAAGTCGCTTGTTCAGCAACAAAACGAAAGAACTGCATAAAAGGAAGGTGGCCAAAATAGTCTGCTCCTTGACAAGATGCACGAACGACAAGAGGCAGTAGGTACACTTCAGGCAGGAGTAAGGAGGTGGTGTGTCTCTGGTGGAAAGGGCGTGGTCCATGTATGTCATTAAAAATACAAAAAAATAAAAGAAAAAAACACCCAACGAATATCGTTTGTTAGTTGCTGCTGTTTTGCCTGGAGGCTCTCTCGCTCTTTGCTGGTGTCTGCCAGGTGAGAAGAGTAGACAACATACAGGAGGCCAATGAATCTTTTTCACGGGTGCCTTACGTTGGGGGGGGGTCCTGCTTCCAATTCTCAGCCACTCAGTCACTTAGACAGGGCCATTGTTGTTCTTGTTACTGCTGATGGCTGGCTGTCTGTCTGCCTGTCTCACTGGATGGCTGACTCGGTTCTTGCATTTTTCCTTGCTCCATGCATGTTTTCTTAGGGTAGGGGAAACCGTTTTGAATTCACAAGTGACATTTTACCAAAAAGTCGACAGCGCGAAATTAATGGAAATTTAAAAATTGCATTTTTTCACAGCCAACAAAATGACACACACACACACACACACAAGCAGCAGAGGGGGAAGGAGAGAAAGGGAAACTAGTGACGAAGCAGGCACACAATGTGGTCTTCAGATAATGGAGACAACAACAAGAACCAAAACAGTTCAGTGCGCGACATGTGGCAAAATGCAGAATACCTGGTGTGGCACGTCGTTTCTTCCTTCTCGTTGTTGTTGTTGTTGTTTTCGTGTTACGCTGTCGCTCAACTTGAGGTTTGCTGGGCGTGAAATTTGCATGCACAAAGCGACAACTTTACAAGTTTCACAAAATGGTTTGTTTAAATATTAATTTGAGACTATTGATGGGGTTGTTGGTTGTTGCTCGCAGCATCATGCAGTGCAGTTGCTGCCTCGAGTTTCCTCCCCTCCCCCCCATTCGTAAAATAAAGCCGCATACCAATTTTATCAGGCATGAACTTTTTCCATCAGTTTGGTAAAGTAGTTGAAAACATTTCGTTTGCAATAGCAAAAATATTTAAACCTCTTAAGCATTAATCGATAGCTTTTAAAGTTTAAACTTTTTTCGATTGTGAGTTGCCTTAAGGTGAACGAGTTTTCTGTATCGAACGATTTGATCTGAGCTAATCAAAAAATAACTAGTTTTTCTTCTCCGTTTTTTGGTCATACTAAAGGCGAGGATTTAGTTCTGTTGGTTTTATGTTTATTGTACGGGGAAAAAGAAACGAAACTTTGCTTTTCTAGTTGAACCTATTTATCCTTACTTAATTACTAGTTCAATTCGAATTCACTTTGCTTACCCACACACAAAAAATGGCATTCAATATATCATATTTCCATTCATAACCACATATCAAAACTTACCTAGAACGAGAGAAAAAGAGAGAAAACGAGAAAGAGATTAATGTATGAAAATTTTATGAATAAATTAATTATTTTATTTACAATAAACAATTAAAATTGCATTTCTACAAAAAGAAATGCACCGGTCCTGTACGTTGTTTTTTTTCCGCATTCTGTTTACTGCTCTATTAATTTTTAATTTTTTATGCAAATGTGGTGCAACCAAAGCGCAATCAATTTGTAGAAACGAACCAATAACCACGCCCACCAACCACCGTCCGGACTGCTGTGGCAGCCGCTACTGCTGCTGCCACCACTTTAGTGGGCGGGGATAGGGCAGGACAGTGCGGTAATTACGCTTGTGGCTGCCACGCCTCTTCGCCTAGGACAAACATGTCAACAGCAGCAGTTTCAGTGGCAATGGCAGCGGCAGCGGCAGCGGCAACCAACCGACCGACCGACCACCAAGGCAGAAACCAAACTGTAAAACCTAGAAAAATAAACAGAAAAGAATCATAGGGAGAGAATAGGTTGGGGTGGTAGAGACACATTGCAGGACTCTGCACCTGCCACACACACACACACACACACACATACACACACACCCGATTGTAGGGGCTGGTATAGGATATATTTGGCGCAATTTTCGTGCTAAGTGCACATGATAAATTAATGATTGGTGGTGGCAGCAGCGGTAACAGGAGAGAAGCATGTGAAGCCCCAACACCAGCAGCAGGCACAAAGTGATTAATTGTCAGTAGAAGGATCGAGGAGCAGAGAGTGGTAAGATGGATGCGGGGGAGGAGGTGGAACTGAAACTAGAGCATTGCACAGCCTATCAAATGACACCCCTCACTTACTTTATGAGTAATGGCCATATTTTTGATACCAATAATCTTACAAATCTTGATTCTTGCCTTTGCCCAAACGACTACATTTTCCTCATTTAAGTAGCCAAATTAGTTGAATTTGAATCCAACCATGTATGTATATGTATGTATGTATGTGTATGTAATTGGGCAAAATGTTGACTAATTGATTGAATGCCTGATACGACCTACAGACCAAACTCCCTTTCCCTGAGCGTTGCTTATTCCTTTCCCCCCTCAAATGCATCCAAATTGGGCTAATATGCAATTCAATATCCGACTGCAAAAAAGCAAAGTAGCAGAAAATCAATTAAAATTGACTTGGCAATCCTTACTGAACTATCTTTAGGCTAATTGAAAAGGAAAAGCTTGATTGAAGGGGACACATAGGGTATTGAATGATTGGAAATTAATATTTGTGAAATCCTATTGTAAAAGCAATAATTAATAAAATCTAATCAAATTTAAAAAAGGTTACCAATAATCAAAATGCTCAGAATTTGTTAGACTATTATAGGACTAACATTTCTGGCGATTTGAAAAACTCCAAATTTTATACATTTGAATGTCATTTAAAAGTTTAAGATCTCGTCTTTAATTATCTGTCAACTTTTTTTTTATTGAAATGTTAATTAGCTTTTAAACAAGTTAAAAAATTCCTTTTATGGTCTTATGCAATAAATATTTTGAAAATTTATGTTGCTATTACTTTGAAAACTAATCATAAAATGGACTAGAAGATAATCCACTGATTAGTTTGTTACCCAATAGTTAATTGTTATTAGATTTGTTTTTTCCTCCGACTAACTTGTGTAAAAGCTTTTAATGATTTGAGACTTCTTTGGACTAGAGTATGGAGACAGTTTATTAGCAAATGCGTTGCCTCCTTTGACCTTTTCGACTGTTTGTGTGTCTGTGTCTGTGTTTATTGCTGCATAATTCCCTTTAATATTGCGTTAAAGCCGGGATAGAAAATCAAAAAATCCGCAAACAATGTGTAAACACAAAAGGAGATAGCAATAACGAGTGGAAAGAGAGAGAGACAGAGGGAGGGTGATGGAAGGAGGCAAAGGAGTTGGCAAATGCAAATCCCCTTGGGAAGCCACAAAACAACTTTTTGTTGCTGCTGCTGTTGCCGCCAGTCCAAATCAAAAAGTGCAGCCGAAAAGTTTTAGCTAAAATTTTTAACTGTCGACCTCTCTCCTCGACCCTTCATGATCCTCAGTTATCTCTTCGACCCACACACACACACACTGACACCCACCCACCCAAACGCCCTCTTCAGTAGAATTTGCGGTGACCATTTTAGGCACTCAACCAAATTGAGCGAGCATAGGGCCAAAAATTTAAAACAAAAACTAAAAAGTAAAATCTTCTGGCTATGACGAAGTTTTTATACACTAACCAAATTCACTACAGCTACAAATAATATTACGAATTTATTGTGAATTTTATTCTTTTGAATTGTTGAAATAGTTTTTGCAAGAAAACCGCCTTCAAAAAGTCAAGAAAAATGTCAAATTTAAAACAAAATCTAAACTGAATTTCTGGTCACTCTTAGCACTCGAAAGGGTATCAACAGAGACAGAGAGAAAGCGAGAGAAAGAGCAAGAAAAAGCGAGCAAAAGAATGTATATATGAACAATCACTGGAAATTGAAATAGGAATGTAATTGGAAAAATTCTATTTAAAGCTGTTAAAATGAAAATGCTTTTTACTTGCTATGCTTTTCATTCATTTTGTTTAGCAGTTGGGTTTTTGTTGGTAAAGCTAATATGCAAATATTTGTGTTTATGCTGAACAAATATTCAAAGCGAAGATATAGAAACAAAAAAAAAGGAAGAATGGGCTAAAACACAAAAACTGGAAGAATACAAAAAAAAAATACAGGAAAAATAAACAAGTGGGAATAATAACCAGACATATGTGGGTGCAAGGAAAAACAAAGGCAAGTTTCCCCTTTACTTTACTTTACTTTATCGCCCCCTCTCTCTCTCACTCTCGTAACAATAACAAAGATAGAAAGAGACAAGAAAATATGCAGAATTGTCCTAGGTTATCCCTAGAGTTTTTTATTTGTCTCTCTTTCTTGCTGGTTTGTCTCGCTATTTCTCTTTCTCTTTTTTTTTTGTTTCCCTTCAGTTAACGGTATTTGCATGTAATTAAATTTTCCACTTGGCAACTGAAAACTGCAGCCTTGTCTCGGTATTTGCACACACACACACACACAACACAGCGCCAACTTCATTCGCAGCTTTGGTCATTCAACTGGACAAAAGTTAAGAGGTGGGGAGGGGGGCGGAGGACGACCAACCGGCAAGACACACTACTGGGCAACAGTAGCAGAGCAGTGAAACAGAAACAGAAACGGAACAGCACAGAAAGAGCCACAAGAGCCATCGTTGATGTCCTGCACTGTACTCTATCCCTTTTAGCATTGTCCTGTGTTCATCAAACAGTCGTCATAGTCATAGTCATCCGTCTCAACCTCAACCTCATTGTCGACGTTGGCGTTGGCGTTGGCGCTGGCGCTGGCGTTGGCGTCGTTGTCAGTTGCCAGTTGTCACTGAGTTTTGGGCTACCTCCCCCACGCCGCCCTTGGTCCATCATCTCTTCTCATCCTGCAGCCTGCATTGGTTTTTGGTCAATCATTCGCCGTGATGCACTCGGAAAGCGCAGAGAATATCGTCATCTAGGCACACACAGACACACACACTTAACTTGACCAACCAAATGCCACCCAAAAATCCCCCATTCCACACACACACACACATACACACACACACAAGTTTTGTCATTAACTTTGTAATGACCACAAAACGATGCAAATGAGTAAGAACAGTGCACAGGATGTGCAGGCTGACTGGGCCATAGGATTAAGCTGTGGTTAATGCGGGACAGTTGTACGCAGTCGGAAATAAGTGTAGTCCCGTTCAGGATGAGTATGAGGATGGATGGTGGTCTCATGGGCTCGAAAGGATCGGATATCGTCTGCATGATGCATGTTGCACATGCATAATTTGTGTAAAGTGTAAGTGAGTGGCATCATGATAATGATTTATATGCATGAAGTGAGGTAGTTTTACAATCATTGAAACTAGTATCCCTAAATGAATATTTAATGAGACATTTCTGTAGATCTGTTTACCGTTCAATTCGTTAAAAAAGAGCATTTAAATTAGTTTCAGTTAGATTAGCAATCAACTAAAAATGAGTGCCGAATCAAAGTTTACCCAAAGCAAAACAATTTGGTTTTGCATAACGCTTTTTACATATTTTTGTCACCTAAAGATAAATTGTATAAATTTTTGTTATATTTCGACAAGTTAAATTCTCAAAGCATTAATGTTTCGAAAGCTATTGCTTAGAAACAGTTTTTAACAAAGTTGAGCTGAAATTTCTTAAATTTTTCAAATTTTTGATGGATTCGTGAAAGTTTTCATAGATTGGCCATATAATTTCTGATATAGAAAAGAGTTGGCTAGCTAAAAACATAATAAGGACTCACTTTTTTCAACAGAGTGCCCAAAAGTAGGCAACATACATTTGAAATCTCAATGTCGGCATCATGCACCCTTTAGCTATAGAGCCCAGCACTTTGTGATATCTTGGGTTTCTCATCTTATGCTTTAGTCAAAATTACCTCTCATATCAAGTCTTCCTTTACTCCACATCCATGGCTACAATCATAAAAGCAATCCAATATTTGCAATGGAAGAAAGAGAGAGGGAGTAAAATGACCTCTGACCCTGCAATTGTGATTTGCAAAAAACCGTATTTTCCAGCATAGACGAAACCACCCAACGGACGACAAGCAAGGACCAAGGACCTGGAAACCGATGTTAGCGAAGAAATACAATTTTCAATTATCGTCCAAGATCTGCAGCAAATGCAAATCAATTCGCAGATATAGCCCAAGAAAAAGAGAGGCAAAGGCAGAGAGACCAACAAGAAGGACAAAAGCAATCGAAAACGAAACAATGCCAAAAACGAGGGTAAGAGCACAACAAAAAAAGAAACAAGGGCCAATAAAAATAAGCCAAAATATAAACAAAATTGGAAATGGCAACCGCAAATAACAAACCATACGAGTGGGTGTATATCCCTCTCTCACATCTCCCTCCATCTCTCTCTCTCTCTCTCTCTCTCGTTGTTTTTGGCCATTTAGCGAATGAACTTTTTATGACAGAGCAAAAGAAAGTAGTAGCAAAGAAAAAAAAAGGAGCAAATAAGCAAACGCCAAAGCTAATATAAGCAGGCAAGGCGAGGCAAGGCAGGCAACAGCAGCTAAACCATTTTCTTCGTCAACGAATCGAATTCAATTCGAACTGCTCCTGGCCAAAAGTCATTGAAATAAACCAACAACGAAACGAACACACACACACTCACACACACAAAAAGTAAATTGTGGCACAAAAAAAGGAGAGCAAAAACTCATCACTACCAAAAGAGAAGTCAAAATACTGCCAGCAAAATACTAAATGATATATATTTTAAGCTGCCTCGAAGAAAAATCATTCATCAAAAGTCCAGTCCAACTGCAAATTCACAATCCTTTCTTATCACAAAAAACTAGAAATAATTTAAATAAAATCTTTAAATTATGATTATTTAAATCAACTAATTTGATTCTATGAATGAAAAATTCTAGCATAAAAATAATATATTTTATCTCATTTAGCTGTGTGTTTATTTGCAATTAATTTTTATATCCAAATAAACATGAATGAGGGCGGGGGGGATGGGAGGCGGCATGGGGGCAGAAAACGGAAACGAAAAGGAAAAACAAAAAATAATGAAGTAAGTAAGTCGTCTCGCCGACTTAGGTATACCATACACCAGTAAAGCAAATATTTCAACTTTATTAAACAAATGCATTTTCACATGCCTCTTACAAGCATATCTTAGTATCTCGCTCACTCAATCATACGAGCACCCTAGCGCCCCCACCAGCCAACGACCAACTCCGGCCTTATGGAAAAACGTTTATAACTTGACTGTTTTTTGTCCGATTTTGATCAAATTTGGTATTTTGCTATATATTAGTATTAAATTTAAGTATGCCAAATTTGATTGCATAAGGTAAAAAAATACGGGAGATAATCAAGTTTTTCAAATTACGGGGGCGGAAAAGGGCGTGGCAAATTTTTTTATACATACAAAATGTGTGCATTTACTAAGCGAATATACATACCAAATATGGTGTCTCTAGCTGGATTAGTTTTTGAGATAAACGCTTTTTTTAAATTGCGGGGGCGGAAAGGGGCGTGGAAAAAATTTGAAATAAACTTGATCACTCTACATACTACACGAGTCTACATACCAAATTTGGTGGCTCTAGCTCTTACAGTCTCCGAGATCTAGGTGTTCATACGGACAGACGGACAGACGGACGGACGGACGGACGGACGGACGGACAGACGGACATGGCTAGATCGACTCGGTTGTTGATCCTGATCAAGAATATATATACTTTGTGGGGTCGGAGATGCTTCCTTCTGCCTGTTACATACATTTTGGCGACTTTAATATACCATTTCACCCTATGGGTGTATGGTATAAAAATAATAAAGCCAAAGAAGTTTAATCAAATGAAATTCTTATGTTTGCCTTTGAACTGGTATTTAATTTTCAATGAATTTATCCTTTGTGCTTGCGTGTATATATATATATACGTATATATATATATATGGGTGTGTGTGTGTGTACATTGCGCATACGCCATGTGGACCACAGCAAATGAATGTTAATTAACCGTACTTTTGTTTTACTTGTTGGTTTTTTGTCTCCATCCCTCTCACTCTCATTTGCTGGTTGTATTTTGTATTTTTTCTGTTTTATTAAATAATCTTAAATAGAATTACGTGACTTTGTTCCAGCTTGCCACAGACACTTAATTATACATACATACATACATACATATACACCTGACTGAGAACGCTGATGATGTGAAGAAGGAGAAGGAGGCGGGTTGCGGCGAGTAGGAAAAGCGCTTAGCTGTTTTTCTTTTTATTATTTGCTTACATTTTCTTTTTATTTGGCTTACTTTTGCCCCTCCTTTCTTCACTCACACAACCTCTGAACATACATATTCAGTTTGTTCTACCTCCATCTCCAATCCACCCCGCCCATCTCCTGTACCTAGTTGTATATATGTATATGTATATTTTAGCCACTTGTGTGTTGATTTTTATTTCATTTGCTGCTGCTGCTGCTGCTGTTGCCCCTTTTCTTATTGCGTTGGAGGTTAAGTATCTGTTTACATTTCTTTCTACACCTCATTCATTAAGTGTGTAAGTTTATGTGTACCTCTGTGTATGTGTCTGTATGTGTGTATGTATGTATGTGTGGGTGTCCTTGTGTATGCGTGTTTGCCTTTGTGTGGATTCTCTCAACTCAAGGCAAGTCTGTCAGTTTGTCTGACTTGTCTTTCTGTCCCTTCCCTTCCCTTCCCATCCCTTCCCTTCCATTCTAGACCAGACCAGTCCAGTTCAGTCCAAACCACAAAATCACAAAATTACATGCAAGAACGGAGTTGGCGTATAAACTCTTTAAATAAGCCGCTTATGTCCTTGCTATCTTTGCCGTACGCATTTCAACTCCTTCTTTTTAATCAAATTGAATATGCTTTCCTTTTAAATCGCATCAACTCAAAGTTATAGCAAATATTTAATTAGATTTGCACCTTAATTGACAGCATATTGCAAAATTTCTCTAGAATTTTTGTCGTTTCGTATTAACTTTGTTTCATTGGAAGCAAATGAATTATAATGTTATAAATGTATATTTAGAAAAATTACACAGAAAGTTAGTGCTAATGTTTTCCAAAGAAACTTTATATAAAGCTACGAATCAGAGACCTTAACTTGCTTTAGTATAAAATTTTTTCAGAAAGTGCTTAATTTATTAAATCTTTGCAAGAACAAATTTTACAAATTGTTTAGCATTAATAAAACGTTCAAGTGAAACTTATTCTGACCACGTTTACGAATCATAAACGGAATAAACTGCCGTTTATCGACATCTAGTCAAAAAAAAAATCGAATGTCAATAAAAACTAGAAAAAAAAACAAACACATACACACATATGTAAATAAATAGAATAAACATACTAAGTTAAATTTATATTAAAAATAATATAGATTTAAATTTTTGTCAGCAATATCAACATGAACAAATCTTTTTTGCGCATAATATTATTTGCTTACATGAAATAAAAACAAAATCAGTTTAAAAAAAAAAAGAACAGAAATCATATTATTTTCTCTCTATGGCCATTTCCTGGCGGGCAATTACACACTCACAACACAGCACAATACAACACACACACACACACACACACACACACAACAAAAAATGAAATAAATAAATAAATGAAAAATATGGAAATAAAGTATAGAAAAAAAAATATTTATGCCCGTTTTTGTTTGTTGCGGCCAAAAAACGGCAAATGGCAATTTATATGCATAAAATATGTTTGACGCGAAGGGTGAGGAGGGGGGCGGAGTGGTGTGCAGAGGGCAATGGCAGGGCAAATACAAATTTTTAATGGCTAAACTTTAAGTCGAATTAGGTAATTTTTAATAGCAAATAATATCACCTATAAATAAGCTACATCCATTTTAAATATTTCAAGATGACAAGGAGTAAAACCCAAAACTAACTAATAAGAAGAAGGATATAAATCTCCATCACACTCTCTCGAGAAGGCACTTCCTCTCCCTCTCTTTTTTCATGTGTTGCAAAAATCCATTTCAACAGTTTATTTATTAATAATCGAAACACTAACAAAAAAAGTGTCAATAAAAGAAGCCATTGAAATGCCAACTTGACCAACTTAAGGTTGTCTGTCAACAACAAATTGAAGAAAATTGTACACAATCTAACTCTTTTCCTCTTCTAGCTCTCTCTTTCTCTCTCTCTCTCCTCTGTGTATTTCTGTTGTATTCCCTTCCTCCACCCCTACAGACTGACTCTTTGATGGAATCTTCTATGTTTGATTGGCAAATTTCTAAAAATAAAACAACAACAAGAAGAACTAGAAAAAAAAAATTCTCTCTTCATGTGGTTGGACTTTTGCCACTTGATTGCGGTTTTAGTAGACTTTTCCACTTGTTAAGTTTCATTCCATCGCAGACGAGTTTTTTTTTTTTTTTTTTTTTTTTTTTTTGCGTTTCGGGCCTCCTAGACGAAGAAGGCATAAGCAGTGGGGAGGAGAGAAGAGACCACAGAGGAGGCAAGTCGAGAGAGCTGAAGTTTGAAGTCCAACAGCCAACACAAACCTCTTCAGGCTTTAATTTAGAACGCCATGAGGTGGACGTGAGGAGATGAGGTAGCATAAGTAGTAGTTGCAGGGAGCTTCGTTGGCTAAAAGAGGAGAGCAGAGAAGAGTAAAGAGGAAGGAAGGTTGTACAGGAATCAAGTGGCTCTCTTTGAAAGTAATAAGACCGAACATGCCACATGCCACATGGCACATGGTATCTGTATATATATATATCTTTGCAGACTTTGCCTATACCCACTAATCGAATTGTGTATAACCATCATAAAGTACAGTCTCTTGATTGCAACAAAAACAGATGACAGCTGTTACCCACTACACAAATTGTCGAAAACTTTCAGGCTAAAACTTTAGAATTCTATTATCAGGCCATATTGTTTTTTATTTTCTCTGTTAAGGCGACAATTATTGCCACTTAAGTGAAATGTGAAATGAGCAGCTTAACAACATATTGGCGGCTATTGCCTTGAAAACGAGCTTAGGTATTAAGAGTTCTGCCGAAAGATGGCGGCAAAAGAAAACTGTAGAGTGATTGGCACTTGAAAGCGTTTCAGAAGCCTTAAAATGTCTATATATAGCCTGTTCTATGTCATAATTCTCATAAGACGATTAAAAATATCTTTAAAAATCTTTAAAGCTAATTTTCTTTCGAAGGGAGAGTGTTTTTTTTTCAGACTTTCTTATCATAACTTTAAGATAGTGCCAAAAAGTCAGACAAATTTCAAGAGATCAGATGCAAAAAATGTCCAAAAACAAACTCTGCCCGTTTTGAACTCTTAGGGTGTCATTTTAATGCTAATACATAGAAGTACCAATTTTTCCCAACAATCTATTTGGAATAATTAACTCTATATAGGACATTGCATAATGTTAATAAAAATATAGATTTAATCTCAGTTTGATCATAGGTTCTAGTTTTTTTTATAGGCTAAAGGGATTGACTTTTGGTAAGAAAAAGCTATTTCTATTTCAAGTGAATGCCAAAGTTAACCGAAATAACTTAATTCAATTGAGCACTGTTAAATCACAGTTAATGCAATTGCCCTACCGCCCTACACTACATACACTACACCTTCTCCTTCGGCTTCTTCTTCGCCTTACCCTCCTCATCATTTCTTCCTCCGCAAAGCAAAGAAAGAACTTTGTTTATAGAGGACAGTAAACGAACGTGAAAGAAATGAAAGAAAGAAAGATGGATAGGCTAGGCTAGGCCAGTCAGACAGACAGACAGACATACCAAAAATGGGGGAGAAACATTGACAAAGAGGAGGAAGAGAAGGGGGTTAGTAAGAGGTTGAGGCAATGAGCGTATAAAACAAATTGCATATCGTTGCAGAGGCCCCAGCAACAACAACAGCAACCTGCAATAAAATAAATGAAAATGCGCTTGGCAAAAAGCATTTCAAGTGCATTTCAAAGGGGGGCTGCAAAGGGGAGATAGGGGAAGATTCGAACAGGCGGGTGACTACAACGCATTAAAGCACGACCAGACTCAAAGAGAAAAGGGGGAGAAGGTACAAAGCGACAAAGAGAGAGAGAGAGAGAGAGAGAGGGAAGGGGCAGAGTAGACCCAGACCCAGACCCAGACAGTTGTCTATTTAAACAGTCTGCAGAGAGATATAGAATCGGTAGGCGGGGAAAGCACAGAAAAAAGTGGAGAAATAAGGTAAATGCCAAGGGGTGAGGGGACTGAGGTGGAAAGGTTCGGGGGTTTGAACCCGAAAAGCCAACCAGGCATGCAATTGTTTTAGGCCTTAAATAACTGTATTTTCTGTGCAGTTTTTTACGCCATTTTTTGTATGCATTTTTTCTCTCTCTCTCTCTTTTTTTGTGGGCGCCAAATTGATCGAGAGAGCGTGAGCGAGAGGGAGAGGGAGAGAAAGCGAAATGTAGAGGAGTTTACCATTTGGCTCGTTAGTGGAGGTGGAGTACAGGAGGAGTCAGACCCGGAGTCAGAGCCGGAGCGATGGGTGGAGTTGTTGCAGTTTGCATGCGAAAATTGATGTCATTGCATCAACAACAATAGACAGAAAATTGTTTGCATTGATTGTGCTTGATGTGATTTATGGTTGCTTTTGCTTTTGCTATTGTGGATGGCAACAAGAGGGAAAGGGAGGGGATCGACTATGCAAAACAAAAATTATACACTTATCATAAACTGTGCTCGCAACCCTCGCTCTTCATAGTAGTAGTGGTAGTAGTACTAGTAAATAGTAACTCCTACTTCATCGAACAATAAAAGGTGACAATGGCATAAGTGGTGGGTGGGGTTTCACTTGGTTTCGTTTCGGCTCACAATGACGATGATGATGATGATGATGATGATGATGATGATGATGATGATGATGGTGGTGGCATGTTGGACGATTGTAACGGAAATTGATGAGGGCTATTATGATAATAATTAAGAGGGTGGGAGAGCGAGGAATAAAAGAGGCAAGTAAAAAGCATACTTAATGCGTCAAGTTTTGCCATAAACTATATATACATTAATTTTTGTTTCTTTTTTGCTAAAGAGTGACCATAAATGGAGGGAGGAGCTTGATTGTTGGGCTTAAAAATTGGAAAATTATTGATTACACATTTTACACAATTGCTCAAAGATACGGATCCATGGTGAATCATAAGACGTAGGAGTTGCCATTAGGAGGGGACTAGAGAGGCCAATTTGAATTCATTGATGCCAAAATTAAGATAACTTTTGTATTTAGTTTCAAATTGTATGAAGCTGCCCTTCTTGACTTGCTTCTTTTCCTAAGCTCTTGTCCAAAAAGCAATTAAGCTAAGCTTTTTATCTTTATTTCAAGGTTGCCATTCATTTCAAGCTATAAACATTTGTCTAATCTCTTAACTGAAAGCAAAGGCTACGAAATTTTGGAAATTATCTTTAATGTAAGAAGATTTTCTTCTTTATGGATGGAGAGGGGGGTTTTACTTCGAATAGTACCTCAAATTTTGATAACATTTTCTACAAAAAAGATGGAAAATACTCGTGGAAAAGTAAAATATACAAAAAAAAGAAACGAAACATTTGTATAAAATCCCAAATATGTAAAAACTTGGTTGATAATTGATCATTTAGTGATATTTGTGAGTAGAGTGGCATCAAAATTGTAAGCCTCAATTAGGAAATTCCCAACTGAATTGAACTGCATTGCACTGCAAAGAGCATGGCAAGTGTTTTCCAAAAAGACCATAAAAACACAAACAAACAATAACAAAAAAACTTCAGAGAGCAAAACACTTTGAATGATTATTGCAGGAAAAATGATTCACGCGTTTGGAATGTGAAATCAATTAAATGGAAATCCGCTGCAGCCAACAAGCCATAGAATGGAGGTCCACATAGCAGAGCAAGAGCGATATGATAGAGGTAGAGATAGAGAGAGAATGAGAATCATAGAATATCCCACAGACAATGACAATTCAACAGCAAGAGATAGCGACTGAGAGAAAGAGAATGAGAAAGATGTTTAGAGATATAGAGAAGAGCACAAATGGCAGACAAAGAAATGCCAAAGCTAAGAAGTATAAAGGAAACGAACGAAAGCCAGGAAGATATTGAGAGGATGGCGGGAGGTAAAGAATGTGTTGAGGTTTCAGAGAAGGAATTGCGTCCGTGAGCCAGCAGCTGGCAGCAGGTGCATTGACTGACTAGCCCAGTCAGTGGTCGTTGTTCCACCTTCCCTTCAACCGACCGACCGACCGCCCGTCCGTCCTCCACCTATCTTTATCTACCTCTCGACTTGCGTTAACTGGCTTAGCAATCCCATTCAGAGGCTAAGCGGATGCATTACGACTAGGAAAAGAAGAAGCAAAACAACAACAACAAGACATTGCAATAAAAAATGCAGAAAAGTGAAAATGTTAGGAAAAACTTGTTGAAAAAAAAAGGAAAAAAATGTAGAGAAAACCCCATCACCATAGAAAACATACGTACACATACCACAGAAGAGAGACACAGACGAAACAGAAGAATATCTTCCGACCAGACTGAACTGAATCTACCAGAAGAGTAGAAGAGGGTGAGAGGAAGGAGGAGGAGGAGGAGGAAGAGGAGGAAAAAAAGCAGCAGCAAATGCAGCCAATGGAGCGCAGCAGCAAAGTCGTTTGTGGCTGGCAGAACGTATAACGGTTTAGTCGGACTCCATGTGGCAAAACACTGAGAGAAATTACATAGAATTGACCGAAAAACGAGAGAAAAAATTCCTAAAACAATGAATTCCATTCAGTCATTACATTTTCCTTTGAACCTTTAGATGATCTATTCAGCGAAACATCGAAAACTCTGTGAAAAGTAGGTAGAAACAAAGTAAAGTGATCGTAATTAGATTAGAATTAGTTTAGAAGTATGTTTTTATTGTCCTTAATATGGCAATCGGAAATGTCCTGTTAGTAAGAAAATAATCTTTAAAGCACATTTTGTTTATAGACAATTCTCAATGAAAACTTTTCCCGACGACAGCATACTCTAGGGGGCAAACAATTCTTCATTTCATAGATTTAGATCCACTTTTGTTTCCAATCATCAGTTGGATAGATCTGTTCGAGTAGATCTAAGCATATTTCATTTTTTTCAGTGTATTCATGCGATGATATTGGTTTGCAAGAGCTTTGACCAAGCACAAGCCATTTGGCTTGCTGCTGTTGTTGTTGCTGGATAAGATGCTGCGCTGTTGCTGTTGTATTGCGTCTCTGTTGCTAGTTTGCTCAGTCGTCAGACCGCAAAAACAAGATTCCCTAACAATTGCCATTAGCAATCTTTGGACTGTTACAGAGAGAGAGAGAGGGAGAGGGAGAGAAAGAGAGGGACAGTTGCGGATAGAAGTAGCAGAAGCAATAGAAACAGGCGACAAAAAGTTGCTGGCTAAAGTCATTGAAAATTGCAGACGTCTGAAATGTTGGCCGTATTGTTGTTGTTGCTACTGCTTGTCTGTCGCAGTTGTCGTCGCTCCACGGGGCGTATGAGTATGTGTGTGTGTCGCGTATGAACGCGTGTGTTGTATGAGCTTATTAGCCTTGCCTTTTTGTTGTTAACAAAGTGCGCGAAGGGGTAGACAGAGGAGAAGAAAGAGATCGTCATAGAAGGAAGAGAAGGAGAAGTCGAGACACTACTGGGTGCGGTTTGGCAATTACATTTGATTTGATGCGTAAGCGAATGTTAGCTAAAGTTCTGTTTATTTATTTTTTTTTTTTTTGTGTATTTTTTGCTTTTTAAATCGAGGTTGTTGGGTCAACGACGTCAAAGTGAAAATATTAAAGGCCAATAAAAGTTTATTCAAACATTGTGTAAGGATTAAGATAGATATGAAGGTCGTTAACTTGCAGACGAAAGTGAAATGCTAGGGAATAAAAGAAGAAACTGAAAACTAACAGAGAAGAAGAAAGCAATGTAAATATTCAATTCCAATTTCATGTCCACCAGTTTATAATTTGGGAAAATCACAAATTGGCAGTTTAACATATATCTGTCATTTCTTTTTTAGTAGGTACCTTTTTGGTTCATTCATTTCTCAAAACCAACAAAAAATAAAAACCAAAACATTCTTTTTCGTTTAATTAACTTAACACAAAAGACAAAATGAAAAGCCGAATGAATTTTCATTTTCATTCAATTAAAAATTTAACAATTATTAAATTAACGAACTTAATTAGCAACAAATTCACGAAAAATATTTAATGGGATTTGTGAAAAGGGAAAATTTAATTTTAGTCAGGACAGAGAGAAGCTCAGCTCAGCTCCATTTCCATTTCCATCTCCCTCGCCCCTTATCCTTCTCTGACAAATCTTTGACGTAAAAATAGAAACAAGCAGCAGCAACAGCAGCAAAAGTGATAAAATTGGGGGCGTTATTTAGAGACAACAACCAAATCGAGCTCTAGAAAGGCAGACCGAGAGAGAAAGAGAGAGAGGAAGTGAGGGGAGGTAGGAGAAAGAAAGGGCGGCGGGGGCGACAGACAAATTATGAAGCTGGCAATAAACTTCCGCACAAAATTAGCGCAACTTCCTGGCAAGCCCAAGATTCGCCCACGACGACGACGACGACGATGACGATGAAGACGACGACGACGACAAGGAGCGACGTTGATGTGCAAAGAAGTAGCAGTAGGCGATGACAATGATGATGAGGTTTTTCGGGGGTTGTATGAGAGAAAGAGAAGAAAATGGGCTTAAGCAAATAAACCTTTAGTTAATTCATAAACTAAGACTTTGAAGATTTCACTGATCCTTTTGCAATTCACAAGTTTCTTTCTTGCCATCATTTTTCTTAATTCCATGATTATACCTGATTTTCTTTAATATTTAAAAAGTAAAGCTCAAGTAATGACTTGAAAAGTGAAAAATGTCTCATGTTGTAGACGATCTTTTGGCTACATTCTGTCAGACCTATCAAAACTTCACAGTAATTCTGATCCATAAATCTAGAATAATCAGTCAATAAAAATTGAAATATTCAAAAATATTAAATAGCATATTAACACATATGTATAAATCAAAATTAATTTTATCTAATCGACTCAACCAGCAAAGAAATGTACAAAATATTTAAATCATAACCTAGATTAGATTTGTATTTATTACCTAAAGGGTTTTTTTTTTAAATGGTTGTCTTAGTTATCGTACAAAATTCGAATTTGTATTTATCAGGAATATAATTTTTGATGAAAATTTCTTACCTTTTTTTTGTTTGTCAAAATATTTTCCCCAGCGACTTTTCTTTTGTTTCTTAACCGTTTTTGTTTTGTTTGTTTCTCTTTTGGTTGTGTGTGTTTTTTGTTTTGGGGAGTGGCCACAGACAGGAGCAAATGTTGCCTGAGTTTTGTGTTGCGTTCTTTTTCTTCCTTACATACACACACACATAAGAGGCACGATGCACATATACACACACACACACAGACGCAGGCACGCACGCACACAGAACAGATGTTTCAAATAAATATATATAAAATATATATATATATATATATATATGTATGTATGTATTATCTTTCATACAATTTACAATATTTTTATTCTATTTAGAAAAAAAACACAAAAAAAATAACAGATAGAAGAATGAGAAGATGAAATTTATTTAAATTTAACTGGATTTTTATGTTTTTTTTTTAAACTATTGTTGTTGTAGTAGTAGCAATTTTTTTGTTGGTGCAGCAACAGCAACAACAATAATAATAATAACAACAAATGGCAAAGGCAAAGCAAAAGCAGCAGCAGCAGCAGCAGCAGAAGTAGCAACAGCAACAGCAAAAGGCGGCTGAAAAAATCGATAAATTTGTCGACAACGGCAACAGCGCAGCAAGCAGAGAGGAGGTGGGACAGACAAACGCCAGGGAGCCGGTAGCAGAGCGGCGCGGCGGTGGAGGCAGCGGCAGCGGCAGCAGGGACGGCGTCAATAATGGGTGAAAGAGCAAAATAGAGCTGTGGAATGATGATGGCGGGGGATGGCGGCAGCGAGGGTTGTTTCAAACAGCCCCAGACATGAAGACAAATGACATTTGTTGTTATTGTTGCGGTTGTTGTTCTTGTTGTTGCTGCTGCTGTTGTTATTATTGCCGCTGCTGTTGCTGCTGCCGGCTCTGCTGCTGCTGCTGCTGCTGATGTTGATGTTGATGTTCAAAGTTCAACAAAGTTTAACATTAACAAAAACAAAAAACCAAAAAAAAAGCTCAATTCACTTGTATTTTGTTGCTAGTGTTGGGTTGTAATAATTATTTGTTAAACCAATTTTATATTTTTTATATATATATTTTAGATCACTACACACGTGAAGAGAGCAAAAGCAATAGCAAGAGGGCGGGTTTCGGGGGGTTGTAGCGCGCCCGTTTAAAATTTGTATCTTCTTTGCTTGCTGTCTCTCGTGTAGTCTCGTCGGCACGGGCAACGAAGTTCAACTAATTGCCGAACGGTAAATTTTGCCGGCTCTGGTGCCTGGCTCCAGCTTCGAAGCTCCAACTCTGACGTTGACGTCGACGCCGACGTCGACAACGACGCTGACGTCAGCGTCAGCTTTAGCGTCCTCTCAATTGCTACGGGCGTTGCATGTGAGACTTTGGGCTAGCTTTTTTTTTTAATACATATATTTCTGTTTTTTTTTTCTTTTTCTCTACTGTTATCGTCGTTTGCTCTCTCACATGCAATTTTATGTTGATGCAAACGAGACAGAGCAAGCGAGAGAGAGCATGTGAGCAATAGAAGGAAGAGAGCAAGAGACAGTGAGTACGTGCATTGGGGCAAGGGCGGTGTTGAGCGTGGGGGACGGGCTGGGCCCAACATGATATAGCAGGTTTTCCCGGCTAGACATTCGCTTTTTTGTTTTGGTTGTTGTTGTTATTTCTTTTCTTTCTTTGGATAGAGTTGCCAGACCAAGCCGCTTTCGGCTTTTGCTTCCTCTATTGCCGGTTGCAAATATTTTTGCCGGCTGCGACGTTAACTGCAACAGCAGAGTCAATGGCAGCGACGACAACACCGACAGCGACAGCGACAACCGTTGCAGCAGTTGTAACTCCAATGCCGACTTGTCTTCCTCTTGTCTCTCTCATTCTCTCAATCTCCCACTCTCTTTACATTACTGTTGTTGCCTGCATGGATTATGGCTTTGTCTGTCCTAGGCAAATAGAAGAAGAGGAACCTTTCGCCATGTGGTTAGCGGATTCTCTTTCTCTCTCTCTCTCTCCTTCAGTCTGTCGCACTCTCTAGTACACTTAACGGATTCATGACAGGAATGATCAAGAGTACAACCAAATTCCAAAAATTCTCCGTTTCAGCATTCCAAGCAGCAAAAGTTTATTTTTCTAGTTCTTTTTTGAATCCTGTGAACTAGTCATATGTATGTATGTATTTATATTCCAGCAAATGAAACTCTTCTCTCAAGTTCTAGTATTCTTTCGTTACATCAGAATGTATGGTGGGACGACAATTGCAACAGAAGTCTAGTTCCATATGAAAACTCACCAGTTCCACTAGTTCACTAGTTCTTTGTCGATTTCTCGATGGACGTGTTAACAATCGAGTTTAATTATTACTGATGACCAAACATAACTACAATTATATAAAAAAGCTTTTGAATCTGTTCAAGAATGTGAGAAAGAAGATATTTCAAACAACCATTTAAGGATTCAGAATTGATCTTCTGTCGGAAAATATCATTTTTCGAATAATATTTCAACAAATCTAAGTTGATTTCTTTTGAAATTGTAGAAATCGAAGTATGACGTGGTTTTCTATACTGGCACGAAGAGAGCAAAAGCAATCTTTAAACATCTCAAGCCTCATATCCGTCATCATTTAAGTCAATTTCTATAATCCCTCCAACATTTTGAGGGACAATCAAAGGTGACAAATTTACGATATGTTTTTAGTTCGATGGCATAAAAAGTTTGCCAACAGTTTTATTGTGGCACTCAATGCGAAATGAACAGCCATAAAATGGTCGAAAGAACTTTTCGTTGGCCATTAGTTATTAACAACTGTTAAGAGGGTCCCCTGACCACTACAAGTAGAGAGATAGCAGAGGGTGAGGGAACCACAGCAAATTGGTAGAACCTTTTTTTTTTCCTTTTGAGGGTGATGATGTCTGCAAAGTTGAAGAGCAAAAGTTTTGAAGAGCTGCTGCTTGCCTGCCGCCTGCCTGCCTGGTCGCCTGTTGGCGGTTTAATTAAAGATACACGATTTTTGGCCATTATTAATTGGGCTTGACCAAATCGTACAAACTTATATAAATATATACATATGTATACATGGGTACATATGATGTGTCTATGCTTCTAGCAGTCAAAAGATAAAGCCTTAAAAAGTTGACAAGACAAAAAAATGAAACTGAAACCTCGTAACTTGGACTTAAGAGGCGGTGGTTGGTTTATCTGATAAAGAAGGCCAACAACTTTTTGCTGTTGCTGTTGTTGTTGTTGTTGTCTTAGTTTTAGCCAAAATGCCAGCGAAGGCCATTTCAACTAGCTGGAAAACTAGACAAAAAGTACCGTAAACAGAGGGATAGCATAAAAACACTCGTAAAGGAGAAGCAGAGACACTGAATTAAAGAGACCTATACAGATAGAAAGAGAGATAGAGAGCGAGAGAGAATAGTTTAATTCGGAAATACCAAAAGACAGGCTAATACTGAACGAGTCTATCATACTATACTCTTTAAATTTTCCAATTTTTAATTTTGTGGCTGTAAAACTAAAGAAGAACATCCTAAAGATATCAATTTATATTATATTTTGTATTTAATATGAAGCCTAATCTATTTAAACAAGATTCTATAATAGATTCTTAGTTTTGTTGTTTAAATGTGCTAACAAAATGATTTCAATCAAAATTCATTTAAAATTCTTATTAATCAATCAATCACAAACCTTTGTAATGTAGTTTGATTAAACTTAAATTAACTTATTAGGCAGAATGAGGTAAAATTACAACAAAATTATGAGTTACTGTCCGAAAATTCAACTATTGAATGCATTCATGGTAACATTAAACGATTTTAGTTAATGGTTCCAAGTTAGCCAAGCAGATCAAGAGATTCCATCCAGAGATCACTCAACCGAAGAACTCTAGACTTTGATCCAAAATCACAACTCATAGCATGCTTGGTAGATCGTTTTTTCCAGCAACTTCCACATACATTTAACTTGATTTGATTTTGATAGTAACAGCAATTGGAGAGTTTTTCAACTAATTAACTTAGCTAAACAAAATAGAAAACATATCCAAGCGAATATAACTAAATATAGGCAAAGGGTATACGAAAAAAAATAGAAGGAAACAAAAAAATGAAACAAAACAAAACTAAAATAAATTGGAATGTTGCTTGACAAGTGCCGAGTAGTTAGAAGAGGGCATCCAAGCAGAGAAAAAGTTCTCTTTCTCTATGTCGCTCTTTCTCTCTGAAAAATCTGGCTTTGTCGTTTGATTTCTGTACGTCGACGATAAAGCGGGAAGGGAGGAGGTGGTGTAAAAAAAACACAAAATACAACAAAAGAGAGAAGAGAAAAGAGCAGCAAAAAAAAAAACGAAAACGCAAAAGTTTTACAGATACACAAAGATACTTTTGATGCACTTTGCAGTTTTTAGCCATGTTTATGGTCAACTGAAAGTGGCATCATGCGGGTCTACGTATTGTAACCCTTACTTTACAATCCCTCCTCGTAGAAGCCGTTCCTCCTGCCCCTCCTGCTCCTACTCCACACATTCACACCCCCCAATTGACACACAAATTCGCCCATTTCCCATCCTTCTCCTCGTTCTCCGCCTTCGTTCTCTTTTCCCAGCTCTTCGACTTGACAAGTAGCTGGATCTAATCCACAGCCAAAAGCCTACCACCAGAGCCAGCCCCCATGTACAATACGACGCGTTTTATGAGCCTACGCCAACTTACTCATCAAGGTTACACACACGCACACACACACAAACACACATACTTAGAAAACCTTTGTTATTACCTCCGGAGGAGGCATTCTTTCTTTCTTTCTTTTCGTTTGGTTTTTTTTTTTCTTTGGTCTACGCTTAAAGCCATAAGCCCAGTGGCTTAGCTTAGCGGGGGGGACGTTTAGGTGGTAGTCAGTGGTGAGGTGAGAAATTCAAGATAAAAAGTTGAAAAGTTTTCCATTTATGTGTGAGTGTGTGTGTGTGTGTGTGCCAGAGAAAAATGATGATAAATTATTTAGTAAGCTGTAAAAGGTGGAAAGTTTGGAGAATAAAGAAGAAAAAAAAAAACTCAACTGACTGTCTGGAGAGGGGGAAGATGTAAGCTAAATCGGTATATGGCTGAAAAAACAAAAAATTTGTTAAAAAAAAAAAACACAAAGTAATAATAGAAACATGACTTTTTTACTTCAAATGTTTAAAAAGAAACACAAAGTTTTACAATAACACAACAAATGCCCAAGCGAAAAAAACTTGGAACAAAAATTGTTACATAAAAACACAACCAAATATTAAACGTTTAAACGTTTCCATCCAAATAACTTTTAAAGATAGAGAAATTCTTTAAAAAAATATATATGTATAAAAACGTGAAATTCTGATAAAGTTTTTACTTTAAATTTCATTTGAATTAAATATGAATTGAGCATAAATCTAAATCGAATTTCTTTTTGTATTTATCTAAACAAGTTAATAATATATTATTTAGAATGTTCAGGAATAGAAAAGAAACGAATACTTTTTATTTTAATTAATAAAGTATTATTTATAATGTATATATTTATATATATTCAGGGTTCAGGAACAGATGTTCGATACCAAGTTGAAAGTTTCTTAGAATTTGACGAGAAAAAAATAACACAATCGATTTCACTACTAAACGATCAAACTATTACATGATCTTTGGTTATCTCTCTCTCAGACAATTTCCCCATAGATTTTTCTCTACTGTTGACTATATTTTAGACTTGTTATAATTGGCTTTCTCTTTAGATTTCCTCATTAGGGAGAAGTTTATTAAATTTTAGGTATAACTTTAAAATGAAATTCTCAAATGTCAGAGAAGTCCCCCGTTGACTTTTGTCGATTTCTTGGCCTCCCACCACTGTCTCGTTTTGGGTTGCCCTGCCTGGGTTGGGGGATTGCCCACTCCAAAATGGCCATTATACCTGCCAAGCTGGCAGTCTCTGTGTGTATGCTAGAGAATCCAGCACATACCAACACATGGTCGCTAGAACGACATGTAAATATGGTTTCGTCCCTTGTACACGCATGTACTCTTCTGCCCTAAACTCATTTCGTGCAATTTCACCTTCTCTAATTTTCATGTTTAGTGGTTTTGCTTAGCAGTCACCACACGGCACAGCACAGCACAGCACACAGCAGTCAGCAGCATAGCACAGCGTTACCGAGTGCTGCAGGCCAAGTCAAAAATGGTGACATTGTTGAGGCTGAAGAAGGCATTGCCTAGGTATGCTCAATCATTTGCTCTTTCGCAAGGTGAAATGGAGAAGAGGCAGCAGCGGCGACGACTACATACATATAGTGCGCCAGGCTCAACTGAAAAGTGGCCAATGGCAAAAAAAAAAGAAGGTAAAATCGCACTTCAAGCCAAGCCAAGTTATGAGGGATAGAAGGAAGGGAGACCAAGAGAGAGTGAGAGAGAGAAAGAAAACAAGGAAAACTATTAGTCGTGTCCTGGCCTGGTTCATGCGTAGTCGTCTGTGGTTTTCCGTTCCCACTTTTGACTTGCACTCGACTCTTCTAACTAGTTAGCCTCCGAAATAAATGGATTTTTGGGTCTTAGTAGCTCAAGCAGAAGGCTCTATATATGCGTCCATCGTTTTGCTTCTGCTCCTTCCTACGCAGAAGTTTAAACATGATTAATATCCACATCGTCATCGTCATAGAAAACAGAAGACGGTCAGGCAGGCAGGCGGCCAGGCAGGCAAGCAAAGGTAAAAAGAGAGTTGGCCATAGACGCCTTGATATATTTTCATGGTTTTTGCATTAAAAATACATGAAATTACACATGCAGGTAAAAAGGATTTGCCTTCACTCCTCAATCTTGTTCCTTGATACACTAAGAGAAAAGTTGTTCAAAAGTCCAGCTAATTATGCAAATATTTTGAAAACTAGTTTAAAGTTCCTTTTTTATCTGAAAGTATTTCTCTTATAAATCTCATCTAATATATCCTTTTCGGCGACTGTTTTTGGTTGTTTTCAAAGAATTGGCTTGACAGAATGTCATTTCAGTTTAAAGTTGATAGAGAAGAAGCTCAAAATAATCTAAGAAGTATGACTTAGAAATGAAATAATAATTTGTCAAAAGACAACATCAGCTTTTGTTGTACTTAAGGCGAAGGACTTAATTTCAATTCTAAGCAACTTTTAAGGTGTCATATAGTAGTTAGTTTTACTCTAATATTAAAACTTCCCATCAATTCTTTAGATTCTAAACTAAAAACTGCTCCGGAACTAATACCATATTAATATAATAATCGTTTATTAAATGAAGTAAGTAAGTCGTCTCGCCGACTTAGGTATACCATACACCAGTAAAGCAAATATTTCAACTTTATTAAACAAATGCATTTTCACATGCTTCTTACAAGCATATCTTAGTATCTCGCTCACTCAATCATACGAGCACCCTAGCGCCCCCACCAGCCAACGGCCAACTCCGGCCTTATGGAAAAACGTTTATATGCATAACTCGACTGTTTTTTGTGCGATTTTGATCAAATTTGGTATTTTGCTAGATATTAGGATAATATTTAAGTGTGCCAAATTTGATTGCATACGGTAAAAAAATACGGGAGATAATCAAGTTTTTCAAATTACGGGGGCGGAGAAGGGCGTGGCAAAATTTTTATACATACAAAATGTGTGCATTTACTAAGCGAATATACATACCAAATATGGTGTCTCTAGCTGGAATAGTTTTTGAGATAAACGCTTTTTTTAAATTGCGGGGGCGGAAAGGGGCGTGGCAAAAATTTGAAATAAACTTGATCACTCTACATACTACACGAGTCTACATACCAAATTTGGTGACTCTAGCTCTTACAGTCTCCGAGATCTAGGTGTTCATACGGACAGACGGACGGACGGACGGACGGACGGACGGACAGACGGACATGGCTAGATCGACTCGGTTGTTGATCCTGATCAAGAATATATATACTTTGTGGGGTCGGTGATGCTTCCTTCTGCCTGTTACATACATTTTGGCGACTTTAATATACCATTTCACCCTATGGGTGTATGGTATAAAAACTAGTTGGTTTACTTATGGCTTAAACGAGAGTCTGGTCATCATCATGATGGACCAAAATGGCAGTCGAAAGTGTCAACTTTTATGGTATGTAATTCAATTGGAATCTAGTCGAATTTGGGCTGGGGGGGAATAAAGAATTAAAGCAAAGTCCAAAGTGGCCTCTTTATATCAATCTTATGTTCTGTTCCTAAACAATTTTACTTTTCTCTCAGTGTAAACGGTGTTTGGGGCTCAATCTCAACAAGTTTCATATATGTAGCCATCGATTTTCCGTATTGCTGTTGCTGTTGATGTTGTTGTCTGTGGCAAAAGTTATGAGAATGAACGAAACGAACCTGTGAGTGTGTGTGTGTGTGTAGCCCAAAAAAATCCTTGTGCAAAAATATTTTCTCGATAGGCTCTACTTGTATTGGTTGGCCTAAATGGGTGGGTGTCTGAATGAGAGATGAAGGGGCTACCCATTAAAAATCCAAGCATGCCATTGAAACGAGAGAAGAAATATCCACACCAGACAGCCAGTCAAACCAAACCAAACCAAACCAAACCAAACCAAACCAGCCAACCCAACCCAACCCAACCCAACCCAACCCAACCCAGTAAAGGCAGCCAGGATGCGTGTCTGTATCCTGCTGAGCCTTGGTTTTCTGTTGCTGTTGTGGTTCTTCTTCTCGTTGTTGTTGTTGCTGTTGCTGTTATTATTGTTGTTGTTGTTGTTGTTGTTGTTGTCGTTATTATTGTTGGATAGGTGTATGCTGCGTGTCAGCTCCAAGGGTGACTGGCAATTAGCTTTGACAAATGTGCGGTTGGCAGTTGGTTTAATGGATAATGGACCCGATATCCCAGAAAAGCAGTGAGTAAGAGCAAGATAGAGAGAGAGATGGAATGTATGTATGTATGTATGTTTGGGGGCTGTGGGGATATGAATCGAGAAATGTGAATGAGATAAGTTGGAATTTTTGTGTATCGTCTTTGGGTTTTAAGTATTTTTCAGTCATTTTACTGATATGCACAACAACAAAAATTATATATATAGGTATATATATATCTAAGCACAACAACTTACCACAGAGACAGACATTCATTGCCTTAGAAATATATATTTATGAATAGAATTAACTTACCTGAAATGAAACAAAATGAATTGAATTAGAAAACATTTAAATGGAAAACTTTTAAGGCAAGAAAATTCACATAACTAAATTATATTAATTGTTTACGCAAGAACTTACAATTGAAGCATGAAAAAATTGTGAAATTGTCATTTGTCTTAATTGAAATCTGAATTTTTTGGCATAAACATTTTTACTTTAGTTTGAAATAAATTAATCTAAATGCTATAAATTGAGACCAGTTGAAAGTTGAAGCTCCTAAAAATATGCTACGATTTTCTCATTTATCGAATTCTTTAGAGCTTGAAGATATTTTTATTATTTAAAGCATAAAACGCAAAAAACCGCAAGTTGAAAAGAAGAAGCATTAAAAAATCAACGAAATCAGCAACAAATTTTGGCTCATAAGCGACAACATAAAAAGGTTTACCCAGCCCTACCTCCTCTCACCCTCCACCACACTCATTCACTCCCCTTATGGAGTTTATGGCTCTGACAGGCATCAGTTGGACTCATTAAACTTTCATGACCAGAAAAAAAAAAATAACAACAAAAATGAAGAACGTATGGAAAGAAGTTAAAGCGAATTGTCATATAAGTCAACCAAAACCAAAAAACCGCCAAGCAAAAGCGGAGACGGCGGTGGCGGCGGCGGCTTCGACTTCGGCATCGAAATCAGCGACAACCAAAACCAAAGAGAAGGCCATCTTTCCATTCGTTTTTTGGTTGTACTTTTTTTTTTTCTTTCTTTTTGTTGCTTCTTGCAAATGTCAATCGAAGGACGACAACGCATTTCCCCGGAAAAGTATGTAAGTAAAAACGGCTCACAATTTTTATGACCCAACTGGCGCCTTTAAGTCTTTTTTGAACGAGACGATTTTATTACCAGCAGTAGCAGTAGCAGTAGTAGTTTTGGTAGTAACTGAGGGATGATTCTACTCTTCATCTCGTACTCTGCGCCTCTGCCAAAAACATATCATTCAAGTTTCAGCTCTTGTGGCGGATGGAGGAGGGAAACTTTAAAAACCAAGCAAAACGAAACTTTCCACAGAAATCCTTCCTCCACTCTGGTCGTTTTAATCCTGGGTTTTAGAGTAAAGAGTTATCCCAAAGTCGTCCAAATGTGCCTCGAGCGTGTAAGCTAATCAAGTTTTAAGCTTCAGGCAATCATTCTAGGAATGTTCAATATTAAGTTGACCTGAGAGTTGACTACAAGTTGTGTTAGGGTATTTGTTGTAATTGCCTGACTGATTACAACTGAACGTAACCTTTTTTAATTGATTTGTATAGCAAACTTTTGCGCATCAGTATGAAAGAAAGTTTTCTTTGGCATTACCATTGAATTTTTAATCACCAGTTAGTGAAATCCTTATGCCATCATCTTCATCTTCATCATCATCATCATCGTCATCATCATCATCATTATGAAAAAGTCTCTTCATCTCTTCTCACATCAAGTGGCCCATAAAAAGTTTCACATTACTTTGGTTCCTCCTTCACCAACCACCACCTACTTCTTTTTGTCTATTTCTTCTTTCTCCTCCTCCTCCGCGTCCTCCTTCTACTGTCGTCGTCTTCTCGTCATCAAAGTGACAAGTGTAAATTTTATTATATCTCTAACTATGTACAATGACAATTGTCAAAATGTGTACAGTTGAAGAATTTTAACGACTCTAAATGCAATTTGGTTGCTTTCAATTGATGCTACTGAGTAGAAAGAGATAGACAGACAGAGAGAGAGAGAACGAGTGAGTGAGCTCTGGTCATAAAGATAATGCCTTTAGAATTAGACAAGAAAAACGGGGAGAGAGGAAAAGAGCGATTTTAAGTGCATCCGCCCACAAAAAAAATAAACATAAAATCCTAATGCTTCGGGGTTTAAACATAAACAAATAAAAATAATTTTTTCTAATTATTATTATCGTAAATCAATCTACAATATGTTTGGATATGTTTAAGCAGTAAGTGAACATTAAATTTTAAAATTTTAAAGCCAATTGAACTCTTGTTTTTGAGATATTTAAAAGAAAGTAAAAGATATTATTAGATTAGCCGAACTTGAAGTTTATTTTACATTATTTCTGGCCGATTTTCACTAACATCTACCAACAATTTGAAAGTTTTCGAATGCACAGCCATAAAGTAAAGTGAAATAAACGAAATGTATCGAATTGTTAATTTTGTTTCGCCAAGTTTTTGACTGTCGGCAAATTGTTGAACACAAATTCGTTGTGAAATTTCAAACAAATCGCACAACACAAACAAAAGCTGTGGAATGTTTTCACTTCCACTTCCCCCTTTTGCTTCCCACCCTTCCCTTACATTTGTTTTGGTTTTGAGGGCATGTCAAAAAATAATTGCAAGACCATTTTTGCCCTCCCCTCTATGCTCCACCCTTGCCTCGCCACATCTCCTGTCATTTGGCCGTCCTCGCTCAACTGTCATTAGCCAGGATTTGTTGGAGAAAGTAAACCTAGTGCAGTCAGGGCCAAATGCATTATCCCAGGGCTGCTTTCTCTGCTGCTGCCCGCTGCTCCTTCTTTTCCTCCTCCTCCTCCTCTTGCCCCTCCTCCTGCTGCTGTTTCTCTGCTATTCAAATATTGTTAGTTTAACCGACTTGTCAATTCCAAGCCAATGCATTTTTTGCCACGTACGAGAACACGAAAGACAAACATCAGAGAGGCGGCAACCACGCCCCATTCTATCCACATCTCTATCTCCCTCCCCCTCTCTTCCTCTGATATGTGTGTAATTTGAGGTTTTCTTTTTTTTTTTACTTTTTTTTTGCGTTTTTGTACTTTGACAATGTTTATCTACGACAGAAAGGAGAAAGGAATCGAGGTTCTGTTTGTTGTAGGTCTGCTCTGGCCACAGAATGAGAGAGACCAAAAAAAAAAAGAAGCAAACCAGAAAGTACTAACTGAACAGAACAAACAAGAGTATTTCAATTGAATAATTTTCCAACACACATAGAAAGAGTCAGGAGACCATGGATAATAGGGAGAGAGAGTCGGAGGAGAGACATAGTCATCATCATCATCATTATCATCATCATCATCATCATCAGAGCCATCATTGTTGGTTATAAAGTGCAAGAAGTGCATAAACTTTACAAACAGTTCGTTGGGTTTTTTTTAGTATTCCCCGTTTTCCTCATTTGTTTACCCTTTGCAATCGAGAGGGTATATTGGCTTTGTTTTGTGATTTGCAGCACTTGCATACAAATTTTTGAAATCTTAAGGACTAACTGCCTTCTACTTCAAGAGGACTTCTTTAAGAAAGACTTTCTTGTAATGAGAATTTCTTTTTTCGATGAAAGGATAGCTAACATCTTTCCATACAGTTTATTAGTTATACTTTGCCATCAAGACTCTTTATTAATCTTCCTACACTTGTGAGTTGTGAAACAGTTCACTTGTTTAAGTGCATTCAGGATTCACCATGCCAAAGTGCGGTTAGTTCTTTCTCTCTCTTTCTTTCTTTTTTTCTCTATATTTTATATGCGCTTCTATAACATGTGTCATTTGGCGATAAGGCAAAGAAAGGACAAAAAGCTAAAGAGTGAATAGGTTTCGAAATGTGAAATGAAATGTGGAGTTAACCTGAAAAACCTCTAACGATAATTGTCAACGTCATCTACATTGTCATCGTCATTGTCATCATCATTGTCGTCGTCGTTGTTGTTGTCGTCGTCGTTGTTGTTGTCGTTGTTGTTGTTGTTGGGTCGGTCGCTTGAATTGTTCTGGTCTACAACCGTCTACACTCTGTCCCATTCCTGTCCTGACACTGTCCTGTCCTGTCCTGTCCTGTCTTGTCCTGTCCTGTCAATAATATTAAAACTTGATGAGTTTGTCGTTTGTTAAGGGCGTGAACTGATTATAAACGGGTGCCCAACCGATCCTTTATAACCTCCTCCTCCACCATTCTCTGCAATCAACTGGCACACCAATATCCATATAGCCATACCCATACCCATTCTTTTTCCCTAACCCCTGGTCATTTGGCCACGTTCAGGAAACATTTTGTGTGTTCTGCCATATGTGAAGTTGGTTTTTCTTTTTGCCTTTGTGACTCTTTTATCAACACTTCCGTCATTTTGTGTTGATTTTTCGTTTGTCTGTGTGTGTGCCCAAAACCAGCTGTTGAGGTTTTTCTTTCATTTCACTATTTTGCTTGTATATATATATTCTTTATTTTCCTCACAGCTTCAGCTTCTTTTTAGAATGATGACGACAAGAGAGAGAGAGGTGAGATATGGCTGGGCCAAAGGGGGGAGGTGGATGTTGGGTAAGCTAATGGTATTGAAATGGAACATTTTTTTCTTTGGTTATCACAAAAAGCGAACTTCAAAGTTAAAATTGTGACAAATATTTGAATGCGATTTTCTGGGTGCTAGACCAAATACAAAAAATTCTAAAAGAAATGGTAAATTTAATTCAATCCCTTTTTGTGCAACTATTTTTTTTTTTTTGCTTTTGTTTGAATCTTTTGTTGTTTGAATATAAATTTGATTAGTTTTTTTTATTAAATTTAAATTAAAACGAAATACTGTTAAAGAGAAACTTTCTTAGAACAAATTCCTTTTGGGACGTAAAAGAAACCACATGGTCCTTCTAATTTTTTTTGCTTTTATAGTGTTTGCTTTTTATGTGTACCTTAATTTTCATTACCAATCAAAAAAAAATACAACTAAACTTCTTTTGAACTTCTTTGCTGTTCTTGCCTCTCTCTTTCAATCAGTTCCCCTCCTCGTCCTCCAGACCAATAGTCATTTTGATGGTTTACCTCAGAGTTCTGACTCCTTTGCAGTTGTTGTTAACCAATTCTGATGGAACAGAAAGGAAATAATTTCATATTTCCAAGAATTTTAATCAGGAACTCGAAAAGAGAACCAAAAAAAAAAAAGAAAAAATGCATAATACATAAAGTGAGAAGTCACTGGGAAAAGTATATATATTTCTTCATTTTTTTTTTGTATGTAATGTAATTCGAGGAAAATTATTTGCAGGCCAACGTGTGCGAAGAATGGGCGGAGAAGAGGTCGGAGGAGGGATGGTTAACAAGGAATGATGAAAATGGATGAGCGACATTTGCGCAATGCTGCTCGGATTTTGATTTAATAATTCAGAATTTTTATAAGCAACAGCAGCAGCAGCTGCAATTGATTGAAGGCTATAAAAATCAAATGCAAATAAAATTTGAAAAACAGAAAAACAACAAAGAATGAAAAAAAAAAAAAATGAAAAATGCCAAGCAAAACGGAAAATCTGGAACAAAATTATACAACTTGTGAAACGGATGTTCAATTTGGCATTAAAAATTAACGTTTATTTAAAAAGGACACTGAACAACACGACGTCGACGACGACTGAACACAAATCGGCTTTAGGTCGCCCAACTGTCAACGATTTAAAAACATCAAAAGGAAGCAAACGAAAAAAACAAAAAATGAACAAGCCAGTCAAAAGTAAAGTACCAAAAAGACAAAACACGAAAACCAAAAAAAAAATACGAACCGCAGGAAACAAAAAAAAAGGTAAGCAGCTTTTGACAAATGAAGAGGAATTCTCATCCTCATCATCATCAACATCAACATCTTCAGGTCACTAGGCAAAAGGTCAAACCAGAAATTAATTAGAGTAAAGAGAGCGAAAGAACATTGAGATAAAACAAGCAGATAGCAGCGACTTCCATGATATCCAGCAAGGTGAAAAGTTGAGAAATAATCTCAGGGAAATTAACAAGCTAAGGCGGGAAATCCAAACATCGAAACCGAAATGGAAACTTTTTTGTTTTTTTTTTCACAATCAAATTAGATAAGAATTTTCCAAAATGCTCGCACAATTTGACTGTTTTATAGGGTATCGGAAAAAAGGGTAAATCTTGTTCGCGGGTTTTTTGTTTTTGCATTAATTTTTTAAACAAATTTACATTTCATTAACAAACTAAAAAAAAAAAAAACGACAGCGAAAAAAAAAGAAACACACGAACCAGCAGAAAAAAGGAGAAGAAAAGCAAAACGGCAAAAGAATGGCAAGAGAAGCAAAGCATTTGTGCCTCATAAGCAGAATGAAAAGTAAATTTACAAAACGTGTGAGCAGTTGCAAAAAAAAAAAAAAAAAGAAAGAGAATCATAAAAAAAAAACAACATGAAGATAAACGAACAAGAAAAGGGGTGGAAAAACAAAAGTAACAGACGTCGACACACAAACACAAAGAATATTAAGAAAGGGGCGTGGCAGACAGTGCGAGAGAGGGAAGGAGCGGGGATTTAAGTAGTATAGGAGAAAATGACACAACGCACAATTCGCGCCATCGTCTCTGTCCGTCTCCGTTGCCGTCTCCATCTCTTTGTCCGTCTTTCTCCATTTCTACTTGTACTTTTTCCTCTTGTACATCTTCGTGTGCGCACAAAAGCTCGCTTCATTATTTTGTTTCCGCTGCACACACACACACACACACACATCCACACACACGCATAGAAATGTAAGAGCTTTGTACTTGTGCTCGCATGTAATTTAGTGTAAATTACTTTGAAGAAACCCCTCGCAATTTTAGTTTTGACAGTAATAGAGGCAACCACACACCAAGCACACACACACACACATACACAAACACATATACACATAAATGTATGTACATATTCGTGGCATGTAGCATAATTTTTAATTGTATTTGCTCGTGTCGCGTTCCTTTAGCGTCTCCATCTCCTTAGAATCACAAATACATTTGGGTTCCCTTTTCAGGTTTTTCCCTTTTTCGTTTTTTGTTTTTCTTGCTTTTTCATTTCGATGTTTTCGCGTTTTGAGCCTTTTTTGTGTCGCCTCCAAGCGAAAATTTCATGAACCGGAAACCAGACAAAACCTGGCAAACTGGCTGACATTTTCCTCTCTAATTATGATGATGCGAGGAAAAACAGAATTTAATTGGAATTTCTTTTTTCAAAAAAGGGAATGAGAGCTTTGGAATTTTTAGTCCTTTTTTTTTGACTGATATTTTGAACGTTCGAAATCCTCAAAGAATCAACGAAAATTGAATTCTTTCAACTTTCGACGTCGTGAAAAAAACTTGCAGCATTGTGAAAGGAAAAAAAAACAAATACAAATTTCATTTCATACTTGATAAACAGCAAATTTTTTTATGCGTATCTAGAAACCTTCTAGCACCCAAAAAAGTAGGCTATGAAATTTTTGTGTTCGATTTTCAGAAATGAGAAAAAATTTTGATTTGGCAAACGTTTGCGAATTTCTTGCAACTTTTTTTTCACTAAATATAAATTAAAACTTTGGTTTGATTGTGGAAAATAAAAAAACATGAATTGCAATTGAAAATAAAACGTACTGAGATTTTAGCACAACGATTGAAAGGCAACAGCAGCAGCAGCAGCCGTGGATGGCAGCTGCACAATGGTGAAATTCTAGCCGAAAATAATCCATTAATGCATCTAAAAATTGGAACATTTAAGGCTGCATTTTTTTTGTTTGTTGCGTTTTGCTGTTGCCTTTACAGTCTTTTTGTTAAGCACATATGTAGATATGCCCAGTTATGGGTTAATAACCCCATGGCCCAGCCACTTAATATTACTAGGCGGCACTCGGCACTCGATGGAGAATGGAGGAGGATGTTGCAGCTGCTAACCAAAATGAGGGAACTAACAGCAGGAGGATGAAGAGGAGGAGCAGAAAGAGACTGGTGAAAAGGAATGGAGGATGCAATAGTGGCGGCAAAATGCAAAATGGCGGCACAGGACGAGATAGATGGAGCGAGTGAAAGAGAGAGAGAGATGAGGAGAGAGCATAAGAGCACGAGGCATTGCATGCATATTAATAACACTAAAAACTTGCCCCGGCCACCTTTTGCCTCTCTCACTTAGAGACAGAGGGACAGCAGCAGCAGCAGCAGCAGACCGACCATTCACTTTTATATGTGCCACACGAAAACGTTTATTCGAGTGTATGCGAGTGTGTGTGTGTGTGTGTGTGAGAATTGAATTGCTTCAAGTGCCCTTAAATTGCCCTCATTACATAGACAAACACGCACACACACACACACATGCACAGTGATATGGTAACAGACACATGGACAAAGTGTTTGCTGCAGCTGTGCAACCTTCTGCCTTATGCCTTCTTTGGACAGCTTCCCTCCCTTCGGCCACCTGCTCTCTCCGCCACCGTTCTCAGCTGCCACTTTTCATTTCCGGTTTTGGATTCCTTCGTTTTCTATTCATTTTTTTTTTTTTTTTTTGTTACTAAACTACACCAGCCAGCAGCCACTCATCTATCTACTTATGTTTTATACTTTATCTTCTTGCAATTGCTGCAGTTGCTTCCTATCTTCCGCTTTATGCGCTTTTTTTTCTTTCTTTTACTTTCCTTGTAGTCATCGTCTTTTTATACATATATCTATATTAAGCATACGCCCCATTGTCGTCTATGTCTGACCTATGATACTTAAGAAGTCAGCCCACAGTCAGCTAGATAAATTTTATAGGGTATAGACGTTACTGCCTCCCTTTCTCTTCGCTTCCTTTCTCTTGATGTTATTCAAAAGGTCACCAAAATGCGTCTTAATTTTAATGATATATAATAATAATTGTATTTATCTCTTATATATTGTCTTATTTCTTAGATTTCTCTTTATAAAGTATACAATATTTTCATTAGCTTTTCTCTCTGCCTCTCTCTCTCTCTCTTTCTCTTTTAGAATTAGAGAATTGAAGATTCGTTTTGTATGTTTTTTCAGCTATTTGTTATTTTTTTTGTTCTTTGCTAGTTTTCGTTTTGTTTTCTATGCTTTTAAAGTAATTTATTTCTGGTGTTTCCACTTTATGCAACATTAACTTCTGTCCAAAGATTGCGCGTCCCATCGTCCTTTGGGAGTTGGCATTTTAATGTTGATTTGTTGAAAATTAAAAAGCCAAAAACCACAGCAAGAATATCTATCTATGTATGTATTTGCTGGCTTGTTTTAATTTGCTTAAGAATGCGGTGTGAAAAAATGTTGTTGAAGCAAAATTATACAATTTCTCTTCCGTTTGGAATTCAAATAAAAATAGCTATGGCCACTCGCTGCTGCTGCTGACTAAAAGTGTCAACAATTTCTTCTATTCACTAGATAATGCAGAGACAAAGCCGCAAAAAAAAAAAAGAAGGCATGTGAAGAAGAACAAGACGAAGGAGAAGTGGCGGCAAAAGGAGCTAAAAATTTCAAACACCAAAGTTCAATTTAACGTAAATACTTTTGATGTGAAGTGGCAGAAAACGGAAGGATAGGGACGAACAAAAAAAAAAAAATGGGATTCCCATTCACAGGAGCAGCTGGCAAAGTAGCTGCCGATGCCGATGCCAATGCCGCTGCCGCACAGTTCAACTATCAATAGTGCTTAAAACGTAAGATGGGCACAAAAAAATACTCTCTCTAAACCCAAATTCCATCTCACCAGAAGTGAACAAAAATAAAACGAACGAACGAACGAAAAAAAAAACTACTTAAGGGAGAGGCGCCAAAAGAATAAAAGAAAAAATGTATGGAAACACAGGACGACAGGAAACGAGGCTTGGGATATGGCACAGCTGACAGTAAGGCGTAAGCGAGATGCCAGGCTAGGAATGTCGAATATGAAATGTGGCCAGATGATGCAAAACAAAAACCAAAGTAAGAGTAAGAAACAAGAATGCTTGAACGAAATCTGTATACCCTTACCTAAAAAACTAGAAACATATAGAAATTTTGAAAAGATTTCGCTTAACTCTACCTAACTTTAAAATGGGCATAAATAATAGTTTCAATGTTTACATTTGATAGCAAAGTGTATATGCTCTACTTTGAGCAAAGGGCATCTAGTGAGGGAGACAAAAAGAAAAAAAATTGCTAGAAACAGCATCTGCTGCAGTCGGCAAAGTGCAATTGGCGCAAAGGAAATGCACAAGTGGATATAAAGCAATTGAAAAGTGTCTTTGGAAAATATGAAAATTTATGGGCAAAGCCAAGCAAGCGCAGCAGCAGCTGCTTTATGGTAGAGCGAAAAAAACATACATCTGTAAAATTTAATATTTTATTATTAAGTAAACCACGTTTTTCTTTTACGCCTCTCTTGTTAAATTCATGGGCGTGGCATGTGTAGACAATGAACATTTGCACAAACCCAATACAATACAAATAAGTCGATAAAGAGTTGAGAAGAAAAAACTATTTCCAATTTTACCCCCAAAAAAATGTAACAGAAAGTATTGCATACTTATAGGGCCCACCATCATCTTACACCACACACACACACACACACACACACACAGACTTACACACCCACACATGACTCACAGTTAGATAGCAAGAGAAGAAGAAGAAGAAGCAGAAAAAAAATTGCTGCACAAACACAGATATGCAAAAACGTTGAGAGAAAACTACAACAAAATTGGTAATGGCAGCTGAGCCGAGCGCAGCGCAAATATTGCAACAACAAGGAGAACAAAAACGAAAAGAAAAGAAAACCAAAAGAGATAGACAGTATGAAGGCAAGCAGCTACCGAGCAAGCAAAAGATACTCTTACAATAAAAACAAGAAGAAAAAAAAACCTAAAATGGAAGAAAAAAGAAAATGTGAATGAGTAGCACCAACAGCAGCAAAACATGAAGATGAATTATTAGAAACGTATGCAAAGTGGGAAACATTGCAATAGACATGGGCAGGGGCATGGGGAGTGTGTGTGTGTGTGTGTGTATGTGAGTGGGTGCATCAATTCAATTTTCTGTAACGAAAAGTGGCAGCAGCAAAATCAAAAATCTCTAGGGACTTTATCTCTTGTTTTTCGTCGAAATCCAAACTGTTCATTCAAATAAATCAAATTATCGATGAAAACAAAAAAAAAAAGGATTTTATCACAAATTGAACAACACCAATTTTCATTAGTTTAGCCAAATTGAACTTAAAGAGTCATTGAGTTCAGTTCAGTATTATGTATATTTTTGTCTTTGTCAATAATTGATAATATTCCTATTAAATATTCTTTCTATTGCATTTATGCTTCGTTAGATTTTGTGATTTTCTTCATCTTTGCCTTCTTCTTCATGGCCTCACGTAGTAGTCGATAACCTTTCTAGTGGATTTTGCATGCCAACAGGCAAAAACAAAAAAAAAATGGGAAGAAACTTCATTCAATGTTCAACTGTGTCATAATCAGGAGGAGTTGGAAAACGTTGAAGTTGGTGGAGCCAAAGTCGGAGCTGGAGTCAAGTCACATCTTTTGGCATTTCTACTTCATTGACATTTTTCGCAATGCACTTAGCCATTGCAGCTGCATTTGGAGTAGCTGTTCAAAGTGGATTTTCTTTCATCCCTTTTCGACTCTCTGCTTGCTTGTGTCTCCTTCCCTGTCTGCTTTTTCTATGTATTATTAACTCTCGGCAACGTTTTTTGACACATCTATTGATATGCACATTTGTGACTTGTCGCAATATTGACTGTCAGCCACATTCACACACACACACACACACACACACAGACACACTTGCACACAAAGAGCTGGAGAGTAGAGACACATTTTGATAGTGTTGTAAAATGCATAAAAAAAGTGCTTAGCATATTAAAAACATAGCCAAAGTGCAGCTGTGACGACTGTACGTGCTTGGCTGAAAGGCAAATGCATTCAGACACACACACACACACACACACACACACACACACACACACACACGCACACATATGTATACACACATATTTTATGTGCCCGATGTGCCACCAAACAACCCCTTTCTCTTTCTCTCCCTTTGTCATACCCCTAACCCACTGATATTTTATCTGATGGCGTGTTTTCTTCTTCTTTTGCTTTTGGTCAGGAAAGTAAAGGAAAGGCATTACAACAGCAACAACAACAATAATGCCTGGAAGAATGCAACATTTTCAACATTTTGCAACAGTTTTTTTTTTTTGATTTACACGCACACACATGATGGCTTTGGTGGTATTCTTGCATTTGAGGTGTGGCTCTATATGTGGCTTCAATTTTTCAAATGGATTTTTGAAAGTTTTCTGTTTTTTTTTCTGTGCCCTTATGATTGGAAAACATATTTCATATGCAAAAAGCAAAGTAATAGTAAAAAAAAAACATAAAAAAGTTCCTTGCACGAAAAATTTCTAGTTAAATGCATTTTACTTCCTACTTGAATGGATTTTCCGCTCATGACTTATTAGTCATTAGTCTATGAGGTGAAAAAATATTTCCCACTCAGCTGATGGGTTTCCCCTCTATCAAAGAAAAGAAAAGTTCATAGAATAATTCTTATAGTTTATACTTATGACTTTATATATTTTTGCTTTCCCCTCTAACCACATACATAGTTTTATTGCCATATCACAAATCACTCAGATTATGAGCGAAACAGAATGAAACGCAATGGAATCTCGCCACAAATATCATATATGTATATAAAAATCCTTATAAAATGAGCTGAGTAACTTTTATTTCGCTAAAGAAAACTGACAGAGAGAGAGAGAGAGAGAGAGAGAGAGGGGGAGAAAACTAAACTAAACTAAGGCATAATCAACATTCCGTGTTTTTCTAGAGGGGTCAAAAGATACTTATATGTTTGTGTGTGCGTGTGTGTGTGTTGAAGGAAGGATGCTTCTACCCACTAACCAAGCAAGCAACTACCTTCTCTTGCCACTCTCCTAAACGATTTATGCCAAGCACGTTTCATGTGAAAGTCGTCAGGAAAATCAGCTTAGAGTAGCTGCTAGCAGGAGCAAAAATTTTTCCTTTATTTTTTTTTTATTTTTACCTCGGTCTCATCGTACATAGGACAACAACAACACTGACAACATGGAGAAAACAGTGTTGTTAAACGCCAAATGCAATAATAGCAAACTTCCGTTTTAGCCGGAGGGCCACAACAAAAACAGGAATAAGTACAACTATGAGAACGCAACAAAGGGAAGCACTTAGCGGTTTTTAGGTTGGCGGTTTTCAAAAGCAGAAGCAGCAGCAGCAGGAATAGGGAGCAACAGCAGCCAACCACTAACTGTGGCCATGCTTCGACGCCGATGCCGTTTACCGTGTAGTCAAGTTAGGTGAGTGCGTGTTTGTGTGTGTGTGTGTGGCAAGGACAGGAATAGGGACAAGGGATTATGCAGCTTTTTGCACACACGTGTGCCGAACGTGACAATTTTCGGACAAAGCTAATGATGCGAGCTCTGCAATTTGTATAGACCAAAAGCCGATGACAAGATTTTCAAAAGCACCAAAAATGGGCACATTCGAAAACGCTTTAAGAGTGTGATGTATATTGAATTTGAGTCGTTAAAATGTCGACGAGGGAAGGTCACTAAATATGAACTTTAATTAAACGAAGAATAGAATTGACTCTAATCCTTCATCCTTTTAATGCACAGGCTTACCAAATACATATAGCAAATATGCTTTCACTCCCAGTCTTTGGGACTTCTTGAGAAAAAAAAACAAACAAATATTTCATCTTAAAAAAACTTACCTGAAACGAGAGAGAGAGAGAGAGAAGAGAAAAAGAAAGTTGAAAAAAAATGATTAGTAGTCTTCAAAAGTAGCAGACAGAAGGAAAATGTCAAAGTTCATTGGGCAAAAAGGAAAACTTATAATTTTTTCGTTGGGTTTTTTTTGCTTGTTGTTTGTGTTTTTGATTCAGTTTTTTTTTGTACCCGTCTCTAGCCTTTGCCCCGCTACATAAACATTGATTGGAAACAAGTGCAAAGAGAAATCGAAGAGCAGTAACAACAATAACAACGAAACGGAAAACAAAAATTACAATGATTATCAAAAGACAGGCCCAGACAAAGGTCGACAAGGACAACAAGCGGCAACTTTGTAACGGGGAAGAATCGTGGCAATGGAGGGAGGAGCTGGCACACACACACACACACACAGATAGAGGGTGTAATAAATTAATGAAAAGTTGATGGAGCCCTGCCTGAGCCCTGTCAAAGGCGTTGTCGTAGCCTAGAATAAACTTTTTTCATTAACAGAAACGAGAGAAAATCGGGAAAAAGTCAAAGCGACAAACAAATCTCCCTTTTCTGGCAGTTTTTATGATGATTTTTTCGTTGGGTTTGCGCTTCTATTTCCCACACACATACAAACATATACATATGTATATCGTTGGAAAAAAGAAAAAATGTCATCGAGTGTTGAAAGTTGTTTTAATGTTAATGACATTTCATTAGAATGAGTGCGATAGTGACAGAGAGGGGAAGCGGAAAAGACCGAGAGAGGATGAAGGCGGTAGAGGAAATGATTTTGTTGACAAATTGCTGGACAATATTTTATCCCAACGCTCGGACCTAATGGTCATGTCACGCTTTTGCTCTTCCTCTCTCACCATCTCATGCTTTTTTTTCTTTCTTTCTGCCCCTGTGTCACTCTCTCTCTCTCTCTCTCTTTCTCTTCTGTCACTCTGGCCAAATAAAATACGCCGAGAATTTAACATTTCAGAAAGCAGGAAAAAAGAAAACACAGACATAGAAAGGCAAAAAGAATGGGCGCTGGAAAGAGAGTCGAAGGAGGTGTTGGTGGGTAAAGGAGAGGCTACATGTGACGTATTTCTCTAGAGCCTCCACTTGAAGTCTTCTCGGTTCGTTCAAGTAGAAATGAAGGCGCCTTGGCGTGCTATTTTTAACAAAAATTTTTTTTAGGTTAAAATACTTTAGCCCAAGTGGCAGGCAGACACAACAGTGCCAGCAACACCAACGGCAGCAACAGCAACAGCAACGGCAACAACAACAGCAATAGCTATATGGCTATATGGCGGCAGCATGAAGGAGATGTCAGTTGACTGAAGGCAAGGATGAAGAAACACACAAGAAGCAGTAGCAGCAGCAGCAGCAGCAAAATCTCAAAAGGCTGCTTGATGCCAAAAATAATGTATGTGTGTGCGTGTGAAATGTATATGCCACACACACACATAAACACACTCACATAAGTGTTTCGGTGCGTGCGTGTGTGTGTGGGGCAAAAATTAAACCCAAATTGCTAAGAAAATTCAAACTCATTCAAAGATCCTAAGCAATTTACACAAAATTCTATAGCATACTTTTAAGGTTGCAGAGTTAAATTATTTTAGATTACCAAAAATTTATTAGTTTGGCTTTGGCTAAGTGGATTTCGAGCAGAAACGATAATTGGCAAGTTGAGCAGACATAAGCCAAACGATCTCTTTGTGAACGGCTTCACTTTTCATTGACATTCAACTGCAGCTATTTGTCTAAAAACCTTGTGATAATATTTCATAAAATATACTTTAAGGTTGCTCTAAACAATCACCGTTGATGCTAAATACAGCTTGCCAGTTACGTTCATTCATTTTAAATTTTAACCAAGCGGTTTTGTTTTGTAGTTTTGGTCAAAAAGATGTAAATACACTTGCAGTCAAGTCAATTTCATGGCAATTAAAACAAGTGTTTATTGAGTTGTTGCGCTATGGAGGAAAAGTTGTGTGTTGGCCAAAATGTTTACATAAGTTGAAAAGTTATTAACGCTGTGCTCAAGCTCAAATTTTGTAAGCCAACTCAGTTAATCTATCATGGCCAAACACCAACTAAAAGTAAGACAGTTATTCCACAATGCTGAGAGCCTTTTGGGTTAAGAGTGCAACTGCAATGTAAATGTATTGTGTTTACATAAAACTCATTATATTTTGTTTAATTTGATATATTGTAAAAGTTAATAAAAAACTTTTTCTCTCACTGTCTATCTACCTATCTATCTATCTTACTTGCTCTCTCTCTCTATCAGTGTGTATCTTCAAAGCAGGACATTTCCTCTTAAGAGTCACTCAGCCAGACAACCCCCAAGAGCGTCAGTGGCAGCAGCAGCAACCATCATGCTCCAAAAAACGCAACCAACTAACCAACTAAGCCAAGTGGCACACACACACACACACACACACACACACACAAGTTAACAAAGTCAACAAGAAGAAATATATTCACACACACACACACACTCACGCACAGATATACTAATTAACAAGGGACAGTAGTTTTTTACAACAAAATAAGTGAAAAATGTGTGAAAAGCCTACGCAAAGTAGAGCAAAGAAATTAAGTTGAAAACTATGCAAATTCCACATATACTCTTACACAGACACACACACACAGAAATATAAAGATTTTATTATATCATAAACTTCTTAATTGATACACAATTTGAATTCAATTTTACCAATTGTTGGCTTATAAAAAAAAAATTCTTCCTTGTTGAGAAAATTGAAGAAATTCAAAAGAAATACCTTGATATTTTATTTTACCCTAACAAAAAAAAAAAAGAGAGTGAAATGGGACATTTTCATAGAACGCACGATTTGTCCTTCTTATAGTGAAATACCAAACAGCATAGAAAGCAACTAAAATTAATCAACTTTTTATTATATGCAAATTAGATACTGTTTTAATTCAACACTTAGTTAAAAAAAAAAAGTAATAAATTTTTATATTTTATATTTAAATATCTCATTATTTGTACTATATAAAGTCCTTTGACTTTGAGTAAAAATTCATTTGGTGTTCTAAATATCTATGATAAAAATTCTTCTTTGCCTAATTTTCTTAACTTATTGAAGGGTATAGAAACTTCGGAGTTAGGTTTTGGATACACATTTTAATTAAATTTGAATTGAAATTCCTTTGCTTGCTGCAGTTTAGTTTTACCTTTTCAACTTTGACATTTGTCGAAATAACCTTTGCCCCCTCTGCTTTCTCTCTCTCTCTCTGCCTCTTCCGTTTCTCTTGCAAACCCTTTTTAGCTCTCTTACTCTTTTGCTTCATTGACTGGTAGTTGATTAGTTGTACATCTGCCGTACACTCTGCGACATATGTATGTGAACATATATATCCTATCTGTATATACTATTTTTCCCCATTTATTTATTTTATTTTTTTTTTGTATGGGGAAAGGCTACAAAATAATTACAGAGCCATGAAATTGGAATTGAAATGAATAGAAATGAAATGAAATGGCATGAAAATGGTTTTCGGTAACTTGCTTTTTTTCGGATCTTTCACTTATATATATATGTATAAATGTATGTGTAGAAAGAGTTTTCCGGCATTTTCTCGTTCACAATTTTCTTCTTTTTTTTTTTTGTCTAAAATACAACATTAATTAAATGTTTTAGGGGACCGTCCAGCAGCAGTAACAGCAGCAGAGAGAAAATGTTCAAAATTGCCCGCCCCTAAAATCACTTTTTATGTTAAATTTGCTGGAAAACTCTCAAACACACATACCAACACACTCCTTCACTTTGTGTGTGTGAGTGTGAGAACGGGCTTGGGTCAACATTTCAAATTGCAAATGATCAAAAACTTTGCCCATCATAAACGCCATTTTGTATATGTTAGCCAATATGGCGTCCCTGTACTTTTTCTGCCTTTCCCCGCCACTCCCCGCATAAATTTTCACTTTTTTAGTGAAAACTTTTCTCTTTTCTGCCGGGTTCTTTATTTTTTTTATTATTATTTTCGTTGGGTTTTCAGAGCAGCCCAGCTAATCGCAATATTTCCACATCAATAACAATTACCCAACAACAGCAACAAGCAGCAGCAGCAGCAAAAGGAAAGCCAAGCAAGATTTTTCCTCTCAATTTGCTGGACAAAGTTTTTTGGTTTTTCTGGTTTTGTTTTTTAAAAAGTTAAAATTTAAAATTTAAATTTGCAACACTTAAAAAACAAACAACGCATACACACACACAGGGGCAACAACACAACAAAAATGTATGTCATGTATGTCACTTGCTTAATTAGGCCCCTTTTCCCCATATAATAATGCATATTCATAGGCATAACAGGCACAACAGCAACAACTATAACACGATTCTACACTATATAACCATGTCACGCATATGCCACACACACACATACACACACACACAAACACAACACCATACAAAGAAAGAGAGAGCGAGTCCTTGAAATAACAAAAAAAAAAGAAAAGGAAAGCCAAATAGGAATATACATACGTGGGCAAAAGGAAATTCATTTTAAGCTCTTTACATTCGTGTTGCTAAATTAATGGATATTTTGTGCTAACAATCAGTTATGAAAGTAAGTTAATAATGATCTAGATTCTAGATCTTAATCATATGCTCGAATATGTTGAATGAATAGATTATAGTAGACCTCAATATTCGACTTATTCTTACAGCTCAATCATTATATGCTCAGTTTACGACAAAGCTATATATTAGCATATTAGAGAACTGCTAAGATTGGGCCTAAGATCCAGTATATCCATTCAATTAAAATTCCAAACGATCAATCAAATTTGAATCACACAACGATTACTTGAACATGATTAGAGATGATTGTTTTCTTCAATATTAGAATTCGTAGATTTAATTTGAATTGATATTTTTCGCCTGTTATTAATTATGAATATTTCGTTTCTTAGAAGATTTCTGATATATAAAGTTGCAATATTAATATTGTGATCCAATTTGTAACTCTTCTTATTCTTTTTTTTTTGCTGATTTTTTAAAGGTTTCCTGCTCTGTTTTGTAGATAATTGCCATGAATACTTAATTAACTTAAGTCTTAAAATAAAAGCAGTGGTAGATCCTCAATGAGTGGGTAGGAATACAGGAAAAAACTTTGATATCCAAGAACGATTTTCACTTTCAAAATGTCTGATATCCCACACTAAATTTACAACATTGTCAGACTCATGTTATAAATATTGAATATAAATGAATACCAATACAGTGTATGAAAGAGATCTGCTAACTACAAATATTTATACACATTTTTGTGGACGTATACGTAATTTTTCTGATTCTCTTATAACGTATACGAAACGTTGATTGACAGTTTCAAGCTTTAAAGGATATAAGCAGGAAAGATATGGGTAATAGTGTAAAAAGCACCAAAATTATCTATTCAAACAAAGAACGTTTACACATTTATCTATCTATCTGTATGTCTATTTTGTACCAATAATATCAACTTTCCAATTTCAACTTATCATCGATTTTGTAACATCTTCATGTATATTGAATGTGAGAATGCTTTTCCCAGTCTACCATCTTCCATTTTAATTATCTTAAAAGTAACAAATCAGCAGGAAAAAATATACAAAACAAAAACTGCGGCAAAATTGCACAATACACAAATTGCAAAAAAAAGATATAGATATAAATAAAGAACGAAACGAAAGAAATCTCTTAAGGGTCTTAGTATTCTTGTGTGTATGTATGTATGTATCTTATGGGTTTTCCCTCTCTTCTTTTGTGGGGCATTTTGCCAATTCATTTTCACTTCCAAGTAAAATTAATTAGAAATCAACAAAATGAGCATAGAATAAAGAGAGAGAGAGAGAGAGAGAGAGAGAGAAAGAGACAGAGAGAAAGAGAAAAAAAGGCAAAGCCAAAAGAAAAGGCCCATATATAAAATGTAAAAAGGCAACAACTATAAAGTGACGACTAATCAAAAACAGATGGACCAAGTTGATACACTTTTCTTTTCAAATTAAGTTAGTATATTGAGAATATGAAAAGAATATGAGAACAAAGGATTTTAGCATCATTCATGTACACTAAAATATATTTTAAAATTCTTCTAGAGAATTGTTATTTCAAAAAAAAGTTTATTTCACATAATTGCCTAGATTCATTTTTCATTTGCAATTTCACTCGATAATAGATATACCCATATAAACTGAATACTCTCTCGTTTCAAACATTTTTCATTCTTGCCATGGCCAAGAAAAACCCTTGAAAAACAGAGGAAAAAAATAACACAAAACAATGAAAATGAATGAATAATATGAAAGGATTTTTTCAGCTGCCATTATGTTTGTTTGTTTCTTTTTTGTTTTTTTGTTGCTGTTGCTGTTGCTCATTTGATGGTTAATTGAAAATATTTTCGACTACGGCGGACGAAGGCAGCAGCAGCAGCAGCAACAACAACAACAACAACAATAATCATTATTTTCTGATTTATTTCCATACACAGGGGCAAATTGAGTGTCATTATCATTTATACCAAGTCGAAAATCAACTTGCCTCAGCTGACCGGCCACCCCACCCCACGCTCATTTTTCCTGCCCGCTTAGTCAAATATTTGTATAATTTGTCTTTATTGTTCCAGTGCTCCCCGCTACCCGCTACCCGCTCACCACACCAGACCCGATTCCTTCATCCATTTATCCCATGAACCACGTTGCAAGCGTCTATGTTACCCCAAACCAAATTGACATTAGGCACATTTGTTGCGGCGATTATCTGGGCAATCTTTAAGTGGACAAACAGCTGACGCTGCAATCTTTCTATCCATCCCCTCCCCCATCCCTTTTGGCCCCCACATTTCGTCTCGTCTAATGGCACTGGCAAAGCAATGGTTGGGAGGCCATGGGTACTTATGGTGGGGCAAACAGGAAATATGATGGAGGCCTGACATTTTCTGTTTCGTGCCATGTAATTTTCGGTTAAATGAAAGCAAATTATTATTCTTTTTTCCCCCGCCTTTCTCTCTCTCTCTGTTCCCTCTTTCCTTATACCTTCCTTGTTCTTTCTGTCCCTCTCTCTCTCTTGTTTTTTTATTTTGCTTCTTGTTTTGCCTCATTCCTTTTTGTTTTTCGGTGAGCAACAAATGTCTGGACAAACAAAACAAGTAAAGCGCAAAATGTGGGGCAAACTAATTTGACAAATTATTCTAAACGGGCGGAAGGAGAAGCTATCGAGTGGGAGAAGATATGAGAAATGCAAATAAGATTAGCGCAAAAGGAAACTTTTCAACAAAAACTACTCAAAAGACTTGAAAGATTTGCTTTCAGTCACAGAATGCGAAGATACAATTATACTTCTAAATGTTGTCTAAATTTTTCTATTAAACACAAATTCAGCAATTTAACTAAACTAAAGATTTGCTTTCGAGTGGGTCAAGAAATTAAAGACGCTCTTCAAAACGTTCTTCTATGCTCTGGCATTAGCTTGTTAGTTTAAATCGTACTCTAATCCAAAAAAAAAATAAACGTTAAAGTTTTGGAATACAAAGAAATTATTAGAATCATAATGAGTGCATATACATAACTAGACAAAGCCAAATTCTCTATTATAATAGCTTAAATTGTCTACATGATCTTCACTCCTTGCTTCTACTTTGAATTTTTAGGTTATCCTAAGGAGCTTATCTAAACACGATCGAAAATATTTAACTTATATGGCAGAAAAGAAAATCAAAAGTCTCAAAAGTCATGAAGTCTTAGCCTAAGAATCTTGTCTTCATATTACATTCTTCAAAAAACTTCAAACTTTTAGGTATTGCTCGCCAAAAGGAAATATTCTTGACAGTCTTAAGTTCAGTTGGAAGAAATTGTTACTCCATATTTTAAAGGAATAGCCAAAGTATTCAGATAGATCAAGAAAAATGGAAAACCTGTAGATTCCAAGATTTACAATTATCAGTTACACAAATTTGTATTCTAAATTTCTTTGTTTCTATGAAAAATACAAAAAAAGTTTACAATTTTTGTCAAACTTAATACTTAATTTTCAGGGATATATATTTGTATAGTTATTAAATTTAAGTTTAGTTAGTTCTTACAAGATATACATATATAAATTTAAGGAAAACAGAAAATTGTTGACTGACTTTTTTGCCTTAATTCAAATTCAGGTAAAAATCCAAGACCATTAACAATAGGATAATCAATGATAATGAGATACAAGATACAAGAGATGAAAATTTGCGTGGAAGGGGAGACGAGACAGAGAAGGAGGAGGAGAAGTAGGAGGAGGAGGAGTTCTATCATCAAAAGCTAAACAAAACCAAAGACATGCCCCATATCCAACCAACCACCCGGACGACCACCCACCTACCACCCTTAGAGCTGACGACACGCGTAATTATTTTAATATTTAATGACTTGAAAAAGAAGCAAAAAAAAAAAAAAGAAGGCAGGAGAATATTTATATCTCTGTCTCTCTCGCTTTTTTGTAGCAGGAAAATAGGCAACAGGCGGAATTTGGCACTCGGAAAGGAAAATTGTATGCAAATGAGACTACAGGGAAAAAATAGGCTGAAGTAAGAGAAGGTCTAAGACTGGTAAGACTGGGGACTGGTGACTGGAAATTGGGGGGACGACTCACCACTGGCACTGGTATCACACAGTAGACACAAGGATGCCCAACAGCAGCAGCGGCGGCAGTTGTTGGTTGCAGACCGTAAGCGGCGGCAGCAGCGGCGTTAACGCACAGATGATCCGTTTTAAAGATTTTCGTTGGTGGCGGTTGGGCAATCAATGAGGCAGAGGCACTCGAGCAAGTATACAGCGACGTCGTGGTGGTGGTGGTGGTGGTGCTGGTATTTAAGGGACGATTCAATGTTGTTGTTGACTTGGCAACGCCTAAATTTAGTGTTGCTGTTGTCGATTGTGTTGTTGATGTTGCTGCAGTTGCTGTTGTTGTTGATGTTGCTGTTGCTGGTGGTGGTGGTGGTGGCGGTTGTAGATTGAGGTTTGTCAAGGAATTGGATTTGGTGTCTGAACTGACCGAGGCGTTAGCCTTAGAATTTGTTATGGCCGCTGCTGCTGTTGTTGTTGCTGCTGCTGCTGCTGATAATGCTAGTTTTGCCGGTGTGCTTGTTGCTGCTGTTGCTGTTCCTGTTCCTGTTGCTGATGTCAATTCTTTTTTCTCAATTAAGTTTGTTCCTGTTCCTGTTGCTGTTGTTGTTGTTGTTAGTGCAAAGTTTTCTTCTATGTCCTTTTGCTGCTGTTGTTGTTGTTGCTGTGTTTCCTTGGGCCCAACTGTTGCCAATTCTTGAGCAAATTGCTGTTGTTGTTGCTGCTGCTGCTGTTGTTGTTGTTGTTGCTGTTGCTGCTCTTCGTACTCTTTGTTATTGAAATTATTTAGCTTCAATGTTGTTGCAGGCAACGGTGAAGTTTTTCTCTTGATTGACGCAATTTTAATGGCTTTTCTTCTAAGCAAGGTTGAATGAATTTATAATTCTCAAGAAACAACGCCTTGTCTTTTAGTATTTTTCCCTTAATATACTTTACTTTCTACTTGTTTATGATTATTTTTATAATTTATACTAAACACACTGATTATTTTTGATTTTTTATTTTAATTTTACTTTTTTCTTGAGTTTGTTTTTTTGTTTTTTAAGGAAAATTAGAGTTTGACTAAAGCACACAGAGATTTTTGTTTTTAAGTTTTGGTATTTTTATCTTCAACAAGCTAAGCTTTTCTTTTTAGTTTATTTTGCTAATTTTGGTATTTTTTTTTTTTAATTAAGTTCTTTTTTTATTTTTATTTAATCTTTAGATTTTGTTTATTTTAAATATTTTATTATTGTCTACTTTTTTTTTTTAGTTAAATATTAAAATAATACTGCAGTTTTTTTATTGGTGTTTTGTTTTTAAGAGTTTTAAACTCGTAATTTTTTATGATCTTTCAACTATTTTTGTTTAGTATTTTTGAATCCAGTATATTTCAACTATTTATAGTTACTTTTAAAGTTATTTACCAGTTCTAATCTTTTTCAAAACTTTGGTTTTTTTTCTTGTTTCTGTATGTTTTTAGTATTTTTGCACTTTGCAAGTTTTTGAGATGATTTCTTAAGTTTTTTTTTTTTTTTTAGTATATTTGGTAGTTTATTTTCTTTTCACTTTTATGCTTAAACCTTTGCAGTTTTAAGTTTTGTTTTAAAATATTCTGTTTTGTATTATGTTTTAAACAATCTCTCGTTTTAAAAACTTTGAATTCAATTGTTTTAAGATTTTGGTTTTGGTTATTTTTGTTATGAGTATTATCAGTATTTAACTTTCAACTATTTTGAAGTTCTTGGTATTATGATTTCTATTGTTTTGACAATTTCAACTTGAGTTTTTCTTGTGAGACTTTTGAGCACAGAATTTACTTTGAATGTTTTCGTATTTTAGGTAAATAATACTGCTATGATCTTTTATTTTAGATAGATAACTTCCCCTTCTTTATGGACAGAATATACTGAAATCTCTCGCTTTAATTTTCGCGCAAAACTCTTGCAAAAACAACAACACTCACTGATTCAAATTCGACAACTTTTCGAAAATATTCAAAAAAAAAATATTTAAAAAAAATTTGTGGTATTTTATGTAGGAATTTTTTTTCTTTTTCTTTCTTTTTTTTTGCTTTACTATTTAAAATAAGATGAAATTTTGTTTGCACTTTATTTTTTCTTTATTTTTTTTGTAAATTTTTTGTATTTAGCGGACTTTTTAAAAATTGTGTTGCTGGGATATTATTTCGAATTTGATTTTTTCTTACTTCTTATTTTGCGTAAAATGAAGGGAAAAGAGGCAGGCGTTTTCTCTAAACTTAACTTGACAATCGTCGAATGGATTCTGAATTTCTCATTGAGTAAGGTTTGCCGTTGGACTGGCCGGCAAAAAGATTCGGTTTCGTTTCATTTCGTTGGGTTTCGGTTACGATTCGGTTTCGGTTTCACACTCACTTACAGATTCCACAAGCCAACGCATGCGCCCCATGGGCTATTCAGCAGAAAGCATATCCTGCATATAATTCTCGTCCTCGCAGTGTAGTGGATTGTATGTATGATATGGATGATGGTTGTTTATTTGCTGTAGGTTGCATGTTTTTGTGGAATTGTGGGCTTTGGGTTTGTTGTTGTCCTCCAATTGAAATGCATCTCAAAGCCTACGAGGCCGACAAGGAGTAGCCGCAATTACCTTAACAACTTTGCTTTGTTGTTGGTAATTGTCAACATTGAATTTAATCAGAAATTTCTACGTGGTCAAGTCAATTCTTCTTCCTATTGCATCTTGTCCCTGCCCATCGTAATATAAATATTTTGTTAAAGGAAACTTTGGTATAATCCAAATAAAGAGAACTCAAATACTCGCAGCAAATGAAGTATTTCAATTTGGGTCTTTGTTTATTCGTAAGTCAAAAACTTTAACTAGAAATAGTTGAGAGATTGGAAGAGAAGAAAAAAGAAACAAAATGGAGAATCTTTTTGCGATCAATTTAGTGCCCCCTATCGATCAGTTTTTCTCTCATGGAATTTGATATCTTATTAAATGCAAGAGTAGCTTCATTTCTCTCTAATAACGTTGGGATATATGTAAAATAAACATAATACTATACGAGTCTATTATGTAGCAAATTTTTCTGACTTAATCTGACGATTTTTGCTGATGCTGCTGATACCTCTACATTTTTGTATTGAGAACAGATAACAAATAAAAAACCTGAAAACCTTATCGCAAAAATTGCGATTGCAATGGCAAAATGCAAATATATATTCTAATCAATAGTTTAATATTTAAATCATTGCGCTTTTTAATCTCAACCCAGTTGGAAGTGGTCAAGCTTTAAAATAAATTTAGAATATTGTCTTAAATGCATCTGGAAAGTGTCCTTTCACTTTGTGTTTTCATTCTCCTTTCTGGATTTGAAAATGTAATCTCAACAAATATTTGGATGAATGACAATGAGAATGTGAGTGAAAAAAATTAAAAGTGCAAAGGTGATTCACATTCTAATTGATAAATCTATTTATATAGTCTGGCGACGGACCTCCAGGTGGCGAAGTAGATCTATATGAATCTTATTGCCAAAAGTGCTTAAGCCAAAGTTATAAATCAAAGTTAAATGAACAGATACAGATAACTCAACAAAATCAAAAGGTTCTAAGTTTGGATCTTCTCGAATTGAAAAGTAGATTGGCAATGATGGACATGCGTTTTAGAGATCAAAATAGTCAGCTTAGTAAAACCATTGAAAGTCTACGTTTAAGCAATGAATTTTTACTTAAAATTCTTCTTGAACCATTGCGACAGTTAAAAAATATGACACAAGCAAAAGAAACTCAAACGGAAGTCGCATTGAAGAAAAATTTAACGAGCACAGGTTGCAAAGGCCTCTCATCGGGAATTCAGACTATTAAAGTTCCTGGACTTGAGCCATTTAATGCTCTATGCAATGCAGATGTTCAAGGAGGTGGATGGATTGTTATTCATAAACGATTTGATCGTAGCGAAAGTTTTAACAGAAGTTGGTCAGATTTTAGCCACGGTTTTGGTCAATTAAATGGCGAATTTTTTATAGGGCTTGAACAATTGCATCGCATTACCAACTCAGAACGTTATGAACTCCGCATTCAACTTGAAAATTTTGATAGAACTTTCGATTTTGCTAGTTATAATAATTTTTCGATTGTCAATGCAAGCAATGACTATGCTCTCGAATCGTTGGGCGATTTTCTTGGAACAATTGATAATCTTTTGGAAATTGTTTTAAATGGTAAATTTTCGACATTTGATCATGATGTTGATGCATATGATTCATATAATTGTGCATTGAATTATAGTGCCTGGTGGTTTAGTAAAAACTGTTTTGGACCGTAAGTAATCAAATAATTTGATATTTTATGCTATTGAAAATTTAAATAATATTCTATTTTCTTTTTTCACCAATTAGCAAATTGAATGGCATTCATTATAAAAGACAGTTCTATGCATTGGGCAGTATGAGCTGGGATGGAAATAGTGCCCTCAAAGCGGTACAAATGCTTATTCGTCCATATTCTAAAGTTGAACAATTATAATTTCAAAGTCAAAGAAAACACGTTTTAAAAAATGTTCTTCTAATCATGATTGTTTACTAATCATAAGTAATGTCAATATATCTATCATCAAATGTTTAATATATAAATATCCCAAATAAAAACCTATATATTCTGCAATTAATTGCTTAGAGTGGTTTAGATTTATTCTTAACTTATAAAAAGTATTTATTTGTTGAATCCATCCATTGTCTTATAGGAAGTTGGCATAAATTGACCAATATAAAACCTAGAAAGACGGTCGAGAAACTTTTAAAGACTTCCCTTGTTCCAGACAATCTTCGATCTCATCCAATGATGAAAATATAAAAAACATACCGACATAAAAAAAAAGACAATGGCATATATGTAACCTTTAGAAATCAACATACTTTAAAGGAGATCGAAAAAAATATAAATAAAGATTTGAAAACTTTGAGTTTTATTCACTATTTCTGAGTACTTTCAGTTTACAAAGTATATGAGTACCAAATACTCTTAATAAACGAAGACGACTTGGCGTTTAAATGCATTTCCATATGAAAATATAATGTGTTATATATTAAGACGAAAAGTTCTCAACTATTAATAGCTAATTTTGAATACTTTTCGAAAACTGTTTAATTTAAGTGCAATAGCAAATATTTTTTTATAAAAACTTTTCCTTTCATTCATTCTAATTTTTTTTTTTTTGCCATTTGTCAAATAAAAATTTGCACATTTTAGGTACAATAATAATAATAATAATAAATGACAATGACAAAAAACAAAAAAAAAACCCCATCCCAAACTAAAGAAGAAGCTAATTCAAAGACAAGCAAAAAATGAAGTAAGTAAGTCGTCTCGCCGACTTTGGTATACCATACACCAGTAAAGCAAATATTTCAAGCATTTTCACATGCTTCTTACAAGCATATCTTAGTATCTCGCTCACTCAATCATACGAGCACCCTAGCGCCCCCACCAGCCAACGGCCAACTCCGGCCTTATGGAAAAACGTTTATATGCATAACTCGACTGTTTTTTATCCGATTTTGATCAAATTTGGTATTTTGCTAGATATTAGTATTAAATTTAAGTGTGCCAAATTTGATTGCATGAGGTAAAAAAATACGGGAGATAATCAAGTTTTTCAAATTACGGGGGCGGAAAAGGGCGTGGCAAAATTTTTATACATACAAAATGTGTGCATTTACTAAGCGAATATACATACCAAATATGGTGTCTCTAGCTAGAATAGTTTTTGAGATAAACGCTTTTTTTAAATTGCGGGGGCGGAAAGGGGCGTGGCAAAAATTTGAAATAAACTTGATCACTCTACATACTACACGAGTCTACATAAAAAATTTGGTGGCTCTAGCTCTTATAGTCTCCGAGATCTAGGTGTTCATACGGACAGACGGACAGACGGACGGACGGACGGACGGACGGACGGACGGACAGACGGACATGGCTAGATCGACTCGGTTGTTGATCCTGATCAAGAATATATATACTTTGTGGGGTCGGAGATGCTTCCTTCTGCCTGTTACATACATTTTGGCGACTTTAATATACCATTTCACCCTATGGGTGTATGGTATAAAAAAGGGAGACGACTAGAAAGAAGAAGATGCCAGGAGGAGGAGACAAAAAAGTCACAAACTATGGGTGAGGCTTGGCCGCTTGTTCACCGCTGCTTAGCCAGCTTGCTGACTGACTGTGTTTACAATATTTATACCCATTAAATAAGGTATCAAATAAGGGTGTAGTAGGCTGTTAATATATTCTGCAACATATTCACTCACTCAACTCTTTAGCATCGGGTGCATACCTAAAAATGATCAAGTCTTGCTGCTTGCTATTTGCTTGTTTCACTTGTTTATAGGGTATTCCAGAATGTATGAAATTTGTCGTTGCCTTTTTTTGTGTATATATAAATTGTTGTTGTTGTATGTTTTGATGTGGTCTGCATTCCTTGAAAGCTGTTTAAATGGAACATCCCAAACCTTAACCAGAGAGAAAAAGCAGCAGCAGCAGCAACAACAGCAACAGCAACGCCTAGGCGCGTCTGTTGGCCATTAAAAAAGTAGACGAGAGATGATGGTCTACACAAAGCGAACTAAAAATAAGTGAACAAAAAATAGGTTGAGGTAAACGTGCAGGAGGATGAGGAGGAGGAGAAGTGGTAACAGGCAGGAGAGGAAGAAGTAGGTTGTTGCCTAAAAACCTACCTAACTACCGCACACCAACGGCACATTGTGCGACTTTGAATAGTTTATTACGTATATACATACATATACATATATTACATAGTACATATGTATATGGAGGAGGATGAGGTTTACAAAAAAATATAATAATAATATGTAGAATCTCCACCTCTATCTCTCTCTCTCTTTCTCTCATGCTTTGTGTAAACCAAATGCATAAAATATGACAACAACAACAACAAAAGAGAACTCAAATATAATTCCATTGAAATCACTATAGAGAAATTAGCTAGATGTAGTAAGGTGGTAGCTAAGCCTTTTGCTTTTTGCATATAATGATTTGATGTGGGTGAGCCAGTGGGGGCCAGTGGTTTAGAGACATCTCGTCTCTACTCTTGCAATTGTCAGCAATTGATGGAGAAGGTATGCAAAGGTGGGGTAAATGGTGGCAAGGGGGTGAGCTTGGGTTGGGGTGGTATAGAAAAACGAAATGAAATCCATATCATTGCCAGAATAGAAATAGCAGCAGCAATTTTCCACTCAAATGATTTCTGCCTGGCTTTGCCTGCGTATGACACATGTCGATTGCAGCCATCAGTGGCGCCTCCTAGCAGCAGGCAGCAGAAATAGCAATAGCAATAGCGTGCCGCAAAACCCATCCGCCCTCTTCTACTATGGTGGCATACCGCCGCAGCAGCTGCCCATCAGAAATCATCTGCGATTTGAATGAATTTGACTGAGTATGGTATGGATGATGAGTATGCGAGTGCGAAAGCGAGTGTTTGGAATTAGAGGGAATGTGGAAGTGAGTGAATGTTAGTGAGTTGCTGCTTGATTGCTTGATTGATGCATTGAGCATTTGATTGATTGACTCAGGCTTTGTGGGCCATTGTTGATTGCCCCCGAACAGAAAAATGTTGGCACATACATAAATATATCTCCAAACATATGTAGGTACATATGTAAATAAATATATACCTACATATGTATTTTATAGACCTACCTAACCTGAGATATTAAAAAGACTTCTCTCAAAAGATAGTTAAATGAAATATAATAAATCTAAATACCGATTTCTGCAGTCGATCTTAATGATCGTTTTCATGAGATTCACTCGGCAAGAAATCAAGTAGGGATCTAGAATATTTTCGGGAGCGATCTGCTTAGTTAAGATTAGATTAGTCAAGATTTTTGGCTCAGTAATTTTGCGATAAAAGCAAATTGTCAGTATGAAAATAGGTTGAAATCATGCGATCACTTCAAAGACTCACTATAAGGAGCTGAAGGATTTTGAAGGATCCGTCCATGCACGTAGTAAAAGTCATATATTCGTCTTAATATATATATATTTTTTTAAGCATTCATTTAAGATTGATTAAGTAAGTGACTTCTCATTCAAATTGGCATGAAACTTTATCTGTGCTGTTTGTGTGGTGAACTGAGTTTGTATCTAAATTGTCATGAAATGTTATCTGTGTTTTATTTGGACCACTTTACTTTTAACAAGCAAATTAAAGAGCATTACAATGTTGTTCATTGCCATTGCACAATAAAGAGCATTACAATGTTTTTTTTTTTTCAATTGCATTGTTTTACTCTTTATTTTGCTTGTTATAATATAAAAGCTAAATTTGAATTGTTTTTTTCCATTGTTTGTTTGTGTTGATTTTAGATTTGTATTAAGTCATGCAGAGAGAATGTTTACAACTTTTTAAATTTAATATAATAATAACGTTCACATAAAGAACAAAGTTAAATCTAAGAAAAAAGAACACTATTTAAAACACACTACAAACAATTTTTGATTAGCTAACAATTTGATATAATATTTGAAGTTTAGATTCTGAACCCCACACTAGATATTTCTGTCTGGCCGTTTTAGGATCTCATCATAGTATCAACTTCATGGTTTGAACAACCAATAATTTAAACCAATTCAGTATATTGCTTAGATCCTAGTTTCTAATCTTTAAATGAATCTAATATATATTATATATACAGTGTTATGAATTTGCTTATCATCCTAAAATAGATCTCCAACTTTTAAATCAACTAAATTATTTAAAAATCCAAAAAATTTTTAAAAGTTTGTGGTAAGTAAATATACTTTTATGTTTAAATTATGATCGAAAAATGTATCCTTTTTGATTGAAATTGCAATAAATAAGTAAAAACTCCTATTCTAAAAAAAACTGAAAAAACAACACATAAAATGTCAAAAGTTGTGACACTAGAAGCGATTTGTGTTCGATACATTAAAGTATTAAGTAAGTAAGAAGTAAAGGGTCGGGAGGGAGATTCATAAATGTTAAATAATGCAGTTATAAATATTCAATAAAATTGCATTTTTATTTATTGCCAGTTGCAGTTTTGGCAAAACTGGCGCAGTGTTTTGACCTGTGAACCATTTGGACGTACACTATCAGTATAGTAGAATGCTAAATGATTCATTTAATAATCATCGCACTTCAGGTGAAATTCACTTAAAACGCTTATCTCGCATTTAGATTAAACGCTTGTAATTCTTGAGAAATTATCGCATTGTAAATATGTACAACGCATGTACATACATATATATAGATTTTCTAGAAATAGCGATTAGAATGTACTTACATTTGCATAATTCTGAGATCGCGGCATTTGCGGTGGCAATTGTTGAGAATTATTTGCTGGTCCTCTCAAAAGCCCCCCTGGACCACCGATTCCAGTCATTTGCTGATGTTGTTGTTGCTGCTGCTGCAAAGGCGGCGCCGGACTGTAACGTGGATGCATCTTACCCTTTTTGTTTTCGATTTATTTATTATATTGAAACAGACAACAAAAAATTAACACTCGCGTTTTTTAAAAAACTGAAAAGAAAAGGAAACAGAAACGAAAATAGTTTATTGTTGATAAGAGAAAGTGTGTTAGAAACAAGTTCTCTATGAGAGGGAAATATTTTATTTTTAGGGGAATGAAATCAGTCTTGAAACAAAAGATGAAATATTTTACCCAATTTTATGCCCTAACAAAGATATACATAGAAATTAAACGAACATAGTTAAATTATATTCGGTTGTAATTGTATAAATTAGAAACCCATTGAATGATTTGGGTTATATTTCTATACCTTTTATTTAGCGCTATAGCTACAGTACATTGAGCTTGCACTAATTATTGACAATATTGACAGTGAAACTTTGCTCAACAGAGCTTCTTATTAACTTCATATTCCTTTTGTAGTTCAGTCCTACTTTGAATCTATAACCAGTCGAATAAGTTTAGCTAGTAAGTGAAATCATGATATATTTTTGTACATAAAACAGTGATTTGTGATGCTTTCTAGCACTGACTTTGGCGTGCTTCAACACTAAGAAGAGACTGACCTAAAACTGCCATTTGTGATACTATTCAACACTGAATTTGGCATGCTCCAACACTGATAGAAAACTAAAGTGTTTCTCTTTTATTGAACTTAGAAATAAGAAATTAGAAATCCCACATTTAACACCATAATTTGAAATGTGCTAAATAACCAGGGCTGCATTTAACCCTGCACACTGCTTGCCTAAACTGCAGATCCATGCAAGCAGTGCAACTGATTCAAATTTAGCATGCAGTGCAATTTACAGCTCTAATTCTTAATTACCCAGACCATTTGTTCACACATTTCCAGTTGTTGTTTTGTTCTTTCCTTTTCTTATTTTGTCAACTAATTCGCAATTAATATGTATGCAAAACACTTGTGTCCATTTATTTGCAACTTTGTGGCACATTTTTGTTTAGTAGAGCTCCTCGAGTTATTTTAGCATCCTGCTATGCCACCCATCCCGCGACCCACGTAACACCCTCCCTACCACCCACTTGCACACTGGTTGCAACATGTCTCATTGCATGAAGCATTAAAAATAGCTCATAGCCAAGTTTGTTTTTGTTTTTTTTTTTTTGTTTTGTATTTTGTTTTCTTTTGCCTTTTTGGTTTATTTTTACGTTGCCAGACATGCAAAATTTATTAATGCAAAAATTGGGGCAACGGAATTTTTGTTCGAGTATTTTTTTCTTTTTGCCCGATTTTTGTAATTTTTTGTACAAATATTTGCTTAATTTTTGTTAATTGATAAATTATTTTACACTTATTGTTTATGCTATAAAAAAAAACGAAAATTTGTTGCATTGCGTTAAACAAGGACAAGCTGAAGAGAGAGAGAGAGAGCTAGATAAAGGGTAAAAGGAAATGTATAACCGACAGCTGAGAGTAAAGAAAAACGAAAGAAGAAGAGAAGAAGCGACCGGCATATGCAAAAACAATACAACAAGTGAGCAAAACGAAACTTTATTTTCCTTCTTTAGCAAGTCTCAAAAACAAAAAGAAATCCATTGATACAAAATTATTTAAATAAATTATTCTACAAAATTAGACAGAGATCAAATGAATAATATAGAGTTTAAAACATTTAAATGGACAAAGAGAGAGAGAGCGACTCTATCATACCCTGCAGAAGTTTGAGGGTATGCAAAGTCCACTATAAAGAACTAAAGAGGTTAAGGAATTTTAAGTTTTTACCAAACTGATATAAAAATTTTGAAATCATAATCGAAACCTTTTAAGGTGATTTATCATTTAGTTCACGGGCTGCCACTATATATGTATGTCTACATATCTTTCTCGTAAATTATCACTCGTCAGTGTTTTCTTTTTAGAAAAACTTTGAAATCACCACTAATCTCCATTTTAAAAAGACTTATAATTTTAGAACAATTACTTTGAATCCAGCATGTCTAAAAGAAAACTTTAGAGTTCCGGCTGTTTACGCTTCTTAAAATGTTTTTAAAATTCAAGTAGTTTCTCACTGCGGAAGCTATAACTACTTTAAGCTTTTTAACTACTCTTGGCAATTTGTATTGACTAATAAGTACTTATTAATTTCTACTAAGTACTATTTACTCCAAACAGAAAGCCCAAAGCTTAAGTAATTACCAGTTACCTTTATTGCGGAGAATAGGAAGTACTTGAACTACTTTAGGAATTCCTTTTTATTGTAGTTATCGAAAAGAATTCAAGAATCCTAATTTCCATAATTAAGTTCCTTAATTTTACTAGGGTATAGACAAGTCGTTGCAAAAAGCAATTCACTCATAGTCTGGGCTCTCAATGTGTCTGGTTTTGTTTTTGCGGCATTTGTGTTTGCGCTCTTTTGCTTCTCACTGTAAGTTCACTCTCAATTGTTCTGGTCTTCCCGCTCTCTCTCCCTCTCACGCTCTGCTACTTTTGGCCTCAAGTTTTTGCTTTTGCTTAGCTTATTTATGTAGTTTATTTTCTTTGCCTTTTTTTGTGATTGTTGTTTTATGCAATTTCAAATTCGCACCTACTACCAGAAGAGGAAGAAGAGTAAGTAAGAATGAGGAGAAGCAGCAGCAGCAATAGACGTACGTAAAAAGAAGAAGAAGACGGCGCGACGACGACGAAAAATCAGCAGCAAGCAGTTGTATAAAGAAGAAGAGTTAAATTATTTTCTATATCGAGTGCAATGACATTGCAATAACAACAGCGACAACAACAACAACAACTTCACTTCGCTTTCAATTAGCTGAAAGCTGCAAATTTTTGTTACGACAGAGGAGCAGCGCACACAACAACATAGACGATTGACTACTGATTGTGGCAGCGGCTGCGTCGGCAACGAAGAGAGGGGGACGGGGCAAGAATGGACAAGAATGTAGTGAAGGTTGGCGGGGTGGGTGGGGGTTGACAAGCAATGGCAATGTTTGTGAGGGGCTTCCAAAGGTTGTTTAATTGTTGCTTTTTGCCAACATTTTGTGTTCTGTTTTTCTTTTTTTTGTTTTATTGGAATTCTCAAACACACTAACACACACACAGAGGCAGACAGTGGTTTCACCTGTAGAAAATGTTGTTCGGCTTGACTTTTGCTTTTTCCTTTCGTTGCCGAATTTCGACTAAGAAGCAACAACAACAACAGCAGCAGCAGCAGCAACAGGAACAACAACACGCAAATGATAATAACAATAATAATAATAATGCTGATGATGCAGTAGAAGAAGAAGAAGATCAACAATAATAATAATAACAGAAAAAAAACAGAAAAAAATTTTATTTAGTTCCGTTTAATGCTTCTTTTTTCTTTTTTTTTTTGTTGGGCAAATATCAAAAGTGAATTTCGTTTTTTTTTTCTATTTTATATTGTTTTTCTTGTTGTACAAAACGACGGCACAATAACAAAAAAAAAAAGTGGGAAAATATTATTAAAAAACAGTTTGCGCGCAGCCCAATAAAAATTATAAACCAAAACCGACAGCGGACGACGACAAAACGACGATGAAAAGAATTGCGCGATGAGAATGAGAAGTGAAAAGTAAAGGCAAAAGCAAAAGCAAAAGCAAAACCAGAGAGCAATACGCTCTCTCTCCCTCTCTCTCTCATATTCACATGCTGCTTTTGAGGCTTGCCGGCTTTACACACTCTCTCTCTCGCTCTTTCTTGCTCATTTGTTCAAACATATAAATTTAAATAATTAACTAAAATGAAAATAGCAAATCTGCTTCTTCTTCTTACTTCTATGTTGTTGTTGTTGTTGTTGTAATAGAATCGTTGAAATTAAATTGCACAAAGGAGAGCAACAGCAACAAAAACAACAACACTTGCCTCAACTGTTAGCCTGAGTGACGTAGTAGCGAGCTTTTTGACAAGCTTTCACGGTTAATCAGACAACAAGCAGGCAGCCAGGCCAGACCATGCCATGCCAGGCATCAGCTGTTTTGCATTTTGCATTCTCTATGACGTATGCACAGTGGCGCAAAAACATAATGTATGTAAATATTACAAAAATATTAAAAAATTAACATTGTAAACTAATCAATAGTTATTATTTTCATTTATTTTAGTCAGGTGTTTTCAGGTGTGGCAAAAAGAGAATAGTCATTATAATAATTATATAAAGCAGAAAATCTATTATGTATTTGAATAAACGCTATCGTCTCTTAAATTCTTAAAACTCGATCAAAATTATAATGCTTGCTTAGATAAAATAATTGGTTGACCAATATTATTTTATTTAGGTCGAATAGGAATATATTTGTTTATCATAAAAATTTTAAATTTAATATCTTTGTTGTTTGTGTAGATGTTAGAGCTCTGAAAAAGAACTCAAAAATGCTTCATCAGTTAAAGAACAAGTTCAAATGGATATAATTATTATGAATTAATATTCATTTATGTAATTTTTGTAAGCTTTAACAAATAAAGCTATTCACAGATCCCCTACCTAAAATCGATTGCTTAAAACAATCATACGCCCTGTTATTCGTCTATATTACGCATACGTAAATTATAAATTTTAACCATTTACTAAAGGTATAAGAATAACTTATTTATATGCGTCCAATATATTAAAATTTGTAAAGAAATTTTTTAATTTTTAAGTAAATTTTCCAACAATCATCCGCCCTGGTGTACAACAAAGTATTAGGGAGCAGATCGATTCTTATTAGGGCATGCTCATCTGAGTAATTAACTAAAATTTGATTTTACTTTCTATAAAAACAGTCCTTGACTTTTCTAATTGTTTTGTTATATTAAATAGATGCAGTTCTTTTGGATATTTCCTTACAAAAGGTTTCAAAAATGCAGTATTTTTATATATACATATATATATATATATTTCATAATAATTAATCATTACAAAACAAAAAATAAAGTCCTACTTCAAGTCCTTTTCCACTCATATCTACATCTAAGTATTATGGGACTTTGAAACATGGTTTTTAAACTAAATGATATTCTGTATATTTTGAGCATTTTCTAAAGCCATTTCTAAGCCTGACTAGTTAAGATAAGCCCTAAAGATTCTATGTTATCTAGCACACCTCATAATCAACAACTTAGAAAGAGAAAGAAGGCACAATTTACGATTGACCAAAATGTTTACAAAAATTCTGCCTAGTCTGACACTTTGAATTATCGTTTATTTCTCTCACTCTCCGGCTTTATTTATTCTTTATTTTGCATTCATCTCTTGGCATTTTGATATCAGTTCCTAAAAAATCTCTCATTTTGGTTCATTACACAAAAATGAGCTGAGCTAAGCGAACTGTGTATATTTTATTTATTTTTTTTCCTTTGTATTCGGTGTGATATTTTTTCTACATGCATATATAATTTAAATAAAATTAATATTCTCAACAAGTGCGGCAAATAAAAGTGCGACACCCACACCACACGCATACCCATACCCATACGCACACTCGCACACAGAGTCACACACTCATGTGCTCGAATGAGTAAATACATAGACCCGTATTATCCTCCAAACCAAGTTTGTCACATAACAAAAGGACTAAAAGGACTAAACAAATGATGCATGATGACGACTACGCAAACCAGAGTGCCAAAGTATTCAATCACAACTACAATATGGTTTTCTTTTGGATACCCTTTCTAACAAATATTTGACTACAATTTGAAATCTAGTTTCTGAACAGAAGTTGCAGTTGGAGTCACCCTCAAGTTGGTGCCAAAAATGGTTATACCCATTTGCGTAAGTATATATATGTGTAAAGAGAATAAAATAAAATAATACCAACTCCCACACATTGTAGAAATCTACTTGCCCTTGGACCAACTTCTTGTAACCATGCTCTTTATGCAAACATATATATGGGGAAGACAGTCTGTAAACAATGTTCCTTTGTCGCACCCGACCCCCCGTTCACCCATCGCAATGTCTTGCCATATGCCTACAACAAATAAATTACAATAACAACAAACGAAATTTGAAGAATGAGCAAAAGCAACAGCAAGAGCAAAAAAGAAAAAAAAAATAAGAAAAAGGACACCAAATGAAATGGAACGCAGCCGGGGAACCAAAAAAAAAAAAAAAAGCATGCAAAGAATTTAAATTTATCTTAAATATGCAAATTTAATGACACTATCGAGATATGCAAATTGCGTAGCAGTAGCAACAAAAATAAAAGAAAAATTGGCAAAGAAAAAAAAAAATAAGCAAAAGCTGATGCTGAAGCAGAATACGAAGGAGGACGAAACGAAACGAGAAAAAAAAAACAGCAGAAAAGAAAAATGAAGCAAGAAATCAAAAATGCCAATACTCTCGAACACATCTCTAGAATGCGATACTAGAGATGACAGCGTGAAATGATGCAGAGTGGAATGGAGTGGAGCGGAGAGTATGGTATCGTAGTTAGTTCCGATAACGCCAATCACTTTTTATTTTTAACCAAACTAAACGAAAACAAATGCCCCCACGGCGCTTCAAAAGATTAAATATGTTTAAACGGATTGAATGTTGGGTTATTCAATAGTTGGAATGAGTCAATGAACAGCTCGAAACCACATGATGATTTGGAATTGAATTAGTTTTTCAATTTGAATGGTTTAAATTAGTTTTTCTTTTTAGTGAGTAAACAATTGCTAATGCTTAATGAATTAACTTCGAAATAAGGAGAAAAAGGAACAAAAGATATTGTTGATTTCGAAGAGAGCACAATTTTGTTCATTCAGTTTCAATTTCAAGTGACATTTTAAGTCTAAAATTCAATGAATACTTTGGAATCAATGGGAAGTATTTTTTAATGAATTTAACCCATAACTTTGTTTTGAAAATTCTTTTCCTATTCTAAATGATTGATAAAAAGTTGGATTAATTGCAATTAATGAAGAGTATCAAAGAGTTCTTCGAAATGGTAATTGAGAATATACGAATTAAATAAAGTCATTACAAAGGAACTACTTGATTTATGGAAATGCAAAAGTCAATATTTTAGAATTAAATAATTTAACTAAATAAAGTACAACGAATGGTAATAGTTTAACGATATTTATAACATTTTTAAATTTGGAGAAATATCAATTTCCCGTTATTTTCAGAGAATTTATAGATAAAAAGAATTCGAAAGGTTTTTTGTTCGTTTTTAGATTATTTTTGTTTAAGTTTTATTTGAAAATGTGATCTATTTTGTTTTGTTTGGTTTTTTTTTTTAAGTGAAGAACTCGATTAATTATCATCTCTAGCGTCTGCCCCCCTCCCCCCCCCCCCCCCCACCCATTCTTCCCATTCACTCTTCTCATATGCAGTGTTTCCACTTTCGCCTAAAACGCATGAAAAATAACATATTACGAAATGCTGGTCGAGAGGAGGCGACTCCCAACATTCAACACACACACACACACACGCACACGCATACACACACAGCATCTCTGCGGCCAAAATGACGACGCGTTGGTATTTTCATTAAGTTTGGCACCATTTTTCCCTCCTGCCCACAACCCCTCGGCATTGAGCAACAAACTCCTCACTGGGGCTTTTTTTTTTTCTTTTTGCGTTTTCTTCTTGCCTCGCCGCTGGAAGCAAAAATTCTTGTCGCGCACAATGTGAAGCATACAGAATAGAAAGAGAGTGGAGAGGAGAGAGAGAGAGAGGCAGAGTGAAGGAGGAGTAGCCTGCTACGTGACCGTAAGCAATTTGCAGTATGAGAAGAAGGCGGCGGAAGGAGGAGGCATCTCAGAGGCATCCGAGAGATACGAGAAGTAGAAAAAGATGATGGTACGAGGCGATGGTGGCGGTGGTAGCATTGCCTCCACTGCGTAATCGCATCAAGAAAGTGAAATGTCAGCTGTTTCCATCATCTTTTTAGCCGAGGAGGCAGCAAGTCACTCTTTGGCGCTAGGCTTGGCCAAAATGGTATGTCGGTGTATGGGGGAGGTGGAAGGAAGGGGGGGTGTTGTCGTGGCCTAGCTGGAGTTAAGCTGAGCTCCCTGGCATGTGACTGCCAGGAATTCAGGCTAGTTAAAAAAGAAAATATCTGTATATATGTACATACATATATATATAGACCAAGTTTTCCTAACGGAATGCATTGTATAGGTCACTGCGTAAGCCAACCAGCTGGACTCAAAACGTTGCTAGGAGGATTCTCCTTAACCCAACCCTCTCAACCATTTTACCCATTTTATTTTTTCCTTCTGTTTTTGCCTGCCTTGGCGCGTGATCTAAGCATAATTTATGACTTATGCTCCAATGTGAGGGGACGTCAGTGGCCGGGGGGCAGGAAGGGTACAGATAACCTGACTTACTTGGCAGATTTTATTTGCTTTTTACTACATTTTCAATCATAATTATTTTCCATGTGCTAATCATCGTCAATGTCCATAAATTTTAATACAAAAAAAAAAACACCACTTTAATAAAATATAATTTTGGCTAAGAATTTTTATTCAATATTTTTCAATCTATCAATTGTTGGCGTTGTTGTTGTTGTTGTTGTTGTTGTTGTTGTTGTAGTCGTTGGGTCCTGGTAAATCGCAACGTATATTGAATATTTCACGCATCTCTGCAGTGGTTTTCCCCTTGATTAAATCCGCTACAGTCTTACAGCTACCATGTACAATTCCTTCTATATCTAAATTCTCGGCAGCGTTCATTAGATCAAAAAGTAGAGTCAAATCCATTTTGAAATATTCAATATCCCATGGACTCAGAGTCAAAGTATTGTCTCCCATCTCCTCTCGACGTACAGGTACTGGTTCATCCTTGTGGTGTTCGGCCCAAATGAGAATTTTGGCCAAAGTCGTCGAATGGACATCGGGCAACGAGATGATGGCAGCTCCATTCTCCACTTCGCACTCCAAAAGCATTTCTTGTATGGTGCTTGAACATTTCACGGTAGCTGGACTCACATCAAAGGTAATATTATCCAAAGTTTTAAGTTTTATCGACTGCATAGTTGTATTCTGCATTTTAATATCAGAAAGGGAGAGAAAATTAATTTTTTTTTTTTTTCGTATCGTTCAAGGTTGGATTTTGGAATCAAAGTGAGGACTGGGTAGAATATAATTTGGCAGCAAACGATTGGGTTACTCTAGTGTCGATGCCAGATTTCATTTCAACTCCAATGACAATGCAAAAATAGGTAGAGTTGCCAGTTTTTTGTTTTTGTGGAGTTGGTACTAGTTCCAAATGGTTCTAATTTACCATCAAATGGTTCTAAGGGTTTTGCAAATAAATTGAAACATGGAAATAAACACGCTGCCAGATGATATTTCAATGGCAACTATGAAAAAGGGAGTAAAGAAGCCAGACTTTCTTCACACAAAAAGAGGGTACTTAGTACCAGTTCCGTGTTGAATCAAACCCCTAATACTTATAGTCCATTCCATTGTCCTAAAATTGTTTCAATTTCAACGGTTTCAATTGATTTTTTTTTATCGATTTGCTTTGAATTTAAAATTCACAGAAAGTTGCAAGAACTATGAATTTCAAATGTGAAAATAAATTCCAAAAAATCAGAATGAATTCATATTCAAGCAATCTGACCAATTGACAATAAATAGAAACATAATAGATTATATTAGACCGATAAATAGTGTTAAATATGTTTGTCGGGGTTTGGGTATAAAGCAAATAATATCTTGTTACATTTCGATGGATTTCATCAATAAGTTAGCATCTCAATTAGAAATATCGTTTATTCTATTTGCCAAAAGCATATCAAGCAATCAAAATTTAATTTATTTCATATCTATAAAGAGACCATAAAGTTTTAGACAGAATTTCCCACACATATTACTCGCCTCTGTCTCTCTCTCTCCCTGTCTCTAACTCTCTCTCTCTGTTGATGGGGACCCGTTCGTTCTTCATACCCCTTTTAGACCCTCTTTCTCCTCGACCAGCTACACACACACACACACACACACACACACACACACACACAAGCTTTCCCACTCATAGTCTCTCATATTCAATTAAAACTATATTTTATGCTTGGCAAAGACAAACAAGCATTCAAATGCGAAATTTTCCTCCTTCAAGCAACAAACGAACCAAAAACTCTTCAAACTTATTAAACTTCCCCCCAAAAAAACAGCTCACCTACCGTATAACTAACCCCCCTTTATTCCACTCCTCCCCTTTCTCCTTCTCCTCCTCAACCGCCCCCTGCCTTATCCATTTAGGAGAAAGTTGAGCAAATCATTTTGACTCAAGGAAACTTGACAACAAATAAGTTTAAGTACATTTAACTTTTGGGCCGCAGAAAGAGATACAACTTGCTGCAGCAGAATGAGTTAAGCCAAGGAAACGCAAGCACAAAACGACAGAGAAAGAGAGAGAGAGAGAGAGAGAGGGAAAGAGAATGCGGAGAAATGGAGTAGGGAAAAGTGGCATCAAGTAGTCATTAAAAATCAAGCAACACTATGATGGAAACACAAAAAAAAAGTTTACTCGGCAATTGCATTAAAGATCTATTTGGTTTCATTATGGGCGGTGAAGGGGAGGGGGCTAAAAACTTTTCGCATACATATTAATTAAGCAACAACTTTTCCTTGCATATCGTACTCATCATCATCATCGTCATTATCGTTTTCCTCGTTGTTGTCGCCAGGTGAGAGACAATATATATATATATATATATGTCCACAAATTAGTGAGCAGAGGAAAAATCAAGCAACTTTTCTTGTCATTAGCTAAATGTTTGACACAAACAAAAAGCGAAAAAAAACAAAAAATTGAAATGACGAAAAGTGAAACAAAACTTATTAATTTTGTTTGTCAAGATTTTTTTCTGTTTATTGTTTTGTTTTTTAATACCCTGTAGCTTTCGATCAAATTGAACCTGAAGTCGTTTGGAATACTTTTTCGAATAATTGAGAACTCGCAAGGAAATTACAGCAATATCTTTGGTAATTATTACAATATTCTTTATATATGTATGTAGGTATATATCTATTTATTCAAATTGAATTCAAAGAATTTTCTTTGAAGATTGTTTGCAGCACATGATAGATGATTCATTCTTTCCGGAATCTAATAAAAGTAAGAGTCAACTGTGAAGAAAACTCATCTCAAAAACCCAAATTCAAAACCCTTTGAAAGCTCTAGAGATCAATGGATCTTAGTCCTGTTTCTTAGTCCTCGCTTCAATTTCAGAATGACAGTGAAGGAAGTCATTACAAAAGTTAAGTCTATAAATTGGGCAGTACGAATTTCTATTCGTATGGATATACATAATTCTTTAAGTCAATAATACCCACTTAACCAAATGTTTAAATAACATTAACAAAAAAACTGAACTAAAGTTTTTTTTTTTGCTTTACACAAATATTTTAACAATAATATTAAATTGAAGAAAGGAGTTTTCAGAATTGAAATATGTTCAAATTTAAATATGTTTCAATACTCAATCCATAGGTGAAATAACACGATTCTTTAATACTCAAATTTGTTCAGAAGTGGGTATTTAAATGTCGTATATATGATTTTTTGTATGTGGCCTAGAAGGTAAATTGGTTGCTTCAACAGAGGCTGAAGGACAGAGAGTTGAGGCTATAAACAAATGACAGACAGACAGAGAGACAACGCCATGTGTCACTCCATCATTTGGTGTGTGTGTGTATGTACATATGTGTGAAAGGCTCGTTAATTAGGGTGTGAAAATAAATTTGCTCGTTGACGCAGAAAACAGGACAACAATTTTTTCGAGTTCACAATTTTCCCATTTTTACGTAAATGAGAAATGATAAATTATACAAGTGCCTTTTGTTGTTGTTGTTGTTGCTTTTGCTGTTATTGTTGAATGCTCAAGGAATTTGATGAATTTGAAAAGTTAATGACGTTGAATTAAAGTTAACTTTGTTTGCCACAGAGTAGATTATTTACATTACTTTGCATTTACTTGAGCAATTCAATTGAGACATTTACATCAAACAAAAAGGATGAAATACCTTATGAAATACCTTCTTTGATGCTGGTAATTAAGTAATAATGCATTTTAGGTATCTACTAATAATTAATGCAAAAGTTTTTGGAGTAATTACATTTAATTACTTGCACAAAACCTATGCGAAAATTGCTTAATCTTATTGACAAACCAAAATCAAGATATCCGTGAACAATTACTTAAATAATTTAATTATATTTTTGCTTGTGCAATCAATTACATCAAGCACTAGATACTTAGTGACTTGTTTTGCAGGTTACAAACATAGTTTTTCAATTGGTCCATAAATATTCTGCACACACCAAAACTTTGTGCGATTCGCTCAGTGAAAATGTAACTAAATTTTATCTCTCTCTCTCTCAAACACTCTTTAGTACATACTTCATTTCAGAAATTTATCATTTCACATTTACACCTTTTTACCAACCAAGTCCAATCGTGCTTTTTAATTACCATCTGGCAAACTGACAAAAGTTCATTAGTATTCCAAAGTACTTTTATTTCCAACGGCAAGCAAACGAACCCAACAACCACCCAACCACCAAGTCCAAGAACTAACAAACATCTAACTAGCAATTATCTATATAGAATGCCGAACACGAACGAACAAATGCCGAAAGAAATTAAATAAAGCATAAAAATAAGGCAAAGAATGGAAACACTACACCCACACCCACACACACACACACACACACACTACACAGACATATATACATACATATGCACATACATATCATATAAATCAGCTTATAAAACTTTCATCGTATATCAACACACTAATTATGGTAATTTTATAATTTTTCTAAAAAACTCAAGACCGCAACAACAAAAGCTAAACTGAAACTCAAACTCCAAACTCAAACCCATACTTGAAACCGAACCGAACTGAAGTGTACCAAAAGCCATTCCCGGAGGCGTTTTACTGTTGATGTTTAATAAGCCAAATATTCCCAAAAAGGAAAAAAAGGACGAACGGCGTACTGTGTGGGCATAAGATGAACGAACGGACAGATGAACGCGGTGGAGAGGGAGAGAGGCGGCCTAGGCAACTAGGCAGGAAAACAAGTTCTTTTCATGAAATTTGAACATAAATTCCAATGAACGAAACAAAACCATAGTTCTGCCCACATTTGGTGTGTGTGTGTGTGTTTGTGTGGAAATTTAGCGTCTTCTTTTTTGTTGTATTTTTTGTAGTTTGCTTTTTGGCGCTGCCTTTTAGGCACACCCCAACCACCTCCTTTTTGCTGCCCATTGCTCCTTGCATGCAGTTTAGTTTTACTAGGATCTCTAGGGAGGTCGGACGTAAGGAAGAAACTGCCCACTTGCCAGTAAGAAAACGCCATTTCGACCAAAAAAGCCAAAAACTAGCAAATAAAATAGATTTCAAAATTGAAAATGATCGACCATGTTGAATACCTTAGTCATAGTTTGGGAAAAAAAGTAATTTCCATCTAAATGAAAGTTACAAATGGCAAATTCTTAATAATAATAATAAACTTGTCAGTAATTCCTTATATATAATAGGATAAGTATTTAAATACATTCTGTAATTGACTACATTCTTTGAAATAACAAGTAATTTGTTTATATCAAAAAAGAAAGTATTGAGGTATTTACTATTTAGTTATGTGCACAAATTCTTTGTATATATCAATAAAGAAAGTACACAAGTAAGTAGATACGTGCATACTTAAATTCCTCTATTGTAATTGTAAATACTTTGTACATATCAGCAAGAAAAATACTTAACTACCTTTCTAAATACATACTTGCTTAGAGAGCAACATTTTCTGGAATAAAAATTTTTCAATTAAATAGTTTATTAATAAATGTTTTTGTTGGAATATCAATAATTACTTAAACAAACTTATTACATTTTAAGGTGGCGTTGATTTTATTTGAGAAGAAATCATAGAAATGTTATTCTTGTTGAATCAAATTTTCGAGTAGTCTTTATAGATACCGCGTTATAAATAGAAATCGTATAAAAAAACTTACTAGCTGAGGGATGGAAGATGGTGGGAGGATAATAGTGGCGTAGGTGGTGGGCGTTTTGTAACATAAAGTTTTGTGTGTTCGACTATGGGACACTTGGGGGGAGCAAGGAACAAGCAACCGACCGAACGACCGACCGACCAAGAAGAACGACCCACCACTGGCAAATCAACTTTGCAACTTGAGACTGTTGCAGTCTATTAAAATTACGCCAATGGGCAACAGCAGTGGGCGAAGGGCAGTGTGTGTTAGTGCCCTTGTGTGTGTGTGTGTGTGTATACATGTGGGCGTGTCAAGCGCAAGCACTAGCCATGGGCGCTAAATTAAAGGCAACTGCAGCAGCGTCGACGTTGGCGTTCTTCTTCATCATCTGCTGCTTCTGCTGCTGCTGCTTCTACAGCTATTTCTTCTTCTTTTGCTTCTTCCTCATGCAGAGCTATGTTTCCGGCCGCCTCTGGCAGTTAGCAAACCCAAGGAACGAGTCTCAGAACAGTTACTAACGATGACATCGTGAGTCACGTAGTTGCAATGAAATGCCAGCTAAAAGAAACTCGTTACGAGATATTTTTCATCTTAAACCAGTTGGGAATTCAAAGAGATTGTGTAAGCAAATAGAAGAAATGTCTTTGGCATTTTCAATATATACAATCTCTAACATGACAATTTCTCTCTACTGGCATATCCTGTCCTGGTCCTGGTACTGGCCTGCTACCCTTGCCACTGTGTAGTTACTCAGTTACGCTTCGCCTGGGCCTTTTACTTCTTCTGGCGTTCCTTCATCGTCGTCGTATTCTTCCATTTAGTTTGGGCTTCTGTTTCGTTCGGAGGCCGGCCGCAGTGCATCGTAAATTTAAAGACTATCAGAACGACCAGGCTACTTGAGAACTTTTGCTGCAAGCAACCAAGGAAACACACAAGCAAACCAGGCAAAGGCGTTGCCATGTAGTTTATGGATTCGAGAAAAAGATTTTTGCATACAACACAGCAGCAACAGCAACAGCAGCAGCAGCAAAAGCAGCCGCCGCACCCGCAACCACAGTCAAATCTCTTCACCTCCTCAATTTTCCTTGCTACATAAGAAACTTTGATTGAGCAGTTTTAGTTTTTTTTTTTTTTTTGATGGGGTCGCGCCCATCATCATCATTATTATTATGATTATGATTATTATACAGAGATTGAGATGGAGCGAAATTGAGATTTCTTTCGATATAAAATAGATATTTTATATTTCGTTACTCAAGACGATGTTTGGCGGTACTTTGAAGTGCAAAAATATGGCCCTTGATTGGCTGCCTGGTTGCAGTTGAAACGACAGCAAGTGGTCCAAAGTTTTCTCTTAGTTTTTTGGTTTTGTTATGGATAGCGGTAGCAAATTAACAACAACAAAAATATGTATATATATCAAGGCTGTGCGCCATGCAGTTATCATTATTATTATTGTGTGGTATACAAGGAGTAAGTTTTTCTCCTTTATTCACTCACTCTCTTCAATGTTAATTGAAATGCAAAACTTCAATATAATTAGCTAAGTACTTATGGGCTAGACATGTAATTACTTCAAGTGTAGAAGTGAACAAATTAATTGTTAGAGTAGGTACTCTACGAATGGTAAAGAAAAATGTAATTAGATGGTGACTTTGAATTACTTTTAGAATGTTGCAATACAATTGAGGCATCTCTTCAATCATAAAACAGATGAAAGTTCTTATCGGAATTCAAAGTTTAAGGTCATTACAACAATTTTACCTGTAAGTAACATTCATTTGCTTTGGTAAAATCGAAAAACTGAGTCTAGTACCAATCTTAGGATTACAATTGTTCCCATTCAAGTTTTAGATAAATAAGGAATACTAAATAAAGAATAATTGGCATTTAAAAATAAGGAATTTTGCAGATTTTTCTTTCAGTTTATTCGGTCATTGAAAAATCTCACTTCAATTCGCAGTGAAACCAAAAAGCAAAAGGATCAGTTGGTATCAGGTTGAAACTATTAGCACTCCTAACAGTCTATATATTGAAACCTAAAGACTAATAAACGTTTTGCTCTCAAACTTAATTAAATATTACCTATGAAAGCTGGAGGAGTCAAGTTGCATTTAACAAAATGAAGCTTCTAATTTCAATTAATAAAATAAAATTTAAACTAGCATTCCTATCATTATTGAGATTAAGCAACATTCTTAAATTTTGATGCAAAACTAAAAAAAAAAGTTCATATTAAACAATCAACCTTACCTCAGTTATTTGACTTTTGGTGACAGGATTAACCGATTTTTGTTACGAGATTATGCTAGTAAATAAGTAAAATAAAACATTAGAATACTTAACGTCAATCTTTTGTTTGCCAATGTGAGCTTAGTTCTTCTAACTAACAAAACTTTTATTAAAACGATCGTTTTCCATATAAATGCTCTTAATAAGGATATCGTTTTTTTGGAATTCTAACTGAAGAAAATGTAAAAAACTGTGATTCAATCTGTTTTGCTTTTCTTTCATTTTTGTTTTTGTCGTTTATGGGTGAATTTTTTTGCCTCTTTAACACTTCATTCTAATCTGTTAACTTTTGGCAGCCACCAAAAGTCGAAAGGAAGGCAACAAAAAATCGTCGTTTTTCACATCGATTAGGCGGCTGCCGTTGCTTTTAGTGTGGCTGCTGCTGCTTCTGCTGTGCCAAGAGGCATCAACAAATTTGGATTACCTACATATTGACTTCCCACACACACACACATACGCACACTCACACACTCACTCGTGAAGATGCCAATAGCTACCCACATAAAACACACACATATACTCTACGCATGGCATCAACTCTCTCCCTGCCCACACAAAACACACACACACATTCATGACTGTGATATAACCTACTCAATGACCTTTTATTGACCTTTCCCGCACAGACAGAAAAGGCGGAACATAAACGCCAACACATAACAGTAAACATATTTCATGCACTTTTTTCTTGCGTTTTTCTGGGGGTTCCCCTTACGTCCCACTCATTCGTTCGTTCATTCATTCGTTCGTTGTTCCTTGTTGTATTCAATTCGGACATAACGTAAAGGCAAACAGTGTGTGGGAAGGAGGGAGCGGGAGAGGGAAGAGCGAAAACTGCAGCGGATATACATATGTCCGATATGGAACTTGAAGTTGGCTTCCCTTTGGTATTTTACGAAAATTTTCAGTTACAATTTTTGCATATGCAATTCTGATCTCCGTTTTGCGGTTGGCCTGCGGTTTACTTCTGCTACTGCTGCTGCTGCTGCTGCTACTTCTGATTCTGCTCCTCCTCCTCCTTTTGCTGCTGTTCCACTTGTAAATGACAAAAGCAGGGAACGTACAGCAACAAGAACAATGATAGCAGCAAGAGGAGGAGGAGGAGGAGCAGCAGCAGCAGCAGTAACAAACAAAATGTTAAAGGGCAGCCAATTGGCAGCATCGGGCAATATCCTTTTTGGAACAAAACGCATTGAGCGGAGGCAGCTCAATGAAAACGCAGCAAAGGGCAAGCGAATCCCAATGAGAATCCGACTGTTGAATTCCATCAGCTAAGTCCATCAGCAGGCCAGGCCACTAACCCATTTTCGTTTTTGTTTAACGCCAACTGGGCAAAGTTCTCTTTGTGATGACAGAAATGGTAAGAACTGGATCTTTAAGATCCAGGTTGAGGCAATTGACGAACATACTTTTAAATTTCTTCATTTAATGTTAACTAAAGAACCATCACAGAAAATTGTGAGATCCTTGTAAAGAAGATATCGTAACATAGATAGCAAATGGCTGACTTTGAGGACTAGAATCCAGGACCTTGACGAACGGGAGTCTCAAAATCAGTCTTATACAGAACTGCATACAAGCTTGTAGACCAATTGGCAAGAACGATCGTTTAAATGACAGCATCGCCCAGCAATTGGCTTACTTTGGAGTTAGATTAAGGTAGATAAGGACCACTTTAGATGCACTTAGGCTTCATATAAAGAAATGTCTTTGGGGTAAGATAGTTAAAGAACTTCGGCGGATGAAACCGACGTCCCCTGAAGATGAACCTACAAGGAAATGGAAATATTTTGCGGATAATTTAAAAAAAAACTTTTAGTGTTTAACCATCTCGTCACAGCAAACAAAAGATTTGAAATCAATTGAAAAGTTTGCAAAATAGACAAGTTCAAGACCTACTTAATACAATTTCATGTTGCCCCTTTCGTACATTTGCTGCGTAAGGATTCTCCGCCTTAGAACTGGAAAAAGGCCTAAACAGCAGACCAAAAATGCATCTAACTAGAGAGTTAATGAGACAAGGGAACGTCAAATGTTTTCAAGCCCACTGGAAATCCCCCAATCTTATGATGTAGCAATTAAACGGCTAATGAGACAATCAACCAATAAAAAGTCGAAATCTCTTCTTAAAGTCTAAAGAGACGATGACTAAACTCTTACTAGAGTTTAAGATCAATAAAGGGTATTTCGATTTTTTCCATTATTTTTAACACCTTCATGTTGTTGCTACTTGTTGTACTTGTGGTTGCTATTGTTGTAGTTGTTGTTGTTGTTAGTGTGGCTGTTGGTGTTGGTACTGCTGTCTCCTGTCTCAGTGTCTGTCTATCTGCCAAAGGCAGTGGCAGCAGCCAGCTCCTTTTTACAATAGCAAAAACTGCAGTGTAATGTAATGTATGTCCTACACCCACACACAAACACACACACACAGCGATACACACGTGCATACATACATATGTATGTAGTATATCGTTTGCTAGTTCCCCGCCCATATCCTGTTTGTTTTTGTTCATCGAGTTCAGTTCGCCATGCAGTTGCTGCCGGTTGCATTGCATTTCGCAGTTGGCTTGTCCTGCGCAACTTGTTAGCCATGGGATGATGGCATCTAACACATTGAGCATTTGTAGTTGCTGTTGCAGTTGTAGTTGTAGTTGTTGCTGTTGCTGTTGCTGTAGGTTGTAGTTGTTATCAAGTGCAGCATTTAACTGCAGCAATTTTTACAGTTGCAATTGCAATTTAGATTTCAATCGAAACGATACGAAACGAAACGAAACGTTACGAGAATGTGTTTTAACATTCACAAAATTTATGCTGCCAGACACGAAGCGTTCGTTTCATATGCACACACACACACACACACACACACACATACACACCAAATACATATATCCATATATGTATACCATACTATAAAGTTACTTGATATCTGTTCAATCTGTCTGAAACTCGTCAATCATGTTAATTATAACAAATCTGTCACGTACTAGACATTTTCTATGGACACAAAAGGAAACAACGTTAAAAATAGAATCGGGAGCCAAGCACAGAGAACAGAGTTTCGAGTAGCTGCGGAGTAAAAGTAAGCAAAATGCATAAAACGACACAGAAATGTAAGCGTCAGGTACTGCATACAGGGTTGGTTCGACCAAATGCAAGGACTTATCTTGTAAATAATGAATTCGCCTCAAATCTCATGGATTATTTGGTTTAGTCGAATCTCTTCTTTTGACTTTTCCAATTTTCATCTACCAACTCAATATTTAGAATATTTACAAGAACTTTGTACTAGTCAAAATATGACTAATTAAATAATCCACTGAATTTTTTCCTTTTTCACTTATAAATGTATAAGAAACTAGTCATTCTAAAGGGAAGATATGTAAGAAATACTGTAAGTTATTATTAGGAAGTTACTTAACCTGAACATTATCGATGAAGACTAGAGAATCAGTTTAAATATAATTTAATACTAGAATCACATTACTTCCATCTCTTTCTATACTATTTTGTATTAGAAAGATAAACGGAAATTTAATGTATAAATTTCAATATAAATTTCTGTAAAAACAAAACTTGTTCTCTCTATAAGTCGCAGTTTGAATACAGTTTGAATCTGCTTCAAGGTTAATCCGCTCCTGGACGATTTTTAAGCTGATGATGATGTTTTTTGGTTTTAAACAGATGATGATAATGATTATGACGCTGATGATGATGATGATGCTTGATTTTATGGCCGTGGCGTGCCCGTAAGCGATTTTTAAATTGCTCTTCTGCATAGGCGAAGAACATGGACCAGCCAAGCACACACACACACACATACACACACATACACACACACTCACTAATGTTGGGGAAGGGAAAGAGGTAAGGGCTAGAAGTAAGAACATTGTTAGGGGCAGCGAAATTCCTAAGATTCAGGTGGAACGTGTTGCACTGGACAACGAGAAGGACGACAAGAACGACGAGGATGACGATAAAATGTTATCCCTTAACCATTATCCTTGGAAGCTGTCCTTTTGTTCGAGAAATTGCTCACAAATTGAGTTTGTTAATAGGGCAGAAATGCTTCAAGCAAAAGCAACAAAACTAAAAAAGCAAACCAAGAAAAAAAAACACAACAGTAAAGAAAATACAAGAAAAGATATACAAGAAACCGAAAAATGGGTAAAAATGCAGCTTTATAGGAAATTATTCATGGCTAAAAGTGGAGGCTATTGGTAGGAGATTGGAATAACTATCTGTCTGTCTCTCTCTCTCTCTCTCTCTCTCTTTCTCTCTCTGGCTAGCCAAGTCTTTCTCGTGGTAGTGGTTGTGAATGAGTGAGAGGGTGGGTGGAGGGGTACAACTTAGTTGCCAAAAGCGTAACATGTGCGTGTCTATTGCAAAAAGCCAAAGTCCAGTCGAGCTGAGTTCAGTCCAGTCGAGTCCAGACTATAGAAATAAAACAGCAAATGCATTCAAACGGAAATGCAAATAAATCTTAGTCACTGAGTAAAGAAAAGGCAATTGGCTTTGGTCAGTTTGGATTTGGATTGCCAAACGGTTAGGGGTGGAGGGCATTAAGTGGGAGGGTCTGGATATAGGCATTGAGTGTAATGCACTGAGTGGGCGAAAAATGGGGGGGGGGGGGATGGGATTGTGAGCTGCCCAGCGCATTTCGTGCGTATTTATATAATACAATCACACACAATACACACAAAAGTTGGTTTAGATACATGGCCATATAAAATACAGATATCCATATCCACTCGCTCCCCTTTCCACCATTTCTATTGTTCATGTCTCATGTCTCTTTTTTCTCTGTGTCTATGTGAGTGTGTATGTGTGGGCCAGTTGAAGCAGCAAGCAGTAAAAGAAATTTTCATTTCTATTTGACTTTTTATATGGTTGGATAACTGCCTTTTTACGAAAATTTATTTTAGAAAATTTTTTCTTTTAGCAATGAGAAAGTAAATTGACGATAAGAGCAAAAGTAATAGAAAGAATACAACATTTATCTAAATTTATCAAACATTTATGTAAGAGACATGCATCAAGGGGAAAAAAAGAGTCCATATTCTAACTAATACCTAGTATTACCATTGTATATATCCATAAATATGTTTAGCCTTGTAAATAAATATATATCGCTTTTAAAACACTTTACCTTTAGTAATTGGAACATAAAGTTAATATATTTAAATCTTGAAGATTATAGACAGATTGAGTGCTATTAAATTTTACACGTTGGCCAGCCTAAAGTCATTGAAATCGATAACAGCTTACCAAGTCGAGAACCAAATCAATGCGAATAGGAAAACGAAATAAAATATTCTTTAAAATTATATATTAACAAAGCGAGAGAAATATATTTTTAGCTTAAACATGAAATTATTATTTTTTAAGCTTCTAGAATTTTAAATGGAAAATATGCACAACAAAAAAAGTACGTACATTGAAAATGCTCAATTGAAAATTTGAGCATATATTGAGAAATACCAAATATAAAACTATTCAAAATACTTTGCCAAGCAGAATATTTGGCTGAAATATTTCAGTTGCTGGCAACTTTGTACATGCATTACGATGAGTTTGTGTGTGTTTGATAATGATGATGATGATGGAAAAGAGGTGGAAGCTCAGAAGAAGCTAAAGTATGGACAGATGGAAAAGACCAAGCCGGAGAGAGAGAGAGAGAGAGAGAGAGACACGAGACCATAGTTCCATATACCATAAACAAGAGTCAAATAAATCAACCTTGTCGTCGTCATCATCATCATCAGCAGCAGCAGCAGCAGGAGCACGAGTCCCCACACGGCGATGACTTCCATGTGCGCTGGGCCAGTATAGGAAGTAACATAACAGCCAACACCAACAAAGTAAAGAGAAAATCTCCAACAGAGCAAAACCATAAAGCAGCCAGCGAAATATAAATGCAATAAAATATTTTTAATGGCTCGTAAATGTAAAAATTACGCAAAATATACAAAAGAAGCAGGGCAGAGCAGCAAAAGCAAAACAAAAAAAAAAAAAAAAAAAAAAAAATAAATAAATGAAAAATGAAAAACCAAAATGAAAAAAGCATGTGAATGGCCTGCAAATTGTCGCAGAGCAAGTAAAATGCATGTAAAATACTTATTTTTGTGGTAAAGTGTTCGGTGGGAGGGAAGCGGTTGGAAGGCAAAAATACTAGCTGAGGGGCAAAAATTGTAATACAATTGAGTGAAATTTACAGATTAGTTAGGTAACAATGCACAACATTGCCGCAGGATTCAAACTTTTCCTAATTGAATGCAACAGCAACAACAACAATACGTTCCATACGGCAACAGCAATAGCAACAACAAGTTGCAACAAGGCAATTGCAGGAGCAGCAGGAGATGCAGCAGCAGCAGCAGCATATTGAATCTCTTGACAAACATTGTGTAAGGGCAATTAAGGCAAATGCCAAAGTGACAAGCCGAAAAAGCCAAGCAACAGCAACACAAAACTACAAAACTACAACTCAAACATGAAGCTAAAAGCCAAAGGATGAAAAGACCTTTTTTCCAGGGCCAGGGCCAGAGACTACGACCAGAGTCATAGGACGAAGGCATTTCGAAACCAGCTTGGACATGACTGACTGACGGGTGGCAAAGAAATTCTCGTAAAAAGTTTTAACAGAGAAACGAATATGTTGATATTCTTGAATGGCGAAAACTAACTGGAATGAATTGAATGTATGTATGTACATATGTATGTCAGTAGACAGGGTAAAACTAGTGAGTAAAATTTACTAATAATTGGCATAAACTGTTTCTCAATAGACAACTAAATTCGCCAACTTCACTCAACAAGATACTATGAAAGTTGAGTTCTCGTCTAAATTGGCATAGTGTATGTCCGACAAACTAATAGAAAGTCCAAGTTATTAATATGGGCAAAAAGTCTTTTTCTATTGATAGAAATAAAGTTCTGAAATGATTTGCTAGAAACCCTAAGACCTGAAGTAGGTCTAGTTAAGCTCTTTTTTCTATAACTAAACTTTTGTTCAACTTTTCTGTTTTTAATTCCCAATCAAATTCAATTATATTCTTATTCCAAATAATACCAAAGAAAATTGCAAAAAGAATTTTTAAACTTTAAGGGAATCAAGACATTTGATAAGTAGCTTCAACTGAGACAAGCTTATACTAGCTGAGTTTAAAATAATAATTATCAAGTAATTTTAGTTAGGACGTTTCATATGTATAACTTATTTAATGCAAAAATAGTACTTTACCATATGATTTCCATTCAGTTAAAGTCAATTTGCAAACAATTAAAAAAAAAGGAAGAGAAAAACAAAAGTTAAGTTTAAAATGTTTGCTAGTAAATTTTGACAAAATTAAACTGTATTGTTAAAAATCACAGCAAATGGCGCTAGAGATAATAAAACAAAGGGAAACACATAGATACACACGCACACACACACGCCCAAAGAGATAGAGAGCGAGAGAGACAGACAGGCAGGCAGGATACAAGGAAAATGTTGTTGTGGTTGAAATAGATTTAAATATTTAAAAATATTTATTGTTCAAAATGTGCAAATATTTATAAGAAAAACTATGCAAAAATTAAAAGAAAAACAAAAAGAAAAACAAGGAATAAGGGAACGAACAACATGGCAAGGCAGAGAACGGAGAATGTAAGGGAAAGGCAAGGAATAAGGCCAAGACAAAGCACCCAAAGGGCTTTAAAGCAAATGGTGAAATGTCCATATGCATTTATGCATGCCACAGGACACACACACACACACACACACACACAGACAAAACACACATGAGATTGCAGGTGCAGGATGATTGCAGAGGTGGCAGAGTTAGATATGGAAAGGAAAAAGGAAGGGTATATAGCATTTTAAATATGCAGATCAGGCAAGAAAAAAAATATGTAGAAGTAGAGACCAAAACAGAATAAGGGGTAAGAGAAGAAAAAAGGTTAGGTGGGTTAAGACAAATAGCTCACAGCAGCATGTCCTTACTATATATGATGTCGTCCGCTCTCCATCCCATACTCCTTGGGAAGTATCCTCCACTCTCTCTGTCTAGCTATCTTTAAGCCTAACACAAGACATAAATACTAACTAGCATCCTGGGGCCAGGCCAGGCCACCATGGCAGGCTTCTACTACTCTTCGCCCTTTCGTTTTTGTTTGTACATAGTCTTCTCTACGTTTTTGCGTCTATCTTTGTGTAAAGAATTTGCACATTATTAGCATTAGGTTAAATTTTATTTTTATTTGGTATTTTCCATTTTCTATTTTCCATTTCACCAACAGATTGAGTTGGGTGCAAATCCGTAACAAATCTTCTCAAATTGTTTTCAATGAAATTCATTTTGTGATTTTTATATGCAAAAACGAATCGAAATGGCCAGCAGTGGCAGAGGAATTTCCATTCCTTTTCATTTTTACAAATTGAATTAAATGTTTAGACAATATGTACATAGAAATATACAAATTTATAATATAAAAGTTAGCATAACTCTTTCTCTCCACATACATACATACATACAAATGTACATACATATATTGCCTCTGTCTATTTCTCGACCAACAATAAATGACCAAAAATGGTAATAAATAAACTTTGTATAAATAAATAAATGCAGTTAAATGTTTAGTTTAGTTCGATTACATGTTCAATTAAGCAATTGATATTATTTGTTGACACAAAAATATTTCTTTGGCCTAACATTATTTTAATATTTTTATTATTATTTTGCAAAGAATATTTTGTCATAATCAAAAATTGTGTAAAACCATGCAAATCTTGGATAACAATTAAAAACAACAACTACACCAGTAAGAAATGGCTTTGGCGAAGAAGCCTGGAATGGATTAGAAATGATATATTTTATTCAGTTTTAAGATTAACAGTCGATTGCAAATTGAAAGCGGATATTTCGAATGATCACTTGGTTATTAAAAATATTTCAAGTTTTTCTGAAGACCAAATCGAAGAGGCCAAGATGCAACTCCATACATTGATGACCTTTTGATGGTAAGAAAAATCCATGGCCAATATTAGAGTTCACATTGTATTAAGGATATGCAAATTTGTTTAAGAATTGTGTTTAGTAATGGCTTTCGACTTAAATTTGGACAGATAAGGTCAGAAGCTTATTGATCTAAAAGTTAAAATCATGAAAATTCCAATTTAAATTTACTTTAAAATTGCTTTAAATATTTAAACATTGTACAATATCGAAGAAACATTAAACAAGCCTAACAAAATACCAAATACGACCACCTCCTAGTACACACACACACACACACACACACACACACACACAGGCACACAAAATGCCCAGAGGGGCGATGATTATGGAGGGGAGAGATGGGTATGAGGAGGGCCACGCACATTTCTAACAAATTAAGGCATGCCTAGCCTAACCTTACCTAGTCGTAATTTTACAAAAATTATTTCTATAAAAGCGCGCAGCAGTAGCAGTAAGATTTTTTTTTTTTTGCTTCTTTTAAGTGGGTGTGCGTTAAATGTGTGTTTGTGTGTGTGTGTGCGAGTGCGTGTGTGTGTTTGGAAGGGGTTTTTCCTTGTGTCTTCTCCGCACAATCCACATTTTTGAAAGAAACCCACACACACACACCTACCAGAAGTAACTGTAAGCTTACAACCATGCATCTAGTGTGCGTGTGCGTGTGTGTGTGTATGTGTGTGAGTTTGGCTCACTTGTTTATGGGTATTTGGGTTAGAAGCTCAAGTGTTTTGTTATTGAGTAAACATGTAATAAATACCGTTATACAAAATACGTGAGTCTGAACAAAAAAAAAAGCGTCTCTCTATGTTTGCATAGAAGAAAAACCGCATACATATGTATGCGTGTGTTTGTGTGTGTGTGTGTATGCGTGGGTGGAAAATCCTTTTACTAAATACAAACTACATGGCATGTCTCATATTTCACCATCATAAAAATGGATAAAAGAGAGCTAAAGGTGTGTGTGTGTGTGTATGAGTATGAATATGTTTGTGTCTATGTGTCCCTGTGTGAATGTATTTAAAAATGCCCGAAAGGCAAAGCGAGAAACATTTTTAAATGTTAAGATTCGGTTTTTTTTCCCCCATTCTATTTGTTTTCTTTTTTTTTTTGTGCTTCTCTCCATTCACTTTTATTTGGTTGGGATATACTTTTTGGTTTCTATAAAGGCTAAACTGGTGAAAGTGGAAAAAGGCAAAGTAGACATAAGCACAGAGGCAGAGATTGGACCACAAAGGGGGCCTCTATATCTTAGTATAAGCAACTGGTTTACTTAAACCATATAGAATCATAAGATGAATGATTTATTTAGTAATGATATTTTCATTATCTAATTTATTTAATTATGCGCAGTGAATCTTTATCCTAACGCTACCTAATCCTAAAGTAAATGTCTGGGCCCTTTGACAAAAATCATGAAGACAAGTTGTCTGGAGATATTCTATGAAGGACAAGAGAAGAAGGGTAATAGCCAGGAACTGTCATGTAGAATTTTTTAAGGAGTTTCAAACGAACAGCAATCTGATGATTCGTCAAAAAAATGTCAAGGAAATAGGTCCTTTAGAAAATCTAACACTGCAAGTTTCTTTTATTTTTACAAATTTTATTCTTTCTTTTGCACATACAAAAAACATTTTTTAAAGAATTTTGTCTTTAAAAAGATTTTTTTGTTAAGATTAACATCGTAAAGCTTTTAAGAATATTGGCAAGTTTATAATTAGCTGATATCCATTTAATGACTGAAACTTGTTTTTTAAATGGGGTCCAGAAATGACTTTGAAAACCTTTTAATTCCTAGAAAATACTTTTCTTTTTGTTTGCGTCATTTCCATTATTATTAATATTTTTAATTGATGGGCGCGATTTAGACTTAGACAAAGTTTTCAATTATTAAAAGATAAAACTAATTGTTAGTTTTCAATTTTTTTAATGAAATTTATAAATGCATATTTAAATAGTTGATAAATTTTTGCCATTTAATTTGCAATTATTCCTTCCCTTGCCCCAGACTGACTGACTATCATACTTGTATGTGTGTGTGTGTGTGTGTGTGTGTGTGTGAATTTTAAATAATGTAGTTTAATTACTGTTTACAAAATTAGTCAATTTATTAGCCAAACAAACGACATGATAGAACACGAAACGACTCTGCTCGACACTCGACAAAAACGGCTTTAGTAGTTAGAAAATAATTCCTGACACGTTTGTCAAACGTTTTAGTTGAGCGAATGTTCTTTTGTTTGTTTAAAACGCGGCCAAAAGCGTGAGCAGGAGAGAGAGAGAGAGACAGAAGTTGGGTTCAAAAGGTCGGTTGCTGGTTAGGTCGGTCGGTTGTTTTGGGCGGGCATGCGGGCGGGCACATAACATAAATTAATTATACGCAAAATTTATTAATTGTCAGAAACAATTGAATGTGCGAGAGGCCTCTCTTGCCCTCTCTATGCCCCACTTCAACCTACATACATACATACAACAACGATAACAAAAGCAACAACGAACATCAATTTGAATGGTAATACAATACAGAAAGAGATGGAGAGCGAGAGCGAGTGAGAGGGAGACGTACATAGGGGCAATAGGCAAAATCAAATGAAATCAATTATGCACAAAGTCAATTTCAACTAAATGACAAATTGAATTTAATTGCCAGGACACGTGGCAGAGTTGAATATGTGCGTATATGTGTGTATGTGTGTGTGTGTGTGCGTGTGTGTATGTGTTTGTGCTGTTTGTGTTTTGCCTTGTTTATATCCAAATTACGCATAAATTTAGAAAGCAGCTTTTTTGCCTATATGCCTTGTATGCGTGTCTTTGTGTGTGTTCATGTGCCTAGTATATGCCCCTTGGGGGTATGCAATACATTTTGGAATTTAGTATTTAATGCCCAAAACATAAATGAAAATGGAACCAATTGCACAGAAGGCACCTCTTGCCTCTTGTCTCTTGCCTTTTGCTCTGACGGCATCATTGACTCTAAGAGTTAATGAATACTGGCATAAATTGCCAACATAAAACAAAAACAGAAAGAAGAAACAAAACAAACAAATTATCATTAGCCAATAAATGTTGCCAATATCTCACGTATGACAATACAAATGCACACACACACGCACACACACACATAAATTGGCATAAATGATATCTATCAGACATAAAATCAAAATGTTGCATACTAACTAAACAAGATACAATTCAAATTACAACAAATCACTCTTAATTGTATATAACTGATTGAAATTGGTCGTCGGCAGTCGTAAACAGCAAAAGAGATCTAAAATAAACATGTTTATATAATTTATTCTTTCTTCCAATTTTAAACTTGATTTTTTTTTTCAAATTTTCATTTTAAAAACGTTGGGCTTGAAATCATTTCAAGAACAGTTTGCCTTATGGTAAAGTCCATATTGGAACAAATGACCAAAAGTTTAAAATAACCAGAGGGCCGGGGCTAACTTCGACCGCGTCAATGTTTGTATACCCTTGCAACTTTTTTGGTAAGTTTTTCCTTACCTATAGCACTCAAAGTGAAAAAACGTTTAAGCTAAAAGGGCTAATGTGTCCGAAAGAACGGCCTACAATCTTAGCATAGGAAATAACGAAGATATTGATCAAAGTCACTGTTTTCCACCGATCGTTCCTATGGGAGCTATATGATATAGTAACCCGATCTTTATCAAATTTGGCAGAGTCATTAACAGATATATTAAACTAACAAATGTTTAATTTGAAAGCAATCGCGTCAAAAGTAACGAAGTTATTGACAAAAGTCACTGTTTTCGAAAGATCGTTCCTATGGGAGCTATATGATATAGTAACCCGATCTTGATCAAATTTGGCACACTCGTTTATATGTATTATAAACTCACCAATATTAAATTTCACGACAATAGTTTAAAAAATAACGAAGTTATTGAGAAAAGTCACTGTTCGTGACTTTGCGGTTTGTATGGGAGCTATATAATATAGTGGTCCGATCCGGCTGAATCCGAGATATACAACCCCTGCAGTATATACAAGCCTACACGCAAAATTTCAACTCTATAGCTCTAACGGTCTAAGAGGAGTTTGCGTTGATCCAGACGGACGGACAGACGGACAGACGGACGGACGGACGGATGGACGGACGGACGGACGGACGGACGGACATGGCTATATGAACTCGTCTCGTCATGCTGATCAAGAATATATATACTTTATTTGGTCGGAGATGCTTCCTTCTATGCGTTGCACACTTCTGACCAAAATTAATATGTATACCCTTTTTGCAAGGGTATAAAAACGTTTTACCATATGGAAAATAGCAAAAAAAAATTGCCTCATCGGCTCATTACTTGCAATTGTCATTAGAGTTTATTACATTTTGTTAATGATAATTATCGGATATTGTGTCGATTTTGTATATTATGCGTTCTTACCTTTTTACGATTCGACATACTTCTTTGCAAAAAGCGTTTTTCGCTTTGCTAAACCACCTGAGAAAGCAATAATGAAATGCAAATTAGCTTCTGCTAAAAGACAGACTTAAGAGGCGAATATATATATATATACATGCATACTACTTAGACATTTCTTAGTCATAGAGTCAAATGAACTCATTAGAGCGGGCGAAGTAAAACCAGGTGTATATATATGTATGTATGTATGTATGTGTGTGTGGGTGTGCACGTTTCTCCCCATACTTTTTTTTTACAGACGCGTTAGTGCATGTTTTCTATAGCATACTTAAAAGGGACCCATAAAAAATTTGCTGGAAAATCACTTTCAATAATTGAATTGCATTGACTGACTTGTAGAATGAATGACAAGGCGACGGGACTCGATGTGGGGATGGAATGGGAAACAATATGCAATTCCCGCATAGCTGACGGGCATCTACCGACACACTTTCCATTTTTTTTTTCTCTCTCTCTCTCTTTCTGTCATTCTGTTTTTCATTGCATTGCATACTCGTCTTTGTCGTTGTCGCTGCCGTATGTAGAATGGGAGAGTTAACAGCAATTTGTAACGATAATTGTGTGTATTTTTCAGTGACAATAACGTTGAATGTTGATGAGTTTGCCATGTGCGGCAGAAGCTGCAAAACCGAAAAGGACCCAGGCTAAGGCTAAGAGTCTAAATGCTTTTGACCTAAACGACAAGAACAAAAATGTATAAAAAGAAAAAGAAACAAAAAAGACTTTTTTGCACACGGTTTTTCTATTTTTTTTTTTTTTTTTTTTGGGTGACTTTGAGTGCTGCGCCAAAAACGAAAGAATGACCCGAAAAAAAACGAAGAGAAATTGCTGGCCCCAAAAAGCGTATCGCATGTGAGATGGAGTCATTGTCAAGGCTTAAATGCCAAATACTCAACCCAAAAAAAAAAAGAAAAACCCAGCCAAGGAATTTTTTGATCACATATACTATAGAAAGCGCACAAAACGAAATGCTAAGAAAACTGAAACGATAACATTAAGCTAAAAAAAATCTTTTACTCTTTGTTTTTAACTCTATCAATTCTTTTACTTTTACTTAGGCTAAAAAAAAAAAACTATTACCTATATATGTTTAGTCGTTGTGGATAATATAGCCAAAAGCAGTACCACGATTTACCAATTTACTATTTTCCTTTTCACTTAAGCTCTCCATCATCGTTCCTTCCTTCCCTTCTACAAAAATGTTGCATTGTTTATCAACACATTGAAGTTGAATCTAAATATTCTAGAATCTACATATCTTTTTATGTAAAAACAAAATAGTTTCTTAATTGTTTGTATATTTTTAATTGAGGGGCGATAATTAAATTATTCTAAATGGAAGCTAAAAACTAATTTATTGCATATCAAATTCATTTCATTAAATTTGCAAAACAAATACAATTTTATTTATTAAATTTAAATACCATATTTCGAAAATTAATTATATTAATATTTAGTTTTTGGTCGAATTAGCATTTTGATTGATTGAATCGAATTATTTATATACCAGCCCATACTTAAATGGTGATGGACTTTATAATAAAGGTAGAAGTTATTAACATTTTTGCGACTTACTGAGAATTTAAGAGACTTGTAGAGAATTTAGCATTTACATTGTATTCCTATTAAATTTGCATATATTTCCGACAAGATTGTGTAGATTTTAATTCTTAATCTCTTTGTTTGTAGTTGGTAAAGTGAGCAAATGCAAATTTAACAAGTGATCCAACTAAATGTTAACACTTTGCTGTTTCAATTTTTTATTTTTTTTTTTGTACTTTTTTTATACTTAAGTACATATTAATTTTGGCATTTAGTGAAACATTTTTTACTTTCATCTTGCATTTTCGTTTTCTTTCTTTCTTTTTGACTGGTTTTTTTTTTGTTTGCCTCATTTTCTTTTCCACTCTGTTACAATGGCCTCAACCGCAACAAAGGAGAATCTACTTTAAAACACTTTGCCAAGTGCATGAAAACTGACAAAGGGACAGCAAACAGCAGCAAGAAAGGGGGTGGCGGGGTGCTGAGAGAAAGAGAGAGAGAGGTGAGAAAGAGAGAGGGAGAGCGAGAGAGACAGAGGGGAATGAAACAAGAACAAGAACAATGATAATGATGATGGGCATGCTGAGGGCTGCTGATGAGTGAATAATGCGGCACACGTTGAGTGCCAGGCTAACATATGAGCATCATATATTTTGACAAAAGCAACGACTACATGTATATGAGCCGGTGTGTGACAGTGTGTGTGTGTATGCAGACTAGCAAGGACTCAACTCAAACCCAACTCGACTCGACTCTTCTCTGGTTCCATGTGTCTTTGTCGCAGCTGCTGGCGGCTGTCAGTACAAACAACACACACACAAACACCACACCCTCTTCTCCCTTCTGCTACCACTCTTTCTCTGTCAGTCTTCTATGGTGAACACTCTCTGGACTCACCTTCTGCTTTTTACCTGCACATAAATATAAATAAATTTATAATAAGGGTTGCCAGGCTTATTAAATTTTCTAAAGTAGCCCCAAAACTTTGTTTATACAAAAAAAACCAGAGACAGCAACATAGAAAGAGTGCGAGAGAGAGGGAGAGGAAGAGTAAAAGAGAAGCCAAATGCCCGCAGTCCTTTTTGGATTTTTATTTTGTGTGACAACCTGACGTATGTGTAATATTTACTTTATGTCCCTTACCAAAGCACAAAAACTGTTGTGGGGTTTAGCCGTAGATGGAACAAAGTGGGGAAAAAATTAAGTGCCACAGGTGCATTTGCATTTTCATTTGCAATTGTTTGAATCGTTGTGCGTTTGTGTGTGTGTGTGTGTATGAGTAACTCAAAAATTGATTTTAAATTGATTGCGTGTTAACATTTTAAAAAGTAAAAATACAAAAAGCCCATCACAAAAAATTGGCAAACACAAAAATCCGTCTGCAAACAAATATTTAACCATTTTATTTCTTTTTTCTTTTTTTTGCGCTTCAATGAGCGAGTAAATAAATGCACAACAAAATGGAAAACAAAAATTGGTGTGCTAAATTGGCATATAAAATGTGTTTTATTTTAAGTGAATTATTAACATTTTTTGGCAAACAAATTGAACTTTTAGTGATATGTAGTTTTCTAATTGATTATTTGCTCCTTGAAATTTACAGCATTTCGGAATAAAGTGTTGAGACACTCAAGTTAAAATGTCACAAGGCCAAGTTGAAAATAAAGCAAACAAATTCGAAAAGTAACCTTTTTTAATTTAGTGAGATCTTTGTATATAACTCGATATATCTCAGTTAACTGTAGGGTTTGGTGTCAAAAAGTTAGTAAAGTAATTTATCTGCCGTCTGATGCGACTTATTTATTTTGAACGTAAATTTATAGAATTCCGGTTATTCGGATAATATCTACAATAATAGTCTGTGGTAAGCAAAGCGAAAACAATAGTAAAAAGGATCAGGAGTGGAGTAAGTAAGACTGGTGGATTGATTATCGTTTTTCTGTTTTACCATTATAGCAACAACATCATCGACACTCTAAATAATCCGTCAATAAATCAATAATGGGTTTCGATTTAACTTGCATAGTTGGTAATGTTGACGAGGAACTAATCTGTCCCATTTGCACTGAAGTTCTGGAGGATCCAATGCAATCCTCCAGTTGCGAGCACGCCTATTGCCGCGTCTGTATACAAAAGTGGATAATTGAGAAGCAAATTTGCCCGGTGGATCGTACAGAGCTCTTATCCGGTCAATTGGTTCCGGCTTCGCGCCTTATGCGTAATATGCTCGCACGCTTAAGGATCAAATGCGTTTTTGCTGAGAATGGTTGCGAGCAATTGTTGCAATTAGACGAATTTCGTCGTCATGTTGATACCTGTGAGCATAATCCCAAAGTGGTTGTTGAGTGTCCCATGGGCTGTGGCATGAAGGTACCTAAAGATGAGATGGCCTCACATAATTGTGTCTTCGAATTGCGCGAAATGATGCAGCAACAGCAAACAGAAATAACCGAACTGAAGGATTTACAAGTCACTCAGCAGCAGCGCGTTGAGAGTCATCGTCGTGAATTGGAATTACTTCAATATTATATACTCGCCTTGCGTTCCACAAATCCAGTGATGCGTAATATTGGCGATCAACTCGATCGCTATTCGTTGATGCAGTGGGGCAGCGTTTTGCCAGCGGCCACCATACGCAATTGGGGTAGCCTCATCTCGACTCCCGATATCTTTATGCATATGCGTGTCCGAGATGGCCTCAGCTCGTGCAGTTGCCCCATGCACTTGATCAATAAGATTGCCGATCGTTGTCACGAGGATCGTTGGCCCAATGGCTTGATCAGTCTGGAAGCTCGTCGTGAGAATCAGGATAGCTTTGTGGATTTTTCTACTCGTCTTCTACCATTTCTTGTCACCGGAAAGTCATGTGTGGTTGTACTCGGTGGCGATAATCTACATATGCCCGAAAATTTGCGTCCAAAACTTGGTTTGATCATGATCTTTGTCGATGGTGTCGTTGAGGGTATACAAGAGGCGACAGTGGCCGAACGTGAATTTGACTAAATGTGATTAAAAGAAGTTAGTAGAAGGACTGGCACAGTGCTGATGTTGCTGCTGCTGATCCATTTTTCATTTATTTACGCCAAACATCATGAAACAAACAAATATTGTTCATATCCAAATTTCATTAGGTAAAAATTTATTCAACTAGAGAAAGTTACACAAGTGAAAACTGTGTGTGTGTGCACTCATGAGCCGTATACATCATACATACTATATATATCTACCCTATACATACATATATATAGACCATGTGTGAACAAAATTTTGAGAAAGTTTAAGGAAAAAAAAAATAAATTATCGCATTTGGACCGATATATCCTCAGATTTGTTTTCTTTAGAATATCCTGTGGGACTGAGAATGAATTTTTATCTATATTTTGTCTCTGTTTTTAATATATTTTTGTTCTCTCGTCTTTAGCCAGTTAAAATGAAATTATGGCCAAAAGAAAAACAAAATTTTCAAAGATTTCAGCTTAATATATGCCAAAACATTAAATACCCTTACAGTGAATCTTTTCCAATCTCTTTTCCGATGTTCCATTTATATAATCTGAAAGCCTTACTTATTATTTAAGCTTTTTATTGATAATTCGTTAAATCGGACCACTACAACATATAGCTGACATATGTAGAAACCGTCGATCGAAAAAAGTCCACTTTATTGAGAAATATCGGAGGGAAAATATATTGAAATAGGCCTAGTCAGAACTTCTTATATTGTCATAAAATAGAAAAATACTTGGAAAAGAATTAAGTACTTAAAATGGCAAGCACTACAATAGGCATCTTATATAGGGGAATTTTATTCCATCCTTGAATGGATTACTTAGATTCTCAAACTAATTTCAACAACGGTCAAAGAATGGTTGATTACAAGTCCCACATACAATTTCATTTCCAATCAACGTGTTCAACTTGCAAACCTATTACAAGGATAATTGTTCCGGCTCGTCGTGTTGGATTGTTTTTTAAGGGCCAAAATACTTTCGGACCAATTGTATATACCTTTTTTTTTCCAAAGACTATATACAAAAAAAAAAAAGAGAAAACTAATAGAGTTTAAGCTTCTTTGCCATATGGAGTTTACACAGAATTCACATCCCCGTCCCTTTGACTCTTTCAATCATTCACTCTCGATAGTTTTACACTTTTTCGCTGTGATTTACAATTGTGTGTGTGTGTGTGTGTCTGTGTTTGTGTGTATTTTGAGTCCTTTCTTTATATGTCAGTTTGGCCTTTAATTCTTATAAAAGAAGCTTATCAGCTTGCAGCATTCATTTCGTTGCGTTGCCTTTTGCCATTGGTTTTCATTTTGATTTCGATTTCGTTTAGTACTGTGTTCCGTTTTTGTTTCTCTTTTTCTTGTTTTCTGTTTTTTTTTTTTTTTGTTTGTTGCTTTCTTCGTTTTCGATCCATTTCGATTCTTAATGGTCAAATGTTGAGTAGTTGTTCATCGTTGTCGTCGTCGTAGTCATCGTCTCTCGTCATTCTTCTGTTAGTCGGATTGGTTTGGGGCGCTTTTCACTTCACTTCAATTGGAATGAAAAGCCACTTCCACTTGTGGCGTCAATCGTTGTTCAATAAATCACGAAAACTCATCGTTTCGTCTCTGTGTGTGTGTGTGTGTGTGTGTGTGTGTATGTGAAATTCTTGGTTTGTTTGTTTGTTTGTATTACACTTCCGTTTCCGGCTCAAGTCAAATGCCAGGCAGCGCAACTAGCACGCAAATTGAGAGGTTCAAGTGTGAAGGGATGAGACGGACGACGACGACGACGACGACTTGTGTTGATTGTGATACGAAAAATTACTCGTTTATGTTGACTGCCTGCCTCCTACTCCTCCTTGCCACATTCCAATCTTCATGTGTTGGTAGGTTTTCTCTTCTCTTCTTGTGTTTTTTTTTTTATTGCCAGCTGGCGGCATAGTTTTGCTTTATTGCGGCAACCAAAAACAACAAGCAAAAACTTTGCTTTGATAAGCAAAAAGTGTGTCTGTATCTAGTGATTGGCCATTCGACAACGACAACGACGCCAAACCAACGACAAGACGACAAGGACAACAAGGACGAGGATGAAAACGAAGACGAGGACGATGACTGAGACGGAAACTCAGATTCACACTGAGAGCAGGAAATCTAAATGTTACACGATATTGCACTTAAGATACAAGACTCTAAGGAGGTCAGCCTCTAATATCGATAAATATATATGTATGTATACATGTGTATATTATTATTTTTCTTTCTTTTTTTTTTTTTGAATTTCTATTACAGTTGCTCTGATGTTTCTTATTTGATTTGCCTTTTTTTCTCCTTTTTGGCGAAAATTGAATGATGAAAGTTGTTCTTTCGTTTTGCTCTGTTAAATTAACTGTATGAAAATTGAATTATTGTAGATGAGAAAATCAATTGTTTTTAGCATAAAACGCTTACATCATAAAGTATATTACAAGTATTTATTTTCGTTTAAATGCTGTAAATAAAGAAACTGAGAGATAAAGTTTTAAAACATTGTAAAATGTTTACAATTTAACCTTTAATTAATTATTGCGAGTGCAACTCATTTCTTAATAGACACATTACTGCAATTTATAAAAAATATTTTACTTTATTTACATTAAATTTCAGAGTTTCATTTCACTTACATATATATTTGGCACAAATATTTGCAATGCTTTACCAAATTGTATTTACTTAAATATGAAGCGAAATGTTTTATATCTTTCATAATTATTATATTGAATCAACTAAGGGAAAACTACTTAAAGACATCTAAGAGAAAAACTCCACTTCACAAGCAGCAAAAAAATAAAAAGAACCTGGCGAATTTGCAAAAAACTTTAACTGACAGAGAGACACAGAGGGAGAGAGAGAGAGCGGAGGAAGAGACTTTGAGGGGTAAAGGGCCATAGAAGGATGGAAAAAGTGTAGACCAAAACTCTCAAATATTTACCAAGGCCAAAGCCTGTTTCTAATTTCAACTGTTACTCCAATACATCTTTTGCCGTTCGCTTCCACTTCAAGTTTCATCAGACCCTCCTTCCTTCCTTCCTTTAGATATCTGCTTTAATTTTATTATTTGCTTTTGCCAAATATTTAACTTTTGAATTTCAAAGCAACGAATCGTTGTCGTTCTTCGTATATATATATTTCTGTGTGTGTGTGTGTGTACGTACATATATCTGGGCTACATACGATATTAATTTAATATTTTACAGCGAACCAAAAAATCGTTTTGCCTCAGTCGAAATCAAATTTGTCATCTAACTCCCAAAAACGCCATACCAAAACAAAAAATCCAATGACACTGTGAGGTAAGAGGGCTGAAATATTTTCAAGGGGCGAGTAGAGGATTGGGTGCTGTTTGGTGTTGGGGGCTTATTTTTTTTTTTCTTTTTTGGGGTTGGGATGGTAAAGTACATAAACTTTTGGCCTGGTCGCTCATGTGTTGCCGAACCGCAATTTGTTTACTTTGTCGGTTTTTGTGCACGCAGTCGAGTGTCCAAAATTGAATTTTAACTTGGTTAACAGGACGTGGAAAGGAGGGCATCACGGGGGAAGAAAGGCGAGCGGCAATTCTGTGCCTTCCAGCTCGACCAACCAGCCAGTCAGCCAGCCAGCCAGCCAGCCAGCCAGCCAGCCAGCCAGCCAGCCATGGGCTATAGGTCTCTGGGCTCATCCTCGAGTTTTGTTTTCTGGTTTGGCGTTTCGCGATGGCGTTGATAACGTTATCCATTAGTTGGGCCACTTTTTGGCCATCTCCCACACATAGGCAGAAAACCAAAATGAAAAATAACACAAAAAAAAAAAAAAATCCAAAAGACAGTATAACAAAATAAAAAAAAACACCAACGATTTTTCCTTTATGTCGATGATTCTATACTCTAAAGGTATTAGTTAAATACAGGCCAATTGCTTAGTTATAACATTTAACAAAAGATTTTCAGTAATTTTTGTTTGTATTTTTATTTCTTACAAAGTTTCCATCCCAATGAACATTTTTTGAAGGCAAAAACTTTCAATATCTCAATTTTTGTTAGATCTGGCATCTTAATTGGGTAAATAATTCTAGATTTCAGTGTTGGCAAACGCTATTTTTTATTTTACTCTGAATTATAAAATTGAGAAATATTCGGCTGCTCTGGCAGCGTAATCGAGTATCCGAAAGTTGGCATCTGGCAACACTATCTCAAAATTTGACAGCTTCTTTTAGCCTGAAATAGCTAATTTTAGCTATAGTCACGCTAAAAAACATAATTTTTCTTTTGTTAATTACACAAAAGCTACATAATAAATCGCTTAGGCACACCTGAGGTCGTGCTCGTGGAATTTTTTTCTTTCGTTTGATACCACATTTATGTAGTTTAAACGCGTTTTGGGCCCGAGTAGCTTAAGTAAATATTTACCAATCATTTTTATTCGCACTTTTTTTTATGGAGATAGCCAAAATGACACATTGTTAATGACAGATGAGTTAAACCTTCCCAGTTGTAGGGTATTAAGCGTGGAATAGTAAACTTTTGTTGGTGCAATCTCTTAATCTCTGCTTTTTAGGTTTGCAACTTTTTTAATGGTTGCAGTTTAACAAAAACCAACAAAAACTCACCGAAAAGATGATAAAAAAAAAATGACGAATTGATTCGGTCTACAAATGGAAAGCCAATTTCCTTTACACAATTAATTGAAAATTCTTTTCCTTAAGCGTACCATTTTACCACTCACTCTTACTCTTGTAAGAGTTCCTCCCTCTTGGCACTTGAAGAAACGTAATAAATACAATTTTATTGCCATATTTCCCTTCATTGGGACCCTGTTGTTCGAGCCTTTTTGTTTGGAGGACTAACAGCAGCAGGAGCAGCAGCTGAGCTGCACCAGCCAAGATTCGATGCAACATGGAACAGATGCTTGGCCCTTTTTTTTTGTTATTGTTTTTGTTGTTTCTTTTGTTTGGCCACTAATAAATTTTCGAGAGAAAAATATTTTGGCGACGACAACTTTTACTTACAATTTCCTTTACACTTTTTTTTCTTTTATTTTTTTTTTTTTGGTTGTTGGCTGTTTGCGCAAAATTTATTTATATTTGTTTGGCAAACATGTTTGTTAAATATAATAAATTTTGCAAGTTTTATTTGTTTCGATATTTGTTTGCATTGCGGGTTGTAAATTCAATCCATCGGCTATGTGCGTATGGCGGGGTAATGCGATTTGTTTTCCTTTTTTTTTTTACTATAGTTATCAGAGAAAAGAGAAGAGCTGCTGCTGCTGCTCCTGCTGCGGGTTTAATATTTGCTCTACATGAAATATATATATATTCTACAGATGCATCTGGGATATATTGTACATATATATATATTTCAACATGGATTATTTTGAATAAGACACAGCTAGTAAACTTTTATCCTATACTATTGTATAGTATTGAATTTCTAAATAAAAAATTTCCAAACATAAACTTTAGTCGACTTCGAGTTACCTTAAACACAAACCTTCTCACAGATAAAAAAAAGGATATATGGAGGTATCATTTGATGGGAACATTTATTAATTAATTACATCGTTTTCTTCGTGGTCCTTCATCAGTAATCATAATCTTCCTCGTAATCGTCGTACTCATCGACGTCATCGCAATCATCTTCGTCTCCGTGCTCTAACTCCATGGCAGCCATGTCAAAGAAACTTATGACGCAGGCAATATAGAGGTTTTGCATATTTAAATCCTCGGCGGCATTGATTAAATAGAAAATCATATCGTCATGCTCTTGCAAGAATTCCACATCCCATGGATCATTGACGAACTTCTCGTCCTCGTAGTCTTCTGGGTCATCGTCCTTGTGGTGAGTGGCCCAGATTAGAATCGTATCCAAGGTCCATGAATGTATATTCTGCAATGTGATAACAGCAGCTCCGTTTTCCATTTTGCAGTCGAGCAGCAAATTCTGTATGACGGACGACATATTGACAATTTCCAAATTGGCTTCCACAGACTTGCCATCCAATGTTTTTAGTTTTAATTGCTGCATGATGGTTTTTTTATTTTTTTTATTTTATTACAATTGAAGAGAAATTTACTTCCGTTCTGCTCAGAATTTGCGGCAAAAGTGAATGAAGCCTATGAAAATTATTATGATTATGACGTGCACTTGATTGAAAGTTGTCACATTAAACTTATGGGTAACTCTATAGGGTAATGTCAACAATTTGGCATCCTAAGCACTGGTTCTAAGTTAAATTTCATTCAAAAACCTCAATTTCTAAGGTAAACGTCAGAAAGCTATTCACATTTTAGAAACTAGTTCGAAATCGATATTTAAATCAATTCGATAAGAAGTTCCTATCGACTTAGGCAATTAGCAACTCGTTTGAAACGAAAGAGAAATGGAACTATATATACCCTTGGCAGCTTTCGTTGACCATAGGGTAACACTACATGGACATGAAAAACCCAGCAAAACCAAATGTGGCCATAAAAAAGAAAGAAAAAAAGAAAGCAATAGCAAACGTTGCCTGCTTTTCTTCTATACGCTTTCTGCTCGTTTTGTTGTTTTTTCTATTTTTTTTTTTTGGTCAAAGAACGGTAAAACTATTGAACGTAGAATTTGGGTCGCTAGGTAACAACGGCGAGAACAAAAGTCTATAAAACAAAGTTATCAACGGCAGCAGCAGCAGCCAAAGAAACAAACAACAAGTAAAACAGCAAGTACAGAAATAAAGAAAAACGTAAAACGAAAGAAAAAAGAAGAAAAGCACGTGCAGGAAAAATGTGGAAAAACTGCGAGGGGGGGATGGGTTTGGATTGTGAAACGAATGGAGACTGTATGGTAAGGATGCGGTGGTCGGGAGATTGGGACAAAAAAAAAAAAACCTGGCAGATACTTCGAATGAAGGCTAAAAATTGCTGCAATTCAACTGCTTGAACATGAAACTAACGAAGCAACCGGCGGCAACAAAGGCGACGGAAAACACCGAGAGAAAAATTGAAAAAAAAAAAAAACGAAAGAAACATACAAAAAAAAAAAAAAAAAAAAATGTCCGCAACGGATAATAAACGAAAAACTTGTTTGGGGTATTAATTATTGGTTTCAGCTTCAGTTCGTTTGTGGACAAATCCACCACACATACAAAATACACGAAAGAAAAAAAGAAACGAAAGGAAAAGAAAAACCAAAAGCAGTATAAAAGCAAAATGGCAAATGGTATAACAAAACGAAAGGATAAGAGAATTGGAGGATGATGCTGAGTAGTAGGAGTAGGAGCAGGAGCAAAGCAAATTTAAAAGAAAAGACTGCCAAATGGCTGAGAGATTTGTTCAAGTTTTTCTTGTACTGAAATTCAAAACTTATTAAAAGCACAAAAGGCGTCTCTAAAAATAGTCCTGTCGTTTGTATGTATGTCCCCAGTCCTCCACCCACCCACCTACCGTTCTCCTGCAGGCTGTGTGTCCGTATCCATGTCGTGAGGCAGCGGGCAACAGCAGCAGCAGCGGGCAGCAACAGCATCAGGCGTTAGTTGCCTTTTGTTCTCCTCAAGAGACTTTTCCCCCAGTTTTCGTTTCGTTTTCGCAATGCAATTGTTGTCAGCTGCACTTAGCCCAACAGAAGAACAGAAGAAAAACCCGAAAATTTTCGGTCTTTTAGTTTTAATTATGGGCCGCAAAAGTTTTTCTGACGTCGACGGCGACGACACCGACGACAGCGACATCGGCCGCCTAACACCAAATATAATTATGAATGAAGGGAAGGCATTTATCCATTCTTTTCTTTTCTTCTCTCTCTGTGTGTGTGGGACAATTGCTTGAAATTGAATTAGAATTGCAGAAATACTTATTCATACGCCATATGCCACACCACATAAAGACCAGGGATGCCAGATTTTGATAAACATTTTCTATTGGAATATGGCAATGCATTTATTCTTAAAACTTAAACTTAGGACTTTAGACTTTCAAAAAATTAATTAAACAACAAAGGAATTTGCAATTAAATTAAAAATTAAAAGTCTTAGAAAGTTAATGAGGTAAAGCAACAGCTGAAAAGTGATTTAAAATTGTCCAAGTCCTTTCCCTTTTCGATTGCAAAGAATCATTTTATCCTTTCAACCATTCGGCCCTTCAGTTTACGATATTTAATTTAAACTATTTAATGTTTTCGTTTGATTTTAATGGTTTGGCTACGCATCCCTGGATTAATTCCCTTTCGAGTTGAATTTATTGTTTAATTAAAACCCCATTTAAAGTTTCAGTTTTTTGGACGAGACACGTATGGCTTTAATTGCTTTCATGGCTTGGATACTTTTCTTCGTTTTCGGTTTTTTTTTTTTTTGGCTGATAGAAGGAGCAGCAGGAGCAGCTTTCTTCTTGAAATTCTGTGTGGTTATTTTCTTCTTCTTTTTTTTTTTTCTTTGCTTGGCAGCTGTCACAAGTTGACATCATACTCGGAGAATCAACCGCAGCAGCGGCGGCAGAAGAAATGACAAGAAAATTTTAACCGGCTGAGCTGAAGGCTAACCAAAAGGACATCTTCATATATACCCAAGGCTAACAAAAACCAACAACCAACATTTATTTCTGACATTGACAAGCTCCTCTACAGAGTCAGTCAGTGTCTCTCTGTGCCTCTTGTTCTCCTTCTGCCAATCTCTTACTCTCTTTCTCCCGTCTCTCTGTGTCCTCTATCTGTGTGTGATAATTAAATTTTCCAGTTGTACTTCCTGGTTTGGCATTTTCGGCCTCCATTTCCTCTCCCTCCCCTCTCCCTCGCTCTCTTACTCTTTCATAGACATATTTTTTTTTCGTTTTCGTTTGTGTTTTTTTATTTTTTTTTTTTCGTTTTTGCTTTTCTGATTGCTTGTGGTTGAACTTTTCACTGGACTGACTGGTCTTGGGGCTACACATGATTTGCTTTTCAACCAACCAACCGGCCGACAGACTGACGGAACGACCAAGCAACCAAACCAACTCTAAAGCGCAAAAAGTGCCAAAATGGTCAATTGATGAACATTTCCGTTAGTTCTGGTAGGAAATTGTATTTGGTCAGACTACGAGCAATATATCCATCGAATGGGTCCTGCTATCAGTTTTCTCTATCTTTCTCTCTCTCTCTCTCTCTTCAAATGCGGTTAAGTGCTACAGGAAACTAGATAAAAAGGGTATGTCATACAAGATATTCAATCAAAAGCATAACCAATTTTTACTTTCCTTCATCTAAGTACTCGGATTCACATTCTTCAAGGAATCTTGATTCTGCATATTTTGGGTCACAATGGACCACAGAAAATACTTATAGTAAGATGGATTATGTTTTAAATGATAATACGAAAACTGAAATAACTTCTATGAAATTATCGTAGACTTTCAAATATCTTTGATGTCAACTTTAACCAACTCACCTAATTATTTTGGGCACTTTTTATGTTGCAATCCCATAAAGCAATCTGTAATTATTTTAAATTTTTTCCATTCCATTTTAATTAGATAAGACTATCTTTCATGATTTTGTTACACAGTTGGCTAGGTAAAAAAATGTCCAATAAAAGCAACAAATTGTTGTGAACTTAAGTGATTATATTTGGCCAAATCGCGACTTTTCTTGATCATCAAAATAACGTGAAAAATTACCTTTAAAAATGATTTCTGATAAAACAGTCTTTCAAATTCCGAAAGAAATTGTATTTCAATGTAATCAGCAAAAACAAAAATATTTCAAAATGATGGTAAATGACATTCTGGGCCATTGCATTGTCTAAATCTTTTGATTTGAGTTGCATAGAAAAAAAAGAAAAATTGCAAGAGAAATATCCTGAGTAGTTTCCTTTTTGTTTACTCCATTCTATCCATCCGGTAGCAGCAGCAGTTCTATTCTGTTGTTCTGATTCTTATTATTTTCGCATGATTCCTTCGCTTTTGACCTCCTGTTGATGTCAGTTAATTATTTCTAATGCCTTCGCTTATGGGAAATCTAAGTAAAAATCTTTAAATGTCATCTTTTTAATTAGGTGGGAGAGACGAGAATGAATGAGAGCCATGAGCCAATTTACTGGTGTCTTTTTATTTTTCTCTCTTTGGTATTTTTCTTTTTATTCTTTTTATTTTGCTTTGCATTATTCGTTGTTGGTCCTATTAAATGCTATTCGAATCATAATTTCTTTACATTGTGTTGGCGGCGGCTCTGTCTCTCTCTCTCTTTCTCTCGCTTCCACTCATTCGCTTTGGCAGGAAAAACTAATTTCTGTTGCTGACAAGCATTTAAATTCAATTTTTCTTTTGCTAAAATGAGAAACGAAAAGCGAGGAGATTTAGAGAGGAACACCAAACACAAGTTTTATCTAAATCTAAGACAAGAAAGAGGCTACTACTTCTACCACGAGAAGTAGCAGTAACGAGGAAGGGAAAAGTGGGGCCATGCGATGACGGGGTGGGCCATATATGATTATGCCATCTTTTTATTTATGCTGGCCTTTTTGTTTATATTTAGATAGAATTGAAAATATATACTGTACAGAAAATTAGATATATTCATGGCTTTCTGAATGATATTAAATCGTTTTGTCCTCCTCCTCCTTCTCTTCCTCCTTGGCTAATCCAAGATCTCAATCCAAATTGGCCATTTGCAGTATCTCATGTAATTCCTCATCGCTTATGGTCAAAAACATCTCTTTGACAGCATGATCGCAATTATACAATGAAATTTTGCCACTACACAAATCGAAAAGGCCACCGACGAAATCATATCCAAGATTCTCTTCAGCCATTTTGCCACAAATGTGTAGCAAGAATGTATTGAATGTTATGCGTCCAGAGTTATTCTTGTCAAAAACCTTCATCAGGTTTCGGATTTCATCAGTGTCTGGCTCTATGCCCAAACGGAGCATGGCCAGACGCATCTTGTTTACTTCGATGCTGCCAACTTGTTGAAAATCGTATATATCGAATGATTTTTTAATTGTCATGATCTCGTCTGGCTTCAGGATGAATGGGGGCTCCTCCACATCCAATTCAAATGCGTTGAAATCGATCCAGTTTCCCAACGCGATATTCTTAGATTCTTCCATACTTCTTTCTTTATTTTTGTTTTTTAAAATTGTAGTTTATTTTTTTCAGATTTTTTGGTTTTTTTTTTAAACTATTTTTTATGTTTTATATTTTCAATCTGGATGTTGGATGTTGTTATATGCTTATATGTAGGTGTAAAGCATTCTGACATTCACAATCTCGGCCTACTTAATATTGAGCATGTTTTCTAGAAACCTATTGAAGGATATGTATATAAACTTTGTCACTGCCAAACTTGGGATCAGGAATGTTTTTCTTATTTCTTGTTTTTATTTTTTACCTTTAAAGGCAACAGCTGTGTGGTTTTCCCTGTCTTTGTACCCTTTACTCTATGCTTGATAGAAGAGCATATTAATTTAGACAGAAATATGAACAGGAGGAACCTAAATACTTGATTAAGCTCAACGGGCCATTTGACTTAGGACTAATGCCTAGGACTATTAATCAATTTCTATATATTCTCCCCATAGAATATAATTCTTTCAGTAGACAGTTGAAACAACAATTTAAAGCTTTAGCTACAGGGTATCTCAATATTCGAGATGATGGTTTGTATACAGAACTTTTCCTTCTGTTGTTTGTGATTTTTCCGCGTGTGTGGCGCATTATTAAAAACTACTTAAAAAAGGCTTAGGCCAAAAATACCGAGAGAAAAAAAAAACCAAAAGAAGAAAAGAAGTGAAGTGAAGGAATAGGAGATAGGAGTGCGGCGTCAGGATCGGGGTCGGTGTCGGGGTCGAGAAGAGAGGTTAAACTAGAAAATGAAAAACAAACACATTTTGTTTCAAACCAGCTGCCGTCAATGTTTGTTTGAATGAATGAATGATGGAACGAATGACAGGCGACCGACCAGTGGTTGCTGCTGCTGCTGCTTTTGCTGTTGCCAAATTGCGTTGCGTTGTTTGAGAGCCAAAATGAGCCAAAAAGCTGCGGGTTGGCGGCCATATTTGCTTAAAACAACAGCAACAAAGGGCACAAAACAGCAGCCGCCGCTGCCTTTATCTATTTATCTCTTCTCTACCCCTCTCTCTCTGTCTCGCTCTCTCTCTCTCTCTCGTTTGCTTGCTTCTTTTCTCCTCAATGTCCCTGAGCCTTTTCCACACATGGAAAATATTTACAAAATGTCCGCTGCCTTCTCTCAATTCCATTTTTGTTGTTGTTGTTGTTGTTTTGTGTTCTCTTCTCTCCTCTTTTTTTTTGGCAAACAATTCGGCGCCATTAGCTGAGGGTAAAGCAGTAGTAGGTAGTGTGAGCTAGAAGCGGGAGGCAGAGGGGGCCGACAAGAGATTAGAGGAAAGAAAGATGAGGACACTAGAGGCGCATTTCAAAGTTTAACACGTTTTGGTAATTTCATCAAGGACAGTGAGCATAAAATTCAACATACACGCCGTAAACGATAGAGAAAGGGAGTGAGGAAGAAATATACTACCAAATATACTATTCAGAGCTGATATTGTTTTAGAGATATGTTTTAAACTAGATTTTCCATATAGAATCCATATTTCTGAAGCTGTTTCTTTGGTTTTTCTTATTTGCATTCGATTGTTTAAATGAATTTTTAGTTATATCAAATGATTTCATAGTATTTGTTATTTATTTATTTGTCCATTAATAGTAAAAAATGTGTTTTAAACATATTTTAAAACTTCATTCATTATCTATTTTAATGAAGTTTCAATGTTTTTGGGAAAAACTAAACAAGAGTTTCAACTGATTTTAAAGAGATTTTTAGACATTTAAACATTTTTGTATTAACTAATTTGTTTCATTTATATTTTTTTAAAGGCACAATCCATTTATCTATAGCAGTATTTAATTTAATTTTCATTCATACATACATATATAGATTTTATATATTTACTTACTTTTCATTTTCAGTTCATTGCCAAGAAGTTCATCTTTTCTTAAAGCCTCATTCCATTCTCCGCCATTTGGTTGATTTTCTGCCCAATTAGACTTTGGCTCTTTGTCCTTCGAATACCTACAACGATTTTTGGTTGAAATCAATAACTAGTTACTTAAAAACTTTATTAACGCTAAATTAGGCTTCTGGAAGCAAACAAAAAATGAAGTACTTAAACTTGTCTACTTATAATTAAGTAAATTTATAAGAGTATTCTGTTGGACATTTGTCTTTTTATTTGACTTTAAGTTCTTGCTTATCCACAAAACTTTTGACAAGAGTGGCTTGCATATAAATACAAATATACAAAATTACATACTTATTTTCTTTTATATATGTATATATGAAATTTTTATAAATTTATCTTTCGTTTCTTTATCCTTCTAAAGAGAAAGAGCTGCCAATAATAATGAGCAAAGATTTCTGACGCCAAAAATAAAATAATACCAAAAATTATGCACAGAGCGAGAGAGGATACAAAAATTGGAGAATGAGTGAAAAAGACAGAAAAGAATAAGAAGGAGTGAGTTGTCAGAATATAGTAAATTGTTTTTGTTGGCTTGTCCTTTTAGGCCATGCGGGATGTAAGTGCAAATGTGTGTGTGTGTGTGTGAGTCTGTATTGGGGTTCATTGTTACAATTTCATTTCAAGCATATTGGGTTTCAGTCCTTGACAACAAGTCTGTCAGATAGTCAGTCATTCAGTCAGTTAGTCAGTTAGTGAGTGAGTGAGTTACATTTTTCCCTCTTAGACAAGAATTTAGAGCAAAGGTCACGTACCAAGAAGAAGACAAAGTTAAAATAGAAATAGGAAGAAGTCAAAAGACGTGGCTAGCGGGTGGTGGGTAAGCATGGAGAAAAAGACTTTAAGAGCATGGGCATGAGATATGTGATTTCATCAGCAAAAACTCTTAAAAAAAAAGGAAGATAAAAGCTCAAATATTGTTTATAAGAAGCATCATACCATCAACCAATTAAGAAACCTTTTTGAAAACTTAATTTCCAACGCACTGTACATACGATTTCAGTCGAAACATATCTTTGATTTAAAATTAATCGATAATTAATTTACATTTAATAATTGTAGAAAGACCTTTTCGGATTTTGGTTTATTAGAGATTGTTGTTACTATATTCAATGATTCATTTTCAAGCTCATTAAAGTTAATACTTGAAAAACATCATTAAAATTGTTAATAAATTTCACCATTTTGCTCATCTCTAATTGAATTGACGCTTTCCTTTTTGTTTTTATTGTGTCCTTTTTCTTTTTTGTGGTCACTCGTGATGCTGCTGCTTGTGTAAGCTTGTTGGTCAAAGCATTTAAAGTTTTAGTTAATCGCCATTCGACTTGAAGACGCCTTTTGCCTTGGTAACGAACGAGAAATGCGGTCAGACCGACAGTCAAGTCCTTTATTGTGTTGTTAGCTTCTTTCATATATACATATATATATGTTTATGAGTATATATTTTTTGTGTCCTTCAATGTTCGTCAGTGGCTTTGGTTCGTCGTTTCCAATATGCCATGTTTAGTCGTCTCTAATCCATCGCGTAAACAATAAATGTTCCCGAGGATATGCAGATTTACTGTATGCCATTGTATAGCTCACGCCCAGACCCAGAGAGAGAGAGAGAGAGAGAGCGGGAGCGAGATAGAGAAATCCCCGCAGCCTTCGTCCCTACAATGAGGAATCCACTACCCCTTCAACCGACTCCTTTTGTTTAACTAAAGGATTTAAAGTTTTTGTTTTGCTTCCCTTCGGTGCCGCCTGCCCGCGCTCACCATTCATTCCAACGGCCGTTCGTCATTCATGATGCCGCCGCCGCCATATTGAAATCAATGTTACTCCCAGCCCCGTGCCTTGTGCCTCTGCCCACCTGCCTCAGCCTTGCCTTTGCCTTTCCGCTTTGCATTGTTCGCATTTTTTTATTAATAGTCGCGCGTTGTCTGCAATTTTACTTCTATACCGCCTATGGAACCCCCCACCAACCCCACGTTCTGCCATTCACCCAGCCATTCATTGCAGGCCTGGAGAAACTTCGTCATGGATAGGGAA